>NC_136065.1:957582346-958311220 GCF_964261635.1 Lissotriton helveticus
AGGCGAGGGAGAACCCCTAAACCCTCCAAAAAAGACCCTAAGGTCAACATATGATTATGACATGCCTATGCAAATGCTGAAATGTCAATACTTAATTAGACATTAGTATGCAGTCCTCACAGAATTAAAAGGTACATGTATCATACAAATACTCGTACTCGGCACACCACGATTCTCTTGACTCATTTATTTGGATACAGCGTACATGATAATACACCGAATTAAGGACCTGCGTCCATTACCAGGACAGCGTTACAGAAGGTTGTATTTCACTCACCAGCCGGGACGGAATTATAACCTGCAGAGAGCCCTTCAGATCTGCAAGTATTGCCATAAGCCCTGAAGAAGCTGTGGGGTACATCCCCAGATGAATCACGTGTTGGCTGGGCAACTGTTCGGATTAAAGAAGACAAACTCTCAAACTTAAAAGCTTATTATAAAATGCGAGAATTTGACAATTCGCTATACAGTAGTAGATAACGAGCAGCGTAACCATCTAGTGAAAGACTAATTTGCCTATTCAATATACAGTACAATATAACCAGCAGCATGATAGCAGTACAAGAGTATTTAAGTACTTTACAGGGTCATTTTCGGCAAGAAACACATGATAATTAGCAGCAAAACAAGGGTTTAGTAAGGTGCAAGAGTTCATACAGGACTCGTAAACTAGCAGCAGAAAAGGTAGTAAAAGTGCACGTGCTCAGTTGCGTACATAGTAAATCAGCCTCTTTAGTTCCTTACCCTTAGGAATGAAAGGACGAAAAAAGTGCAAGTGCTCAGAACATACATAATAAATCGATCCATACTGCTCTAATATATATTTAAAATTGTTTAAAAAAGCTAAAAAATGTAAAACACATAAGTTCAGATGGGGGTGATAGCAGACAATTCCAGGCCTCTTCTGCTGTGGTGATATTATGCTTTAAAAAACAATTCCTTAGGTATCTGCGACAGATTGATTGTAATGCGGTACAAACGAATAGGACATGATTTAGGTCTTGTATACAGGAATTACATAAATTACAATATCTTTCATGTCTAGCAATACCCTCCCAAGCTCCTGTTACAATTCTTAGAGGAAGTAAATTCAGCCTAAGCAGCAGAATCGCCCTACGTACTCCATGTTTAAGATTCCATAAAACATACGGTTGGAGTTTTTTGGCAATACTACTCCCCACAATACATTCATTATTACTATTCTCTGCACACATTTTAATATCTCTTTCACGAGAAACCCCATAGATTGTTTTCTTAGTTCTGATTTTCAAAGCCCATTTACACAGATCCGCTGCCCCCTCCTTATCTAAGCCGAACATAGTTAAAGCATTTAGATTAATTCCTAAAAAGAGCACTCTTTTCTTCCATATTTGCAAACATTTTTCTGTACAGTGCTACCCGTAGCGGATTATCTGAGCTATTTAATAATGCATTTCTCCATCTTAAGCATGCAGCCATCGATAGCACATAAGTGGAGAGTAAACCAAATTCAAGACTTAGCGCTGCAATAGGTGCTTCACGATTCAAATTACATATTTGGCGCCAGATTTGCCCTTCCACTTCCTCAAATTTGTCCCACTCTTGTGCGTCTATTGTTTCGCTGGCATAGCTCAGTGTGAGTGGGATCTTTATTTTATATACTGATATGATATGTTAGAAGTGTCTTTTCCCGTAGTGTGTGTACAAATGATTAATTGCAAAGGCTTGTGAAATTGCTTTGCCTTTGCAGTGATCCATATGATTGCTAGCTGAGCACTTGTTTGTAAATATTTTTCCTAGATATGGATAAAACTTTACTACCTCCAGTTTCTCTTTTCCCAAAAGCCAATGCAAGTTTTTCTGACCTTACATCCTTGATAACTAAATATCATGACTTTGCTCTTTAAAATATTTATTTTCAAAAAGTACACCTGGTTATGTACACCTGGTTCCTCCAGACATCTCTCAAATGCTGGTTTCCTATGTACTATTATAAAATAGGGCAACCCAATCTTCCCCAAGGAAATGGGTATATATAATTGTACACAGAAAGATCCTTGAGGATTTAGTCAAAAAAGTTTTTCTTTTCAAATCCACAGTGTATATCATCAATTTGTACATACGCATTGATATCTATACACTTCAACCATGTATGGACGCCTTATCACCCTCTGTTTGTAGAAATGAATAGGTTTTGACATATGAACTAAATTAAGATTGTCTAAGCTGTGAAACTGTGGAGGGGTCCATACATATGTACAGAGGTGATATGTTAATGCTGCAGAGAGATAATAACATAACAGCATTTTTTTGGTTGCCATGGTTGAAGTGTATAGATATCAATGTGTATGTACAAATTAATGATATACACTGTGGATTTGAAAAGAAAGACTATTTTGACTAAAGTATTCCAATATCAGTTTACCTTGTGCATTTTCATTATTCGATTATTAATTTGACGATACTACAACTGAGAAATAGTTGTGAATAAATCCTCAAGGATCTTTCTGTGTACAAATATGGATTCCTATGTACATCCAATTTTTTTAATCCTCCCAATCCCCCAACCTCTTGGAGGTGAACACTGTACCACAGCCAGTGAGCTTTCCCCTGCCAGCCCAGGAACCTGGTTGCCTCTTTACATACATCAGTGACAGTTTGTGTATGCCGCAGTCGGGAAATTCCTCACTCCATCCCACATATCAGTCCCTCATAACCACCTGGGCCCATGCTGACCCTGTCTACCCTAAAAGCTGGGTCTTGTTGATCGCTTGTATATCCATTCATTCACCACCAAGAGCTGCGAGGCCCAATAGTACTTTTGTAGGTCTGGGACCGTAAGTCCCCCATCGTACACCCCGCAGTGCAGTTTGACTAATGCAATTTAAATTTTTGGCTCTCCTTTTTATGTTGTCTTTTCTGACAATGGTGCCTCTTCTCAGGAGATGGTGAGTTTTATTGGGGTATGTAAATATCAGATGTATGCTCTACCCACTTATTTGCAACCGAGAAAGTGGCAGTCTTTCAGCATATCTCCCATGGTGTAGGCAGGTGTTGAACCTTGTGTCATCGGGATGGCCGGTATTTTTTTCAGCAAACAGTGATGGAATTGGAAAAAAATTACTCCGTGAATCCATAAATTGGACATTAAGGTGTGACAGAGGAACGGCAGTCCTGTCAAGTGTTACGCATCAGGCGTGACACTATCGCATTTCAGTGTGGTGGTCCGCACCACCGCACTGAAATGCAAAGTCACGCATTTCCGTAGGTCACATATCTTTACTTGCACTTAACTCGGGCCCTGGGAATGAGGGCGTGACAGGCTGCAGAGAATAACCTGATAACAAGGGCCCCATTATCACCATTCACGTAGAAGCTCTATGCAAGAGATGATCATGTTCGGCTACAGCGCAATCCCAAACATCCCCACACAGCCTCGTATGTGACATGGAATATTCCACATGGAGTTCGAAGACTATGGTTTCTTTTAAGACATGATTTATTACCTTTAAATCTTCTTTTATCAAAATGGTATGGATCGTCTTCGTTATGTGACCTATGTAATATGGCCGTACAGGATCGAACTCATGTATTATTCTTATGCCCTGCACTGTGCTCTTTGCGACTGAAATGGTTAAAGTCGATTGGTCTTCAATTGGGTATCCTTAATGTGAATATCTTTTGGCAGGCTTTGTATTTCCCTCCTAATGAAATGTTTTGCTTCCAAATTTTTAACTTTTTTTAAGGTTTTTTAGCTATTTATTAATGAAATATGGAGGTGTTGCTGCTGATTATCTTGCATGTTGTTAATTGTTGTAAATTGTCTATGGATTTTCTTTGTATTCAAATACATCTGCATTTATGTATTTCTATTATGTATTTTATGTGGCCCTCTTTTGAGAGCCAAAACATAATAAATAAATTGATTGATTGATTACTTGCACTTAACTCGGGCCCTGGGAATGAGGGCGTGACAGGCTGCAGAGAATAACCTGATAACAAGGGCCCCATTATCACCATTCACGTAGAAGCTCTATGCAAGAGATGATCATGTTCGGCTACAGCGCAATTCCAAACATCCCCACACAGCCTCGGCTGACACTAGATTACGTGACAGGAAGAAACTGTATGATGTTTCCGGTTACGCGATGATGTCCCGTGTTACCAGAGCATTACCACAAACGCTGTAATAACTCACTGCGCAGGCATATGCCAGGTTGGAAGTTATTCGTCGCTTGCTAAGGGGAACAGATCTAGTGTAAGCCTGAAAACTATTGCTGAGTACAACTTCACACGTGCTAGACGGCTCATTTCACAGAATGGTGTCTGCTCCTGTCAGCGCCTGTGTTAGGTGTAGAGGTGTGATCTACATTCACCGTTACAAAATTTGGGTTTGTTTTTATGAAATGCAAGTTTGCGTGGCTGCACCGTTCGCCAAGAGCCTACAACGCGCGTTTGGTATTTCATTTCTAAATGAGGCTGGCTTATTTTGTCTTCCTTAACAGACAAAATCACCCTAATATTAAAATGCACAATGTATGTGCTTAAAATTATTTTAAAGCTATTATAAAGTGTCATAATCACTGTGCTGAGCGTGTTCCAGCTGTGCTCACTGTTTGGCTTTCTTTGTTGCAATGGATGCTCTGATTAGGCCCTGCCAGAGTGCCCGGTGCCCCTTCAGTTCGGTGAGACTCAGGCAGAAAAGAAAGTCTTGGGAACGGCCCTTCACCAGCCATCGTCTATCTCATATAGTGCTTTTCCATCTATGGGGCCTATGGGGCCTATGCCAGAATGCAGCTTCTGGTTCCTCTCAGGTCGGTCAGGTCCTCACTTTTCAAGGTAGGAAGGATTGGAAGTATTGAAAAAATATACCGGATATTAACATTTGTTCATGTACATATATAGCCATTTGTATTCACTTTTAACATGACTTTTCAGTTTTCGTTTATTTTACATATCAGTCAGGTATCATTACGAAAAGCTCTAAAGCATGTTTTCCTACTGTTTGTAGGATGAACTAATGAGGGTAAGGTAAGGTAAGGTAATTTTATTATGCATAGTTAATTAAAACCAGTGCAAACATTTTACAAAAGAAGATTAAAATATCATAAGAGAGTTGATTCATTAAAACATCATTAAAAAAAACATACAATTAAATCCGATCTAATGTCCAGGTGCATTACTTTTGAGGCAGAGAACATGTAACATTGAGTTCTGGTTAGTGTCTATATGTTTCCTATGTCAGTGATCAGAGTGTTTTTTGACAGTTTTTGCTCAATTATCGCAAGGAACTTTACATACCTGCAGTTCAGTTTCGTATTTGCAGGGTTTAGGCAAGCCAGCACCGCTTGCCTTCTAGTGCGAGATCCTATCTGCTTGAGCTGGTCCTTTAAGAGCTGTTGGCGTGCTGGCCGAAGCTCTTGGCAGAGGCAAGTCATATGAAGTATATCGCCCTTCTCTGTGTTGCAAAAGATGCAGGCATCGTGGCCATTGCTCGTGAGCCATGGTGGAAAATGCTCTCTGATGGGCAAGACCCCATGTCTGTATTTCAAAAACTTCAGTTTTATTGTCTTGGAATAACCCTGACTGAAATATGGTTGTGGTGTCAGGGATTTATATGAGTTTATAGCCCTCCATGCAGAATTTCTTTTAGTAAATGACTCTTTGTCCTCTGTTAGTGAAAGAATTTTAACGGTTTTTCAAACCAGTTTTTTGAACGCATTGTGGCCTAGTTGCATGTCCCAGATCGTTGATAGTTTAGTAGCCCCCAAGGCTGTCTTCAGATAAGATCTTGCCTGAGATACGTCCCTGCTTTGAATATCTTGCCATAGCAGAGCATTTAAAGTGTTAGTAGTAGCAGAACGAAGTTTGTGGCAGCAGATAATATAAGCACCCTGTCTTGCAAGAGCTTGTTTTTGTAGTCCAAATTCCAGCCTGAGTTGGGCGGGCGATGTATAGGACGGGAGCGAAAACATTGTTCGGTAAGCTTTTATCTGGATTGTGTCCAGATTCTTGGAGTCTCTCCCACGTAGAGCCTCACTGCTGTAGCAGATGGAAGGTAGTAGCTTAGCCTGGATGATTTTCAAATAGGGAGTCAGAATTGGTCCCGTTAGTTGGTTTGCTATGCTTTTTAATGTGGCAGCAATGCAAGACCTTCTCCTTTTTGCTTCCAGCTTTTGCTGTGAGAATGAACCATCTCGGTCAAAGATGACTCCCAAGTATTTATAGTCCGAAGCTGGCTCAATGTTTTGGCCACCCAGTGTCCAAGTCTTCTGAAGCTTTTTATGTATGTTTATTGACATAGTGTAAGTTTTGCTCAAATTTATTTTTAGTTTGTTTTCCGTGGCATACATATGAATTTGATTTAGTAGTTGCTTGAGGCCGATGTAGGTATGACTCAGTAGCACAACATCATCTGCGTACAGAAGATTACTCAGAGATTTCCCTCCCAGCCTCGGGGAATGGGAATTGCATGTTTTTAATATGCCTGGTAGATCCGCCATGTACAGATTAAACAATATTGGGGCAAGCACGGACCCTTGCTTTAGTCCTTTGGTGGTACGGACTTTGGATGACAGATGTGTGCCGCCTCCTAGCTTCACCTGCACCCAGGTATCAGAATGGAGAAGCTTCAGCATACTTAAGGTAGAATGCGGTATTCCCCATTGTGCCAGTTTCCCCCAGAGTCTGTCTCTCTCAATGTTATCAAATGCCGCACTGAAATCAATGTAGCACATGTGCAGCGGCAGTTTTCTTTTTTTTTGCTGTATCAATCATTAGAGAGATAGCCAAGATGTTTGTAGTTGTTCCAGTATTTTTCTGGAAGCCGGTCTGGTTTAATGGTATAATCTCATTTGAGTCTGCCCATGATACAATCTCCTCTAAGATAGTACCCGCAAAGTATTTAGCCTCATTATCAAGGAGGGCTACTAGACGATAGTTGTTTGGATCCATTTTATCGCCTTTTTTATATATGGGGACAATCGTCGACCCTCTACAGGATTCTGGGATTTTGTTTAGGAGTCTGACTTCCCAGAATAACGGTTGCATAATAGTAGCCCATTCTATCCTCTTTTCCTTGAAAAGAGCAGGCGGTATGCCATTAGGACCTGGTGCGCCTTCTTTCCTGCCCTTGCGAATCTGTTTTGTTATTAGTGTTATTTGCTGAGTGGCTGATGCAACCATGATGTTTTCAGGTATGCCTTGCTCCCTCTTAATTGGGGACTCCGATGAGGGCGTTGTAGAGTCCGGCTCTATGTTGTTGGATTCTTGTGCTCCTGCCTGTTCCAGGTGGTTGTTGAAGTGACTGGAGAGATAGTTAATCCATGACTGTTCCATAATGTGCGAGCCTGGTTCTTTGTATTGTGGACGCAGAATCCTGTTCACCGATTGCCAAAAACGTGCGCTATTACTGCTTTTGGTATCATATAGCAGTTTTGCCCATGTTTCGTTTTCAGCCTCTTGTTTTATGTTCCATTTAAATCGTTTGAGTTCCGATCTTTGTTCTCTCAGCTCTATCCGAAGATTTGCATTCTCGGCGGATGATCTTAACTTCCGTAAGGTCGAGTTAATTACTATTTTGTGTAGCCTTAGTTGTACTCTCTGTCCTCTTTTTAAGTAGATTTTCATGCCCTCATTGTGAAGGTTGCTTTTTGGGCCCTGTTTGGTTGCCAGATCTCGTAGCAGAGATTCAGTATATAGTTCCCAATGTTGGATGTGCCCGGCCGCATTTGATTGTAGTGTGTTATGTAATTGAAGGGCATTGTTTGGGTACTTTTTCCTGCGTAGCGGGGAGCTTTGTGGAGGTATGGTATAAATTTTGTTTAAATCCAGAGCCTCTTCTTCTGCTGATGAGCCAAGCATGTTTTGGTTAAAATCCCCAGTCAAGAGGAGAGTGGTTTTTCCATTTGAGACACATACTCAGCTAGTTGGTTTGAAATTAAGTTGGAGTCCTTGACTCTATGTTTGGGGTGGACGTATGCGTTAACCAGGCATATCTCTTCTTCTTTGTTGCCGAGCTGTAATTTTATCTTTACTGATAAGGTTGTTGATGTAGACGATTTCATAAGAGCTGCCAATGAGATTGTTGTATTAGATATATATGTAGCCAGTCCTCCTGACTGGTGACCAAATCTGTTGACTCTAGTTGCTGCCGATGAAAAACAAGTGAAGCCCGTGATGTGTTGTGTAGATGTTAGCCAGGTTTCTTGCAGCATAAATATGTCAAATCGGGAAATGTACTTTTGAAAGTCCGGGTCATCCATTTTTGATGATAGGCCATTTATGTTCCATGAGCAGATGTATATAAATGGCACCCTGCCCTTTATATCGTCTCTTATCTGTTGGTGGCATCAGGCCTCTTCAGGGCGTAAGAAGATTGTTTGAGACAATGTTTCTCTTGTAAATGCTTGGTTTTGGTGAGAGGCCCCCTCAATGTAGCTTCTGTCCGTCCCCCGGATCTGCAAGTATTATTGTTTGGCAGGCTTCCTCTCAAAAGCTTAGTCGTGGGAAGAGTGTGGATCTGGTAGACCTTCGGCGTTGGCCGTCGCCCACTTGTTGAGTATACTTCTGCTGCCCTCGACCTGTCTTCCGAGCATTGCCACGGCGTTTTCTCTCTTTTTGTGGGCGAGCTACCCAAGGCACCTCTGAGAACACTAAGAGTGTTTGTCTGTTTTGCCACTGGTTCTAGGCTTGTCCTCCTCTGTAGTGGTGCGGGGTATGCTGGTTTTGATAGAGGAACTAGCTTGATGCCCCAGGACTTAAATTGGTCCGCTTCTGTTGCAATTAAGTCTGCAACGATACTAGAGGACCAAGTGGTCTTGGTTGCCTCCGGGCTATTTGAATTTGTGGCGGGCAGGAATTCGACAGAGATTAAGTCATTCGAACTTATTGCCTCCAGACTGGGAATGTGTTCCATTAGTTTAAGAATATTGCAGCGATTTAGCATGTCATGCTGCCCTTGCGACGTATACTCCGGAAGAAAGACAATCATCTCCGTTGCTTGATTGGTGCTTCTTTCCTCCTGATATTTTTTTGTTGTATGAAGTGCTTGAGCTGACGAGCCTTGAGCTAGAGGAGCTTCGTGCGTTGCCGGGATTGTGTCTTCACCTTGCCGGTTAGCTATGTGTGTTGTTGCTTTGAGAGGGTACATTTGCTTTGATGTTGTTTGTGTTTGAGAAGACCAGTTTGTCTGAGGATGCTCAGATTGACTTGGATCCGGATAGATGGTCTTAGCTAGTGTATCTCCAAGGTGGACTACATGAGTTTGGCTTAACGTTGAGCCAATCATTTCGTTCCTATCCCCGACTTCAGAGTTTAGCCTGAGTGGGTAGTTACTTGCTGATGTTGATGGTATATCTTGGTTAATAATTGCTTCAAGTGGTTCCCTTTCCCTTTGAAGCGGAGGATCCATAATATGCGGTGTTGAAGCTCCAATTTGGCCGTCGAGGTCCCTCATTGTCATATTCTTGTCACAGTTTGGCTGTATAAGTTGTTTGGTCTTTGCTGCTGATGAAGCAAAGCTTCGCATTTGCGACTTGCTTTTGTCATGAACCTCGTCCATGTATAACCAAGTAATAATTTGTACGTCTTACTAACGTTTATTTCATGTTTAAAACGAAATCAATGAAGCTTGCCTATGTGTATTTCTAATACGATTAATTTGAGTCCTAAAAATGGCCGCTGCTTTGAAATAGCTCCTGCGCATGCGTCAGTCACACTCACGTGTCCTGACGTGTTTGCAGGTTTGGAGGGAAATAGTCGCGCATGCGTAATACATAGCTTTGGCAATAACGTGGTACTGCTCGTGCCATTGCTCTTGTGTCCGTGTATATGTAGCTAACATTTAGACTGCATAAGTATAAATTTTAGTGATAAGTTGAAAGTACAAACCCAATGATGTGTTTTCATATCGTTATTTCTATGTATTATTTTGTTTTCGCTTACTTTTCATGTATCCTCGACTCGGAGGGGTGCTGGGCTGGGGAGACCATTTTGGAGGGTACTTGTGCGCAGACTCGCCAGGAGCCATCATGGCATTGAATTGCTGCCAAAGAAGGTTGATACCAGAAGCCACCCTGGGAAGCTGTACCTTCGCCCCGCAGCATCACGATATTGTTCCATTATGTTGCTAAATGTATTTCTTTCACTGTATTCTGCTCGATTTTCTCATGGGAACCCCAATCTTGCTAGGCGGTGCCCGGAGATGTAAATAAGGCCTCCAAATAGTCTGTTCTGATTGGTGTGTTACCCAAAGCCTACCTTAGGACCAATCCAAATTGATGGATTCTGACACTTTGCAACATTGGGGGGTGGTACACCGTCCCCAAACTGTATATCTACCCTAGGTTCACCTAGGGAAATTGTCCGACTTGTCTGGTTTAGCTGACCTGTCACTGACCCATCGCACTCAATAGGTGACTGAAAATACAGAGCACTGCGGAGTACTCTGTCCGAAATTGACCATAGACTAAGGTTCTACTGAACCTTAAAGTGCTGGCGAAGCACTTTGCTGGGAGTTCGCTGACCCAATCGGGGTCTTGATCGATAGCCGCAGAGAGGGTGGAGCGCAGGCGTTGCTTCCGAACTGCGGGTGCTGATTCCTGTCCTGAGGGTTTCCTGTCCTGTCCTGTCCTGAGGTCCTGTCCTGATTCCTAATCTGAGGGTTTCCTGTCCTGTCCTGGGTTTCCATTCTGCACCTGCTGTCCATTGAGGGGTATCCTTCCTTGAGGGTTTCCTGTCCTTAACTGACCCGTGGCCAGGGTTTGGTTTTCACACCAGTCTAGGTAAATATTGCTCTAAATTCTTTGAACTTGCACCTTTCTATTTTTTCTGTCTTTTGCTTTAATAAAGACACACCTTTGCATATGTTGACTTTTCCATGCTTTTGCCGCAACTATTGAATCATAAAGTCATTTGCATATTTTCATAACGTGTTCCCATGTTACCCTATCTGTTAGAAATTAATATTTTGCATTGCAGTTTGTCATTTTCTGATATGGTCTAGAACGGCCTTTCTTAAACTGTCCAAAGAAATTTTGCCCTAAATGCATAGCGTTTCCTGTTGCATCCCATATTAGTATTCCCATGATTACCCTGACTTTATTTCTCTATAGTTATGTACTTTTCATTATCTTGATTATCGATTGTCTTATCCTTGTAAATCTAATGCTTACTGAGAACGAATTTTAGATAAAGACTTTAAAACTTCCAGTTGTCCGTGGTCATTTACAAAGGTATTGAATGTCATTTTGAGTTGTATTTTGCTGCCTTTCCTTTTACAGCTAGCTCCCTGATCCATTGTGGTCATAGGTACCCGTGTCGGTGGATGGTAAGTCGGGTACGCTGAGTAATAACAGTAGGGAATTCACACAAATTGGTAGCAGCCCGTGAAGTCACCCGGTCAATGTATATGGTGAATTGAAATATATGGGCCCGAAGCCGGAAGCGGCGAAATTATTGGTTGGGTGACCTCGCGCGCTCTATCAGTTTTTCTGGTAGCAGAGGTATGGTTAGGGACTAGTTAAAGGTTAGGTAGGACTAGTTAGTCTAGTCAAGTCGGTAGCTGCTAGTATATTAATGCTGCTACAAGAGCGGCCGTTCCGAGGGACCTGATCATTCTCTTGAGAATACGCTGCTTTGAAATTTATGAATTGTTTTATCATTGTTATTCTTGTTCTTATATTGTTATATGTATTAATCCATGCATTTGTAAACCGTCTCGTTCAGTGTTGTCCGAACTCCCCGGGGAATTGAATGGCAAAGTGGTGAATAGAATCCATTTGCCTTGAGGTCGCAGGCTCAAGGAAAGTTAGGTGCAGGTTAGGTACAACCGGGAAGCACTAACTAGGGTTTTTTTTCCTGAATACGTGTGTGAATAAATGTCAGTAACGAGGTTCATTGGCAAAATTCCAATAGTGGCGTAACCTAGTAAGGGTCACATCGGAAGAGTAGCAGGTTCATCGGAGCTTGGGTGAAAGCAGAGGGGTCCGCTGGGAAACCCTAGACTCGGATATATCCCGGAGAAGTGGATGAGTTTAGGGAAGTAACAGGTTCACTGATGCTAGAGTGAAGGGTAGGCGGAAGAGATCTACCCGCAGCGTGTGAAAAGTAAATGGAAGTAGTTTACTTGCAGTAAAATAACTCTTTCTCTGTCTAGACACTTGAGCACTGTGGCGAATGTGTATTCGTTGTAAAATAACCAAGCACTAGCACTTTAGAAAGAAAGAAAGTTTCCGTTACCTTGTGAAGGGAGGGAGTCAGCCGCGAAGCGTCTCTGACGTCACTCCGTGCCGCGCTGGGATTGGTAGAAACAGCGGGCGGGTAGCGGGGCTGGAATTGTGAAGGAGGGGTGAGCGCCGAAGAGTGAGAACTGTCTCACGAAGGGGCCGCGCACCCATTGGTCGAAACTATTTTGAACGCGTGCACCCCATTGGTCGCGCGGAATTGCAAGACGCGTTCTGATTGGAGGTAACTTTGTAAACAAAGTTAAGCGTAGAAATCGTATGTGGCATTCGTATTGTCCAGAGACTAGACCCGATCCAAGAAGCCATGGGTTTGAAAGGGATCAGTGGAAAGCCAACAGATACGATATTATGTACGGAACTAAGAGAAAAATGTCTCTTGTAAATAGGGTAAAGAATTACTTCAAAACGGACAAACCGATTAAATCCAGAGAGGGCGTTATTGTCCCACCACCCAATACGCCCGCCTCTTTCATGATGTTTGATCGAGGGTACAATACCTGTGTGTGGTTGGAAAATTGGGTAAAGTACACAAAAGATGACGGAATATTGGCTTTTCCGTTAGACGGTACTTTCAATGGTAGGATTTTATTTAATTTGAGAACCCGAATGAATGAATTGCATCCCAGACCGAGACTAACGCAGTATGAGGCATTAGAGGAATGGGAGATTGAGGCTTTCGAAAGGGAGAAACCCCGAATGGACAAAGGTCTGACCAAGTGGTACCCAAGGCTGAAACAAGAGACCAGGGATAAAAAGATGAAACAGTGGAGACAGAGCATGATTGTTGAGGGTCTGTTTCCCATGATGCCAGCATGTACCCCTTCTGCAGGAGAGAAAAGGACAGAAAAGAGTAAGCATTGGGGAGCTCTTGGGGAGTCAGACGATGAATTATTAGATGACATCTTTACGCGAAGTCCGCCCCCTTATAATGAGGGAGCCCGACCTTCCAGTACAGGAGAAAATCCCCAGCGTCCATCTATTAAGGAGGAGGACAGATCCCTAAATAGGGGGGGAGGTGGTCAGGTACTGCCCTATTTTGAGAATCCCGGACCCGCGGAGGTACGAGATATATATCCTAGAGTGCCCGTGAGCCCGGAGGAAAAATATTCCCGTGAAAGAGCCTTTTTCCCCGGACCTCTTTATGAAAACGAAGAGAAACCATTAAGTTCAGGAATGCCCTTTTTACAGCCTCCCTATGGGGAAGAGCGCAGGTCATTTGGCACGGGAACTTTGTTCCCAACACCAAATTATGGTGGAGGACCAAGTGAAACGCATCCTACTGCCCCGAGTTTTACCCCTCACCTGACCCCACAGATGATACCTGACCGGACATTAGGAAGAGTACTAGATGAAAGGGAGCAAGAGGCCCTAGCTAGACAGAGAACAGAAATAATTCAGAAAATCTCCCAGTTAAATACCAGTCCTGAGGCTTTGACTATTCCGGTAACAATTGGACCAGTGGTTCCATTGTATGGGAATAATCAGGGAAGCCCAAACCCTCCAGTTATTAATCCAATCATGGCCCCACCAAGGCAGGAGCCCCTACTGATAGACGATCAGTCCAGTGAGTGCGAGTCCGAGGTTGTGTTCTTGGACCTGCCAAACAAACAGACCGGGAAGGGAGTGCAGAAGAGTTATAATCCTTTTAATGCGAAAGAAATTAAATTAGAATCAACGTCAGGTACTAGGAGTGTCTCTTTGGTAACTCCGGAAGAAATTGAAAATTGGAGTCGTGAATTAGAAAAACAGACTCCGCAAACGAAACCTTTAGACCTCTACAAACTGAGAGTAGGAATAGAGGAATTAATGGCAGGAAATGTGGGATTAGACAGATTAAATACCTACTCTGAAGAAGAGTTGCTGTTTATGTGTAAAAGCCTTACCAGAAGTACCAGAGTGCTCCACGAAAAGCTGACAGACACTGCAGCTAGTATGGGGGTAGATATTTCAAGATCCAAGCCCTTGCAAAAACCTTACAGAGCTGAATTCTCAGACAAAGATATAGAGAACTTGAATGTATCAGGGAAAAAGTTGCAGATTAAAGAGTTGCTAGCAATTTTGCAAAAATGGGGAGACGTGGAAAAATGGAAAAGCAGGTGGGCACGAAAGAAAGATGAGGCTCGATCCAGACAAGCGACCCTTGAGTTCGCTCTGAGAGAAGTAGACAAGCCCGAACAGTTATGCCCCATGCATGAAGTACCAGGTGGGAGGTATGTGCACGTTCCATGGTCCAGACAGGATATTGTGTCCTTTACTAACGATTTCCCGAAATTGCGCGAAAAGCCAGTTGACTGGTACCGGCAGGTGGAAAGGTTCGTAAAGGTGCAAAAATGCCTGTGGAAAGACCTGGATGGATTTTTCGATATTGAGGTCCCGGTAGATCTATGGACCGAGTGTAAAATAGCCATAGCCTGGCCTAGTGAGGAGTACCCGAGGGACTCTAACACTGGGGAGCCGTCGATTGAAGTGATGAAAAAATACGAACAAGTAATTCAGCATTTGAAAAATAAGGTGCCCGCAAAGGAAACAGATTGGACCAGGATAGATAGAACGACGCAGGAAAGAGACGAGACAGTGCACTCCTATTATGAAAGGCTGTTGCAGGTGTTTAAAACATACAGTGGTATAGATAACATCGAGATGAAGGATATGACGCATTTCATTTACAGGTTTGTAAACGGTTTAAGACCCGAAATTTGTCAGTGGATAAAGGATAATAAGATCTGTTGGCATACCAAAAAGGTAGACGAGGTCCTGCGGTACGCAAAGTACTGCGAGGACGAGATGGCAGAAAAGAAAAAGGCTCTCAAAGAGAAGGTCATGTGGGCTCAAGTGAAGCTCGCAGAACAGCAGGAAAAACAGTTGAGTAATATGGCCAAGAACACTCAGAACCAAGGTCCTGGGGGTGGGGGAGGAGGTAAGCCCCGGCCCAAAATGAGCAGAGAAGAGGCTATGAAGAAATTTCCCTGTCACCAGTGCGGAGAAATTGGACACTGGCGAAACGAGTGTCCTTATTTGCCTGACGATAACCCCAAAACACCTGATTTAACTCCACAGACGCAGAAAGAAAGACCAAGAAAGACTCAACCACAGGTAAAAACGATTCAGGTGCCCCGAGCTCCAAAGCAAGCACATAGGGGAAAAGTCACAGAGGGTGATGAGATAGAAGTCTGGGAAAGCAATGAGAACAGAAATGCAGCAACTTCGCAGTATTTGTTAAACGATACCTTCCTTTGTGATGACCAGTACTGACGGGGCCTGAGAGGGGAGGACGAGGAGTGCGTACTTGGCGCCTCCTTGCCGGTAGACCAGTCCGGACCATACATTGGAGGAAAGGTTGACGGAAATGATGTCACTTTTCTGTTGGACACTGGCGCTACCCGTTCTACTGTGAGAACAGTGGACGTTCCAAACCTACCCCTCTCGGGAGAAGCCATCCAAGTAGTGGGTGTATCTAATCAATTGATTAGTACTCCTGTTACCAAGCCCATGGAGATCTCAATTGGAAACTTTAAGGAAATGCATAGATTTGTCGTTTGTGACACCAGTCCAGTGAACTTACTGGGACGTGATTTGCTGTGCAAAATGAACTGTACCATCTTTTGTACACCAAAGGGAGTTGAAATTCAGACCCCAGATGAAGATGGCATCTATAAATTAATGTTAATCAGACCTGACTCAGAAATTAAACGAATGACTATGCAGGATTTACCCAAGGAACTTCAAGAAGCAGTGAAGCCAGAAGTATGGGACTTTACTGGGAAAGATGTAGGGTTAATGAAAAACGTAGACCCCATACAGATAGCAATCAAGGACAATGCAGTATACCCCAATACTAAACCCTACAGGATGAATGCAGAAGTGAGAGCAGGTGTCACTCTGGAAATACAAAAATTGCTAGAAGGAAACATCATACAGGAAGTATTGAGTAGCCCATGTAACTCACCGATTATGGGCATCAAGAAGCCTAGTGACAAGTACAGAGTAGTGCAGGACCTACGAAAGGTAAACAAGATAGTGGTCCCCTGCTGCCCTATTGTCCCTAACCCAGCAGTGATTCTGTATCAGATTCCCTGGGATGCTGAGTGGTTCACTGTGATAGACCTGTGTCATGCATTCTTTTCCATTCCCTTGCATCCAGATAGCAAATTTCTTTTCTCATTTGCCTTCAATGGTCACGTGTATGTCTGGAACAGGGTCCCCCAAGGGTACACAGAGAGCCCCTCTATCTTTAATCAGATCTTGAAAAAATGTTTGGAAACTTTGGTCTTACCTGGGAACTCTGTCCTAGTGCAATACATAGACGACCTCTTGGTGGCGTCTAAAAGTCATAGGGATTGTGTGATTGACACCATTGCCCTACTGAATCACCTGAGTGAGAAGGGACATAAAGTGGCCCCTGACAAATTACAGTTCTGTACAAAATCGGTGAAATATCTGGGGCACCAGATAGAGAAAGGCGTCAGAAAGGTAACATCAGAAAGGGTGAGAATAATTCAAAAGATGCAGTTACCCCGTACTCAGAAAGAGATCAGAATGTTCCTGGGAGTGATAGGATACTGCAGGCAATGGATTCTGGGATTTGCAGTCCTAGCTAGGCCTTTGATAAAAATGACCAAGAGAGGAACACCAGATATTGTAGAATGGGATGATGAAAGCTTAACAGCCTTCACAAAACTACGAGATTGTCTGTGTACAGCCCCTGCGTTGGGAATGCCAGACTATACCAAGGAATTTGCCCTATTCTGTGACACTCGCGATAATTGCGCGTTGTCAGTCCTGACACAAGAACATGGCACGACCAGAAGGCCTGTGGCATATTTCTCTGCCACCCTGGATCCAGTGGCTGCTGGATTACCAGGATGTCTGAAAGCAGTAGCTGCTACCTGCGCAAGTTTAGAGCAGAGTGAGTCCATTGTCATGGGACATCCTGTAACTGTGTATGTTCCACATGGAGTGGTAATTTTACTGACCAGAACGAAAACTCAGTACCTCGCCCCTAGTCGGCTGACTAAATACGAAAGGATTCTTGTGGGTGCTGCAAATGTAAACATTGTTAGGTGCAGTATTCTGAACCCCGCCACTCTGCTCCCCGACCCAATGGATATGGAAGGTGGGGTGGATGATGAGCATGATTGCATTGATTTAACAGAATTCAATACCAAACCACGCCCAGACATTAAAGAAACACCATTGCCTGAGCATGACAAGGAATTATTTGTGGATGGTTCATGTCTAAGACATGAGCAAGGAGGCCTGAGTGCCGCCTATGCGGTAGTCTCCTTAACAAAAATTGAAGAAGCAGGTTATCTATTTGACGTAAAGTCTGCACAAGTAGCCAAATTGATAGCTATGATAAAAGCTTGCAAAATTGGGAAAAACCTACGCATAACAGTGTATACTGACAGTCAGTACTGTTATGGGGTTGTGCATGACTTTGGCCAGTTGTGGCTGCAGAGGGAGTTCCTGACTTCATCAGGTACCCCTATTCGAAATGGGAAAGTGGTTCAAGACCTTTTAGAGGCAATCCAGTTACCAAAGGAACTGGCAGTGGTAAAGTGTGTCGCTCATAAGAAGGACATGGACACTGTATTACTGGGAAATGATTTTGCTGATCGAGTGGCCCAATGGTGTGCCAGAGATCGATATATCATAAATCCAAAATGAGGGGGGCCAGGAACCAGCTGCCAACTTCAAGTGTTTGAAGAAGTGCCTACATGGGATGAAGTGAAAGAGTGGCAGCAGGCGGCACCTTGGCAAGAGAGAGAGAAGTGGAAGGAAGACGGGTGTAGACCAAGACGTGTGGATGGTGTCATCTTGGGCCCAACTGGTATGCCTGTGTTACCTAGACACTTACTTAGCACAATGGCAAGATTGATACATGAAGGATCACACATTGGTAGGGACGCCATGATTCTAGTGTTCCAACAGACTTGGTACAGTAAAAAGTTCAGGAAAGTAGCAGAGTCCCTCTGCCAGAGGTGCCTGCCATGTCAAAGGATGAACGCAGGCAAAAGAACTGCGGTGGAACTGGGAAAAATTGGGAGGTCAGGGGGTCCCTTTGTGAGAATACAAGTTGATTTCATCACCATGCCACGTTGTGAAGGGAAGCGATATGTCCTTGTCATGGTCTGTTTATTTTCGAAGTGGGTGGAAGCTTTCCCTACTCCCCAAAATGACGCAATGACAGTAGCTAAGTGTTTACTAAAAGAACTGATACCTAGGTTCGGGGTTCCAGTCACTATTGAATCAGATAGAGGCCGACATTTTCAGAATGAGGTGATCGACAAACTCTGTAAGGCCTTTGGAATCACACAAAAGCTTCACTGTGCGTACCGTCCAGAGGCTTCTGGAATAGTGGAACAAGTAAACGGAACTATCAAAAACAGATTAGCAAAACTGTGTGATGCATCTGGCATGACTTGGGTGAAGGCCCTGCCCTTGGTCCTGATGGGACTCCGAAGTGTTCCTGACCGCAAGACAGGCCTAAGTCCCCATGAAATCTTGATGGGAAGAGTGATGAGACAAGCATGGGTACCAGGAAGCAAACTGTTGAGTATTACTGATGATTTGGTGCTTGAATACTGCAAGAGATTAGGTGACCAAGTGAGTTCTATCTCTCGCCAGATCGGAGAAGACGCCATCCTCAATCCAATGACTCCTCTCCACAAACTGGTTCCCGGAGACTGGGTAAAAATAAAGAAGCATACTCGGAAGAGCTGCCTGGAGCCAAGGTGGGGAGAAAAGCGTCAGGTGATCCTGGTAACAACCACAGCAGTAAAGTGTGCAGGGGTTCCACCTTGGATACACGCCAGCCACACCCAGAAGGTATTACCAGATGGAGAGCCTGAAGAAGAAGGGCGTCCAGCAGAGGACTCTGCAGGAGCCAGACCCGAAGTAGCTGACGACGTACAGCCCAGTACCAGTCAAGCCGTGGGATCAGCAGACGTTGGCCCAGGAATAGTTGATAACGAACTACCAAGAGCCCAGCCTGCTGAAGGGGTCCGAGAAGCTGAGCCAGAAGTAGCTGAAGACGAGCTGCCAAGCATATGGCCAGAGGAGTGGATACCATTGATTGATCTCACCGAAGACCCCATCAGAACAAGCGAACGACTTTGGGAAGGTAGAGAGTGGAGTAGAGAGGAAAAGCAAGGCACAGGCGAAGAACCTCAGGATCTTGAGATTCACATCAAAACTGAGGAAGGAGAAGGTCAGACAGGGACAGAACAAGTGATTGATACTCCTCCACTGACTCCTGATGTCGAGAAGGGACAGACTAGACATAGCGTAATAGTTCGAGCAGAAGAAAATCAAGAGATCGAAGTGCTTGAACAGGATCAGATAGGATTAGAAGAACGTGTTCAGGAAACAGAAACAGAAACTTTTGAAAAACAAACGCAAAACTGTCCTGAACAAGGCCAGATTAGTAACCAGGCAGAAGAAATAGATGCTAGCCCTGGAACTAGTCAGATAGAAGGGGAAGAAACTGAAACAGAATTGCCACAAACTAATGAAAACAAGAGGGCAAGAGAAGAAAACGAAGTCTCGGTACCAACTAAAAGACTTAAGAAAAGAAAGCACATTGAGCCTGGATACATAAAGAAATTGAGACTGAGAATAAAAACAGTAGAAGAAAAACGTGCAGAAGAAAGGAGAAGTGCTCGCATAGCAGAACAACCAGAAGATACTACCAAGAGAAGGAGTGATCGAATAAAAAGACAAAACAAAAAGTACAAGTCTCCTGAATGGACGCTCGTGTTAGAAGAATTTGAAGATCTTGATATAACTGACGAGAGCGACGGAGAACCAGTCGCTGAGTACTCTGCCGTAGAAGAAGACGAGCCACCGTGAATTTGCACAAAGTAAGCTACTGGTGTAAAGACACAAAGAGGGGTCGAGAAACTTCTTCTGAGCCAAAATGTCTGATTCAAACGTGAATGGTAGACCTAGTTGCAGTCGTTGCAAAACATGCTGCAAGGTATGTGTATGTAGTATAGTTATACTGATATTACTCTGGATAGGACTAACAGTGTTCATTCCTTTTGCGGTGAGCAAAAATACTAATATTGTCCCTACTGAAATTGTAAATACTGACAGTGAGGAGCTGACAACACAGAGTGTAGCAAGACATGAGAGAGCACTCAGACAAACAAATCGAGACTTAGAAGCATCAGATGAGGGAGGACTACATTATCATGGAGTTAAGAATAAGACACATTGAAATGTTTTCGCAAACTTGTTAATACACTATGTAGAGACTATGGAAATTGAAGATTGCTATGTCTGCATGAAGCTACCTACCTCTGTAGCTGAAGGCGTGACATACCATCACCTGCCTCTGACTTATGGAATTTCCTGTAGCATTTTAGCTAGTTTATTTTACAAAAGAGGACCGTTACAGTACTATTACTCAAACAGTGACGTGATCTTTTCTGAACTTCCTATACGTGGGAACTTGAATCCTGTACATACCAAAAGTGACGTTACTCGCTATATGGGCGAATACTTTCTGACTATAGGTAATATCGACATAGGTGACGCACACAGAGATAACTTGACCTGTTCTTTGCGTGAACAGGAAAAGATGTTCCTGAACATGGCAGAGAAAAGGAGAATAAAAATAAAAAGAAAGGCAGATGACGAAACACAGAAAAGGCCAAAATGGGCTGAGAACATGGAAGGCACCTCTAATGGTGGAGCGGGTCCTGCTCTGTTGCTGAATTTTGAAAAGAAAGGCAAGCTATGTCTTCACCGCGAGAAGACTAGCTATTATAATAACATTTTCATTGGTTCCAGTGAATGCGAACATAATTACAAGGTAATTGGAGGTTGGGGTTTCAAAAATGGGTCAGAGCCTGTGTTTCCTGGAATTTATTATATTTGTGGGGACAAGGCTTATTTCAAATTGCCGGATCACTGGTATGGAAGCTGCTATTTTGGCATTGTCTTCCCGAAAATATACCATGTGAACAAAGTTGCTGGAAGCAGTGAAAATACTAATGGCTTAGTGCGTAGTAAAAGAGAAAGCATAGGTGAAATAATGGGTAGTATTTTCAGTGCACTGATACCTGGAGTGGGAGTGGTTCTGAACACTCACAGAATTTGCAAATTGTCCACTATAGTGGATGTGCTGTCTACTGACACAGCTCATGGATTTCTGCTGGTCAATACCGAAATGGTTGCGATCAGATCAATGGTTTTGCAGAACAGACTTGCTCTTGATACCTTATTAGCAAAAGAGGGCGGAGTCTGCCGGATGTTGAAGGCGCAACATTGTTGCACTTATATTCCGGACAAAAGTGTGCAGCTCAAAAGATATGTGAAAAACATTACTAATTTGGAAAGGGAACTCAAACCACTCGAGGTTGACAGTGCCTGGAAGAGACTGGTAGATGGTCTCTCAAATGTAGGTCATTGGTTTGCTAGCTTAGGTAAAAGCTTATTGTTTAAGGTACTGATGCCAATTGGAATTATAGGTCTTATCCTATTCTTCATATTTGTCTGTTGCAAATGTCGTAAGCACACCCGAAAGCATTAAGTGAATGCGAGAGGAGTGAAACGAAGTGTGGATGAACTTGAATTAGAGGAAATGAATAATCAGATATACAAAAGGGTGAAGAATTCTCACCCTACCAAAAATGAGAGAGAAAAGCTGAATAGCTTGCTGGAAGAGATAGAGCTGTATAAGGTGTGATAAGTTGGCATCTGGTTCCATTTATTTTGTGATGATAGTAAATATCATCAAAGAGGGGATTGATGAAGCAAAGCTTCGCATTTGCGACTTGCTTTTTTCATGAACCTCGTCCATGTATAACCAAGTAATAATTTGTACGTCTAACTAACGTTTATTTCATGTTTAAAACGAAATCAATGAAGCTTGCCTATGTGTATTTCTAATACGATTAATTTGAGTCCTAAAAATGGCCGCTGCTTTGAAATAGCTCCTGCGCATGCGTCAGTCACACTCACGTGTCCTGACGTGTTTGCAGGTTTGGAGGGAAATAGTCGCGCATGCGTAATACATAGCTTTGGCAATAACGTGGTACTGCTCGTGCCATTGCTCTTGTGTCCGTGTATATGTAGCTAACATTTAGACTGCATAAGTATAAATTTTAGTGATAAGTTGAAAGTACAAACCCAATGATGTGTTTTCATATCGTTATTTCTATGTATTAATTTGTTTTCGCTTACTTTTCATGTATCCTCGACTCGGAGGGGTGCTGGGCTGGGGAGACCATCTTGGAGGGTACTTGTGCGCAGACTCGCCAGGAGCCATCATGGCATTGAATTGCTGCCAAAGAAGGTTGATACCAGAAGCCACCCTGGGAAGCTGTACCTTCGCCCCGCAGCATCACGATATTGTTCCATTATGTTGCTAAATGTATTTCTTTCACTGTATTCTGCTCGATTTTCTCATGGGAACCCCAATCTTGCTAGGCGGTGCCCGGAGATGTAAATAAGGCCTCCAAATAGTCTGTTCTGATTGGTGTGTTACCCAAAGCCTACCTTAGGACCAATCCAAATTGATGGATTCTGACACTTTGCAACATTGGGGGGTGGTACACCGTCCCCAAACTGTATATCTACCCTAGGTTCACCTAGGGAAATTGTCCGACTTGTCTGGTTTAGCTGACCTGTCACTGACCCATCGCACTCAATAGGTGACTGAAAATACAGAGCACTGCGGAGTACTCTGTCCGAAATTGACCATAGACTAAGGTTCTACTGAACCTTAAAGTGCTGGCGAAGCACTTTGCTGGGAGTTCGCTGACCCAATCGGGGTCTTGATCGATAGCCGCAGAGAGGGTGGAGCGCAGGCGTTGCTTCCGAACTGCGGGTGCTGATTCCTGTCCTGAGGGTTTCCTGTCCTGTCCTGAGGTCCTGTCCTGATTCCTAATCTGAGGGTTTCCTGTCCTGTCCTGGGTGTCCATTCTGCACCTGCTGTCCATTGAGGGGTATCCTTCCTTGAGGGTTTCCTGTCCTTAACTGACCCGTGGCCAGGGTTTGGTTTTCACACCAGTCTAGGTAAATATTGCTCTAAATTCTTTGAACTTGCACCTTTCTATTTTGTCTGTCTTTTGCTTTAATAAAGACACACCTTTGCATATGTTGACTTTTCCATGCTTTTGCCGCAACTATTGAATCATAAAGTCATTTGCATATTTTCATAACGTGTTCCCATGTTACCCTATCTGTTAGAAATTAATATTTTGCATTGCAGTTTGTCATTTTCTGATATGGTCTAGAACGGCCTTTCTTAAACTGTCCAAAGAAATTTTGCCCTAAATGCATAGCGTTTCCTGTTGCATCCCATATTAGTATTCCCATGATTACCCTGACTTTATTTCTCTATAGTTATGTACTTTTCATTATCTTGATTATCGATTGTCTTATCCTTGTAAATCTAATGCTTACTGAGAACGAATTTTAGATAAAGACTTTAAAACTTCCAGTTGTCCGTGGTCATTTACAAAGGTATTGAATGTCATTTTGAGTTGTATTTTGCTGCCTTTCCTTTTACAGCTAGCTCCCTGATCCATTGTGGTCATAGGTACCCGTGTCGGTGGATGGTAAGTCGGGTATGCTGAGTAATAACAGTAGGGAATTCACACAAATTGGTAGCAGCCCGTGAAGTCACCCGGTCAATGTATATGGTGAATTGAAATATATGGGCCCGAAGCCGGAAGCGGCGAAATTATTGGTTGGGTGACCTCGCGCGCTCTATCACTGCCATATCTCTGTGTGTGACTGTTTGATCCGGTTGGTCCTTTACCGATAGTTCTTGGGGCCCTTGCCCTTCTTGGTTCGGTAGATGGCGAATTGTGTTGTGCTGCTGCTGAATTAAACTGGGGGACGAGCGATCTTCGCCCTCTGCGGAATGAGCATTGATAATGTTGGGAGGAGATTTCTCCTTCGAAACAAAGAAGATTGGAAAGTATTTGGAAGTAGATGTTTCAGTTTCAATTTTTTGCTTCCGCCCTTTCCTTTTTAGGTCTCGCCTGTCAATGCGCATGCGCATTGGGCGGAGCGAGACTATAGGGGCTTAAACAGAGTTTAACCAGACTGGCGATTTGATGAAGTGCATGTGCGCTTTTAGCTCAATGCGCAAGCCCAATGAGTGAAAATGAGCGTGCACAGCATCAAATCGCCAGCCATCTGTTCCCCAGCAGCTCTTCCCGCTCCGCCCCACAAGCTTCCCCCAGCGTGCGCTCTGCCTCAGCCGCACTCCTCCCACACCTTTGAAGTGAAGCTTAGCTTCACTTCAAAGGCCCCTGCTGCTTCACACTATTCACGTCTCTCCCTCATCGCCGCTCTCCCCGCTCCGCCCCCTGCTGTGGCCGTGTCGCATTTCTCCTCTTCCCTCCCCCCAGCAATGCCCTCCGTCTTGTTTTTATTCAAACCTATGGTCCAATCCGATATTCTCTTTTTTATTTTTCGTAGTTTTATGTCGAACTTGACCAGAAGCGGTACAAAAGGGGGTGGTGGTGGACGGAGCATCTGAATCAATCAAACACTCACACCCAGTCAAAAGATCTGGGTTGAATCCATCACCGTGCTTTAGCCCACTCTGCCACCCCAGTTCTGACATGGCTATATGCAAATCAGTCTGACCCTGTGCCTCATGGGAACAGTCCAGCCCGAACTGCCAAGCCATGTCTTCCCTGGACCGGAAACAAGCTTCCGAGGACCGTTTTCTGGCATTCGTGCCGTCTTCAGCCCGGCTTGCTTGAATCCAGTGGCAAAGTGAGCAAGGGACTCACGTCTGAGCATACCCTGCCACACTTATGGCGGCCAAAAGCGGTGCAAAAGGGGGGTGGTGGTGGACGGAGCATCTGAATCAATCAAACACACACCCAGTCAAAAGATCTGGGTTTAATCCATCACCGTTCTTTAGCCCACTCTGCCACCCCAGTTCTGACATGGCTATATGCAAATCAGTCTGACCCTGTGCCTCATGGGAACAGTCCAGCCCGAACTGCCAAGCCATGTCTTCCCTGGACCGGAAACAAGCATCCGAGGAACATTTTCTGGCATTCCAGCCGTCTTCAGCCCGGCTTGCTTGAATCCAGTGGCAAAGTGAGCAAGGGAGTCACGTCTGAGCATACCCTGCCACACTTATGGCGGCCAAAAGCGGTACAAAAGGGGGGTGGTGGTGGACGGAGCATCTGAATCAATCAAACACTCACACCCAGTCAAAAGATCTGGGTTTAATCCATCACCGTTCTTTAGCCCACTCTGCCGCCCCAGTTCTGACATGGCTATATGCAAATCAGTCTGACCCTGTGCCTCATGGGAACAGTCCAGCCCGAACTGCCAAGCCATGTCTTCCCTCGACCGGAAACAAGCTTCCGAGGACCGGTTTCTGGCATTCCAGCCGTCTTCAGCCCGGCTTGCTTGAATCCAGCGGCAAAGTGAGCAAGGGACTCACATCTGAGCATACCCTGCCACACTTATGGTGGCCAAAAGTGATACAAAAGGGGGTGGTGGTGGACGGAGCATCTGAATCAATCAAACACTCACACCCAGTCAAAAAATCTGGGTTTAATCCATCACAGTTCTTTAGCCCACTCTGCCACCCCAGTTCTGACATGGCTATATGGAAATCAGTCTGACCCTGTGCCTCATGGGAACAGTCCAGCCCGAACTGCCAAGCCATGTCTTCCCTGGACCGGAAACAAGCTTCCGAGGACCGGTTTCTGGCATTCCAGCCGTCTTCAGCCCGGCTTGCTTGAATCCAGCGGCAAAGTGAGCAAGGGACTCACGTCTGAGCATACCCTGCCACACTAATGGCGGCCAATAGCGGTACAAAAGGGAGTGGTGGTGGACGGAGCATTGGAATCAATCAAACACTCACACCCAGTCAAAAGATCTGAGTTTAATCCATCACTGTTCTTTAGCCCACTCTGCCACCCCAGTTCTGACATAGCTATATGCAAATCAGTCTGACCCAGTGCCTCATGGGAACAGTCCAGCACGAACTGCCAAGCCATGTCTTCCCTGGACCGGAAACAAGCTTCTGAGGACCAGTTTCTGGCATTCCAGCCGTCTTCAGCCCGGCTTGCTTGAATCCAGTGGCAAAGTGAGGAAGGGACTCACGTCTGAGCATACCCTGCCAAACTTATGGCAGCCAAAAGCGGTACAAAAGGGGGTGGTGGTGGACGGAGCATCTGAATCAATCAAACACTCACACCCAGTCAAAAGATCTGGGTTTAATCCATCACCGTTCTTTAGCCTACTCTGCCACCCCAGTTCTGACATGGCTATATGCAAATCAGTCTGACCCTGTGCCTCATGGGAACAGTCCAGCCCGAACTGCCAAGCCATGTCTTCCCTGGACCGGAAACAAGCTTCCGAGGACCGGTTTCTGGCATTCCAGCCGTCTTCAGCCCGGCTTGCTTGAATCCAGTGGCAAAGTGAGCAAGGGACTCACGTCTGAGCATACCTTGCCACACTTATAGCGGCAAAAAGCGGTACAAAAGGGGGTGGTGGTGGACGGAGCATCTGAATCAATCAAACACTCACACCCAGTCAAAAGATCTGGGTTTAATCCATCACCGTTCTTTAGCCCACTCTGCCACCCCAGTTCTGACATGGCTATATGCAAATCAGTCTGACCCTGTGCCTCATGGGAACAGTCCAGCCCGAACTGCCAAGCCATGTCTTCCCTCGACCGGAAACAAGCTTCCGAGGACCGGTTTCTGGCATTCCAGCCGTCTTCAGCCCGGCTTGCTTGAATCCAGCGGCAAAGTGAGCAAGGGACTCACGTCTGAGCATACCCTGCCACACTTATGGCGGCCAAAAGCGATACAAAAGGGGGTGGTGGTGGACGGAGCATCTGAATCAATCAAACACTCACACCCAGTCAAAAGATCTGGGTTTAATCCATCACCGTTCTTTAGCCCACTCTGCCACCCCAGTTCTGACATGGCTATATGCAAATCAGTCTGACCCTGTGCCTCATGGGAACAGTCCAGCCCAAACTGCCAAGCCATGTCTTCCCTGGACCGGAAACAAGCTTCCGAGGACCGGTTTCTGGCATTCCAGCCGTCTTCAGCCCAGCTTGCTTGAATCCAGTGGCTAAGTGAGCAAGGGACTCACGTCTGAGCATACCCTGCCACACTTATGGCGGCCAAAAGCGGTACAAAAGGGGGTGGTGGTGGACGGAGCATCTGAATCAATCAAACACTCAAACCCAGTGAAAGGATCTGGGTTTAATCCATCACCGTTCTTTAGCCCACTCTGCCACCCCAGTTCTGACATGGCTATATGCAAATCAGTCTGACCCTGTGCCTCATGGGAACAGTCCAGCCCGAACTGCCAAGCCATGTCTTCCCTGGACCGGAAACAAGCTTCCGAGGACCGGTTTCTGGCATTCCAGCCGTCTTCAGCCCGGCTTGCTTGAATCCAGTGGCAAAGTGAGCAAGGGACTCACGTCTGAGCATACCCTGCCACACTTATGGCGGCCAAAAGCGGTACAAAAGGGGGTGGTGGTGGACGGAGCATCTGAATCAATCAAACACTCACACCCAGTCAAAATATCTGGGTTTAATCCATCACCGTTCTTTAGCCCACTCTGCCACCCCAGTTCTGACATGGCTATATGCAAATCAGTCTGACCCTGTGCCTCATGGGAACAGTCCAGCCCGAACTGCCAAGCCATGTCTTCTCTGGACCGGAAACAAGCTTCCGAGGACCGGTTTCTGGCATTCCAGCCGTCTTCAGCCCGGCTTGCTTGAATCCAGTGGCAAAGTGAGCAAGGGACTCACGTCTGAGCATACCCTGCCACACTTATGCGGCCAAAAGCGGTACAAAAGGGGGTGGTGGTGGACGGAGCATCTGAATCAATCAAACACTCACACCCAGTCAAAAGATCTGGGTTTAATCCATCACCGTTCTTTAGCACACTCTGCCACCCCAGTTCTGACATGGCTATATGCAAATCACTCTGACCCTGTGACTCATGGGAACAGTCCAGCCCGAACTGCCAAGCCATGTCTTCCCTGGACCGGAAACAAGCTTCCGAGGACCGCTTTCTGGCATTCCAGCCGTCTTCAGCCCGGCTTGCTTGAATCCAGTGGCAAAGTGAGCAAGGGACTCACGTCTGAGCATACCCTGCCACACTTATGGCGGCCAAAAGCGCCCCAAGTGTGGCAGGGTATGCTCAGACGTGAGTCCCTTTCTCACTTGGCCACTGGATTCAAGATAGCCTGGCTGATGAGGATTATGAATCCGAAACCGGTCCCAGGATGCTTGTTTCCGGTCCATGGAAGACATGGCTTGGCAGTTCGGGCTGGACTGTTCCCATGAGGCACAGGGTCAGACTGATTTGCTTATAGCCATGTCTGAACTGGGGTGGCCGAGTGAGCTAAAGAATGGTGATGGATTAAACCCAGATCAGTATACTGGGGGTGAGTGTTTGATTTGCTCAAACGCTCCGTCCATCATCCCCTTTTGTATCGCTTTGTTCGCCCTAAGTGTGGCAGGGTATGCTCAGACGTGAGTCCCTTGCTCACTTGGCCACTGGATTCAAGATAGCCTGGCTGATGAGGATTATGAATCCGAAACCGGGCCCAGGATGCTTGTTTCCGGTCCAGGGAAGACATGGCTTGGCAGTTCGGGCTGGACTGTTCCCATGAGGCACAGGGTCAGACTGATTTGCATATAGCCATGTCTAAACTGGGGTGGCCGAGTGAGCTAAAGAATGGTGATGGATTAAACCCAGATCAGTTTACTGGGGGTGAGTGTTTGATTTGCTCAAACGCTCCGTCCATAATCCCCTTTTGTATCGCTTTGTTCGCCCTAACTGTGGCAGGGTATGCTCAGACGTGAGTCCCTTGCTCACTTGGCCACTGGATTCAAGATAGCCTGGCTGATGAGGATTATGAATCCGAAACCGGTCCCAGGATGCTTGTTTCTGATCCAGGGAAGACATGGCTTAGCAGTTCGGGCTGGACTGTTCCCATGAGGCACAGGGTCAGACTGATTTGCATATAGCCATGTCTGAACTGGGGTGGCCGAGTGAGCTAAAGAATGGTGATGGATTAAACCCAGATCAGTTGACTGGGGGTGAGTGTTTGAATTGCTCAAACGCTCCATCCATCATCCCCTTTTGTATCGCTTTGTTCGCCCTAAGTGTGGCAGGGTATGCTCAGACGTGAGTCCCTTGCTCACTTGGCCACTGGATTCAAGATAGCCTGGCTGATGAGGATTATGAATCCGAAACCGGTCCCAGGATGCTTGTTTCCGGTCCAGGGAAGACATGGCTTGGCAGTTCGGGCTGGACTGTTCCCATGAGGCACAGGGTCAGACTGATTTGCATAAAGCCATGTCTGAACTGGGGTGGCCGAGTGAGCTAAAGAATGGTGATGGATTAAACCCAGATCAGTTGACTGGGGGTGAGTGTTTGATTTGCTCAAACGCTCCGTCCATCATCCCCTTTTATATCGCTTTGTTCGCCCTAAGTGTGGCAGGGTATGCTCAGACGTGAGTCCCTTGCTCACTTGGCCACTGGATTCAAGATAGCCTGGCTGATGAGGATTATGAATCCTAAACCGGTCCCAGGATGCTTGTTTCCGGTCCAGGGAAGACATGGCTTGGCAGTTCGGGCTGGACTGTTCCCATGAGGCACAGGGTCAGACTGATTTGCATATAGCCATGTCTGAACTGGGGTGGCCGAGTGAGCTAAAGAATGGTGATGGATTAAACTCAGATCAGTTGACTGGGGGTGAGTGTTTGATTTGCTCAAACGCTCCGTCCATCATCCCCTTTTGTATCGCTTTGTTCGCCCTAACTGTGGCAGGGTATGCTCAGACGTGGGTCCCTTGCTCACTTGGCCACTGGATTCAAGATAGCCTGGCTGATGAGGATTATGAATCCGAAACCGGTCCCAGGATGCTTGTTTCCGGTCCAGGGAAGACATGGCTTGGCAGTTCGGGCTGGACTGTTCCCATGAGGCACAGGGTCAGACTGATTTGCATATAGCCATGTCTGAACTGGGGTGGCCGAGTGAGCTAAAGAATGGCGCCGAAGACGAGCCCAAGACCAGCCCGTCTGTGCCCGTCCGGGCCTGGCCAGGACCCGGGGCACGAAACGCTGATATAGGTAATATTACAGCGGATCAGATACGGGCGTTGCGCCCAAACATTAACAGTAACTGTGTCATTTTAAAGCCCTCTTTAAAAGGTATACATGTTTGCCCTCACTGTGCTTTTGCACTAACTAATATTCAACCTTACTCAGAGGCCCCACACAAGCCTAGTCCACCCATGCAAACCTCTGTTTCAAGCCCTCGTACTTTTTCTTTTTATACAGTTAATTGTAGATCACTGCCCAAACACAAAGCAGATATCCATCACCTCCTAATGGAAGAAAAACCTTGTGCGGTATTTCTAACAGAGACCTGGTTGCATGAGAGCTCAGGTCCTGATATTGCCGCCGCCCTGCCCGCCAATTATGCTATCGTTCGGGTTGATAGAGATAGCCAGGTTGGAGGGGGCATTGCTGTGATCTTCGATCGTGATTTTAACTGTGATTTTGTTATGGTTGATATCCCTGGATGCGAAGCTGCTTTTTTTAAAATATCTTTGAATCCAAATTTTATGTTCTCAGGCTTCTTAATTTATCGCCCCCCGGGTAGTGCCAGTGCATGGGCTACACATTTAGTTAATTCTATCTTACCCTATTTTTTGAATGCCCAAAATTTGACGATACTAGGGGACCTAAATCTCCATTTTGAGGACAAATCTAATAGTATTGTCTCTAACCTCTTGGATGATTTTAATGCCTTAAATCTGTCCCTGAGAAATGAGGGCCCAACGCATAAGGCTGGACACCTGTTGGACCCTATCGTCTCTAACATACAGGAGCTTAAATGGGTAAAAACCTACCCTGTTTGTTGGTCAGACCACTTCTTAACGCTCTTTTGCATCACCCTCACACAATCTAAGTTGCCAGGGTCTGTCCGGCCTCCAGTTTTTATGAGAAACTGGAAAAAGATTGATCTGATTGAGTTGCAGAATGCACTACAGGTATCTCCCCCAGTTTTGGGTGATGATATGGAGGCAAATGCATTGGAAGCCCACACTTGGTTAGAGAGAGCAGTGGACATCTGCCTGCCCGTTACCAGGTGTACAGGGAATGTCCATCGGCCTCCGGCCCCCTGGTACACGGAAGAACTAAAACTTGAAAAAACTAAGTGCAAGGGTCTCGAGAGAAAATGGCGCAAGCATTATGATTCCCAGTCAAAGGAACTTTACCGTAAGGCCAGAAACCTCTATCATGGGGCCTGCTCTAGAGCTAAGGCTCTTTATGTAACTAAGACCATCGACATGGCTGCTAACAAAGCTCGGACCCTTTTCAACACAGTGAAAAACTTAGCCGGAGCAAATTCCTCGGCGGTTGCACGCCCCCTCACCTCGAAAAAATGCCAAGACCTTGCCACATATTTTGTGGAAAAGATCGACACCATTATAGCAAATATAAATCCCTCGGTGGGGGTGGATAGGGAAGTTCTTCCCTTAGATAGCCCTCCAGGAAATCGGCTGGATGCCTGGCCATGTATTTCTGGGGACACTTTAAAATCTCTGGCCACCTCTATTAAATCAGGTTCTCCGTGTGATCCCCTTCCTATTAATATCATGTGCCAATTGGATGATGGTGCTCTAGGAACTATTGCCGAGACACTTAATGCCTCCATCCGTCTGGCAACTGTTCCGGCGTCCTGGAAGCACGCTATGGTCAGCCCTCTGCTGAAAAAGCCATCTGCTGATCCAGAGGTCCTTGCAAACTATCGGCCGATATCTTTGCTACCTGCCTTCTCGAAAATTTTGGAGAAGCATATCCATGGTGCACTATCATCGCACGCGGAGAGTAACAACCTGCTCCACTTCTCCCAATCGGGCTTTAGGGCAGGTCATTCAACTGAATCCGCCCTCCTGGGAGTTACGGAGAAAATCAGGGCACTATTAGACGACGGGCAAACGGTGGCTCTCGTCCTGCTTGATTTGAGCGCGGCCTTCGACACCATCTCGCATAACAGACTGCTTGCCAGGCTGAGCGTGGATGGTGTCGGAGGGACCGCATTGGGCTGGATCAGATCCTATCTGAGCGACCGGACTTTCCAGATCTCGTCCTCTCACGCACAGTCGGATATTTTTCGGTCACCTCATGGCGTGCCCCAGGGCTCAATTTTAAGCCCACTATTCTTCAACCTTTACCTCCGCCCCCTCGCTGATCTAGCAGAGCGAGTAGGTCTGGAACTCATGACCTACGCGGATGACTCACAGATTATTTTTTCCCTTACTAATTCAGAGTCTTCATCCCCTTCAGTCCTGAAACTTGGTCTCCAGGAGGTCTTCAGCTGGATGTCAACTAACCAGCTGAAGCTTAATGGGGAGAAGACAGAGATTCTTCTCCTGGGGAAAAATCGTGAGTTGTGGCAAGATAGACATTGGCCGCCATCTATGGGTATTTTCCCTAGTCCGGCTACCCAGGTTAGAAATCTTGGGGTGTGTATCGACGATTCTCTGTCCATGAAGCAGCAGGCCAACAAAGTGGCTGGTACTTGTTTTACCATCATTAAATGGCTGCGGAAGATTATCTGGATGCTACCTGTGGATACCCAGAAGACCGTAGTCAACGCGCTAATAACATCTAGGCTTGACTACGGTAACATTCTCTATCTGGGCTCCAATTTAGCCGTAGTCAGACGACTACAATTGGTCCAGAACTCCGCAGCCAGGCTGTTATGTAAGATCCCTAGGACAGCAAGGATTTCGAAGCACCTCAGAGATCTACACTGGTTGAAAGTTGATAACCGGGTCCGGTTTAAGGCCTTGACCATAATGTTCAAGATCAGGGCAGGAACCGCACCACGGTACCTGCAGAATTTGGTCAGGCCCCATGTTCCTGTACGGAATCTTCGTTCCTTAAATGGAGCAACTTTCGTGGTTCCCAGATTCAAACTGGCCCGAATGGGAGGTAAATCTTTCTCCCACCTGGGACCAGTTCTTTGGAACTCTCTCCCTTTAGCTTTGCGCAAAGAGGAAAATTTTGCCAGTTTCAAGAAAAAAGTCAAAACCTGGCTGTTTAATAAATAATTGTGTTTACCAATGGTTGTTGTTCTGTGACAGTATTTTGCCTCTCAGTATCTTTTTCTCGTAGCCATGGCGCCGGGAAACCCTTTGTGGGTATCTGCGCGCATTATAAGTGTAAAAAATAAATAAATAAATAAATGGTGATGGATGAAACCCAGATCAGTTGACTGGGGGGTGAGTGTTTAATTTGCTCAAACGCTCCGTCCATCATCCCCTTTTGTATCGCTTTGTTCGCCCTAAGTGTGGCAGGGTATGCTCAGACGTGAGTCCCTTGCTCACTTGGCCTCTGGATTCAAGATAGCCTGGCTGATGAGGATTATGAATCCAAAACCGGTCCCAGGATGCTTGTTTCCGGTCCAGGGAAGACATGGCTTGGCAGTTCGGGCTGGACTGTTCCCATGAGGCACAGGGTCAGACTGATTTGCATATAGCCATGTCTGAACTGGGGTGGCCGAGTGAGCTAAAGAATGGTGATGGATTAAACCCAGATCAGTTGACTGGGGGTGAGTGTTTGATTTGCTCAAACGCTCCATCCATCATCCCCTTTTGTATCGCTTTGTTCGCCCTAAGTGTGGCAGGGTATGCTCAGACGTGAGTCCCTTGCTCACTTGGCAACTGGATTCAAGATAGCCTGGCTGATGAGGATTATGAATCCGAAACCGGTCCCAGGATGCTTGTTTCCGGTCCAGGGAAGACATGGCTTGGCAGTTCGGGCTGGACTGTTCCCATGAGGCACAGGGTCAGACTGATTTGCATATAGCCATGTCTGAACTGGGGTGGCCGAGTGAGCTAAAGAATGGTGATGGATTAAACCCAGATCAGTTGACTGGGGGTGAGTGTTTGATTTGCTCACACGCTCCGTCCATCATCCCCTTTTGTATCGCTTTGTTCGCCCTAAGTGTGGCAAGGTATGCTCAGACGGGAGTCCCTTGCTCACTTGGCCACTGGATTCAAGATAGCCTGGCTGATGAGGATTATGAATCCGAACCCAGTCCCAGGATGCTTGTTTCTGGTCCAGGGAAGACATGGCTTGGCAGTTCGGGCTGGACTGTTCCCATGAGGCACAGGGTCAGACTGATTTGCATATAGCCATGTCTGAACTGGGGTGGCCGAGTGAGCTAAAGAATGGTGATGGATTAAACCCAGATCAGTTGACTGGGGGTGAGTGTTTGATTTGCTCAAACGCTCCGTCCATCATCCCCTTTTGTATCGCTTTGTTCGCCCTAAGTGTGGCAGGGTATGCTCAGACGTGAGTCCCTTGCTCACTTGGCCACTGGATTCAAGATAGCCTGGCTGATGAGGATTATGAATCCGAAACCGGTCCCAGGATGCTTGTTTCCGGTCCAGGGAAGACATGGCTTGGCAGTCGGGCTGGACTGTTCCCATGAGGCACAGGGTCAGACTGATTTGCATATAGCCATGTCTGAACTGGGGTGGCCGAGTGAGCTAAATAATGGTGATGGATTAAACCCAGATCAGTTGACTGGGGGTGAGTGTTTGATTTGCTTAAACGCTCCGTCCATCATCCCCTTTTATATCGCTTTGTTCGCCCTAAGTGCGGCAGGGTATGCTCAGACGTGAGTCCCTTGCTCACTTGGCCACTGGATTCAAGATAGCCTGGCGGATGAGAATTATGAATCCGAAACAGGTCTTAGGATGCTTGTTTCCGGTCCAGGGAAGACATGGCTTGGCAGTTCGGGCTGGACTGTTCCCATGAGGCACAGGGTCAGACTGATTTGCATATAGCCATGTCTGAACTGGGGTGGCCGAGTGAGCTAAAGAATGGTGATGGATTAAACCCAGATCAGTTGACTGGGGGTGAGTGTTTGATTTGCTCAAGCGCTCCGTCCATCAACCCCTTTTGTATCGCTTTGTTCGCCCTAAGTGTGGCAGGGTATGCTCAGACGTGAGTCCCTTGCTCACTTGGCAACTGGATTCAAGATAGACTGGCTGATGAGGATTATGAATCCGACACCGGTCCCAGGATGCTTGTTTCCGGTCCAGGGAAGACATGGCTTGGCAGTTCGGGCTGGACTGTTCCCATGAGGCACAGGGTCAAACTGATTTGCATATAGCCATGTCTGAACTGGGGTGGCCGAGTGAGCTAAAGAATGGTGATGGATTAAACCCAGATCAGTTGACTGGGGGTGAGTGTTTGATTTGCTCACACGCTCCGTCCATCATCCCCTTTTGTATCGCTTTGTTCGCCCTAAGTGTGGCAAGGTATGCTCAGACGGGAGTCCCTTGCTCACTTGGCCACTGGATTCAAGATAGCCTGGCTGATGAGGATTATGAATCCAAACCCGGTCCCAGGATGCTTGTTTCCGGTCCAGGGAAGACATGGCTTGGCAGTTTGGGCTGGACTGTTCCCATGAGGCACAGGGTCAGACTGATTTGCATATAGCCATGTCTGAACTGGGGTGGCCGAGTGAGCTAAAGAATGGTGATGGATTAAACCCAGATCAGTTGACTGGGGGTGAGTGTTTGATTTGCTCAAACGCTCCGTCCATCATCCCCTTTTGTATCGCTTTGTTCGCCCTAACTGTGGCAGGGTATGCTCAGACCTGAGTCCCTTGCTCACTTGGCCACTGGATTCAAGATAGCCTGGCTGATGAGGATTATGAATCCGAAACCGGTCCCAGGATGCTTGTTTCCGGTCCAGGGAAGACATGGCTTGGCAGTTCGGGCTGGACTGTTCCCATGAGGCACAGGGTCAGACTGATTTGCATATAGCCATGTCTGAACAAGTGTGGCCGAGTGAGGTAAAGAATGGTGATGGATTAAACCCAGATCAGTTGACTGGGGGTGAGTGTTTGATTTGCTCAAACGCTCCGTCCATCATCCCCTTTTGTATCGAACTTGACCAGAAGGCACTAGAGCGCTTTACATTAGCTCCAGTTACATCACCAAAGGACACATTTATCTTTTTTTGTCCGTTTTTTAGCCACGGCACTGTTGAGTGAATACCGAGCAGGAGACTGGTTTGGGGTTTGTAAACCATCTTTCACCAATCCGATATTCTCTTTTTTATTTTTCGTAGTTTTATGTTGAACTTGACCTAAGGCACTAGAGCGCTTTACATTAGCTCCAGTTACATCACCAAAGGACACATTTATCTTTTTTTGTCCGTTTTTTAGCCACGGCACTGTTGAGTGAATACCGAGCAGGAGACTGGTTTGGGGTTTGTAAACCATCTTTCACCAATCCGATATTCTCTTTTTTATTTTTCGTAGTTTTATGTTGAACTTGACCTAAGGCACTAGAGCGCTTTACATTAGCTCCAGTTACATCACCAAAGGACACATTTATCTTTTTTTGTTCGTTTTTTAGCCACGGCAATGTTGAGTGAATACCGAGCAGGAGACTGGTTTGGGGTTTGTAAACCATCTTTCACCAATCCGATATTCTCTTTTTTATTTTTCGTAGTTTTATGTCGAACTTGACCTAAGGCCCTAGACAGACCCTCCAGCTTATCGCGATTTCGCGATTTGCAAAAAAATCGCGAAATCGCGCGATCTCTGGAAATGCCGCGATATTTGGCATAAAGCCCGCAAAATTTGCCGTTTCCGCCGAAGAGGAGCGAGGCACCCATTTTCCATTTGATTTGCGGCGAGAAGAGAATGAGCCAGGAGGTCGAGGACGCGCGGTTGAGAGAGGGAGAAGACCACGGCGGCCGAGAGAGGGAGAAGACCACGGCGGCCGAGCGAGGGAGAAGACCAGCACCACACCAGCAAGAGGGGGAGAGAGCACTAAGCGGCAGCGACACACACGAAGACTCTTCCTCATTCCTCAGAGACTCAGACTCGTCGGAGCAGGAGGAAAGCCGGCCGGCGGCGAACAGAACACTGACAGGTACCGTCCGTAGGCAAGTTTAAAACCAGCTTCGTTAAGAAGCGCTGCCCGGGTGGGAGGGGGGCAGTGGAGATGTGGAAGAGTAGAGAGGGAAAAGCTGTTATTGCAGGCCTCGCCCGGCCTTGGGTAAAGTTTTTATTATTTATTTATTTATGCATTTTTATATAGCGCGGACTTTACCTGAAGGCGTCAGAGCGCTTCACATTAGGAACAGAGATGAAACATAATGAGAAACATTACAAAAGAACAGATTGCAAAAACATACGTTACTTACATAAGGTAATAGTGACATTTGTGAGCAAACAAAATACATGAGGTAGTAAAAACTGTGAGCAACCAAAAATACATGAGGTAGTAAAGGTAATAGTGACAATCGTGAGCAAACAAAATACTTGAGTAAAAATTGTGAGCAACCAAAAATGCATGAGGTAGTCAAAAGTGCACAAGAGGAGATGAAAGTGACAAGTGTGCAGTTATAAGAGAAAACAGAGTATAATTTGAGGTATAGTACTGCAATAAGTGCTAGACACTCAGGCACAGGAACAAGCGTTACGTGGGCAAGGTGGCACTTGTGCAAGTATCAAAGGTAAAAACATGTGAGAGGTAGCAGCCGTGTGTTGCAAGGGCAGAGTGGTGTGTGCATGTTACAAAAGGCACACCCTCCAATCACAGGCATACACTGATCTACTCTGTGTGCTCAAGAGTTCTGCAAGGGCTGTTGGACGATTCATACCACACATCCATTTCTTGGTTTCTGTATATTTTAAAACCCGGTAACTGTGCGGTCCTGACGTGTCCCACCACTTGTCTCTCCTTTTACAATTATTTATAGTTTTGCATGAAGGAAAACATAAACCCAGGCTTACGAAAAAGTATGTGTCCAGGACTAAAGGATTTTTGTAAATGTGGATATTAATGTTGCTTTCTCCCTACTTGCAAGCTAGTCACCTGCAAAAGAAACAAAAATTAGTGACATCGTTTTGTTATAAAAAAAAAATTTATTAATATATGCTCAGCAATTAGTACAGTCCTAGTTTCTTTACTCTACAAAGTTAGGCTGTTCGATGGGTTCAGGGGGGGTTTCAACGTGAGAGGGAGAGCATGGAGCGGGGGTGGATGTAGGAATAAAGAATGGAGGGCAGTAAGTCGGGGGGGTAGAGCAGAGGGAGATTTGGAGTGCTCGGAAGAACTGAACGTACGTGGCCAAGATTAACATGCCTTTTAACTAAAACAAATGGGCTGAATTGTAAATAAACAAAATGTACATAGCTCCATGTTGTCAAATAACTCAAACAGTAAGCTATCTGTGTTTGGTGTTGCAAAAACCCCAAAATAAAATGCCGCTAAATGCCGCTAAATTTCCATTTTTGTGCCGCTAAATTTTCATTTTTGTGCCGCTAAATTTGCCAATCCATGCCCCTATATACTGGGGGGTCTGACTAGAGCGCTTTACATTAGCTCCAGTTACATCACCAAAGGACACATTTATCTTTTTTTGTTCGTTTTTTAGCCACGGCACTGTTGAGTGAATACCGAGCAGGAGACTGGTTTGGGGTTTGTAAACCATCTTTCACCAATCCGATATTCTCTTTTTTATTTTTCTTAGTTTTATGTCGAACTTGACCAGAAGGCACTAGAGCGCTTTACATTAGCTCCAGTTACATCACCAAAGGACACATTTATCTTTTTTTGTTCGTTTTTTAGCCACGGGAAGATTACGTGATTTGCCTCGAATCACAGGATGTTGATCCGACGCCGAGATTCGAACCTAGCTTTCCTGTTTCAAAGTCGGCAGCCCCGGGGTAGCACATCCTCTCCTCCTCTTATGCAAGAGCGCATAATTTACTGTAGAGTAGGCATGCACTCTCTTCAGTTTTCTTGAAAACACTCTTTGCTATAATTACTACCGCTCTCTTCCATTTTTTTTTCTCTCATGCAATTCAATTTGAGAATACTTTATCACACATAGGACATACATCGCATCTGATTGTAACAGCCCTTTTTGGCGATTTAAGTTGGAAGGTAAATTGCCTCTTCCCACCACTGTTGAGTGAATACCGAGCAGGAGACTGGTTTGGGGTTTGTAAACCATCTTTCAGTTTACACAGAGGCTTTTTGTTGTGATCAGCGCAAAAGCGCTTATATTGTGTACGATTTGATGATTAGTCACAAAAATTACAGAAATGCAGTTACACGTGTTCAATGAAGGTGTGCACTGCACTCCAACCCCTGATGCGTTGCTTTTTTTAATCAAACCAATAGTCCGATCCTACATTCTCTTTTCTATTTTTCGTTGTTTTATGTCAAACTTGACCAGAAGGCACTAGAGCGCTTTACATTAGCTCCAGTTACATCACCAAAGGACACATTTGTCTTTTTTTGTTCGTTTTTTAGCAACAGGAAGATTACGTGATTTGTCCAGTATCACAGGATGTTGATCCGACGCGGAGATTCGAACCTGGTTTTCCTGTTTTAAAGTCGGCAGTCCTGGGTAACACATCCTCTCCTCCTCTTATGCAAGAGTGCATCATCTACTTTAGAGTAGGCATGCACTCTCTTCAGTTTTCTGGAAAACACTCTTTGCTATAATTACTACTGCTCTCTTCCATTTTTTTCTCCCATGCAATTCAATTTGAGAATGCTTTATTGACCTTGCCTGAGCTTTTCAAAATCACAAATAAGGACATACTTCGCATCTGATTTTCCTTTGATGGCGCTTCAAGTTGGAAGGTATTTCGCCTCTTCCCACCACCGTTGAGCGATAACCGAGCAGGAGACTGGTTTGGGGTTTGTAAACAATCTTTCTGAAGTCAGGGACTCAGTGGGCGGTTCCACACAGTAGTGCTTTTTTGTTTACTCTCGTTGGAGGCAGTGTATTTTTAAATGAATCTCACATTCTATGTGAAACAGTTAACATAGTTAGCAGACAGGGCCTTCCTCTGAACTCTGACCTTGCACTTTAGTGTTAGTTGCTTCTGAGATTTCTCACCTGGGGTGATAGTGTGTTTGCACATGGCCCCTGTCTTGTAGTTTGTAGCAATTCATTGTGCTCTAATCTGTAGCTGGGATTTCCACCTGGTTTTGCAGCACTGTATGGCTTTTAAAAAAAAAAATGTAAATAGCATTTTTTATTGTTTTTTTGTCAAAATCGTGCTGCATGAGCCATAGTATATAGGTACAAGCAGACTTTGCCTAATTAAACAATATAGTATGTTGTCAACAAAAGCATGAACAAGCTGCGATGAGAACATAAAAAGAACTATACTATAGAGAGTTGTCTGTGTCCCATTGTCGCGTCCCCAGCTGGTGAACATTATCCTTAGTCTGTTGGAGGTGGATATGTTTCGTGTTTTAGCCATAAGAGAATACCTCTGAGTCTAATGAAGCAGAACTTGATGTTGCTTGGCCAGTACAATGCCTCGCCTTGGTAATCGGCCCAGGGCTTCCATATGTGTGTGTGTTTATCGGGCAGCCCCTAACTCGAAACACTGGCTCCTCCAAACCCCATGCAGAAATCCATCCCCCTCTTCCAAACGCCCAGCAGAGGTGGGGATTCAGCCTTCAAGCGCAGGCTATATAACGTTTGGCAAGGGTAAAGCCAATAAAAAGCAAGTTGCATTTTAAAAACATAAATAAAAGGCATTGTCATTTACAATGCCAATAGCTTTAACTTGCGTAAATGCGAGACCTATAGCATTGCAAATTGAGCACCGTCTGTATTTTATTCTCATTCAATCTCCCATCATTGTATCTCGCTCCCTGCTTCCCTCACTGTCTGCCTTCTTCCGTCTTCCCTCTCCTCTCGTTTCCTTCACTTTCTCCCCTCTCTGTTTCTATCGTCCGTCTCTCTCGCTCGCCGTCACTCTTCCTTTTCTGTCACTCTTGCATGTTGCATTACAAATGCTATAGGTGTCACATTTGCAAAAGTTATAACTATTGGCATTGTAAATGAAAAGCTATTAATTTAAAAAACAACACATAAATAAAATAAATGTCATTTATAAGACCAATAGTTCAAACTTTCCTAATGCGAGACCTATTGCATTTCCAATGCTTGTTTGATGATGCCGTTGTTTGGCGTTAAGTTTCGTTGGAAGTTCCTGTCCCGTCTGAGTTGTTTCTTCATGTGCGGGAATATGATCGACAGTTAGCTCCGCTTTGTTTCCGGGTAACTCCTCCTTCCTTAGTGCTCCATCGTCATGTTTAGTGAGACCCTTTTCTACAATTGCATTTCCTCTATGTAGGTTCCTTAGGTCTCCTATTAGGTCAGTTAGCATGGTCGGCAGTGTGGCTACTTTATCTAATGCCTGGCTGCAATTGCAACTTGGGTAGATATTTGTTTGTGCTCTCACTATTAAGTTATTTAAGTTGCCTAACTTGTCGTCAATGCCAGCTGTAAAGACTGCCAGTGTGTTAAGTAGAGTCAGTTGGAGCTCCAGTTTATCAGATTGGTATTGCAATGCATCTACTGCTAGCTGGATAGTGTTTAGCAGTGAATTCCACGTTCCGGTATTTTGTTCTTTCCCCCACCCGTTCTCCTTGGAGGTGTTGGCATGCAGGTTTATACTTTTGACTGCCAAAGGTGGATCAAGGGCGTGGGGATCTTTGTGATCTGGTGTGTAGGTTGCTAACATGTCTTCCCATTCTTGTGTGTTGAGATAAGACATTATAGCCCTGCCTTCTGCTTTACGGCTAAGGTCATGTGGACTAGCTGCCTGGTGGGTTCCCTGGTCTGTGGGTGGTGTGGCACATCCAGCCACTAAAAGAGACTTGATAGGGGTACTGTGGGTTTGGCCCGTAGATTGTAAAGCCGGCGCCGGGCTAAGTGATGCTTTCTCGGTTGAGATCCGGTCTTGCGTCTGTAGGCCTATCTGTAGGCCTATCTGTGGGCCTCTCCCAGAAGCCCTATCAGTTGGGCAGATGTCTGTTCTGTTCATTGTTTTTTGTGCTGTGGTGGGTATCTCTTCGCATTTGCGTTCGCGTTGGCGTTGAGATCATCCAATGGGGTTGGTAGCACGATTTCCCTGTTACATGAGGCCGTGCTATCTGAGTAAGTAGGTAATGAATTCTGATTCTGGTTGAGCGCAACAGCAGAATTAGATGTCTCTTTACTTGCGCTTGCACTTGAGGTCTCCAAAGGAATGCTTGCATTCCTGTGCTTTGAGATGCTAGCTTGCGTAGGGTCTGGCGAATGATTTCCCACGGAAAAAGGGCTTATAGGTTTAGGCGCGGATGATGGCGGACATGCTGGGCTCACAGCAGCCGGAAGTAGTGGTGTTTGCAGACCCTGCAAGTGGCTGTTGCTCGAAAAGATGGCTGAGCCTGAGTCCCTTAGGAATTCAAATGTTGTGTATATTTTGGGCTTTATGGTAGATTGTAACGCTTTTTCTGCAGACTCTGATGACAGGGCCGCTATCAAACCCTGCACCGTTGTGCTTTGGTTCAGCCCCAATGCCTGCTCTGATGACAAAAAGTTTGCCTCTGTGCTGACAGCGTGGTTTACATTCATTTTCATTTTCTTATGCCCTTTCCCATTTCCAGTTGTATCATTCATTTTTGCTGTGGGCTTTGGTTTTGGCTCCGGGGGCTCCGGAGGCCCCCTGACTTTCCCTGACCTCATGATGAAAGTTGATGGTAATGAACCGCCGCCCAGGAGGTCACCAAGGAGAGGTAGAAGATAACTGCCCCCTCCTTCCCCCCTCCTTGCTTGCCGCTCCTTGCTAATTCGTTTGCTCTTCTGCCGGTGGTCGAAGACAGAAGAATGGCAGGGTTTTCAAGTGAGGTTTTGATGGAGGGGGAAGATTTGTAAGAGTGGTCCCCCACGGTGGCCGACAGGACGATGAGGGCGATAGGGTGGGCTGTGAAAAGGCTGAGAGGAAGCTGAAAGGAAGCTGAAAGCAAGGCTGAGAGGCTGAGAGGGAAGCCTGTCGGAGCAGCAGGCTTATCAGCAGCCTGTGAGCGGAGCACTCAGGGGGGACCTACAAGCAAAGTCGGACCTAGTCGGACTTCCTAGGTCGGACCCCCGGGCTCTTACTTGGCGGCCGCCTCTATCGGCAGCCGCACTCACGTCATGTCCCTGCAAATGCAGCAGCCTCACCTCCGCCTTGAAGCGGCCAATCCTGATGGCGGTGTCGGTGCAGGGAAGAGCGGCGGTGAAAAACAGTGTATCAGCACTGAAATCGAGCCGATGCTAGTGCTTGATCTAAAGGTCGCCGCCTACACACAGCTCGCTGTTCACGTGTAGCCGCTACGATTCTTTTATGGTTCTTTGGCCTTTCGAAACCCCTTGGGGATCCTAAAGATTTTTTCAGATTTTCTCGGCTGCGGCAGTGATTTTTTCGGCGATCTCTCTACTCCGCGCACACCGCTCCTCTCACCGCTTCGCTCCCTGCTCCTCCTCTTACTCCTCTGCTCTACCTCTTCTGGCAAAAAACGGACCAAAAACTGCAACTAGTTTGGAGAGAGACTCATAATCTTGGTCCTGATGAATCCCATGCACCTTTTCACTTTGAGACACCTGCTGCAGAGATCATTGTGTGCTCAGCAATTTTGAGGGAATTATAATAGCAGTAGGATAACTCTAATAGTTAACACGGTTCGGGGACCGTTCTGTGATTTGTCCAGTCGCAGTTTTGACTCCTAGAGTAGAATAAAGGGTTACTGCACCTGCTGCACAGCACTTCATGTAACATGCAGATCACATATTTTTATTTGCAGGTGGATAACTGTATTTTAACAAAGGGCTTGACAAAGAAAAACATCCGTGCAAAGTGACCTTTATTTGTGTTTATTATCAGCAAGACATCAACAACATAAATGTCTTTAATCCCTTTTGCGTAGATTGAGGAGGAGTTTTAGACAGCCCTTCACACAAACCCTGGATGTTACTCTGTTGCATTTCCACTCACATTTACCGCAAGGCTTCGTCCCGAGAGAAAGTTAACGAATAAAAAAAGTAGAACAGGCGTACGGGAAAAAAGAGACACCATATGAATCAAAGCTCACGCGCTGTGTCGGCGGAGGAGAATAGGTATAGTTAATTACGGTCCTGCAACCTGTAGGTTGTTATGGATTATTTTTAACGCACTTAAGGTGCTTAAAAAGTGGACGTTTTCTTTCCATTTTCAGTTTCCAGAGACGCGCCTAGCTTTCCAATAAAACGTATGTTATTGTGTATGTCCGGAACCGACTCTGTTTGGTGTATGTACTTCTAAAAATGGAACCTGAATGGATGTGCATTCATCGACAATACGCAGTCTAGTCTCTAGGCTTGCTCGACAAATCAAAATGTAGCTCGTTCAGTAAAAAAAAAAAGGGGGCGGGGTGGCGTCCGGTTGCTGGGCGACAGTGTAAGTTGGTATTTCGGCTGCGTCTGATGTTTACGGTAGCAGAAGGGGCTGCTTCACGCGGGTTACACTCTTTAGAAGAGGAAAGGTGCTGAGGCTCCATCTTCTACGCATCAAGGTACTCTCCTTTCGTGTGTTTCCAGTTTTCCGGTGCTCTTCAAAGACGGAAGCTCTCTGTGACATTGCCCTGACAGGCACACCACGCTAGTCTCTGTTTGTCTCTATTCTGAACACAAGTAGCTTGAGAATGAGATTGCTATATTAGAATCAAGTGAAGCCAAAAGCAGTGGCTTAGAGGTGGGCGAGCCAATTTTACGAGCAGGACGAGCGGAGCCGAAGCAAGGGTCTCGCTTGTCTCTGTGCATAAGTCAGAAGTTTTCTGAGTTTTGTCTCTTAATGAAGAGGTGTGGCGCAGCGGCTAGGGGAGCTGATTCGGGAACGCAGACATCTCAGTTTAGCACCGTGTGATTCGGGGCAATACCTCACTTAATCTCATTGATGACCCCCACCCCTTTGAGACCCTTAGTGATTCGTGCTTTGCAAATAGTGGAATTATTTATTTTATCACCGTAGAGGCAGTGCTGTTGTGGAGTGGGTGAATAGAGATCACAGGTATTCTGCAATTACTGAACGTAATAGAAAGGCTTTTGGTACAGAATTGAAGACATTGATTTGGTAGTATAGAGAGACTACTCATAACTCTGCTTGAGAAAGTCCATTTGGTATAATGAGAGGTCGTGTGCCACATTCAAAAGCCAATCCTGGCTGGATGAAAAGAGGAAAGAAAGTTAAACAGGGTATTTGGCATCTCAGGAAAGGTGTAAATCATATTATGATAATAAACATGTTGTACGGGAGGTACATTTATGTGAAGGACAATGGGTAAGCGTTAAATCTGCCAGGAAAGTAGATAAAGGAAAAAGTAAATACAGTCTGCCCAAACAAATTGTAAGGGTGATGAAGAATACTGTAGAATTTGATGATGGTAGTGCGGTGTTGCTGAAGTTCTGCCCTGGGCATGGCTGCAGGCTCGAGGCTGCCTGAAGGCCACGACCAAGTGTGTGCTGCCTCACAGAGCCTGAGGCTGCCTTGCCCAACATGCCCGGGTTGCATGCTGCTGTCTGCCGCCAACTTTTTCATTTCAGCCAACAGCACCAACTAAACACGTTACTACAGGGTGCTTTTACTAACTTGTAATTTTGACCAGGAAGCAGTAAATTGTTAACATGTTTAAACACAATTCACGCATTACTAGTGTGAACCAACGCACAAATATTTGTGCAGTTCTCTGCATTGCTTTGCTAAAGAGTCCAATCAAAGGAGATTATTATGCACACCTGAAAACACGGCTTGAGATGTCAGACTCTTGGGGGTGGCTCTGGTTCCCCTTAACAGTAGCATTAGAAACTATATAAAGTGAAACTCTGAAAGGAACCCAAAGTTTTCTAAGTATGTGCATTCATGCTTTGCCATCCCTGAACACTACTTCCAAGAATAACTGCAACATTTAAATCATTAAAGTGCTGATTCTATTATGGGAAGTGTTTCATCCAACATTTGGTTTACGTTCATTTTAACAGAACAAAACTGAAAACTTTTTTATTCCAACATGGTATCTATGTTACTGTGCATTTCCACTTGAACTCAACTGTCTTACTCGGAATTACAATGACAGTTGACGTATGTTTATATATTTTATTTCTTCATGTGGTATTGTGAAGTTTGTGTTTTAAAACCCTGTCCCTCAGTCCACACCCATGGGCTCTTCTTCTTTCGTTCCAGAGGTAGGTGCAAGTTACATTTTGTGAGTACCTATTGCTTTAGGTATTTTAGGGCTGTAGATTACTAATTGGACGAATAAAACCGTCTTGTATACCAGGGGTGGTGGGTGACATTTGAAAGTGGTGGGGCGCAAAGTGATTTGCATACAGCACCATAGTGAGCGAGCGAAGCGAGCGAGCCCGAACCCCAAAAGGGGGGTTTGGGGGGATAATCCCCCCTAAGAAATTTTTTTAAAAAAAGAAGAAAAATCGTGCATTTTCAAGCAAATTTGAGAAAGCAGGAAGGTTAATAAAGCAATTGTGAAAGTGCAGTTATTACATTAATAGATGGCATAACATAGGTAGCTGCTTATTCAGTATAACCACAGAGCTTCATACATTCCGTCCTATTACAGACTCCGATATCAGCTTCAGCAAGGTTTCCAACAGCATAGCACCCCTTTGCTACATACAGATTACAGGTTCAGCCACATGATGAAAATAGCAACTTATTCAGTGTGATAATTAAGGGAGCAGAGCGCATGGAAAACATATTTAGTGATGGGCCGAGCAAAACACAACAAACAAATTAACTTCTTTCATCTCCTTTATTTCAAACCATTTACAGGGCTCAGGTGTTTTAAACCTTGTGATAACAACAAGCTAATTTGGTGAAAGCATACTTAGAAATCTTTATTTATGTATTGTAATTGTAGACTGGACCAAAAAAACGAGTGAAGGGGCTTCACCAAAGCAGATATGAAGATATGGCTCCTTACCCAATGCAGATTTTAACATTACAAAAGCCCTCCCTGTGGGTCTACTGACCTCAATAGTGTCAGGCTGGGCAGTGGCAAATTTGAGGTATACATCTTTTGTGATGGTAACATCCCCGGGGCTTAAAGTGTCATGTGCAAAGAAAAGGTCTGGCCTTCCTATGTCCTGGAAGGATTCCTTTATATAACGTATTCACTGGATTTTTTTTGTACCATATTCCAAGGCCAGACAATCTGCTAAGATCAGGCTGGTTAAACCCTTATGTTCACATTTCCACATCTTTATGCAGCAAAGTAAGGGTCTAATTACCACTTGGTCCACCATATAATCAGCCTCAAAGTCTTCATGCACAGACCAAGCTGGCGTACCTTGGGGGACTCGCAGGACCCGGTGCAAAAACTTGTTTTCCACCACATGTAGCCTATGAGAAGGGATGTACCCCCAAACCTCACTGCTGTATAACACTTTCGCAGAGGCCTTGGATTTGCACAATTTTAAAATGGCCTCCAGTGCCCATGATCCCAGTCTGCTAGCAAGGGTTCTAATAGCACCCGCAGATTTGTCCAACTCGCTAAGCTTCCCATTTAAGAGGGCTCTCCATTGTAACCAGTCGTTGAATAACACACCTAAGTAGGGAAAGACCGGAACCGTTTGCGAAAATATGGAGACCAACTTTAAAACTTTTCATCCGTGTCCCCCGACGTCTGGCAACTAATACAATCAACTTAGCAAAATTAACAGACAGGTCCAGCCTGTCCATAAAGGAGACAACACCGTCTATTAAAATCTGCAGGCCGATGGGCCGTGCGATCATAATTGTCAAGGGATTAAAACACCACATTAATATTTAAAGGCAAGCCTATTAGTTTTATTAAAAGATCACCATCTTAATAATAAAAATAACTTTGATTTGATAGGGAATCATCAGTAAAATCAATGCATTTCAATGCCATATTTAAAGATTGTGAACAATAATAAGAAGCATTGAAATGTTTAACAATAAACATGAAGATTGTGAACATTAATAAGAAGCATTGAAATGTTTAATAAACATGAAAGCAATTTTGTATTGAATACAATGTTAAACATGTGTTAGAATCTTTCTTCTTCATGTCTCAGTCCTGATAATAGAGCCGTAAGACCAACCACAAAGGGTTCCTGCAGTCGGAAGATGAAGAGCAAATACTCTAGCTTCAAGAATGCTTGAAATTATCACAAGCTTTTCCTGCAGTCATGTCCTCTATACCCCAAGAAACATAGGGTCCATTTTTGTAAGCTATTTTTAGGGGCCGCAACACTCCCTGCAACTTACCCAAGCACTTATAAAATACTGGTGGTATCACTGCCCAGATTTGGGCACCACCATGCAGCAACATTTATTTAAAGTAGCCAAAGAAAGGCAGGGTACGGTGTTCCCGGGGATGGGGTCGCCGGGGAGTACCACAGCTTGGAGAGGGGGTTTCAAGCCTCTTGGCCCATATAAAAATAGATGCGCATCATCTTTGTTGTTGTTGAGACAGCCATTGAGATCTAATCTTTTGATCCGCTGGGTCCACTCATCCTATGCAGCATGTAAGATACATAGATTTTGAACTGTAATTTCTCAAAACGTACTAAACAGATTTACACCAAATAAAAAAAATGCTTTCTTGCTAAACATCTAGCTTGCTGCCAAATTTGGAGTATTTCTGTTCAGTCCTTTTTTTCTGCATCAGTGTTCAATTCCCCCTTTTTCCTAGGCCCTGCTTGATGGGTCACCAAAAGAACTTTCCAGGAAAGAACCTAGGTTGATGAGACTATTTTTTGAAAGTTTTGTGAAGATTAATAATACGGCGTCAAAGTTATTGGGAAACCCCAAAATCTATTTCCTATGAAAACATAGTCCTAATTATAACTACCCAGTTGCAAGTGTTACTAGGTAGTGTGTGTATCTATCTAAATATACACAAACACATTATATATATATATATATATATATATATATATATATATATATATACACATATATATGTAATAAATACATATATATGTGTATATGTATGTATATATTGCACACCAGGTGCTGTCAGGAAACGCCGTTTGCCTGCCTTCAAGCGCCGGTCCCAGCCGTGGCGACAGCTACCACGATACAGCAAAAGTTCAATTCCACAAGATAGGAACGAGGCGCCACACAAAATTAGATTTCTGGTAGGTTTAATCACCAAACAACAACGCGTTTCAGCCGCAGAAAGGCCTTTGTCAAGTTGTTTTACGATACCTCACAGTCACCATTTTGTATGCATGATGTCACAATGGACATAGAAGAAGAAACACTACGGTCCGCAATTGCGGATTTCACCAAAACAAAACACATAAACTCTTTTATACATGATTATGTCTCTAAAAATTATTATAAAGTCTGAGCAGATTGTGCTATACTTAAAAGTAGAGAGTAGGGACACGTCTTAGAAACAAGCAGATTCACGGGTACAGGACACCTGCACTTCAGATTTTCCATTTGGCTGCACTGAACTAACTGAACTCATCTCACACAACCACACGCCAAAGAACAGACTCCATCGCTTGCTGGCATCCCCAGTCCATCTGAAAGAGCGCTCTGGTCGAGAATGAACTACAATTCCATCAAAATCATAGCCAGCGCTATATTTCTGCAAATATAATAACACAACTAGTTTCGTTCAATGAAAAGTATTTGAAAGTTGTTCCTAGTCCATTCAAAGTTTTAAACTGCTAGATGTGCGAATTACGAAATGCGACGTGTTTGATAGCGAACCCGTGCACACCCCCATTTCATCTTTTCATGACACTCGAAGTGTGATGTAAATCGTGTGGGTGACAGTCTGGATTTGTGCAAATACTTCTGGTACATTATTGTGCAGAGGAGAAACTCATAATACAGTCTGCCGACCGTGGCGGTCCAACCTTGCATATTATATAGGCCCTCTGCGCTGCGCCATCACCAGGGAACAGCGGTTCCTTGGCATTGCCTTCGCAAAGGTGGCCGGTCCTAAAAGCTGCCTCGTAATGAGGCGGACGCAGACACCGCCACCGCAAGCCTGGCAGTTTAAGACCACCAGACTCTAAAGCAGGCCCTAAGCTATAGACGTACGCAAAACGAGTCTCTACCCCTAGCTTCTCAAAACTTCCATTAATACACCGTCACTTACTGCCTTCCAAACCATATCATCCATGCTAAAGAATACCTACTCCTTGTACATATCGAAGATATTCAGAAACAAAGACTCACAGAGCCACTAGATTACAATGTCCACCTGGGCACTATCACACTGACTCTCGATGTGCCACCGAAGAACCTCTGCAGACCCATGGAGAAGCAGATGACAACCATGAGAAAGTTACTTCATCCACCTGGGAACACCATCCCAATTCCTTTAAAGGTATACCATTGCTACCAATGGTAGAGCGCCTTACAGCCTGACTGGAGTCAAACCATTTGTATTTTACCCAGAGTACATGACAAACAGCCAGCCAGCAACAATCTGCTCACCCTAAGTCTTCAGCACTCTTTGACCATTACCCTCGTTCCCAAGGTGCTCCAGGGGGTATTAGTCAATGACTCTTAGGAGGTCTGGTAGAGACCCACACGCTAAGCACACATGCAGCCCAAACACAACCCACAAGCAGCCCCAGCATAACACATCCAAGGCACCTCCATATGTGAGAGATGAATTAACATTACCTCTGGAGCCACAGATGAAGTCTTCAGAAGCTACAAGTTTCCAAGTTCCTTAAAGATTGTATTAATAAAATCAACCAACACAACAATTTGGAAATGCAAGCTTCTCAATACTCTCTGCCAATGGCCCTGATGTGTCGTTTGAACTAACAACAACCTGTACTAAGCATTCCCCTATAGACCAGCTCTCTACTTTCCGACAATGATCCTGCTGTGTATTCGATCAAAAGATCCTGGACTTCTCTGCATCCGTGTTCATTTACAGACTCACATCAAGTGAATTTATGCAACTTTAGCAACAACATCCTGTAGCCGCCATATTTTGTCCTGCTGATTGACTTTGAGCCAACAAGGCCCACTTTCCACCATTGGACTTTTAGACATTTCTTTGTGTTTTAGGGAGCAACTGCATCCACTTCTCCCAGAGGGTTGTCCCTACACACACATTTACCACAGTCATCACTGGTAAGGTGACCTTGATCATAAAAGGAGCTGTGCCTATAGACTCTCACTCCAGCACCCATGTTTCTGTGTCGTTCTTTTCGCCGATGTGGGCCTAGGGCCTACAGCATTACATGCACCACAGCATATATTTGTGTCTGGCATGAGACCTCCACAATTTGGTCTTCCCCCTTATTAAGTCAGACAGCCGCTCCCTGAGTTTTTTTAGCCAAAATACATTGAAAGTGTTCACAGTCATTTGGCATGGCTTTACCTTGCAAGAACGGTTTATTACATTTAATAACAAGACTTCAGTTCTGGATGCCTCATCTGAGGTATTGTGTTCAGCTCTGCAGTCCTCATCTGATGCGTTGGTTTGAGGTCTAGCTCAGCGAATGGATGTCTCAGTGGATGAAAGATGATGGGTGAATGAGTCGATTAGTTAGAGCTTCAATGAGTGGATGGATGGGTGAATGAGTGCTAGAATAATCTAGTGGGTGGAGGAGTAAGTGAATGGATGGATGAGTTAGTGAAGAGGTGACTAGCGAACTACGTACATGGGTTAGTGAGTGGACAGATTATGAGTAGGTGGGTGAGTGGTTGGATGAATAGTTGCTGGTGGTTTAGTGGGTGACTGGAAGGATGATTGGGTGGTTGTTTGGGGGTAAAGGAGATTAGAACAAACCACGCAGAAGGTTGCATAATGCAATCAAATAAGGTGCCCTAACAAAAAGATTGCTAAACAGGCTTTAATTTACCACTTGAGTGCCTTTCTGGAGCGCATTCAAAAAGAAAGGTGAGGGCCACAATTCTCCACTTCAAACCATAAACTAAGGAGCGGATGTGGCTAACGGGTCAGAGCTGCCGACTGTCGAAATGGGGAAATCGGGTTCAAGTCAGGCTCAACATCCTCTGATTCTCTGCAAACCACTTACTCTCCCCGTGCTTTAAAAACAACAACAAAAAATGAATGTGTCCTAGTGCAATGTAACCAACTGGTGTTCGTGTAAAGCGCTCCAATACATTCGAGTTCGCGCGATATAAAACAGCAATAAATATACATGTAATGTCATTTTTACGCATGTAACATCTTTGGCCTATACGCGTCTTGCTCCTTATAAATAGGGGTACAAATATGTATTTGATTTTATTTGTGTTTTTAGTGATTGGCTTATGACTAATGTGGCCCTGAAGTGATTAACTCAGGAAACACGTGCTAGCCAAAGATTTGACATACTTAATAGGGATACTAAGGATTATGGATTAATTGAAGAACTGTGCCCCTCGAGTCTCTTTTTTTGATAATTTGTAATACAGGTCTGGTCAGGGGAATCTACATCGCTAATTTCCATGCGCATGAATAACCCTTTATTGGGGGATTTTCTGCCAATGCAAACAATCCCCAAGTATTGGGTTATGTTTACTTTGAATATGTATTCTCTTTCTGTCGACTCTATAACATATTCTAGGCAGAACGACCAGTGTATTTACTATCCTTGGAACTCCATGGGTGTTTGGATGTTTTTCTTACCTTATATGCACATTTATGTCACCCTGTTTCTGGCACTTGACGTAGATACTTACATTGGGTGTGAAAATCGTTGGGAAGGTTTCTGAACACGCACAACCCTGAGCCTTTTTGAGTGTTTCCCACTTCCCCGTTAGTGACCTCGTGCACCCCCAAGAACACCAATCTTACTGCACCAACATTGCATTTTAGACTCTCACTGCAATATTCATCACTCACGTGAGAAAGTTTCAGTGGTGTATAATAATGACTGTCACCGGGCTGCGCAGTCTCTGAATGTACACGTCACGTGTGATTATCTTTACTTGGAAAAACGAATGAAGTCTAAAGAGTGGTGTCACGCAGATTTTTCTAAGCTGTGGCTGCGCGGCGAACAGCTGCCAGGCGAACAGGTTTTTTTTCTGAAGTTTTGTATATAGCGCGAGAACTCGACCCGAAGCCAGGTATTCACCGGAGCGCTTTACTCGAGGACCAGTTGCATTACTCAAGCTGCGCACACAATTTTCGGCTGATTACTTACAAAGTCGGCCAGCTCCTGCGGGGTCCTGGGGTCGGCGTCAGCCATGCCGCTGCCGGTGTCTGCGCTGTCTGAGGACTGCCTTCAGCATATGCTGGGCAGCTGGTATTTAGTGAGGGTGCAACGCAACGCACCTGTCTAACAGACGTGATTGTCCCTTTAAGAGAGTTTATACACCCGGAAGCACGGAACAAACAAAATAGTCTTTTTGTAGAAAGAGCGTGAAATAAATGACCGTATTTCACAGTATGCCAATGTCAGAGCGTGTCCAGGGCACATGGAATGCTTTATCTGGTAATAAGGGAGTGCAGGCCCTCCTCCCTGGCTTGTGTGAAGAAGGAGCGTGCCTGAGTGTGAGAGAGAGTAAACTCGCATTCCTCCCGGCACTCTCCTCTTGCTATGTTGGGAGTCATGCCTTTCGCTTTTGTCCCCATCTCTGCGCGCGTGTCCCCGTCAGGTGTGACCGTGAGCAGCCACTGCTTATTAATAATTATTATTAACTTACCAGCTCGAGTCCAGTGACGGTCTGTCTGACAACGCCGAACTCCGTGTCAGACTCTAGTGCGCAACTGCTGGAAACGTCACGGCGCGCACGTCCCCGACGGAGGGGGGCACAAAGATTACTCGCCCTGGCGCCATTTCAAAGGACGGGGCCCAGCAGACACACCCCCTGGTCCCTCTAAGTCAACTTGACTAAGTTGACGCTAAGGCGCATGCGCGGGCAAGTTTCCGCCCGTAATTAAATTGAGCAGCAGAGTCAGTCGACTTGTAACCTAACCCAGCCCCACCCCCTGTGCACTCCCTATTGCATCGGGGCTGTCCCGGTCGGAACCCCCGAAGCGCTGCATTTTATTTAGGTGCTCCGTGCTCTCTCTTTTGCAGCCGCAGGTGCGTCCACCAGGCTTAGTGGGGCTACACCCCTACGCCCCAATGGACGCACCGCTGCTGTTGTATACTCTTCCTTGTGCACATAGTTTAGTCTTGCTCTAGCTGGTTGTAACCTATGTGAGCTTCAGCCTCACTAGCCTGATGCTTGTCCCATGCGGAGTGTCAGTGACTACTGTCTAATCAGGTTACAAGGCCACTTTCATTTCTGGTGCTATACAGCAATTTTAAATCCTCTTAAGAGTTTCCTGTTGCTCAAATGGGTGTAATTTCTGATAATTAAATGTTTCCCTGGTCTTCATTGCTTGCTTTTGCTTGTGAGAAAGTGTCACTCATAGTCGTTGAAATGTCACTCATAATTACACTAAAATTATGAAAATGTCACACATAGCAATCTGAAACCTTGGCAGCTATGTGTCACATGAGTGGATTAGCTGTAGTTAAGGCCACTGGAAGTGACATAAGTAAGAAAAGTTATAGTGACAGTGATATGCAAGGAAAATATTGGGTCTTGGCAGTTCGGGCTGGACTGTTCCCATGAGGCACAGGGTCAAGACTGATTTGCATATTGCCAGGTCTATACTGGGGTGGCATGGTGAGCAAACAAATGATGGATTTAACCCAGATCTCCTGACTGGGGATGAATGTTTTGATTTGTTCTGCTTTCCGTTCATCATTTGTGTGTCTTCTGCTCCTCACTGCAGCGCATATAAAAAGATCTGAACCCCAAAGCGGATCACTGACACTTTTGATATTTTTTTTATCCTCAGAACAATGCAAAGAGTGGGAGCATGGATACAGTTTGGATTTATTCTAAGCCTCAGAAATACTCTAAAGAGTACATAGTTTCTTACTGGGGCACTATGACACACTACAAATAAACTCCCACCACAGCAAGGAGAATGGACAGTTTGGATATATTCTTAGCCCAGAAAAAATCCAAACAGCACTCCGGTCCTTGCTGGAACACACACTCTTCTCCCCAGTGAGGAGTCCGGCCGCTGTTTGGATTTTATTCTTAGCTTAGGGAACAATCCAAACAGTGCCCAGCTCCTTACTGCTGTAAACAAATGTATGTCTGGTTGACATCTGGCATCTTGAAAAACTGACAGTCCCCAAATATTCTGAACATTAGACACCAAGAAGAACACTGTATGGTGTAGCTAGCCTGAATAAAAATTTTTTTTTAAACTGTCGGACCTGCCCAAGCCAAACATTGGTTAAAATAAATAATTTCCTTTACATTTTTGTGATAGAAATTTCCTGAATTTGTGGGAAACTGTAGAACTCCACCCAGTGTTCCTTCATTTCTACCAATAAAATGAGTACCTCACTTGTGAGTGGGCCTATCTTAACTGACAGGAAGATGCCAAATATAGTGTCAATGTGGACTTCACGTGGCCCCGTTTTGGCCTATTCTTGCCCTTTACAATATGTCCACTGCAACATGGGGTGCTGTTTTTATTGGAAGAAATGTGGGAACATTAGTTGACAGGACATTTGCCATCTGCACGAAGTTCTGGAGCTGGTGTGACACAGGGAAAAAGAAAAACTTTGGGCCCCATTAGGATGCCACCCTAGCGGTGTTGGGACCGGCCGCCAGCGGTGCGGCAGTCGCGCAACGCCAATTAGGATGGTTGTATGCCGCATCTCCAGCATTGCGGCGGTAGTGGTGCTGTAAGCAGCACCCACCCCAATGCCAAAGAGGCATGCTGTGCATTGCCATGCACAATGTGGCAGGCACCGCGCGGTGCCTGCCACCTTGTTCATGGCAATGAAGGGGGGTACCATAGGTACACCCCAAGTGCAGCCCCCCCCCCACAATGGGCCCCAAAGAAATTCCCGCCAGCCTTTCCATGGCGACATCGCCGCCATGGAAAGGCCTTTACCGCCAGGCATCATAATATGGAAGGCACCGCCACCATATTATGCCCGAGATCCACACGGCCGGCAAACATGACGATTGCCGATCGGCGGACAGACTTTCTGTCAACCACAGTACCCCCGCCATGGTAATATGGCATGGGTAAATGTGGCTGTGATGGCGGGCAGATCGCCACCGCCGGCCGGGCGGTAGTGATCCGCCCGCCATCATAATCATCCCCTTTGTCTCCATACTTTGGCATTTCAAGAGTTCAAGAGGATTCTGAGTATTAAAACATGTTGGGAGTGATTTCATCCACATCACCACGGATCCCCTTCAAGTCTCCAGCTTTCAGACATGGCTCCAGTTGATAGGTTTTCCTGAATTATGACTGACCCTGCGTCCAAATGCTGCTGTCATCTCTCATTGAATCCCCACCCCCCCATCAAAAGCATTTCCTGATGGCTTATTTGTGGATCGCTGCTCAAACCCTTGGAGCTAGAATTGACGCCCAGCAATAGAAACTTTGGGATGTGTAGATGTTAATATATATATATATATATATATATATATATTACGCTCCATGGGGTTGTCCAAGTAGCGGATAGCACCCGAGCCTGCGTGCGCCTTCCCCAAAGCGTTAGTTGGTATGGGCAGTTGCGTGTTTGAAATAGGCCCGACGCGTTTCGGAAATTGATTCTCCTCATCAGGGGCCAGCGGTAAAGTGCACGACGTCTACCATCTCCCTATATGAAAACACACATTGTGGTTGTGGGAGATGTAGTCCATATATCTTGGATGGATGCACTTTCAAATTACTGCTCGTTCCAAAGGCTCTACTATGAGCCCCAAACATCACTCCTGTCCTCATCCTGCCAATGCAGCATTTTCATTGGCTTAGGGGAAGGGAGGGAGGATGCCTGCTTCCTGTTACTGCTGAACGCAAGACCTGGCAAGGAGTGGAGGCTGCGTGGGACCCGGTAAGGTAAGTTTTTAAATTTTATTTAATTTCCCCCCACCCTGTCCGGCCTGCTCCCAATCCCCCCCCCTCCATCGGCGAGTCATGCGAGCTGCGACTGACTGCAAGTGAATTTCCCCCACCACCTACTAGAATGCTTAGGGACTTTTCTTGGAGAACAATTTGTAACCAAGCTTTGGCAAGGCTAAGAGGTCTTGCTTTACTACACTAAGGGGCTGATAAGGATGGATGTCGGTCGGGAAGCCTCCGACTACAGGTCAGAGGTTTTCCCACCGACATCCATGGTTTAAAGTCTGATGGTCTAATTAAAATGTGAGTTGTCGGAGTTTATACTGGCCGGTCGCACCGACTGGCTTCCGACGGGCTCAAGGAGTTTGTCGGCCAGTTGAAGGCCGTGCATAATCCCTTACAGATGGAGTTTACCCCTTCGGAATTATGATGTCGGTTTCTGATGGGCTTCCATAGGGGAATGGGGGTTTGCGACCGCGGTTGCGTTGTAATATAGTCTGCATAACCTCCGACCTATGGTCATTCGGTTCCTACACCGAGACGGTGTCGGTCGGAGGCAACTCCGACCAATGTCGTAATTAAGGCCCAAGTGTAAATACAGGCGTGCAAAAATGTTCATATAATATTTGTGCCTGTGCCATCTGCTACCTCCTATGTCCTTCCTTCCTGTTTTTTTTTTAAATTAATTGTTCGACCTTTTGCCATATAGGAGGTTACACAGTGACATCTCACAAATAATTGATGCACATTTGTGCATGGCTGTGTTTGCATGCATTAGCACTTTGAAGCCAGAGCAACGGTCTTAGCTAATCCTTGTATTTTAAAGTTGAAGTTAGAAGTATTATCAACCCACTAGCATCTTGTTTGAATATGCTTCTTTCCCAAGTTACTTGTGTAACTGATAGTTTCTTCATCATCAACTCAATCTCGACTCTGATGGTGAAGGTGCATTTTGAGTGTTTTAATTAGACCCTATTCTGCGGAGTCTTTCTACTAATGTTTATCCCATTTTAAATACAGGTTGACACATTTTTTTGTGTTACTATTCCCCTGTATGTTAGTCAATTCCTTTCGGTTAATGAGATGGGTGTTCTATCAAAATCTGGATGCAGCAAACCAATATGCATGCTCAGAAGCATAATATTCACCTCTGAATCATTCATGAAATCCTGATTTTCCTAACGGGTTTGATCTATGGTATTGAATGCTGCTGTTAGAAAGTATGAAATGACATTGCTTGACTACTCCGAGAGCAGTGAATATTGTCTATAACCCTTAATTTCACACTGAAGTCAAATTAAAGAATGTAATGAAAAGGCAACATGGCTCTTAATTACCTTGATGATCAAAGGGAGTCCTGAGATGATGTTTTAACTAACTGTCTAGTATAGGGAGATTGAGGCTATTATTATAATTTTTTTAGCAAGAGGTTTGACATGTTCAGCTTAAAGTATCATGGTACAATGCCATGTTGAAAAGATGAGTAAATGAGAGACCACCATTGTGAGAGAAATGTTTGATCTAGTTATTTGGCAACAGCAACAAGGATTAGCTGGTCTAAGATGTCTTTGTATCAGTGAGAGCAGCAGGAAGGTATTTTATTTTCATTTTTATTTTCAAGCAGAATGAGGGAAACATATGAATTCACCATGAATCCTTTATAGGCTCCCTGAATAGCATGCGTCAACAAGCGAGCGATAAATAAATACAAACCTTTGTCCTACTCTATCCTTCTGCTATCATTCCAAATCCAAATAACTGACTACCCTATCCAACACTCAAAATGTACTTGCATGTTTCACTATACTAATTCAACACTAATCCTCTATGGGTTCCGGAGTAGCGTGCTGCCCGCCGAAAAAGCGCTTCGACGCCTCGTCAGGGGTAGTAAGCGCTATATAAATGCAATTACAATTACAATTACAATTACATTGCATCTGTATTCATCTGGCACAGAGAGAGGTGCTGTTTGTTTGGTAATTGATGATTTTAAAGAATTTCTTAGGTCTTTCCTTTGCCGAGTTTGAGAGGTGACATAGGCAGGAGTGAAGGGATTTGTTGCTTTTGCTTTGCATGATAAACTAAGAGATGGGGGTTGGATGATCTGTGTTTTTAAACTCTTGTAACAGTTTCCTTTGGGACAGATGCAGGACTAGAGCCATCCAGGGCAGTGCTTCCCAAGCGTTTCAGAATCGCAACCCAATTGTTATAACGACAAACCTTTGCAACCCTCTTTACTTTAATGGGCATGAGATGGTGATATTTGTTGATGTAACTAAAGCATCGCGTGGTAGTACACTGCCATTTAGAGCCAGCACATCATCCATTGAAATGGCCAGACATTTTGCACAGGCAAACAGTTTTACTGTCAAAACTATATTTCATACAAATTATAATGTGTGGAAATGTGGTTTCTGAGAATATTTATAATTTGTGCTCCACTAAGTAAAGTGTTGTGATACTAATTAAATCTTTGTTTCCTTCACACTTATCCAAAAAAGTGCTTACTTTTTTTTCTGTCCTCTCTGCTGAATGTGTACAGTTTGTTTAGAGGTATTTACATTTTGTTGTGTTACAAAACTAATATAATTCAGCCTTTCCCTTCATCCTCCCTGTACCCCAGCAGGATTGTCACATAACTCACTTTAATTTTCTTTCTCTAGCTACAAAGTGAGAGGAGTTTGTAATCACGAAAACCTATGTTTAAAAAAAAAAAGTAATTTGTCAGAAGACATACTTTGACACATGAACTCCGTCTTTGAAGAGCAGTAAATGCAACAAGATGAATACAGAATTTAAACATATCTTTATTTATTGCTTGGACATTTGTGACCCACCAAAATTCGCTGGTGCGTTCTGGCAGTGTTGTATGAAGAAGGTTAGAGGTAATGAAAGAGCTGCTTACCAAAAATGGAGTTACTGCCATGTGAATAATCCATAGTGACAAGTCTCAATTTGGATGTAGTGGTAAGGGTGAGCTGTGAGGAGTTTGAAAAGGGAGACTCCATAATGCAAGAATGATGAGGCAGCAGTGATTTTACCCCTTTACTCCAATTTCACCCTTAAAGTCTTGTCAAATGATAGAGTAATTTAGAGGTAAGTGAATGCTCATGAGCGGGTGCATAAGCGATTAACCATGTCCTCTTTAAAATGAAGATATTTAAGACAATACTAAGGCTCCAATTTCAAGTTCCAGCTAAATTAAAGGATTCTGCCCGGTATCTCCCTGTGAGTTATTGAGGAAATAAGAATTAAACTACTTGGAATGGCAGTAACCTTCTGGATGTGGAAGTGAGTGTCCTTTAAATGAGGTTTCCCTCCATTTTCTGGGTAGTCCAGTGCTGAAATTCACCAACTTCCCTCTGCAGTTGATTAAGTAAATGTGTGGCTTTGGGTGGGTTCGAACATTTGTTGGGTAGATGTGAGGCATCTGGCAGTGGGGGATGACTGTGGCCTCTGGAGGGAGCAATGTCTCCTCCCGGTGTAGTGCTTGAGAAGGTCAGGTGGGGCCCCCTTTACTACTTTCTGTAACACCTGCCCCTCAGCACCTGTGGTCTTACTGTGTGCAGTCCACACCCAGTAACACCAGGTCTGGTGATTTTATGACCCACTTTCCTGGTCTGTAAACAACAGATCACTCATAGTTGCCCAGAATAATATCTTGGTGGGAATGAATACCACTTTAGGCAACTATGAGTGGTCTGGTGTTTAGAGAACTGAAGTTACTGGGTGTGGGTAACTCGTAGCAGTGACTGTAGAGGCTGCAAATCTGCATTTAAGAATAGCAGCATTGGGAGAGAGAGGTTTTTGGTTCTAGGAGGGTAGCACTCTTAGGGCAGTCTTTCTTAACAACATTAGTCACACAGAGTCTTCTTTGAGAAAAGGAAAGGGGTTATGCCATGTAGAATCACAGAAAGAGACCTTACGGATGGAAAAGGTACGAATAAGGGGCGGTAGGGAAGGTTCTGTGAAACATGGTAGATCAAACTGATAAATCATCAGTAGAGAAGAACACAGAACATGAGAGGTGTGATGTCTGTTGCAGCAAAAATTGAAAGAGTTTATAGGAGGAGTTGAGATTGAAGGAGTGAAAATTATTGTGTAACTAATGAATACACTGTGTCTATAGTAATAAGTAATGGAAAGTGGCAGGATTTTGGGAAAGACGATATGGTAGGGCAATTTCAAACCAGGGGTGTTAGAGCAAATCTTTCATGATGAGTGAGGGTAGAGGGGGTGGAATCTGTCAGTCAGCCGCGGCCCGTGGAGGGAGTTACGGTGGGGCAGGGAGGCGGGGAGGGGGAGGGGCAGGGTGGAGGGTGCTAAAAACCGGCATATGGATAATTGCAGGTAAGTAAACAATTTAATAAATAAAACGAATTTCGTAGCGCACCCTGCATCACATTTTGCGATGCAGGGTGCGCTACGAAATATCCACATGCCGGTTTTTAGCACCCTCCACCCTGCCCCTCCCCCTCCCCACAGGATGTCGAGTGCTGCGGTGTCGGTTTCTGGATTGGACTCAACAAGCCTTGGCAACAGCAACCCACGCAGAAAGCAGAGATTGGCTTTGGTGCAGACCAGCAAGGTCTGAGGGACTCACCACTTGGTGGGGAGTCAGGGCACGTCTGGAGCAACCAGGGAAGCCCAAGGAAAAGTAGAGTTACCTATGAGGGGACCCACCAGTCAATGGACCCGGGATCGCGAAGGAGCCTCAAGCTGAAATGCAATATGCGGGCTCGCGGAACACTCGTGGAGTGTAGGCCCACAATCTTCGGTGCAGATGATGCTCAGGGCTTGGGCTACAAGTTACTCAATGCACAACTTCGGGAAAGCTTGGGAAGTCGTTGCACTAGCAAATGTGCACAGTGTCCAGGAGTTCTGGTTCCACATCACTCGTGAGGGCTGCTGGTCTCAGCTTTGCTGGGGACTCGTGTCCGCCTCTGAGAAGTCTGGAAATCCTTGTCCTTTGTGGGAAATACAGACCCGCAAGATGCTTCATTGGTGCCTGTTTGAACAGGGGAGTCACTCCTTGACCCCAAGGGAGATTCTACCGACCTCTAGTCTTTAGTAGTTTGTCGAAGTTCCTGGATTCAGTGTCAGAGTTTCGTCCAGGTGTAATCTAAAGTCCTGTTGCCAGGGGTCCCTTACTTATACTAAGAAAAGTAGTTGGACATACTCTGGGGACCCACCTATGGGAGGGTCAGGAAAGAGGGGTGGCTGCACCCATTTCCTTTGACCAGTTTCGCACCAGTCTTCACAAACAAATACAGAGGATGAGGGTTGCCCGTGCCTCTGATAAACAGGAAACATTTGAATCCAAGCAGTTTCCAAAGGCGATTAACAGGCCTTTGAAGACGTGAGGAGGGCCATGTGAGGAGGCGCAAGGCCCCTTGGAGTCACCCTACCTTTTTGAAAGAGAATTCCCCATGGAGCCCCGTGCGCCAGACGCCGGAGGAATGGCATACAAGATTAATCATTGAAGTAACCAGATCATTAGTAGCACACGACTAGGACTACCGTGCCACAAATAGATGACAGGGTGGAAGCCCCACAAAGGCTACACACAGATCTTCCAGTTAGTCCCCACCAAGACGGTTATAATATCGCACATTTTACAGGGGTCAAAACGTCAACGCTTTATTGCCAAGTGTTGATGATCGCCCAGGATCTAATACTTTGATTAATCACTCACTGGGCTGATATTTCTTCTTTTTTCAAAACTGTGTTCAGATATAATTTTTCATTGTAGTATATGTCCATGTATTTTCTGTAATGTGTCTTGATATGTAAATATTTAAATGTTTGTGCTCATTTAAGTCCTAAATGTTATTGCAGAAGAACTGTTCTGTGTGTATGTAAGTATATGTATTGAAATAAGTTTACACTCATCTTTCAAAATACTGATATAAAAAGTATATTGTGAAAAATAATACAAGAGTTTTGCGCTTCTTGGTTTGAACATAAGGTACATTTCGCTCTCTCAATTGTTGACTGTTCTCATCCATTTGGAGAGACATAATTGTATAAAAATATTTTTTTATTTCTGATAGTGGCAGAACCACTTTTCGCTTATAGTATTAATCCCCAGGTTCTGCACTAGACTGGGCTACCCCATTGTTTTATACAATGTCGCACCAGAGTAGGGGCTGGTAGCCCCTGCAACTGGTTTGAACTGGGCTATGTACAGGGACACCAAATGTGCCCCCAGTGCTGACTTCAAAGCAGTCTCAGAGTGAACCCACCCAGCCCCAATACACTAAAGCCTGTCTGGGAGGTGGTTACACCTCCCTGTGACAGGAAACCTGTTGTCCAGGCCTCCCCTGCTGGAGTTTCGTCCAGCAGCAGGAGGCCAGACTTGTGTCTGTGACTGCAGCATCCATTTTGTGATGCCAGGGCTCTTTTAAACTATTACCTGTCAGACCAGTTTGTACATGTCTCTCCCTCTAGCCAGGACTGGCGGGGGGGGGGGGGGGTTAGGATTCCAAAGTGTTTGACACCAAACACTACATGTTTCCATGCAGCCATTCCAAAGTTAAAATTTACCGCAAGGTTATAATGCACTTAAGAGTATATGGTCTGGCTGCATCCCAGAACAGCCTCTCTGAGAATAGGCTCCGAAAGCTGCAGAGGGGTCCTGCTCATGCATGGGTACACTCTCACACAAAACCAAGCACTCTGCCTTCAGTATTGATAAGGCCTGCCATAGGAATGACTGATAGGATTATATATGTCAGTGATTAATGGTAGATATAGATAACCTATATCTTAGTAAGGGGTGCATGCACCACCTTACCCAGGCTGCAGTAGCAGTCCTGTGGTGTCATTTTGGAAGGCTTCCCAGGGGTGGCAAAATACATGCTTCAGCCCCTGGTAGGCCTCTGGGTTCCCTCGACCCTTAGTACATAGTGTATCATATACTGGGGACTCATAAGGGTACCCCAGTAACTGAACTGGAGTGTATTTACCTAATTACATGCAGTCATTTTAGAGAGGAAGCAGCTAGGCTGGGGTCCTGGATAGCAGGGCCCCAGCCAGACTAAAGTAGAAAAACTGTGAAACACCAGCAAAAAGTGGGGGTAACCATAGTAAGCAGATCCTACTCTCCTACACAGAGCATTATAAAGATGAGAGGGCAGTGTTGGGAGTTAGCAGGTTGAAGGAGTTTATTGAGTTCAATGTACTTTAAAAAGTTTTTGAGCTCATCGATGACCATAGAAAAAATATCTGGGTTAGTATATGTTGATTGGAGCATAAAGGTTCTATCTTTGTGTATATTGATATTGAACATGTTGAACATTGGTACTATTGAAGGCTTATCCATCTCTATTGTTTTGAATCCTTGTTTCACTTTGTTGCAGGCTCTAATTTACAGACCGTGGAATTGCCCTTATGATTCTCTCTGCTCACTTACAGCTCTGTTAGGTCAACTATCATTACTCTACTTTCATAGTTTTAGGGGATTTTAACTTACGTTTAAATGATGCAAACTGTATGGCTGCCAGGCAGTTTGTGAACACATTAGAACACATACTTCGGGTCACATTTTGGATCTTATTTTTTCTTAGCCTTTGAATGTACTTGTTAGTCTGGCCTTCAAGTAAATTTGGCCATTCATTTTTTTGATACCTTTTTAAGATCCTCATGTACCTGCCTTATAGGCGGCAGGTAGTATCTCAAAAAACCTCGAGCGTGGCATCACATTTCAGAACCTCTCTTAGTTAAGGCTCTTCAATCAATCCCTATTAAGCTATCTGGCTCCTTAGATTTGGACATTGAAAGTGTTAATAGCTAGCAATCTGAGGCATGAGATCTTATTGCTCCCAAAAAACAAATCTATTTCTAGAAGATCTTGGTCATCTGCCCCATAGTTCTCAGCTGCCTTAAAAGAGGAAAAGTCCCAGTGCAAAAGCTTGGAACGTAAATGGAGGAAATCATATGAAAGTGATGCAAAAACTGTTTACAATATTGCCCTGAGAAAGTTTCGTAGATCCCACAAGGAGTTTATTTCCTCCACAATTGCCTCTGCTTCTTATAAACTGGGGGAACATTTTACAATTGTAAGTTCCTTTCTCCCCCCCAGTGCCGTACAGAATAAACGTACCCCTTCAGCTAATTTACACAGGGATTTCTCAGACTTCTTTTTTAAGAAGATTCAAATAATTATGATAATTTTTGCAGTGCAAAGTGCGATCCCTAATGTAATGGACTGTAGTTCTTCTCTGGACTCTCCTTACTAATTTTAACCCTATATTTCTGGAGGACTCAACTGCTGAATTGGTTAAATGCTAATCTGGTTCCCTTCTTGATCAGTGCCCACCTGATCTTTTAAAAATAGCCTCCACTCTTGTTAATCCTATTCTGAATAAAATTATGAATACTTCCTTGGAATCTGCTTTAGTTCAGAGGGGTTGGAAACAAACTTTCCTGCTCCCTTGTTATGCTTCATATAGGTACCCTAATATAGGCCCGGGTACCATCATACCCTTTCACCTATATCACCTCTCCTACACTACAAAGTAACAAGCCTTTTAGGATTGAACCATTACCTAGTTCTAGTCCTGGGCGCAGAAGGAGGGTTTCCCTGAACAATAGCGTTCTATGACTTCGTCTTTAGAGTGACACAGTATGAATGAATATTCATAAGGGTTCTTGGAAACCAGCTAGGGCTACACCCACCTGCATAATATTTACGTACAAGGTTCATCCCATAAATCATCCTCAAACCCAACAATGGCTAATACAAGAAACAAGGGACAAAATAACCCTAGATACTTTTCTGTATAAATACAGCACCTCTTGCTAGTATTAGTTAGAGGGAACTGAGACTTCCAGACCGACACTCTGACCAGAGACGCTGAGACTCCTGCATGCAGACTCTCCAGCCGACGGTGGTCTAAACATCTCCTTGCGGGGTGTCCAACTCAAGACCAGGACGGGGTCCCACACTCTCTTGCTTCAGGTAATGGGGTTGGACTAAACCTAGAGGGATTCTTGGCCTCACACCTACTCATATGCTAGGGGCATTTAGGTACATCTAGATAGGCATCATAGGAGTATGCGCGCTTTCTTTTATCATGCATTTTACATCCATGTATGTGTTCATGACTATTGCAAAATGGTAGAACTGTACTATCCTTTTATAATCGCTGTACTACTGATCATATATCTCTGTTGCTGTCTAACGGTTCTCACAGCAAATATATTATACACTAGAAGAACAACTGTGCAATAAATTCTTGTTGTAAACACGGCCAACTGTTTCTTCTGTGTAACTCTCTGAGACGAAGTAAGTGAGCACGAGTGACTGAGCGAAAGGGAGTACATTGTTTCAAAGATCTTGAGGGATCAGGGTTGTCATGGTCTAAGGTTGCCAGAAACTATTCTCTTCCCGATAAGAGTAGATTCTAGTGGCACTGTGAGCTAGCTAATGCAAACAGGTTAAAATTCTCGGTGGGGCTGCTCAGAGCCAGTCTGCCTCCAAACCCACAGTTTATGTTATCAGAATGAGCAGGTCCTGCATGGGTACTATAGAGACTACATGACACCCTTTGCTAAAGAAACCGAATGCAGACACAAATTTTTAAAATAATTTCAGATCCATTTCACGTTTGCCTGCTGTGGCAAAAATTCGGTAGATGCTTGTTAATAGACGACTTTCCCAACTGCTGGAGTCGAATCATCTATTACATGGTTCATAGTCTTGTTTCTGGTCAGGTTCTAGCACTGAGTCCGCCTTGCTTGAGGTCACAGAGTTTATTAGGACAATCTTGATCAGAATTCCTCGGCGATGGTGGTTTTACTTGATTTATCTTTGGAGTTTGACACAGTTTCTCATTCTATTCTTTTAAATAGTCTCAGTAAAATTGGAATCCAAGGACAGGCCTTGACTTGATTTAAATCTTTTCTCGAAGATAGGTCACAGGCTGTATTTCTGTCTCCTTTTACTTCCACTCCACTCAAGTGTGGGGCTCCTCAGGGCTCCGATCTGAGTCCCACCCTCTCTAATGTTTACTTGGAACGTTGTTGAATCTTGGGGTTTACGTGTGATTTCTTACGCTGAGGATACACAGCTCTTGCTGTCATTTCAAGAGAATGATGTGGAACTTTTCACCCCCTTTAAGCTATGTCTGAAATCAGTCGTTGAGCGGATGAACAGGAATTGTGTTAGGCTTAACTCTGATAAAACAGAGATATTTTTAGGGGCATTAAATGTTGCCCTAATTCATACAATTGTGACCTTCTAAACTGGGGGGACCCTCCTACTCCCTCTTTGACTGTAAGAAACTTAGGTATCACATTTGATTTGAAGCTCTCCTTTGATCCCCAGGTCAAAACAATGTATGCTAGTTGTTTTGCAACACTAAAATCTTTAAGAAGGATGTTGCATTTGGTGGCAGAGGATACTCTCAAGGTAATTGTTCATTCTCTGCTGACTTCTAAATTAGACTATGCAAACAGCCTTTATCTGGGCCTGCCAGTACCGCTGATTCAGCTGCTTCAGATAAAAAATGCAGCTGCTCATCTAATATCTTAAACATTTCTGTGCTTCTATCATGACATCTTATTTGCATCAACTTCACTAGCTGCCCATTTATAAACTGATTCAATTTAAGGCTCTAACATTTGCCTATAGAGCAGTGAGCATAATGGTCCCCTCTATTTAAGTATAAGACTCAAGGCCTATTATCATGCTAGATCCTTGAGATCAAATAATCTAAGGTTTCTGAAAACTCTCAAGATTCGTAAGGCTAGGAGAGGAGGGAGAGCCTTTGTGTACCTAACCGGGTTTGGAACTCTCTTCTGCCTGGTCTATGTTTAGCCCCTTCTAAAGTCACTTTAGAAAAAACCTGAAGACGTTTCGTTTTTAATTTCTGTTGGTAATCTCCCATGCTGTGGGATTGGCCTCTTCGGTTAGTCATAATAATGGTAAGCACCGGGATGCTTCTTCGGAAGCAGCGGTGCACTTTATACATTTTATTGTATTGTATATTTCTGGTCTTGGTAGCCAGAGATCAGGAGCCTTTTTTACCTCCTACGTGAGAGAGCTTATGAATCTATAACATGCTATTGTTGGAACAGAAGGTTTTTCCAAAGATACAATGTAAGGGGAATCTAATCCAATTGAGCACACCCTTGTGTCCTCTGACATCATGCTTTAGAGTATTTATTTGAGTCCATTATTTTGGTTCATTCTGTCTCAAACCTGGAAAAATGGTAATATGTTTACAAAGAATACAGACTTGGCCTCTGGATTCACCTGCCTCTCAATTACGTTTTTTTTTGTTTTAAACCATGCAATAATCAATTTAAGGGAGTGTTTTTCCATTTTTTTAAGTCTTGCTATCACTAACTGTTTTTCTAACACACTGCATGTGCAATATGGGATTGGCTAGAAACTGCTTTTAGGTATTACCAGAGCTCATGTAAACAATACATATAGCAGATGTCTCGAACGAGTAGCTCGTAAGCTACCAGTATCTCTCTGACTACCTGTAAGTAGCCCTCCTGTGTTGCAGCCCAACCTTTCTAATGTAAACGCTTTTGCTTGGTTAACTTATTATATGTATACCAGAATCAAAAATAATGTATTCAAGACGAAAATGTGCATATTTGTAGCAGTCATAGGCTAATTTTAGGAGAAAAGTGGCTGCATTTCAAAAGGTATTCATAGCTATTAGTTGAGTTGTAGAGAATTATTGCTCATTTTTTTTACCTTGGTGCTGAGGGAATTGCTGATATGGCTTTTATGTATTACACATGTAATCTTTAAATCCAAACTGTCAAAGCCTTTTCGTTTTGCATTGCTGCTGGAAATCCTGCCTAATGCACTGATGTGATTACTGCTGACAATCTTGGATAGAGTGGTCACTATTGTATCACTAATATGAGTAGCTCAGGAGGATTTTCAATGAACGTAACTGGCTCTTATTACAGAAAATGTTGGAGACCACTGAGTCATATTGAGAGGCGTTGGGTCAGCCCCTTAAACCATTGCTTGTTAGAATTGTCATTCAGATTGATGTTGTTAGAGTGCAACATTAATTTAATTTATTTTACTTCCATTGTTCTTTCCCGCTGTTAGTGTTATGAACAATGCTGCCATTCTGCAGGTTAGTAAATATCAAACTTTATTTTAGCTGTACATTGTTTATGACGAGCAAGACGCAGGCTCATTATTTTGAAGACCCCACTTTTTTATGGTCTGGCTTGACAGCACAGCTGTTGCCAGACAATGATGTGATACTCATAGCTAGGAGTAGGTATGTGGCTCCACCTACATGTTGGGAGTCAGGTGTATGTGTTTTGATTGGCCAGATGTTGTGTGCTTCCTCAAAAAAGGGCTTGCCCTCCACAAAGCTGTAAACATTTTGTTAACTAGATCCAGCTGCCTGAACTTGATCGTTCACTGGCACACACTTGCCAATGTAATGCTACTGAATTGTCTTAGATAACTAGTTAATTTATGTTGTTTACTTTTCTCTGGCAGCAGCATAGATGGTAGAAAGGCAGTCATTAGCTTAAACGTGTTAAAGACACTAGGCCTGTAAGGATGAATTGTTATTGCACAGTGCTAAAGGCTGTAGGTAGGTATTTCACAGATAACTGTAGTAGGCAAGAGTTTTGCTGATGTAGATCCACCCTAACTGACTGTGAGGATAGCATATTTGCACTACACTAGCCCTTGTTCGGCTCTCTCAGGAGAGATAGTAGTTTGCTTTGCCAAATGTAATTTTGAATGCATTTGTACTCTCATGATTGTATGTCGAATGGTTGCCAAGTGGAAAACCTACACTCTAAATATGCCTGATGGTTTATGATGAAGTGCTACGCTAAAGGCAATAGGCCTGGTATATTGATTGTGAAAAGCATATATAAAAGCCAATAGTCATTTAAGAGTAGAAAAGCTTACATTCAGAACAGGAGGCCCGAGGTGGTTATGATGACAAGCCAGTGTTAAAAGTTGTAGGCTTGAATAAAGTGCAAGGAAATGTTATGCCTGATGCCACAGGTCTTGCCTGTTTATTATGATAAGTTATTATGAAGGCAGTGTGCCAGGCTTATTTATACTGGTAAATCCAATAGACCTCCAACAGTGGATTGTTATCATATTATGTTATAGGTTGTGAAAAGGTATTTTGTTCTGCCATGTTAGACAATTTTAAAGAGCAATGGTTACTCTGAAAGGGGCATCCCCATGCTAGGTTTGCCCTGCAAGAAGATCGACAGGGAATCAGAGAAGAAAAAGTACCTGAACAAGAAGGTAACTAAGAAGGATAATAAGACTGAGCAGAGAGCAAGAAAAAGGCCAAACAGCAGTCTCTCAAAGATTACCATGGTAGGCAAGGGCTTTAGTGTTGCTCACACACTCTGACAAACACTGGGAGTAAAAGTTCACTGTGATGATTCTGATTGAGTCCTATTGAGATGGATGGATATATTGTTTTGTCTCCCTTCCATTTTTGACGGATTGCCTCCTCTGTTTTGATATGTTTTTGCTGGTTAAGTGCTTTGGGTACTGTGCCACTGCTAATCAGTGCCACAGTGCAAGTGCTCCCTATGTTAAAGTTATGTACTAATTGGTTATTCCTTGATTGTGTTATTTGATTTATCTGTCTGTCCCTAGTACAGAGCACCATGTATGCCCAGAGCTGGTAAATCAGATGCTGCTGGTGGGCTTGCAGCACTGGTTGTTCCACCCACAGAAGCAGCTTGTAACGTGTGTTTCAGGCCTGCCATTGCAAGACCTATGTGCAGTCTAGCACTGCCATGTCGACTTGGCCAAGTGCACCCACTTGCCAGTCCTTAAACCTTCCCTTTGCTTCATATTAGACACCCCTATGGTAGGCCCAAGGGCAGGGTGCATTGTAAGTATAAGGTAGGACATGCTCTGATGCTGATGTGTGTAGCATGTTCTAATAGTGAATTACAGCCATTTTCGTTTTTCACTATTAAAGGCTACCTGTTCTCCACAGGCCAGACTGGGCAGTTAGGTTATTACATTCTTATAATCCTAACTGACTCAGGGTACATGGTAGAAATTCGAATTTAGAATGCCTGAACTCAGAATAATAAAATACATCTTTTAGTAAAGTTGGTTTTAATATTCTGTGTTTGAAAATACCACTTTTAGAAAGTAGGTATTTTCTTGCCTAACTATCCAGGCCTGCCTCTGCCGGGTTGTTTATTCCTTGTCTGGGTTTGTGAGTGACAGGGCTGGGGGATTCCAGGAGACAGACTGGGGCAGCCCAGTGGTGAATAGAGAGATCTGCATCTAGATGGGAGGGAGGAGTTGCACCTGGGACCTGAATAGGGCTGGGCCTTCCCTCTTCAATGCTGGCTCCACCCCCTGTGGCTTGTCTGATGTCTCTGCCCTGCACTGTGAAAGGAGAGGAGGAATCATGTCAACAGAGTGATCCAGGGCTGTATCTTCCCTCCCCTGTGCTGGCTCCACCTTCTGTGGGGCGGCTGATGCCTCTGCCCTGCACAGTGAAAGGAAGAAGAGAGTCATGTAAACAATGTGCTCAGGAACTGGTTTGGACTAGGCAGAGGCCTCTCTGCCTTCAGAGAAGAAAGGATTTTGGGGTATAAATATTGGGACCATGATCCCAAGAAATGAGATCACTTCTGGAACAAGAAACCTTTCTGCCAAGGAGAAGAACCAAAGAAGCTGCAGGAGTTTGGACTGCCCCTCTGCCAGTGTGCTATTTACTGGGTTGGCCTGCAGTGGTTGTTTCATTGCCAAGAGAAAGGAGAAGGCACGTTTTAAGGACTTTCATCATCTACAGAATATTCTCCAAGGGCTTGAACTCTGCTTGCCTCCTGCTGAAGTCTCAGGGACAAAAGTCTTCACCTCCAGTTCCCTCCTGAATTTCCTTGCTGGGAATTCTGACTCCAGACACTTGCGTGCCGCTGGGAGCTGGAAGCGCGACGCATCAGGAAGAAGCGTGTCACCGCCGCAGCTGAAATCATCGCATCGACGGAAAAGCGAGCCTTCGCCGCATCTCCCTGGAAGCGTGTGTTCATCGAAGCTGTCTGCTGTCGCATCACATGGGAAGTGTGACGTCATCGTGAGAGTCGCCATCGCATCACCGGAGAAGCGTGTCGCAGGGCCTGGCGCGGCTTCAAAGTACAGAGTAGTCGCAAGGCTGCCAGAGCGTCATCGCATCGCCGCATCAAGGGCGCCATCTTCTTGCATCGCAACTGGATCATCGCATCGCATCAAGGCGCCATCTTGCGCTCTGCAACGGGCCCGCAGGCCGAGAATCTACGTATCACCTCCGCACCGGTAAGGCTCACGACGAGTCCCTTACTCTGCGCAAGCATTGAGGAAGGACGCAACCGTTCCCCCGGGTCATGGAACCGATGCATCTCCCCTTTTGCGAGCCTTTTGTTCACTTTGCGTTACGCATCCAGGTACTTTGTTGAGAACTTTGTCGCATTTACCAACAACTTGAACTGAGAGATTTTAATCATCTTTTAAGCAATCTTAAGTGTAGTATTGTGGATTTTTGTCGTTTGTGGTCTTGTGTTTAGGTCTATATAAAGTATACTTATTTTTATAAAACCTGTGTTGTGTCCATCCGTAGTGTTTTTACTGTATTACTGTGTATATTCACAAATGCTTAACACTCTGCCTCTGAGATAAGCCTGTCTGTTCGTGCCGAACTACCAAGGGGGTGAGCAAGGGTTATTAAGGAGTGTAATCCCCTTATCCTGACTTAGAAGTAAGGGTCCTTATTTGGACAAAGGTGAATACCATTGCCAACTAGAGACCCCCACATCTAACATTTTGCAACTGTAATTCGGTACATATATAGTATTATGAATGTATGCCTGATGGTGATGGTTTCCAGCCTATGGTCATTTCAGTAGGCTGGTGTATATAGTGTCAAGCCATTGGCAAGAGGCCTTATCGATTCCATGGGAAACATTTTATGTCAGATTCCTTAAATGTGATTTGTTTATAATGAAAAGTTATGACAAAGCAAGTAGGCCTTGCTTAATTATTGTGAAAATGATTGTGTTAAAGACAATAGGCTTTTAGGTGTGGATTCTTATTACACTGTGCTAAAGACTGTAAACAGAAATTTGATTACATGGAATTTCACAGATTAATATAGTAGGCCAAGGTTTTGGTGTTGGTGACCATCCTGAACAATAAAATAGAATAGATGAATTGCACTATGGAAATCCTTATTGGGCTCTATTAGTAGATATTTTATATTGTTTTGCTAACTTTATTTTGTACACATTTGTAATTTTATTATGGTATACCTGATGGTTGCTTTGTGTGAAGGTTTATGAACTAACTCAGTAGCTCTGAGTTGGTTATGGTGGCAAGCTAATGATAAAGGGTATATGCCTAATTGTTTTATAGTGAAATGTTATGATAAAAACAGTAGGCCTGCCATATTGGTTGTGAAAGGCATAAGTTAAAGTCAATAGGCATTTAAGGTTAGATTGACATAGCTCTGTACTAAAGCCTACAGCTAAGTATTTTGTTACATTAAATTTCACAGATTTATTGTGTAGTGAGTTATTTTGGTGATGTATAGTGCCTCTGACACATTTTAGGGGGTATGATTTGCACGGTAATAATTCCTGCATGATTATCTTCTTAGCTGTCTGTCAGATTCTTGTTATTAATTTCTTTTTAATAAAGCATGCATCCATACATAAATCAATACAGACACATAGAAGCCCTTTGGGTAAGCGCCATTGTGCCATTAATCTGCCTGAGTGTCATTTCAACATCGCTTAAGAAGATACGAAGGAATGACGCCACCAAAATTGTGTTGCTTTTTCAAATGGAATTTATTGTTCTCCGACAGTACACATAAGCTAACAAGTGGCTCCCAAATGCCCATCTGACGAATTCCGTCCTCGGTTTATCACCACCCTATATTCTAATGCTCGCTCACAGTGTTTTCATATCATGTAATACCAAATAACCAATGTCCCGGTTTAATTAACAACATATGAAACACATCTCCCCTCCCCCCCAAAAAATACATACAAATTATGAAAGATAATCATTTGTATGCAATATTGTTTCAAAATATAATCATTCAAATTTGTAGGTAATTTACGTGTTCTGCTTCTACTCGCACATCCATTATTGACTTTATGGCCTACAATGGAAGGCAACATAACATTGCACTGTACGTACAATGTAGAGTGGTGACTGTACTGGCTAAATTATACCTTTCTCGGAAAAGACCTTCAACATCACTTTCAGTTTGTCGCAATACAAGAATGGCATGTTTCTGACTTTCTGTCTCATGGGCACAAAATCATTCTTCATCAAGATTAGATGTTTAATGTTTATGTTTATGTTTATGTTTATTGGATTTGTAATGCGCAACAAATACCCGGAGGTGTCTCGGCGCAGAGGATTTATACAGTGACAGTGAATGAAGAATTGTACTATTGATCAAAGAGCCATGTTTTCAGCTGTTTTCGAAAAATACAGAGGGTAGGACTGGTCTTAATGGTAAGAGGGAGAGTATTCCACAGTCTCGCCGTGGCTACCAAAAAGCGTCTGTCTCCCCAGGCAACTGTTCTGGTGCGAGGAAGAGGAAGAAGGTAGTTGGAGGCCGAACGGAGGGACCTCGTGGGGGTATAGATCCTGAAGGCATTTATCAGAAATTGAGGGCCTGAATTGTGAATAGCCTTATACGCAATGCAGAGGGCCTTGAATTTTATTCGGCTCCTGACTCTGAGCCAGTGCAGTTGACGTATGGCCGCAGAAACAGATTGATGTTTGGGAATAGCAAGAAGTGCTCTCGCTGCTGCATTTTGGACTAATTGCAGTTTGTCCACAACCTGTTGTTGGGCATTTATCAGGAGGGCATTGCAGTAGTCCAATTTTGAGAATATTAGTGCAGTTATCAATGTTCTTCCAGCTGCCGGGGGTAGGTAGGGGAGAAGTTTTTTAATTTTCCTAAGGGTGAAGAAGGAGGATGAAGTCACTGTATTAACATGATGGATAAATGTTAATTTTGTGTCAAATATGACTCCAAGGTTCTTCACCTTGGCAACCGGAACGGGAGGGGGGCCAAAATCAATGGGCCACCAAGTGTCAGACCATGCCGGAGACAGATTGCCAAAGGTCATAACCTCTGTTTTATTAGAATTTAGTTTTAGGCAGTTCATCATCATCCAGGAGCCTATGGCTAGCATAGCCTCCTGGAATCTAGATGCCACTGCCAACCCATTTTTATGGACCGCCAACACCAGTTGGGTGTCGTCTGCGTAGGTGGTCAGATTCAGCCCATAAGTTTTAATGACCCTCGCCAAGTCCGACACGTAGATGTTGAAAAGTGTCGGACTTAGCGATGATCCCTGGGGCACTCCACAAGGTAGTGAGGAAGTGGGCGAGTAGAACGAACCAAGTTTCACAGATTGGGAGCGGTTAGCCAGGAAGGAGGCTATGAGATCTCTGGCTAGATGGTTAACCCCCAGTGCTGAGACACGGTCGATCAAGATGGTATCATCGACCGTGTCAAAGGCAGCGGAGAGATCAAGCAGTATAAGGGCAGCTGCCCCATTCTGATCTAAAATTGTTCTGATCTCATCAGCCGCCTTTATCAGTGCTGTCTCTGTCCCATGACCTTTTCTAAACCCAAATTGGGTGTCGTCCAGCAAATGATGTTGATCAATGAATTCAGAAAGTTGACGGTTCATAAGGGCTTCAAAGATTTTTGCTGGGAATGGGAGACATTATAAGAAATGGGGTAACCCAAAACGGTTGTTGGACCTGGGTAGTCAGTATTAACAAAAACAATGGCCCAACTCGTGATTGTTTGCTGGCTCAATAAATCATATGCTCACAGTTGATCACTTCTAAAGTTAAATGAGGAATAAGGTTATTTACCTCTAGTATGATTAAATCATAGGATATTCATTCCATTGAAAAAGCAACCACCTATCACAACTCATTTATTTACAAAAAGGAGTTTTAATAGAGTACTCCAAACACAGCGGAACATTTATTTATATACATTTGTACAATATTCACAGCGAACGGTAAAGGAAAGAGCAACGTGCTTCTATAAGGGTGCCGGAAATAGAAGAAAGTAGTGGTTTAAGGAGAAAAAGGGGTGTAAGCCTCAACAGAAAAGTGACATAAGATTTTGTTAACTTAAAGCAAAAGCTGGAAAATATCCAACGTGTTGTGCAAACAGGCCACTATTGATATTATTCCAATTTATAACAATCATACAGTCTTGACTGGCATGTATAATGTTCCAAAAAATAGTGGTCCTGGTTATGGGAAAGGGGGGGCGTCGACGTTTCGACCCGTCTTGGGGTACTAGGGTAACTGGGAACCTCGACCTGCGGGTCTTCCTCAGGACGTGTAAGGCAAAGCCTTCGTACCGTAGCTAAAACGCTGTCTGCCCAATTTGCTTTTATGGGAAGTTCACAATCCTCATGTATCTCGAAGGACGTGAAGGGAAATGGCCACAGTCCCACTCCAATTTATTGGTCGTAGACCGTCAACACAAAAATTCAGGTGCAGATTGCAAGGGTATTAATACTGTTCTCATGCACGGACTCGTCTGTGACTTCAAGTGTTCGTGTATGGATATCGCCGTGGAGTAAAGAAGAATATATCTTCGTCCTGGTATCTGACGATGCTTTATGCTTCTCCAGTATCACCCTCAATGGGAGTCATTCACAAGAGTGGGCGTTGTCCCAAATGTCAATTGCCAAATGTGCGCACGAGTGGTTTTTTGGTGTCGGCTCGCCAGACTCGGAACGCACGTGGCGTCGTTCACATATGAGGGCGTTGTCCGAGATGTCGGTTGCCAGGTATGCGCACGAGTAGTTGGTTTGTTGACACTGACTGGCCAGCCTCGAACTGACTGGCCAGCCTGGAACATTATACATGCCAGTCAAGACTGTATGATTGTTATAAATTGGAATAATATCAATAGTGGCCTGTTTGCACAACACGTTGGATATTTTCCAGCTTTTGCTTTAAGTTAACAAAATCTTATGTCACTTTTCTGTTGAGGCTTACACCCCTTTTTCTCCTTAAACCACTACTTTCTTCTATTTCCGGCACCCTTATAGAAGCACGTTGCTCTTTCCTTTACCGTTCGCTGTGAATATTGTACAAATGTATATAAATAAATGTTCCGCTGTGTTTGGAGTACTCTATTAAAACTCCTTTTTGTAAATAAATGAGTTGTGATAGGTGGTTGCTTTTTCAATGGAATGAATATCCTATGATTTAATCATACTAGAGGTAAATAACCTTATTCCTCATTTAACTTTAGAAGTGATCAACTGTGAGCATATGATTTATTGAGCCAGCAAACAATCACGAGTTGGGCCATTGTTTTTGGGAATGGGAGACAGGCAATGGGTCTATAACTGGCTGGTTCCAATGGGTCCAGTGAAGGTTTTTTTAACAGAGGTTTGATTATTGTTTTCTTCCATATCTGTGGGTACTCACCTGTAAGAAACATGGAGTTGCAAATCTCAGTGAGGGGGGGTGTGATAGTTTCACTGAGTAGATTGAGTACCGATGGGGGACATGGGTCAAGAGGGGAGCCTGAGGTGATAGTTGTAGTATATTTACTGATTGTCTCAGTGAGGACAGGCTGAAACAAAGAAAACGAAGGGCCAATAATTGGTAAAGAAACGGGTCGAGGGTCCGGATCTTTGGACTGAACTAATGATGAAAAAGTATCATAAATGTTCGTGACTTTGCTGGAAAAATAAGCAGCTAAAGAGTTACAAAGATCTTGGGATGGCTCAATTGCAGGAACAGAAGGAGGGGTGGATAAGGTGTCACTATTTGGAACAGTTTTCTGGAAGAGTTGTGTGCGAGCTCTATTTGAGATAGATAATAGGCTCTTTTGTGGGCGATTATAGCGCGCTTGTAGATAGCTATGGCAGCTTTATAGCTTTGTTTATCATGAAGGTTATAATGCTTTCGCCAATGTCTCTCAAGGTTCCTGCAGTGCTGCCTCTGCAGTCTAAGTTCCTCTGAGAACCATCTGGCAGATTTAGTAGAGCGGTTAGGAAAAACTAACTTGGTGGGCACCACCTTGTTGAGTGCCTCTAGAAGCCAATCATGATATGTAATCGCCGCCTGATTGGGGTTGATAGAAGTATCAATAGAGGGAGAGGTGAGTGTTTGAACAAGCAGAGAAGAATCTAGATTTTTCCAATCGCGGATACTCTGTGCAGTTTGTGATTTAGATTGTGCTGGATTAGGGTTATGTGCTTTAATACAGAAAATGACCGCGTCGTGATCTGACCAGGTTAAAGGTAGCACTTTAGTGAAAGATAAAGCAGAGTTGTTAGTAAACAACCCGTCCAGGGTGTGGCCAGCTTGATGGGTCGGGGCTGTGACTAGTTGATATAATCCTATTGCTTCCAAGTCGGCAATAAGTTGAATCGTATCTTTGTCCACGGGAGATTCAAGATGAAAATTAAAATCTCCCAGGAGTGTGTAATCCGACGAATCAGTGCACAGTTGTAATATGTCGCCAAGATTAGAGAGAAAATGAGTGCGTGGGCCTGGAGGTCGATAGAAAAGGCTACCATTGAAAACTTGATTGTCATTAAGTGTGAGTGAGAATTTGAGAACCTCACTGGACAAAGCGGGCATAGGTTCAGTTTTTAGATGAAACTTTGCTTTATGGATTATAGCAAGTCCCCCCCCCTCTGCCTAAAGGTCTGTCCAATTTGGAAACTAGAAAGCCCTCAGGAGTGGCAGAACAAAAGTCTGGTCCTGAGGCCGCATCGCCCCATGTTTCTGTAATAAACAGAATATCCAGGTCTAAGTTACTAATCAGTTCCCGGATTTCTAAGTTGTGCCTAGGTACGGAACGGGCGTTAACAAGGGCGGCTAAGTAAGGGGGCCTAAGTTTCAGGCGAGAAGGCTGAATAGGTGGACATAGACCAGGAAAAGAATAACGACATGTTGGACAAAGATGACTAGGAGGCGTAAAGGAAGTCACTCCAAACATAGGAGAGCAGGCGTGTAAAGAGCTACTCACATTTATCTCTCTTAGCTGATCGGCCGTATACCAGATTATCGGAGCTTGGTATGTGGATGTGCATCCTGCATGGGGGGTGGCCCTAGGCCCGGGCCAGGCGCGGACGGGCGCAGACGGGCTTGCCTTGAGCGCGCCTTCGGCGCGCTCTCGGCGCGCCCGCTGCGCTCGTCCGCTGCGCTCCCGTGATGGCATCAAGTTTAAGTAGCCGAATTGGGCAAGCCTGCTAGACTGCCACCCTCTCAGCCCGGAAGTCAGTGTAGCCCTTCCCAAAATGGCGGTCTATCCCTCCACAACAAGCCGAATAATCGGTGGTGGAACGGGGATCGCGCCTCAAAACAGCACTACAGTGAAACACAAAGAATTTAGTAGTCAAATTACAGTGTGGAAAGAATTATAGTGCTCACAAAAACATAAAATACATTTTGTATAAAAAACCGCTAGGAGCCCCACACGAGGAACATCCGTCCGCGGGATCGTTTTTAAAATAGGTAACTAGGGCAGGAGGCGCGCTAGTACCAGCATGTGCTCACAGAACCATTCACCACTCGATTCAAAGACAAATCCAGTGTGGGAGGCTTTCCCATGAGCTTAAGTAGCCGATTGGGCGAGCCTGCTAGACTGCCACCCTCTCAGCCCGGAAGTCAGTGTAGCCCTTCCCAAAATGGCGGTCTATCCCTCCACAACAAGCCGAATAATCGGTGGTGGAACGGGGATCGCGCCTCAAAACAGCACTACAGTGAAACACAAAGAATCGAAATTTGCCTAGCATACTAACGGTAAGTTTCAATTCTATTAAGGACGCGGAGGCGAGGATTATGCTTTTCTTCCTTCGCTTTATTCTCTATGCTCAAACCACAGCAGCCAGAAAAGCAAACAAAGATGTATTTTCTTTTACAAATCAAGAAAAAACATCATTTAGTCATAACAAAACAAACACAGTATAGTCCCAAGAACATCAACTCCCATCAAGCCATGGGGAAACATCATAATATAGTCCTTCTACATTGTCCATGCACTCCTCTGAAAGGTCCTCCATCGTAGTGAAGCCTTCCTCTTTCTTCGCGCAAGTCACGGCTGAATCCTATTGGTCCTGTTTTGCACCATCATGTCCTGAAACATAATGAAAACACAAGGAGTTAATCCGTCCAAGGTCGAGTCATCTTGACACTTACTAGCCACGTCAGTGTACTCCAAACACCAAGCAACATTGAAGAAAATAGGTTACTTACAGCCATACGGGTGGGTTCGCACTAACCGTGCACGGGAGGGATAATCCTCGCCTCCGCGTCCTTAATAGAATTGAAACTTACCGTTACTATGCTAGCCAAATTTCGATTCTATGTCAGGACCGGAGGCTCCGATTATGCTAGTTCAAAGCTTACTTACCACCAACCGTGCCACATCCACCACCGGTTTAAAATAAAACCTCTTAAAGGTGGAATCAGAAGACCAATCTGCTGCGCGCATAACGTCTTCCAATCGAGCTCCCAGAGAGAAAGCCTTAGAAGCCATCGCGCCTCTAGCCGAATGCGCCCCAAACTGTTTTGTGTCAATACCAGCCTCTTGTATGACCCACCTCACCCATCGGGCTATAGTGGGCGAAGAGACAGCTTTGTGTGGTTTCCGTAAAGCAATAAGAAGTTGTCGTTCGCCCGGCGGGCGGAATTCCATGGTCATATCCTCGTAGGACTTCAGGCAGTCCACCACACACAGCTTGGGCACATCTGCAAAGGCCGGGTATGAAATTGTCCGAGAATCTGACTTAGTACGGCGACCTACCGTGAAAATAACCCCTTCGGGGGAAAAAACCCGTGCCGTAACGTCCAAAGCCCGGACGTCAGAGACCCTGCGGCAGGAGACGAGACACAACAGCATGGCTAGCTTAGCCGAAAGCTCCTTCAAAGAAAGATACCTATTCGGTTGCCAAGATAAAAACAGATTTAAGACCAAATTAACGTCCCAAAGGACAGAATATCGAGGTTCTGGGGGCAGCGACAGGCGGATACCCCGCAAAAGACGGCAGACAAATGGATGCTCCCCGATCGGGGCTCCGTCAACCGGACAATGAGCGGCTGATATTGCTGAACGGATCGCATTAATGGAGCGGTAGGCCCGACCCTCTGCAGCCAGATCCGCCAGGAAATTTAGTAAGGGAACAACACCCGCGACCACGGGATCCAAGTCCCGTTGAAGACACCAACGAAACCACTTGGTCCAAGCGGACCGATACCGCTTCGACGTACTGTCTGCCCAGGCCTTTGATAAGAAGCACTGAGCCGATCCCGAAAGGCCTGGGAGCGCCCAGCGTCTCCCGAAAGCCTCCATGCCATGAGGCGGAGAGAGCCTTGGCGAATGAGGTGATGCTGCTCCCCGTCCGGATTCAGCAGGAGATGAGGAAGCGGGGGGAGTAGGATTGGAAAATCCCAAGAAAGTTCCAGAAGAACCGGAAACCACACTTGCGACCTCCAAAACGGCGTCACCACCACCACCTCTGCCCCTAGAAGCCGGACCCGGGCTGCCAATCTCACCACCATCGAGAACGGAGGAAAGGCATAACCCTTCTCCTGACTCCAGTCCTGAAGGAAAGCATCCGTAGCATCCGCCAGGGGGTCGGGTCTCCAGCTGAAGAAGCGAGGGAGCTGATGATCGAGACGGGACGCAAAGAAGTCCACCGAAAATGGACCCCAGTGACTGTCCAGCCACCTGAATACCAGAACGTCCAGCTTCCACAGACTGGAATCCCTTAGATGCCTCGAGTGCCAATCTGCCACTTGATTGGCTTGGCCCGGGAGATATTCTGCCGTCACCGAGACCTGGTGCGCCAGACAATATTCCCAGAAGTCCTTGGCGAGGTCCGCCAAAGCCCGAGACCTCGGGCCCCCCAGGCGATTGACATAGCGTACCGCTGATACGTTGTCCATTTTCAGCAGAACGCATGAACTCGCTTGCTGCCTGGTCCAGTAGCGCACGGCGAATGAACCCGCCAGGAGCTCTAGGCAATTGATATGCAGCCCCTGCTCTTCTAATGACCAAACGCCGCCTGTGGAGAATTCCCCGCAACGGGCTCCCCATCCTGACCGGCTGGCATCCGATTCTATGACCAAATCCGGAGTAGAACCGAAAATCGCCCGTCCGTTCCAGGCCTCCATGTGTGACAACCACCAAGCCATCTCCTCCTTCGCCTCCTCTGACAGAGGCACCATCTGATCGTAAGTCAACCCTTTCCTGAGATGGTGAGCCTTCAACCTCTGCAAGGCCCGATAATGCAACGGGCCTGGGAAGATCGCCTGAATGGAGGACGATAGGAGACCCACCACTCGGGCAATCTGCCGAAGGGAGGTCCGGGGCCTGGAGATGGTCTGTCTCAGGATGTGACGGATTTTGGCTATCTTGGGAGCCGGAAGACTCAAGGAAGCCTGAACGGAGTCGACGACGAAACCGAGAAAAATCAGACTCTGAGTCGGGCATAGGATCGACTTTGACCCGTTGATGACAAATCCCAGACTCTCCAAGAGGGACACCGTCTGTTGCAACTGAGCCGTCAGCCTCTGCGGGCACTGTGCCATGAGAAGGATGTCGTCCAGGTACACAATCATTCTTATCCCCTGACCTCTCAAAAACTCGACCACCGGGTGAAGCACCTTTGTGAAGCACCAAGGTGCTGAAGAGAGACCGAAAGGAAGGGCGACAAATTCGTACACCTGACCCCGCCAAAGAAACTGGAGAAAACGGCGATGGGGAGGATGGACCGGAACCACCAAGTACGCATCTTTGAGGTCCAACCGGACCATCCAATCGTGCGGCAGGAGGACATCCCGAAGGAGGTGTATGCCCTCCCTTTTGAAGTGTCGGTAAACCAACCAACCATTGAACTCTCTCAGGTTGATTACCGGACGCCGACCTCCGTCTGTCTTTTCCACTAAAAAGACGTTGCTGAGGAAACCGTTGGGATGCCGAGCTGATCGACAGATGGCTCCTTTCTCTAGAAGAGCGGACACCTCCTCGTCGATCAGCTGGGCGTCGGGAACTGAAAAAGAGATGGGTCGTGGGGGTTCTGCCTGAAAAGGCTGGTCGTAGAATTCTATGTGAAACCCCCTCACCGTCTGCAAGACCCACGCATCTGACGTAAGCTGAGCCCAAACGTCCTAAAAGGCCGCTAAACGACCCCCTATAGAAACCTGCTCCGCAGGCATGACACTTACCGCCTGTTTGTCCCCGGACTGCGTTGTTCTTGAAGCCGCCGCGTCCGTGGAACCGCTGCCCTCGGGTAGGGTAGAAGGTGTTGAAGTTCGTCGAGGAATTATATTGTCCTCGACCGGAGCCTTGTCCCCTGTTGCCAGATTGTTGGCCTCCACGGCCGGGCGCGCAGCCCCTACCGCGACCGCCCCCTTGGGAGAAACGCGTTTGAAACACCCTTTTTATAGTAGACTGGGCTTTGTCCAATGACGTGAAGGTGGCCACAAACTTCCCCAACTCCTTAACAAAGGGTTCACCGAACAGACCTCCTTGAGCCACGGCGCCTGCTTCCGAGGACGCCAAGTCGCCTAATTTAGGGTCCAGCTTTATAAGCAGAGACCGTCGACGTTCGGTTGAGAGCGCGCAGTTGGCGTTTCCCATAAATATGATAGCCCTCTGCGCCCAATTGGACAGTACCTCGGGGGAAATGCGATCGCCCGTGACCTTCGCCTCCTCTGCCATGTCCAAGATTTTTGTCATCGGACCAATGGCGTCCAGGAGCTTGTCCTGGCATGAACGCCAGGACCTATCAATGCCTTTCCTCGGGTCCTTTACATATTTGGCCAGGAAGGTCGCCATCTTTGAATCTAACTCGGGCGTAAGGGCTACCTTCCCTGCTAGTGTGGGACGGGGACACTCCGCTCGGAGACAACCACGTGCTTCCTGTTCAAGGGGCTTCCGTAGGCGACCCGCCACGAACTTGGCCACCTTGTCCCCAGGTGCCCAGGCAGCGGAGCGCGGATGCATAATTTCATCCGGGTCCAGCATGCCTGACTCTTCCTTAGGCAACGTGCCCGTGGAACTTGAAGGACGCCAAGAACGTGAAGACCCCTCACCGTCGCTGTCCATCTGGGAACCCCCATCATGAGATGGGGAAGGGGGAGCCGTGGACAGCGTCGGGTCCGGTAGCGCCGGGGGGTCAGCAGGAAGTGGCCCGGACTTCGCCAAGAAGGCACTTTTCAAGCGCTCAAAGGCGTCCTTATCCACCCCCTGCGCCCCCTCAGCGCCACCCTCCGCACACCGTTTCTTAGGAGGGGGCGCCCCCTCTTCTGACTGGGGCGTCGGAGCGGGGGGAATCGCACTTGATCCGGCCTGCGCAATTTTTGCGCACTCAGCCACGATGCGATTAGCCAGACGCTCCTCCATAGGGCCTACCACTTCATTCACACACCGGTAAATAGAGCTATCCACAGCTTCAAAGAAGTCATCGTCTAGGGGTAAATACTGGGTGGATTCCTCCTCATAATACTCCCCTTGCTCCATCACTACCAATACACACCAGGAGACAACCTCAGCAAAGCCAAGCTCCCCTCAAACTAACTGCAGGTAGCAGTGCTTGTTTATACCCCTGACCACCAGAGAGTGTTGCAATGCTGGCTGGCTGCAGACTAACAGGCCTGTAAACTTTTGGGCAGGTCACACGAGCTGCAAGGGTTAAATTGCGGATGGACCGCTGTGGGTAATCAGATTATACCCCCAAGCGCGCAGGCCCTCACGTTGGACAAGGCCAGTTAAACGTACTCCTCGGGACCTAGCTTTCCCTGCCCGCAGGCGATTCCGGAGCTGCAGTCTCCGTGCAATTACGGCCCCAGCGGGGCGTCAAGCACTAATGTGCGGGGAATACAGACCCCTCAGGGCGTTCACAGTGTGGCGGCAGGGGGACAGGCTCCGGCGTACTCGGCTCCCTCAGCGCGGTCTCCTCTGAGGAGACTCTCGCGCTGGGAGAAACAACGAGACGCGCTGGCGCCCCCTGGCGGGAAATACACTCCGCCGCAAATGTGGGCCAGCCGCGAAAGGAGCGAAAGCGCTCCCGCGGTTAAACAAACAAACAAAGGGAATCTGCAAGAAAAACAACCTGGCAATCAATCCACAAATAAAAGCGATTCCCTTACGAAAACGGCCCGCATAAAACGAACATCATTAATAGGGCATACAAGCACATTTTATCACAGCAAGAAAAAACAGCACTTAACTGGCTGCGCAGCAGCGAAGAAAGAGGAAGGCTTCACAAGATGGAGGACCTTTCAGAGGAGTGCATGGACAATGTAGAAGGACTATATTATGATGTTTCCCCATGGCTTGATGGGAGTTGATGTTCTTGGGACTATACTGTGTTTGTTTTGTTATGACTAAATGATGTTTTTTCTTGATTTGTAAAAGAAAATACATCTTTGTTTGCTTTTCTGGCTGCTGTGGTTTGAGCATAGAGAATAAAGCAAAGGAAGAAAAGCATAATCGGAGCCTCCGGTCCTGACATAGAATTTAGTAGTCAAATTACAGTGTGGAAAGAATTATAGTGCTCACAAAAACATAAAATACATTTTGTATAAAAAACCGCTAGGAGCCCCACACGAGGAACATCCGTCCGCGGGATCGTTTTTAAAATAGGTAACTAGGGCAGGAGGCGCGCTAGTACCAGCATGTGCTCACAGAACCATTCACCACTCGATTCAAAGACAAAACCTCGAAATTCGCCTAAGTACTGAAATCATCATCTTGTGTAACCTTTATTTATGTTTTCAGAGTAAGTACAGATAAAAAAATAAGATACAAAACACAGGCTCTACAGAGCAATGGCATGAGAGAAGATAAACAGCTGGAAATTAATGCAATTCAGTTTCAGAGCTGGTTGCCAGTCATTAATTTTTGAAATGTTCTCCTTTAATAGGTTCCCTTTCCTCCCTTTGCTTCTCCTCTTTTTATTCTAATGTTTCCCAGGATGATACTGTAGCTCTCCAGGAAGTGCTAATGGGGTGCTTGCTTGCTGCTTATTTCACCTTTTGTGGCTGTATTCTGTTGAGTTCGATATATGACCAAGTGCCCCTGTGATGACTCATCAGAACAATCAGACATTCACATTTCATTTTTCTGTAAATTTTATGTATTTCCACGGAAGAGGCTGATTGTTCCTATATTGAAGGAAATGGAAGTAAATCGGTGCCGCCCAGCTTTTCGAGCAGTACAGAAATTAGACACCATTTTAATAGTTGCATCCATTTCTGAATTTTTTAGTAATGCTTTTAGATTGCGGAAATCAATTTGTATATGAAAATCTCTTTCTAAGTAACAATTGGTTGATGTTTTACTTTTTAATCTTTGATTGTAGTTTTTATCGATTGTATTTTATTGTACTCTTATGGTTGTTCTTATGATAATAACCGAATAAAGTTACTAATGAATGAATGAATATTGAGTTCGAATGTATTTGGAATGTGTTTGCTTGCACTCAACGCTTCTGGAATGTTATTGAAATAGAGTTCCAGGATGTGTGGAGAGCGATTGCAACAAGGAAAGGTGAGAGTCTTGCTGCATGGCGCTGCTTGTGGTTGAGGGTTAATGAATATAGCAACTTCTGCTCTGTTTTCTCTACCAGAGTCGTCTTTAACGCGGTGACACGGAGTAACACCGACCTACATCACAGGTGCGGGAGGAAATTATTACAGGACTTTTGAAGCACGCTACAGCTCAAAGGGGCACATGCATCAAGCCATTTTGCGATCTCAAACAGTGTGGTCCTCAAAAATCGGCCGTTTGCGATTGCAAATGGCCTTTTCTGATGCATGAAACTTTTGGGCAATTCGCAATCTAGGAAATCGCAATTCTTTTGCGATTCCCTAAATTGCGAATGCAACTAGGGAATCGAAATTTGCAGATGCAAGAAGCCTTTCCTAAATGCGAACTGTGCATTTAGGAAACGGTAATTTCCATCAACTTCAACTTGATGCTAATATGTGCATACTTTGAAAAATGCACAAAAATGCAGCCACACATGCCATTAGGGCATGTGTGTTCTTTACATGTGCACACTTTCATTTTTCTCGGGGTGCTTTAGGGGGGCCTTAGGCCCCCGGTCATCCTTGGCTTTGCATTTGCTAATTGCGATTACCAATTTGGTAATCGCAATTAGCGAAGGCAATACCAATCATTCCTATGAGCCTGTAGGCCCATTGGAATGAATGGACGTACATTACCTAATAGCGATTCAATATTTGCCGAATTGCTATTAGCTAATGTTAAGGAATCGCAATTTCTTTTGCAATTCCTACATGCACAGCATTTTGTTATTCCCAAATACTGAATCGGTAAAATTAGCTATTTGGTAAAAGCAAAATGCAGGCTTGATGCATGTGCCCCATAGTCTTTTGTACACTAGAATTACCTGAGCAGGATTTTCAGCAGATAAGTGCTCTTACGAGAAGAGAAATTTAGAGCAAACTTACCAAGTACTGTAAATTTATACTAGTTACTCATGTAATGGCTATACCGTTGTGCATTGGACAGTTACTGGTGGGCATGGGAAATTCAGTTTCTGTCAGTACCATCCATTTTTATGTGTTGCACACTTCTAAAATGATTACGAGACTACCTCGAGGGAGATCATCAGTGCTGTTTGGGTTGCATTTTGTGAGTGACATAATTCCAAATAAGTTGCGTTGTGAACACTACTTGTGAGACTGCATCAGTGTGGTACTAGCGACACTCCTTTATACCTTTTATGATTTTTGTCATTTGCAGCTTAACATGTGTGCACAAATCTTTACTTTGCCACCTCCACAACCATTTTAGATGGCTCCCGGGGAACCAATAATGAAATGTCTTCTTTGGAAAGCTTATTTCCTCAATTACATTTCTACTCTGGAGGAAGTAAATGGGGAAGTTTATCGAATTTAAAACAAAAAAAAGAGGAAAATATGATTGCATAATCTTGGTCCAGAAGGATTAAGGCTATATTGTAATTGTAATTGCATTTATATAGTGTTTACTAGCCCAGACGAGGCACCAAAGCACTTATCGGTGAGTAGCACGCTACTCCAGTACCCAAAAAGGATCAGTGGTGAATTAGTATAGGGAAATATGAAATTAATTTGTACGAATAGGTCAGTGTTTCCAGAGCTGCCACCCTCATTGCTTTCCAGCTGCACCTTCACCCCCTCCCTCAGACATGGGTACCTCTCTGAGATCCAACAATAGAACTTGGGGACTCCCAAAAACCTAGGGCTGATGATGATACTGATGTGCTTGCTCATGCATTAGAGGACCTAGACAATTATTACATGCCTTCCATATGTATTTCTGTGGATAGATTCAATTGTTTTTCAACACCACAAAGGAAGTCAGGAATCTATTAATGATTTTGTTGCTGTTTTGAAAAAACTAGCTGCATGATTATCTCATTAGAGATAAAATGGTTATGCACACTAATGATTCACATGTCCAGGAATGGCTATGGGCCACTGGAGATAATGTATTGAAGGAAGACCTAGCCATTGGAAAAAATCTGATTCAAAGCGGAAAGTATATATATATATATATATATATATATATATATATATATATATATATATATATATTACCTACTGGCGGTCGCCAGTAGGTATATATAGTTAGGATTTTTTCTCTATGGGATTTTTGAAAATTCTATGTCTAATAACTTTGGCGTTTGTGGACGGAATTGGCTGAAATTTTCAGGAAAATGGCACATTTTGTTTCTGAGCAGCCCTTGAAAATTTGGGGGGGGTTCGTCAAGGGGGGGCCGAGAAAAAAGGGGGGTCCCAAAACGTGTTTTTAACATTGAGTTTTCCATAGGGCGGTTGGCCTCACTTTTAGCCCGAACGGCTGAATGGATTTGCACGAAACTTGGCAAAATTGTAGGGACTGGTAGCCCGATGTGCCTTTGCTAGGTCTCAATATATGTGCTTCAGTGGATTTTGAGAAATTAACGTTCAAAAAAAGATATATATCTGTAACAGCGGACCGGGCAGCGCTCCGGTTCGCGGACTTTTCGCGGTACGGAGCTTTGTGAAGCGAAGCTGATTGGTTCTCCGGCGTCTGTGAACATTCCAAACAGTCCGTAGCGGCCGCCATCTTGTCTCTCGGTAGGATCGAGAGACAAGAGGAGGCCAAAGCGAAGGGGCAAATGACCATAAGGGGGCATAGTAGATCCTCGCTGACCCCCTAGGTTTGATGTGGAGGTTTTAAAAGGGCCCCGCGGGGCAAAAAAAAAATAAAATAATAATAATCGAACGGCTGAATGGATTTGCACGAAACTTGGTAAAATATTAGGGACTGGTAGCCCGATGTGCCTTTGCTAGGTCTCAATATATGTGCTCCAGTGGATTTTGAGAAATTAACGTTCAAAAAAAGATATATATCTGTAACAGCGCTCCGCTTCGCGTAACGGAGGTTTGCGAAGCTGATTGGTTCTCCGGCGTCTGTAAACATTGCAAACAGTCCGTAGCGGCCGCCATCTTGTCTCTCGGTAGGATCGAGAGACAAGAGGAGGCCAAAGCGAAGGGGCAAATGACCATAAGGGGGCATAGTAGATCCTCCTTGACCTCTTAGGTTTGATGTGGAGGTTTTAAAAGGGCCCCGCGGGGCAAAAAAAATAATAATAATAATAATCGAACGGCTGAATGGATTTGCACGAAACTTGGCAAAATTGTAGGGACTGGTAGCTCGATGTGCCTTTGCTAGGTCTCAATATATGTGCTTCAGTGGATTTTGAGAAATTAACGTTCAAAAACAAGATATATATCTGTAACAGCGCTCCGCTTCGCGGAGATAAAATTATCTCTGTATTACCTAGCTGTTGCTAACACCAGTTAGCGACGGCTAGTAGGAGATAGCGACCATCTTGGGCCCCACTTTGCATGTGAGTGATATTTATCACTAATGACATGCAAAGTGGGCATGCCAAGATGTTAGCGACTGGAAACAGTCGCTAACATCGCTATCTCCTATTACCAACTTTTGGAAATATTCGCGATAAGCGCGAATATCTCCAAAAGCTACCACCTGCCCTGAGCAGTTCTTAGCCATGTTATCCAATGGGAGGTGGATAACATGGCTAAGAGCATTAGCTCGGTAATGCATGAATATCGCTGAGTTTTCAGCGATATTAATGCATTGCGGTCGTTTTTTATCGTATTTGCGATAAACCTTGATAATAGCAAGGTTTATCTGCAATAATTTCTGAAGATGCTTAGCGGTAAAAAATTCGTTGCTAAGCATCGTTAGGGATAAATATCGCTTAACTTTGGTAATATGCCCCAACGTCTGTTAACGTTCGATTCGAAGGAAATCAGGAAGTGTTGAAAAACATTGTCTGCGCCATCTTGCCTTTTTTCAAATGCCACACTTTTGTCGTGCACGGCAGTCATTTTAGATGCCTTGACCAGACCCACTCTCTGCACGCTGTCGATCCTTAGCATGGCTCCCCACCCTCGCAAGCATCTCCCCCAGGCAGTGGTCACCCCCGCTCTCTGTCTTATGCATGGGTAATAAACCACCCCCCATCTGCGCTGCTCTTCCCTGAGAATCACACCCTGTGCCCGCCCGACACCTCCCTTTCGCCCTATTCACTACCGCACCCTCTGACACTCCTTTTCCTCTATGTCCGATTGTCCAGGCCGGTCCTAGGGTATCAGCTAGCCCTGCAGATGTAGTTTATGGCCCCAGCTGTAAAGAATCACCCCTCTTCAAAGGAGTTATAGTAGATCAAGGCCCACACTCGATGAGATCCGTCACAGCAGACGCGTTCCTATTATCTGAAAACCATCCTGTATTGTGATTGGGGAGGGGACCGAGCCTGAAGCGGAAGATTCCAGGGATGACTCTTTGTACATCAAAGTTTTTACAATTATGTGTCACATTAAAAATATATAGCACTCCAACAAAGTAGTAAGATTATAAAACTTTAATAACTTATAAATATATACAAGAAAACAAAAACAGTAATAACATATAAACATTTTTAGGGAAAAACAACGAAGTAGCGGTCGGCTGTGCGAATAGTCCCAACGCAGCACAACGTCCAGATTTCACTGATTTCGGAATCCGGCGTGGGGCGTCGCGGGGGGTGGGTCATCAGTAGCAAACTGTTGTGCGAATAGTTCCAAGGCAGCAGAACGATGGCACCAAGGTGATGTCCAGTAAGTTGCCACACTGGTTTTGGTATCCTACAATGCTGCTCCGAATAACGGCGTGGGGCGCCCCGGGGGAGGCGGCGTGAACGGGCCTCTCCAGGTGGAGTCTCGTCTGTTGTAGTGGGGCGCCCCTTTACCGTTTCAGTTGCCATTCCGTCCGCTTTTGGTCCACTGTGTCAAAAGCCGCAATTCAGCTGAGTTGCGCCCACTCTTGCGGTGCAGCGATAGGCGGCTGTCACAGGATTCTCAAAATGGCGGCAGGCTGTTTCCTTTTTGGGCCTGGTCCACTGAAATGGCCCTGGGACACCTTGGAAATCGGACGCTTGTCTGCTAGGTCTTGGACCCCATTCTCGAAAGCGTCCCCTCCGCCTTGAGGATTCATCAAAAGTTTTGGGGGCCCCCGACTCCTGCAGGCTTCTGGTGGGGAGCGGCTGCCATGATTGCTCGCGGAATGACTACGACGGAGCCACGAGATGGTGGTGCTTTCATGGTGACGCCAGCTTCAGTCTGAAACATCCAGAAACAAGGTGGGGCTTTCATCGTTTGGGGGAAAAAAAAAGTTTTCATCCAATGAAAAGTGTTGTTTTTAGGTCATATGATCAAGCCTTCCATCATTAGGAAACCAAAAGTAAAATGAACCAATGAAAAGTTTTATAAACAAGTCACATGACCTGTTATGCGGCATAGGGTATAAAATGCGGAGAAAATACGTTGGCACGTGAGGCGGCGTCAGTAGCGGACCGATGTGCGAATAGGCCGAAGGCAACACAACGCGCCAAGATCCGGATGGCACCGAGGTGGTGTCCAGCAAGTTGCAGCACTGGTGTGGCCATCCTACAATGCTGAAAGTCGGCGTGGGGCGCCCTGTTGGCCTGTGAGTTCGCGTCAGTAGCGGACCGATGTGCTAATAGGCCGAAGGCAGCACAACGCGCCAAGATCCGGATGGCACCGAGGTGGTGTCTAGTAAGGTGCACTGGTGTGGCCATCCTACAATGTTGAAAGTCGGCGTGGGGCGCCCCGTTGGCCTGTGAGATGGCGTCAGTAGCGGACCGATGTGCGAATGGGGCCAAAGGCAGCGCAACAATGTTTTCTGAATAGAAGACACCACAAGGCGCTGAGATGCCAAGATCCGGATGGCACCGAGGTGGTGTCTAGCAAGTTGTGGCACTGGTGTGGCCATCCTACAATGGTAAAAGTCGGTGTGCGAATGGGGCCAAAGGCAGCGCAACAATATTTTCTGTATGGAAGATACCACTAGGCGTTGAGATGCGAAGATCCGGATGGCACCGAGGTGATGTCTAGCAAGTTGCTGTACTGGTGTGGTCATCCTACAATGCTGAAACTCGGCGTGGGGCGCCCCATTAGCCTGTGAGATGGCGTCAGTAGCGGACCGATGTGCGAATGGGGCCAAAGGCAGCGCAACAATATTTTCTGAAGAGAAGATCCTACAATACTGCTCCGAATAACGGCGTGGGGTGCCCGAAGGGGGGGGGGGAGGCGGCGTGAACGGGCCTTCCTAGGTGGAGGCTCGTCTGCTGTAGTGGGGCGCCCCTTTACCGTTTCAGTTGCCATTCAGCTGAGTTTCGGCTGCTCTTGATGCTACAGCGACAGGCGGCTGCAACAGGACTCTCAAAATGGCGGCTTGTTCTTTGGATTTGGGCCTGGTCTACTAAAATGGCCCTGGGACACTTTAGAACTCGGACGCTCGATTTTTTTTTTTCCTTTCCTGTACATGCAAAAAAATGTAAATGCCCGGTACGTTACACGCTTCATCTGCCACGATGTACTCTCCAGAGGAACCGAAAAAATATATAGTTATGGTAACTATACCATGCATCGTCATATGGAGAGGTGGCACCAATTAATTATAGTGCTGCATAAAAGAGAGATTTGGAGGAGAACCCCCGACCTGCCAGTACATTCATCAAAGAAGTGGCACTGACAGCATCAGAGGCAAGGGAAATGGTCCCAAATATTTAGAACTTTGGAAAGATTAAAATGACATGTTTAGATTGTGGCAAATTAATTTCATGTGGACAGATGAGTGTTACTCTAATAAATACAGCATATGAACATCATCATAGTCGATGGTTGGTAGAGACATTTTGACTATATCCTGGACCTGCCCGTCCTCGCCCAAAATGGCGCCGGAATAAATGGGACTCGTAACTCCTTGTTGTGTACTGGTTGCAGAACCTTGAAATCACGAGATACGTATGCAGTTTTGAAGCATATGGCGGGCGGGGACGAGAATTGATTGAATATTTCGACATCCCTATTGATATTAAGTTCTGATGTGTTATTGATTACTGTACTATTGAAAGTTCGAATTAACGTCACCCATGGTACTTGCCCGCAAATGTATATCTAGATAATTTTATTGTAACTGGCCCTGTCGTATTTTAATTATAAAATGTACGTCCACCGATTCCGCAACTGTTAGACACCTTAGTTCTTGCAACCTAATGGCCCGCCCGTTACGTTCCTCTACAGTGTAAATGTCTACTCATCATATACGATTACAGTTTGCTCCGTGGTCGGCCCACGTGGTTATAGGCTCGTATTTGTATAATGAAATTTTCACAATAAAGGTTTTTAAAAGAAAACATGGTAGTAGTATATACATTGGTAAAGTTTTTAATAATAGTCACTGTTTTAGAATCATTAAAAGGCAAGTGAAATAAAGCAGACCAATTACATGAAGGGTAAAAGGTATAATACGCAGGAACGCAGTAAAGATAAATGGTCAAGGGCTGTTGTGTTTTCTACTCCTGCAACATAAAGTGATCGATAAGAATCTCATATTCAGGCGTATCGGCGACTAAGACAGCAGGTCGACCCTCTTTTGCTCAACGGCTCCGTCATGGGACGAAGAAACGCTCTTTTTCTCGAAAAAAGAATATATTTTACTTGCAGGACAGTTGTAAATTTTCCGGGAAAGTACATTAGCCTGGAACATTATAACATATATTTAAGAAAAAATAATGTTCGGAAGTAATAAAAAGCGTAATTTTTAGGTCATATGACCAAGCCTTTCATCATTAGAATAAGAAAAGTAAAATGAACCAATGAAAAGTTTTATTAACAAGTCACATGACTTGTTATGCTTACGTTACGCGCTGCGCGTCGCGCCCCGGATGACTTCCGGATGCGCTAACGCGGCGCGTCATATGACGCATTACGCGACAACGCAGGTCCAGAATATAGTCAAAATGTCTCCACCAACCAGCGGTCGGAACACAACCCCTTTCAGCAGGCTAAATAGTTCTGTTAAATGACAATAGAAGGGACAGGCAACAAGAACCATCAGTCAAAGAGGGGAGGGCTAGTTCTTCTCTACCGGGTTACATTGGGGCGCTACCGGAACTGATCGAATTGGTAGTCTACAGTGTTTCTGGATGTTTCAGACTGAAGCTGGGGTTAGCATGAGAGCACCACCATTTCGTAGCTCCGTCGTGGCCATTCCGCAACCAATCATGGCAGCCGCTCTTTATCGTTATTTTGGGCGGGGTGGGTGGCGGAGTCGAGCTGTTTTGCAGCCATCATTGTGTGGAGTTCAGTTCATCTCACTAGTTTTGTATTTGTCATGAGGGGTTGTTCCTAATGTTTCTATTTTAGCGAGGTCAAAAAGAGATCCCATTAGTGGCCTACTGATTTTGCTCGATTCCTTTTCTTTTTTTTTTACACGATTTTTCGTTATCTGCAAAGACTAAACAGAGTATTGCGACTCTGTGTCTGTTTGTAAATAGAGAATGAACCAAAGAGAACCAATTCTAAAACAGTAAATGCTTGGATAACAATCAATCAAATGGAGAGAGAAGCAGGCACAACGTATTACAACGGGGGCAAAGGCCTGTGTTAACTACCTTTCACTATCTGCAAAGAGAGAGTACTCCTAATAGAAATGAGGGGGGGCACCATTCAAAGCAGATCAGTGTGCATAAACACGAAAATGTTTTCACTTACCACGTACTTGACATTCGACAGCTTATGATATTTGCTATTAAAAAACCATTGAAATTCACTGAAAAAACCATAGGTTATAGACCATATATAGTTAGGAATTAGCATTTAAAAAACCTTATTTTACTCACACAAAACCATTGAAATTCCATATATAGTTAGTTGCACTAACTATATATCGCGCACCCGCAATCCACTGCTGATGATGTCACATATTACATCATTCATGACATGGTCAGTGACATCACTGATGACATCACTGATGACATCTCAAATGACATCACTGATGACATCACTGATGACATCTCATTTGACATCAATGACCACATCACTGATGATATCATTCATGTGACAATACAATGCATCTCCTCACATTTTAATATAACCTCTGTTTCACCCAGTGTTAAATACAGAGTATAATTTTTGAAACCATTGACACACCAATACTAGTTACTACATACGCACTCACTGATTCCTACGTCTCCACACACATTCACTCATTCACCCATACAATCATTCATACATACAATCACTCATCTTTACAACACTATCATATGCACTCATACACCTATACAGACACTCACACTCTGCCACTCATCCATGGAGTTACTCACACACCTAGTCAGTCCTGTAAAGAATCAATCACACTTCCATTTTCTTGTCTATACAGTTAAACATAGAGCACCTTACATTTTCAAACATATACTAACACATACTTACTTTCTTATACAATCATTGATACAAGTACACATTGATCTGCAGAGAGTCACACACCTCCCAGCCAGCCACACACACACTCAGTCTCCCATACAAATACTTGGACAATCAATCAATAACCCATATAGTTAATCATATAGCTACTGATCAACACATGCAGCAGTTTACAGAACAACAGACATAATGATGCACAAATTAAGACAGTTTAGTCACTAACCCATGCACTCAGTGAGACACATTTAATCACTCACTCATACATTCAGTCATGCACCTACTAAATCCTTCGTCCAGACACTTATACATCTACTCATTCTTCAATATGTAAAACATATTTAAACTTTACAGAAACACACAGTCACTGGATGATGTCATCAGTGATGTCATCAGTGATGTCATTTGAGATGTCATCAGTGATGTCATCAGTGATGTCACTGACCATGTCATGAATGATGTAATATGTGACATCATCAGCAGTGGATTGCGGGTGCGCGATATATAGTTAGTGCAACTAACTATATATGGAATTTCAATGGTTTTGTGTGAGTAAAATAAGGTTTTTTAAATGCTAATTCCTAACTATATATGGTCTATAACCTATGGTTTTTTCAGTGAATATATATATATATATATATATATATATATATATATATATATATATATACAGTGAAGACTGCAATGTCATTCAACAGAGAATCAATGAAAATTATGGAGAAAGGTTTGGATGGCATGAAAATAATGAATTAATCAAACAGGATAACAAAGGGAAAAATGACAGTAGAGCGTGTTATAGATGTGAAAGTCAAGGCCATTCGGCGTATGATAAGAAGTGTCCGGCGAAAAAGCAACAATGCTCAAATTGTGGCATAGTAGGCCACTTTGCAAGAGTTTGCCATAGGAAAGGGGCTTACTCTTCAGTGAAATGTGTTTTGAATTCTGATTCCTCTGAACAGGAGGAGGAAGATGTCCAGTGTGTCTCGTATATTAACTATGATGTGCTTGGGTTGGATAGTGGCAAAAGGAAAAAACACAATCTTGACTATTGAAATGTGGTGAGGCAATTATTTATTATTTTATTTATAAAGTTTTATATAGCGCGAACAAGATCCCGAAGGATATCCGAGCGCTTTACAAAAATGATGGAAGGAAGGACATAAGAGCAATGACGACATCGAGTAAGAATACAAAAAATTAAAAAACAAGGAATAATCACATAATTACAAGGTTACAAGGCAAATAAGACAGGATGAATACATGAATTATTAAAGATGCGAGACACCCAAGGCATGTTGTATCCTATATCTGAATACAATGACAGAAACAGCAAAATACAAGTCGGGTGGCACATTATTCTAAGCACAGATTTTTAGCTTATGTTTTTTAAGCCACGCCCTTAATTACATTGGCCACGCTCCTTTGAGACCCCCTAGTTTTTTCATCCCACTTAAAGCCCTGTCCCTACCCAAGCACCTACACCTCTACTAAATAACGTGCAAATAACATGTACTCCAAGTTAATAATTTTGCATTTTTTTCCTAAAGCTCTAGCTGTAATAAATATTGAAAACCCGTGATTTGCAGGCTGCACACAGACCTCTACCGCAAGCAATGAATCCACTGAGCTATCCTACAAGATATGAAGCCACCCCCTGGAGTGTCTCATTTCACCGACTGCTTCTGCAAGAGGCCCCCTGGTACTCAAAGCCAAAGAGAACAGGGCAGAGCCTCGCCAAGTGGAATACCTCATGGTGACACATCCTCTCCACACAGTTGTGCCTCAGAGGGACCTCCAGACCCGCTCCTGCTTCATGGACAGGGAGAGTCAAGTGTCACACTTTGGGACTGACAGAAGCATGTGTGACCTGGCACTTAAGCGCACGAGGGCGACAGCCTGGCCACGCTAAGTGCCACTTCACTGTGTAAGTGCTCATTTGACACAAAGGATTCCATTCCTCAGTCGTTGCATTCCAACCGGAACAAAAATAGCTGTAATTGTCATAATCATCACCTCTATCAATAACTGGTACCATATATATTTTAGTTTAAAAGTGAATTCGTTTTTCTACTGATATTGTGCCACTACAGAAGCTGGAAAAATGGTGTACATATTCCCCAGAGGTCGGAGGAAGGGAAAACAAAGGGGAAGGGTAAATTAAACAGATAGGATGAATATACACTTCATTCATGGCTCAATAATCTAGCCTAGATATACCTCTACGCTCTCGTCCGTCCAGTCAAATATGTTATATCCCGGGAGCTGGGGGAGAAGGATCCCTATGCCTGAATTATAATGAACAAAACATAAAACCACATAAAAACTAGCAGGGCTGAAAGGAAATGGAAAAAGGCTAGTTGGTCCTGGTTAGGAGCATAAGGGATTTCCTTACCCAGCAATCTTCCCTTAAGTAAGACGAAACATCCCTCCTTATCGATAACGGAGTGGATGAGCTTGAAGGGGGTACCAGCTCTTAGCCAGACAAGCAATGATGCCGAATTGAGTGAGATTAGCTCTACCGCGCGCTTATTGAAGAATAAATTGAAATGACAATTTAGGCAAGTATGCCTCAATATTGGTACTAATTAAATTTGTATGTAAACAGCTTTGCCGTGTTTGGTATGAAGTGAATTGGTACTGGTCTTAGAGAATCCGCCCCAGCGCAGAAACATTTGACTGGGATAGGCATGGTAGTGAAATGACTACTTCCTGAAAAGACGCTCACAGTCACACGGGGTCGAAACATTGACAAACCCTCCTACTTGGTTGTTAGGTGCAATTTAACTTCGAGGGATTCCACATTGACGTATGCTAACCCTGTTATGAGTGTTATCAATCAATGCATACAACAATTGTGAATTGTACAGTGTCTTTTATCTATGCTCTTTGAATATATAATCACCACTGGAGCACTGCGTCATCTGCACTATGATCACTTATTTTGTTGATTGTTACACTTGATTGGACTCAAAACATAACATGATGCAAACTATATCAGTCCTGTGTTTTTGTCTTCATTGCAATGAATGTTGGTACGATGAATATATCTGAGTAACTCTTGATTCCTCCTAAGACACACAAGAAGGTACCCCTTTTGAATGAGTCCCAGGGTACAGTTGTTATATAAATCCATATATACTTATAAAGACAATAGATCACTCTCCACTCAATGTTTACTCTTCACACACGGTCAAAAATTGGCTGGATGATGCAGCCCACTGCCAGACACTCCTGGGTGGGTTTTGGGATCTGATGCCTGCGCCCAGAAGACCCCCTGACATATGGGCCCCCCTCATCTCCTATCGCAAACAGTTGACCGCCTCTGACAGCTCAGCAGCGGCCTCTCCCAGTTCTGACACACAAAACGCCCGGGTTGAAGCTGCTGATTTCACCTCCCCCCAGGCCAGATTAATTGTGCCTCCTCCACTGTGCCTTAGTTACTATTCAATTACTGATAGGCAATGTATGTGTCTTTCCTAGCCTTCATCTCCTTACAACATGGAGTGCAACTGGAAATGTTTTATCTACCGAATCACTGCTGTGATGTCAACGTGTAATGTGCCATCATTTCCCTTTTCCAATAACGGTTTTTGAAAAATAAAAAATAAAAAAACATGTTTACTCTTCACAGATATTCTGTGGTAATTAACCCCTTGAGTATATAACACCCTACCCCCACATAGTTGGAATTCCCCTTCTTTTCTGATCTGTATAATTGTCTTTTGCTTATTGAACTCTGAATTGCTCAGTCTTCACTGCTCTTTTTGCCGAACAACTGTCAGTCTGTACAGACCATGCTGTTACTTACATAGAATGCACTGTTCTGTTCTGCCTCAGTGTTAGGGCAGGCTTTTCGACTCAACCTATTACAGATTTATGTTTAACTGCCCTCATTTGTACACACTTTGCCGTATCATTCTTTTTAAATCCCCAGCCACCTGTAGAACTTTTAAATGTGAGATTATGTTTCCAATTGTACATGCTTAATCAAATCTGTGTGGCCCCTACCAAGCGAGATTTGTTTGCGTTGTTTATATCCTGCACACCTTTCGCTCCCATATTAGTTTAATCTGTTCCTAGATTCAACGTTTATTTTCTATTTATACCCAGTGCGTTGCTGGGTTAGTATTAGTGCCAATTTACAACTGCTGTTCAGTTCTCTGAACACACTTGTGTGGAATGCAGTCTATATGAAACAATCCACAAATAAGATAGATGCAACTTTAAAAAGAAAGGCGATTTTTAGTTTCAACGAAGCAACGCTCTTTCCACTCCTACAGCATAATCGAGATGGCGTAATCAAAAACACAAGATGTTTTTGTCTAAACACATTAGACAAATACAAATTCATATTATAATTTCAGAGCCATGCACAGCTGCTTATGTTCAGTCACAAAACATCTGCTTCATAAGAGTTATCTCAATTTCTGACTTTGGGTGTTTATTTTGGTTACCTAACTGGTGGTTTATTTTCTTGCGGTAATGTAACGTCATTTTCGAATGCAGTCTATGTTTAATTTGATTTTGTGCATTTCAGATGTTTGCTTACTTAGTGTGATTTGACAATGACTGAGATCTGGGCGACAATAGCATTAGCAAGACACATGAAGTAACAAGTATTTGCAATGCAATAGGTCTTGAATTCCTGAAAGTCTAAAGTATTGGTGTTGCAAATGGTAATGTTTATTATTATTTTTTTCTTACTTTAAAAATATCCCAAGCTATTGCAAAAGTAATAAAATAAAATCCACGAAGCAAGAAATGTCTCAGTTTTGGCTTATCCTCAGGGTCGTGCCAATGCTCAGAGGGGTCCACCTCATGACAGCCCCAAGTCTGGATTATAATTATAGTGCAGACTTTTGAGATGGTCAAGCGGAGGAAAGAAAGGTTGGGAACTGCAAGGAGGGAGATCTGTGAATGAAGAGAGAGATTTGTAAGATACCCTTTATGCGAGATAGCAACTTATCAAAATCAGCAAGCGAGGTTAGATCTAAATGTGAGACCCTTGTGAGCTACCTGTAAAAGAAAATAATCAACCCAGTAACAGGGGAGGTGAAAGGGTGTATTCTAGTATCCAATATGAGTGCTGCAAAAGGGAAGCAGCAAAATAAAGATTTTGGATGAACACCTCTTTCAGTGAGAAAGCCTGTTCTACTCCAGAAATAATATGAAACACTTTGACCAACACTCCTACCCTCATTAGCGGGTTGGAATGAATCACTGAGGACCGGAGCAGCAGACTTCCAATCACCCACTACTGACCCCCTGTTAAAGAACAGAAAAAAAACAAAATACCACTTCTTGGTTCTAGGTGTAGCTCAATGAGTAACAAGGCAACAGAGTACCATGAATACATCAGGCTCTATGAGTACCGAGGCAGTAATGTCCAACATCAACATTATTTAGCCAGATATCCGCATTAGGAAAGTACCTTCTAAAAATGTCATCTATTAATGCAGTACATGAGATGGGAGTTCCTTCACTTCGAAGTAGCAGTCCCAAGATCCCTTAGGCAGTCTCCCTAGGCACAGGTATGAAATGCTGTGTATACAGCCAAGTTTAAAGAAAATAATGCTTTCTCACTCTTCTGGCTTTGTTTTACTCATTCAATGTGTTTTATTCACACCATATTCCTCCATATATGAGTAAAAACGTCTTTTCTCATAATGCACTGTGTTTACGTTAGACGTTCATAATGTAGCTTCCTCCCTCCCAATGCATTTCGGCTTCACGAGCCTTCATCAGGGGAATGTCTAAAGAACAAATCAAATGTAACATATTCATTATTTTGCAAAGTTGAACCGCCATTTATTAACCACCACCACATGGTTAAGCGAAGTGAAAAAAAGAGAATTAGTCGAGTGCTGTTCTTCCACGTTATGAAAAAGTCAGACCGTTGTTTCTTTTGTGCAAGCTATGTTCGCTCTGTGATCCCCGTGTGTTAATCGTCAGATAAAATGCAGCCGTCTATAATATGCTTGTGCGTATAACTTATACAATTCTGTCGCCTATGTACGTGCAATAATTACTAGACGTGTAACGCGCTCTGAGTGCGATCGTTAACAAATGCTTGACAAATCGGCAACCATGCTTTGAACAGGACTATAAAAACTGGTTAGTTGGTGGCTTACCGGAATCCTGAACGCAGGAAGAGTCTCTCCTTCGTTAGTCGTGTGTGCCGGCTATCTTGTCGGTTGTTACTTTAAAACGTAAGCATGCGTCATTACCTACTGATGAGTGAGTCTGACGTGAGTGTTAAAGTGACTTTCTGATTTAGTTAGTCAATAAAGATAGAAAGGTGAAAAAACACTTGGTTCCTAAAAAATAGGGATGACGGTACCATTTACCATATTCGCAACAATGATACATGATAATAGAATACATATCACAGCACTACTGTGGCATTAAACGTTAAATAATAAAACTAATAAAATAAAGCATAAACTGAGTACATGTTCATATGAGTGACCACGTTACTGTTTGGCCTCATTAATACATGCCAGTATTTCGATAGGTACTTCCTAATCTGGAAATCAGTGGTGAATGCATCCATATTACAAGGTACATCGATTTATAAATAACATAGAAATTCAACCCTCTCGTTCAAACCATGGGGCTTTAAAGTGTTCAGATGATTAATCCAACAGTTCTCTCTTTTCAATAAGGTATTCCTATGGTCAACTTCTTCCGCCCTTTCTACATTTTCTAGAACACATGCTTTAAGTTGGCTTATGTGATGTTGAGCCTCTATGAAATGGGAAGTTATCGTGGATTTTATGACTTTTGTTCTTATGTTGCTTTTATGCTCATTAAGTCTGGTTTTCAGTTTGCGTTCAGTTTGACCTACATACGCTTTCCCACATGGGCATTTGAGCATGTAAATAATGTTTGTTGTATCACACGTGGCATTGACTTGCAGATGAATCTTATGTCCTTTTAGAGGGTGTGTGATGAAGCCTCCTCTGATTATGTTATGACAGTTATTACAGTTCCAACAGGTAGTGGTACCACTATATTAATGCTTCTAATTGGATGGCTTAACATTTCTCCTATGTTCTTATATCTAGTGTATACGAACAATGGTTCTTGATCAAAGATGTTTTTAAAGTCTTGTTCCATTTTTAGTAGTCTCCAATGTTTTTTTATTATTTTTTTGTACTGTTGGCTCATGTTGGAATACTTGCTCACACAAGCTATCCTGTCATCCTTGGTTTTGAGCTGTGATGTTAGGAGTTCTCCTCTTGTTTTATTGGCTGTTCAATTGGTAGCTTGTTTCAGTAAATCCTCTGGGTATCCTCGTTGTTTGAAGCGAGTTATCATGTGCTCAGTTTGTTCTGTTTGTTTGTTGGGCTCCGAGACGACCCTTTTAACCCTTATTAGTTGAGAGTAGGGCAGGTGCTGTTTGAGTGGTTGAGGATAAAAACTTTCATACATTAAGATATTGTTTCTTTCTGTTTGTTTTCTATAGAGCTTTGTTTCAAAAGTCGATTTGTTAGTGATCTCTAAATCCAAAAAGTTAATGATGCTTTCCTGAATTTCAAAGGTGAACTGAATCCTCTTATCTATGGTGTTCAATTGTGTGATTTGAGTTGTTAATGTGTCTTTTGTTCCTTTCCATATAATAAAAACATCATCTATGAAGCGTAAATATAGTAGTATTTGTTCTTTTCATGCTATATTTTCTAGAATATGTTTTTCTTCAAAATCACTCATAAAAATATTCGCATGTTGGTGCCGCGCAATTGCCCATAGATGTTCCGCTCTTTTGTAAGTACCAGTTATTGTCCCATTTGAAGCGAGAGAATTACTTTATTTGTCTAGGAAAGAAATAAACCAGCGCCTCCATGCCAGCACGATGATTAGGTATCATAAAGCTCAGAGAATTCCGAGGGGCCTGAGAATATCCTTTAAACCATCCCTATGTAAGAACACACAGAAATTTACTGATAGATGGTATGCAATACTGAATAAGTGTTCCCTGGATTTGATCATTCTGATAATAGAAGAATTATCAAATATCCTGGAAGAATTGAGGAAAGAGATTGATATAGTCAAGATGGAGCTGGATAAGTCAGTTACAGCGGAGGAAAGGTCTAAAATTTTAGAGGACATTAATAACCAACTTTAGAAACACTCCCAAGAGGTCAACGAAATGAAAATAAGAAAATATCGAAGAGATACTATTGATTACAAGATAGGGGAAGTGTACACATGGGCGGACATTTACGCAAAAAAAAGGCAAAGTAAACCCTGCACAACTAACACAGACACTTCCTCAATGGACAGTGACGCCTCGACAAGAAATATACCACGGGATAATAATACCCAAGGACAGCAAAACATTGCAAGTACATCATCCGCGGTTACTATTTTAGGAGCAGGCCACGAAGAACAGGAAGACCCCGGCAGGTAAAGAGAAAAGGAAAAGGAGAAAAAAAAGGACCCCCAAACAAGGATTGTCACAGCAAAGAAGGACAAGATCAAGAAATGAATCCAGACAATAACTTAGTTATCAACATCTCTGACTGCCATTTTAATGAAGATCAAATACGAGTATTACAGAAGGGAACATCATTTATACCGACGGCTCACATGAACTCGTTGGAACTAAATGTTAGTCTCTTTAAATTAATGAGAAAACTAAGATTGCGCCATTTTTTTTACAACATCATAGAAGAAGACCAGCTAAAAGGATTAAGACCAACTAGTACTTATATGGCCCCGATAAGTCATAAAACTCTAGATTTGTTTGAACAACTGCTAAAACAAGAAGTATCCAAATTTACGGGCCTATTACGATGGAGGATTTTCCGCATCCTCCGGGCCGGCGGAAGCCACCGCCGGCCCGGAGGATGCGGAAAATCCTCTGCGGACCCACCAAAGACCCACCGCCACATTAGGATGGCTGGTGGGTCCTGGTTTCCGTCTGCAGCTTTTCCGCCGCGGTGGGCTTACAACCGCGGCGGAAAAGCACTAATATGGCAGACACCGTCAGCCAGATTAGGATGGGCTCTGAAACATGCTTTTTCGCGATGGCTTTTCCGCCGTGGAAAAGCATGTGTAACTTCACTGCGGGGGCCCGTTGCGGGACCTCTAGGTGAAGGGGGGGTGGGGGGTGCACATGGGGGGTACCTACGGTACCCCCCTGCATTTGTATGCAGAAAGCGGCTGGCACCGCGCGGTGCCTGCCACTTTCTACATACAAATGCAATGCGTGCATTTTTAACATTGCTGCGGGTGCAGCTTGAAGCCACACCCGCCGCAATGTTAAAAATAGAGGATGTGACCGCCAGGGTGGCGGTCACATCCTAATTGCACAGGAGGGAACTCCGCAGCCCATGCGGAGGTTCCCTCCTACTCTATGGTGGCGGACGGACTCAGGTCCGTCCGCCATCATAATGTGCCCCTAAATGTACACAAGAAAAACAGACAAAAAAATCTTTCAGCCAAAGAATTGGGGATGTTACGATCTATCGCCAACAGTACAGAAGTAACCTGTCAGAAAGCAAACAAAGGGGAGCCCTAGTACTATTAAACACCTCATACTATGTGGAACAAGTGAAGTATCAACTTGAGGATGAAAACATATATATGAAGTTGGATTTCAATCCAACTATGGAAATCAAAACTACATTGGAAAAAGGATAATTCTGAAAGCAGTAGATGAAGGTATCATCAATGAGAAAGTTAAGAAATACCTCATTGAGGACAATCCTGTAAGTCCAAGTTTTTACATGGTTCCCAAAATTCATAAGGACCCTCTCAGACCGCCGTGTCGACCTATAGTATCAACTAGAAGAAGTATTCATGAACCAATGGGGACATTTTTGGACAGATACCTGCAACCTTGTGTGATGAAGATGAGATCGTTCCTGAAGACACCACAGATTTCCTTAACAAACTTAATACCATTACCATTACAGACGAACAACCTACAGTATTATGCACGGTAGATGTCAAATCGCTGTATACATCAATCCCCCACCAACAAGGCATTGAAGCAGTAGAAAAGGCATTATTGCATACAGAACACAAGGACAACATGAAAGTCTTCTTGACGGAGTTACTAGAATTCACATTGATGCATAGCTACTTCAAATGGGACAATAACTGGTACTTACAAAAGAGCGGACCATCTATGGGCAATTGCGCGGCACCAACATACGTGAATATTTTTATGAGTGATTTTGAAGAAAGACATATTCTAGAAAGTATAGCATGGAAAGAACAAACACTACTATATTTACGCTTCATAGATGATATTTTTATTATATGGAAAGGAACAAAAGACACATTAACAACTCAAATCACACATTTGAACACCATAGATGAGAGGATTCAGTTCACCTTTGAAATTAAGAAAAGCATCATTAACTTTTTGGATGTAGAGATCACTAAAAAATTGACAGGTTTTGAAACAAACCTCTATAGAAACCCAACAGACAGAAACAACATCTTAATGTATGAACGTTTTCATCCTCAACCACTCAAACAATCCATATGGTGATGTTCCTAATTTACTTCCATTAAAATTCACCTTGCATTTAGCTTTTGACTCTGCCTGTGGATCCAATACTAAGCCCCACTTATATCAGCAGAGGATTTTCTAGCCTAATTGATTTTATACTGTTTTCATACAATCTCCACAGCTGGATGAAAGATTATATATACAGTCACAGAAAATGATCATTATGACCTTATTTTTTGGCAATTTCTATTGATAGCTCTTTGTTTGTTAAGTTACAGTTTGAGAAGAATCCACAACCGTTCGTTCATTCTTGCAACAGGGGTGTACTGGCGATTTGGGGCAAAATTTACAAGGGTAAATTTCTTTCTGACCTGGTCCATGTTAGTTACACTAACTTCTTAATGTGCCTAGATGGGAATGGTGACACTTCTTGGCATTGGGTCTGTGATTACACAGATGGCTGGGCTAACTCTGTTCGTTACGTTTTACCCCCACCACTTCCTGAAAATCCAGTCAGTGTTAAGCAGGGGCGTGGGGGAAGAGATCCTCTTAGCGGAAAGGCCCATCTGCACACTAAATTTTGAGCACTCAAGAAGGCATAAGATGAAAGCCCAATGAAGATCTTATCCGGGTCACGTGGGAGCAGGGTGACCTTTGGATTTCACATGAAGGCTGGCTCTTGCCAAGACAATGCACGCCCCTGCCCATAGTGGCTCATAGCGATTGTTTTCCTAATGATGACGAGCTGCCTGGCTGCGTTTCTATGAATATGTGTGTGTTGTGCAGCCCATACAGCCACTCGGTCTTACTGTTGATATTTATTAAGATCCTGGTTAGGAAAACCCCGACCCACGATTGGCATCTGCCTTGGATCGCCTTGAGCATTGTACAATAGCCATAGTGGCATATCTGACGCCGAGTTTGCATCTCTTACGTTTTAAAAATGCAAGAAAACATTTAAAAGAAACATTTTCTACTAAGTTAATCAAACAAATCAGTGAGCATTTTCCTAACCTTGTTAACAGACCTTTTCATTGTTCTTCATTTTTGCTTCTCTGCAGAAAGCGTTTGTCGGATGACCCTATAAACTGGAAGATGGATTTGTTGATCCGCCAGCATCTTTCGGCAGCTCAGCATGAGCAAGGTACCTAAAATGGATATACCTATTGTGAGAGAAAACTAGATTTTTGTTTTTTATGACCTAGTTGTGCAGAAGTGCTTGTGATAGATAAACCTTTAACCACAACTGCATGCAGGAATGTTCATGGTAGTGCTCTTTTGTTTGAGTGCTGGTCGACGTCTTGTAGCCACTGTCCAGTTTATTACTAACTGCACTTCACATTGATATATGTGTACAATGTCGTACAAATGAGACCTGTACTTACACATGCTTTTTGCTAGTGGTTCAGTGAACATTCACACTAGCTTGTGTCATCCTAGGCCAATCATAGCTTCCTGTGGAAGAGAGCAATTCTTAAAATTCATTCAAAACATCTAGTGCAGTTGACATAGTGGCTTTCCAGCACCTGTTCCAAGGCACCCTGTTCAGTAGTAGACACTATGAGTTTCAAGTGGTAGAAGTTAGTGCCGAACATCCCAGTGGTTAAACTTAGTGTCGAACATCCCAGAGGGATGCCCTGTTACTCATGCCCTTCTAATGGTACTGCCAAGTTAATTTTAATGAATAGTAAGCACAGCTCAGTCACTGGTCTCTCGGCTGCTGAGCAATATTAGGGGGCTGCCGCAGTACTTGTTAAAAGTGCCCAACTACAGTCAGAAGTGTAAACTACCTAGTTAGTTGCTGATTTCATTCACAGTGAAAGCAAACACCAAAGCACCTCATCAGTTATTGAACCTGTCAATTGTTAGTGTTAAAAACTCGACCATTGTGTTTTTTGGCTTTATGACTCTGTGCACTTTACCAGTGCTAACGAGTGCTAAAGTACTTGTGCGCTCTCCTTTAAACATGGTAGAAGTGACTTACACTGAATTGGCACAATTCATTTACTTGTAAGTCCCTTGTAAAGTGATACTATGAGTACCCAGGGCATGTACGCTAATTGCTACTAGTGGGCCTGCAGCCCCTTTTTTTGCCACCCAATTTAGTAGCCCCTTTGAAACCTGTTTTGAGCCTGCCATAGCAACCTGTGTGTGCAATTTAAACTGCCATTTTGACCTGTCAAAATAAGCCTTCTACCACGTCCAAACCTTCCTTTTTAATACATGGAAGTTGCTCCTAGGGTACGCCCTAAATTGCCCACAGGGGTAGGTGCAGTGTATTTTAAAAGTGAGACATTTAATGTTAATTTGTCCATGTCCTAGTCAAATAGAAAAACTCACAAATTAGGTTTTCACTACTGTGAGGTCTGCCTCTTCCACAGGATAACATTAGGTTACCTTATTATATTTAATAGATGATAACATTTGTGTGGGAGCAGGTAGGACTGTCATGATGGGTTGTGTCTGAAAAGGAATTGTACTTTTAAGTCACAATTTTGATTCGCATTTTAAGTCACAATTTTGAAAATGCCACTTTAAGAAGGTTGCCATTTTCTTGTCACATTGCAAAAGGGATCCACAAAATCCACCAATGTTTTTTAGGGCAACTTCTAGTTATCCCTAAATGTCTGCCTAAACTTATCTGGGATAAGCCCATGCTTTCTGATAAGGGTGTCCTTCAGGGAGGACAGGGAGGTACTCCACCCTGCCCCCCTTTTCCTAGGCCCAGCAGGGAATCCCTCCCCTCACTAGATATGTGTCTCCAAAGGCTGGCCACCTCAATCCTCTTCAGGGACCCTGTGCATCTCGAGGGCAACCTCATAGGCTTTGAACCACTTATCAATGCCATTCCCCACAACAAAGTTAGCCACCAGATCCCTGGGGATATGGACCTTCTTGTCTCCAGTGGGCACTATGGGTAAGGTGCCACCATTGTTGCTGGACTCTACTTGTTTGGCCCTGATGTTGAGCTCTCTGAAACTTAGCCCACGGACCATTCTTCTTTTTCAACTTCTTTTCCTCCAGGCCCCTGGTGGCTTCTTCTGCTGTCCAGTGGGCAGTAGCCTTCTCTTTGGCTGTCTCCAATTTTAATTTGGCCAGCTGCAGCTAGAAGGCTCTAACCGCCCTTCTGTTCTTCAGCTTTTCTGTGGACAGGCCATTGCAAGACACAACACTCCCTGCACTGACACAGAACTCCTCCTCTCCAGGCTGCTGCAGCTCATGTCCTGTGCCCAGGTCCTCTAGCTCCTTCATAACTCCCTCCTCCTTTTCTGCTGGTACTAGTAACTGGTGGGATTCCTCACAGACCCTGAACACCTTCTGAAGCTCCTCTTTTTTGGTACTCCTTTTGGCTGGAAGCCCGGTCTTCTTGCAGACTCATCTGAGCTCAGCTGCAGTGTAGCTCTCAAGTTGCAGAGCTGGAACTCCATCCTTGCTGCTGCCACCTACCACACTTGCACATCAAAGGCACTGGCCAAGCCCACCCACAGAGGACTTCACAATAGCCTATTGTTCCCTCAGACAGATTGGGACCTGGGCAGGGAGGCTAAAAATTCCAGACACCTCTTTAGGAAGAAATCTCCAGAAGTCCCCACCCCCTTCTTCAAAGGGACACCCAATATAAATATGTGACCCTCAGACCCACTCTTCAGTAAACTTCGTCTTCTGCAGTATTCACAGGACACCCTGCTGGCCTGATGCTTGAGTCCTGCACTGCTTGCTGAGAAAGAAGACTGGACCTGCATCCTTCATCCTGTGCTGAAGTGACTACATGGGTCATCTGACTGGAATCCTGTTCTGTGCTACAGGGACACAACAAGCTCTAGAGGCTTCTGCAACTGCCCAGCTGACCTGTTGCAACTGGCCTGCACCCAGACCTACCTGAGCTCGGCTCACCTCTGCTGGAGTGAGTTCCTAATACCTAAGAGGTGCCTCCCATGTCCTGGATCCTTGGTGTAGGATTCGTTGAGCTCCTCCTGAAAGAAAAGAAGAAATTCTATGTTTTAGGCTCTTCGCTACTGCGAACAGGCCAGTTTACACCAAGATATTGCTTCCGCCAACGCGAAGCTCTGGTGAACCCGACTGGTTGTGCAACTGGTTGTGCAACAGCGGCTACTAGCAATGACTATTAACAGGTAAATGTGCCTACAAGGGATTTGTTTAGGCGTACTTAAACAATTCATACGGTAATATGTCAAGGCTCCAATTTGGTAACCTACAGTTAACCTACAGTTAAACAATCTACAATTCAATTGTTAATCACTTCCTAAAAAGATCTGTAAAAGATACTAATGAAACAGTGTGAATTCTTCAAAAATCTAATTTATGTGATGTAAAAAGAAGGGTACAAAGAATAAGAATATTTAAAAAGACTATCAAGATATAGGACAAAATCTACAGTCTGACATGTGGAGACAAGGATACCGATGGATAATGCTCACATTAATCAAAACAATTCGTGAAGACTAATGCATGACTTCAAACACAGAAGTTTAAAGATTCAGACGAATATGACACATCTCTGTGAGAATCTTAACTGATACTTGTACTCCCAGCTCTTAAAAAACAGATATTGAATGGTTTTTAAGCTTGCATGCTCTGGCAAGAAGTTATTCGAACCCCTAGAGTTATGGCGAAAAACCAAAAGGTGTCAAGACTAACCAAACAAAGAGCGGGGCGCTACTCCTATAACTGGCCGCTGTCCCTGCAGTCGGCATCTGTAGGAGCATATAGGTAAATGCAATGAAAATACAGGAGGCACTTACAGTAGCGTAGAATATTTAAGCAAGTGACGTTCTTATAAATTGATATAAGGGGACCAGTGATTCTCATTCAAATTAGATTAATCAAATCACGAGAAATATACCTTCATGGATATCTGTCCCATGAATGACACGTATCTATTAAAAAAAACATATATATATATTTATATATATATATCAAAACACAAATGCCCTTAGCATTCACCAAAGCACTCAACAGTTCTCTTGCCATCCAGCCTTAGTTAAGATGCATGCCTTTCTGCTTCACAGTTAATAAGTTGCCTGACGCGTTTCGGGGTCGGAACCCCGTCTTCAGAGGCTGCACAAAATGACACACAGGGATCGTTTCAATTGGCATTTCCGGTTGTTTTTTAATTACCAAGCCCCACAGTGGGCGTATGCTGAGTGCATCGTCACGCTGATACTTGCTGGGACTTGTAGTCTATGAAACGATAATTATTATTCCTTTGAGTAAGTCCGTGTGCTCATTTCTAAAATCATGCTTTTTATTAGAATTCCTCAGTGGATCGTGTCACATTCAAGCATGCTGCATTCCTTAAAGAGAGCTGTGCCCTCGAGTCACGAAGGATAGCTGACTCGGGCCTCGTACTGCTGGATTTCACTTCTCTCCCAGCAGGCGATGGTGCTTTTGGTCACGGCCGGGCCGCCGTGTAAAGTATCAAAACGCAAATGCCCTTAGCATTCACCAAAGCACTCAACAGTTCTCTTGCCATCCAGCCTTAGTTAAGATGCATGCCTTTCTGCTTCACAGTTAATAAGTTGCCTGACGCGTTTCGGGGTCGAAACCCCGTCTTCAGAGGCTGCACAAAATGACACACAGGGATCGTTTCAATTGGCATTTCCGGTTGTTTTTTAATTACCAAGCCCCACAGTGGGCGTATGCTGAGTGCATCGTCACGCTGATACTTGCTGGGACTTGTAGTCTATGAAACAATAATTATTATTCCTTTGAGTAAGTCCGTGTGCTCATTTCTAAAATCATGCTTTTTATTAGAATTCCTCAGTGGATCGTGTCACATTCAAGCATGCTGCATTCCTTAAAGAGTGCTGTGCCCTCGAGTCACGAAGGGGAGCTGACTCGGGCCTCGTACTGCTGGATTTCACTTCTCTCCCAGCAGGCGATGGTGCAGAAAGGCATGCATCTTAACTAAATATCTGGGCTAGATCCAACACCGTTTTTTAGCTCACTGCACCATCCCAGTTTCAGAACCTGGCTGTATGCAAATCCAGTAAAGAATTGGCTTGGTAGTTTGGTCTGCCCTGTTCCCATGATGCACTGGGCCAGGGTCAGACTAATTTGCATGTAGCCAGGTTCTGAACTGGGATGGTGCAGTGAGCTAAAAAACGGTGATGGATCAAGCCCTGATCTTTTGACTGGGTAGGAGTGTTCTGCTTAATTCAGATACTCTGTCCATCACCACCCCCTTTTGAATCGGTTTGGTACATTGAAGCAGATGCAATCCGAAGCTAGGGCAGAAAGTCGGAGAGCAAAACGCGACACAAAAAAACTACAAGCCTCGCTGAGGAAGGTAAATAGAAAGTATGAAGAGGTGGAGGAAAGGGTAACTCAGGTTGAAGAAAGAACCAGCAGAGTGGAAGATGAAGTAACAGACTGGCAGACCTTCAAAGCTGAGCAAGGAAAGGCAGTGGAAGACCTGCAGTGGAAAGTCGAGGACTTTGAAAATCGCCAAAGGCGGAACAATGTAAGACTCTTGGGACTTGAAGAAGGGCGAGAGGGACAGGATCCGAGGGGATATGTGATCAAATTGTTAAAAGAGGCCTTTCCAGAATCACAATGGCAGTGAGAATTAGAAGTGCAAAGAGCCCATAGATATCCTCTATTTGTAAGGAAAAACCGTGGGGATCAGCAAAATGCACTACCAAGGGCAATGCTGGTCTTTCTAGGGAACTTCCTAGCGAGGCAAGAGATCATGGATAAGGCTAGACCAGAGTCCAGAAAGACAGCTGATGGAAATACATTCTTCGCCAGGCCTGATTTCTGCCATGTTACGGTCAAAAGAAGGTGGAAGCTAAGGCAGATGATAGGGCCCTTCCAGAAACAGGGTGCAGAAGCATACTTACTGTTTCCGGCAAGATTGAAAGTTATCAGTAAGGGGCATACTAGGATGTTCTTCTCTGAGATAAAAGCGGGGGATTTTTTGACGGAGATATCAGTGAAAAATAAGGGAAAGGAGAGCAGAGGAAAAACCCCACCAAAAAGCCCACCAAAAACTCCGTAGAGGAAATGTTATAAAGGAAAATACAGCTGTAACTGACTGATAGGAGAGCAGGGTAAGAGGGAGTAGCGACACTGCAGACTACAGGGGCTACACATAGGTCAAGATTGACCTATTTGCCTGTAGCTTGGGGGAGGTGGGATCCAAAAGGGAGGGGGGTCGGGGGGGAGGGGGGTAAGGGGGCGGGGGAAAAAAGGATTTACACTTAGGATATGGTTGTGGACACAGCACACGTGGGGATACAAAGCAAGAAATGCAGTACGCTATGTTAAGAAGAAGAGAAGGAGAGGGGGAAGTGAAGCTTATAGAAGCTAATTGGCACAGGTACAAGCAGGGAAGGGGGAAAAAAAATGAACAGGGATGACATGTAAGATAGCCTCGATAAATATCTGTGGACTAAATGAGTTAAATAAAAGACTTAAAGTGGCTGCCCTGTTAAAGTCATTACAGCTTGATCTAGTGTGTCTTCAGGAAACGCACATTGAAGGCACTAAGGCGTATCTGTTGGAGCAGCTTGACTTTAAGGTATTAGCAAAGTCTAATCAAGACACTGAGACAAGAGGAGTGGCGATCTTAGGTAGGGGCAGGATGCTGTGGTTAGGAGGAAAAAGGAGGACAAGTGGGGGAGATGGGTTATAGCAGAATTAAGATTTAAGGAGGAAACTTTCACCGTTGTCTCTGTTTACGGTTCCACAGGGGATGACCCGGATATATTTCAATTTCTAGATATAGAATTGGCGCAGTGGCCAGAACCGATTATTTGTTGCGGTGATTTTAACCTCCATGACAGTGACAGCAGCTTTTTAGATCCTGGTAGAAAATATTCGGGAAGGAAGAGGAGGACATATAGGGCACTGGCAGATATGGCATCTCATAATTCTCTGGAAGATCCCTGGATAAAGTATCATCCAAATTTGGATGGGAGCACTTTTTTTTCAGCCCCCCATCAGGTATTGGTCAGGCTGGATTATTTTTTAATCACAAGAGGGCTGATGGATAGGGTAAGAATAGATAGGGAACCCCGAATCATTTCAGACCATAGCCCGTTAGTTCTAACATTAAGAATTGGGCAAGGGAGGAAAAAAGAGATAAGACAATGGACATTTGAAAGAACACTCCTACAGGATCAGAGCTATATGGAAACTATGACAAATTGGATTAAGGATTTTTGGGAGATAAATAGAGGCACAGCAACATCAGGGGTAGTGTGGGATGCTTTTAAAGCCGGAGTAAGAGGGGAGACCTTGAGCTATGTAATCAAGGATCAAAAGATAGAGAACAGTCTAAGAGATTAATTATGGAAACAGAGGAAGAACTTGCGTTAGCTATACAATTACGTTCTCCAATCGACCAGCTATTATTGAACATAATTGCTCTTAAAGCAGAAGCTATGGACGGGATGGCTAAAAAGACAGTAGAGAGATATATAGTAAATAAAGAAAAAGTATATGAACTTAGTGAGAGAGTTGGCCATATATTGGCTATACGTGCTAGGCAAAGGGAAGGGATGGCTGATATCAAGGAGATCAAAAATGCCCAGGGCACTATGGTAACGGAAGCTGAACAGATTAGAGAGGTATTTAAACAATTCTATACAGAGCTTTATACAACGAATGGCCCAGGGAGAGAGGAGGACATAAGTAGGTATTTAAGAGAGATAGCGCCCCCAGAATTAATAGAGGAGGACAGGAATGGATTGGAAGAGATTTTCCGGTTAGATGAACTGGTCGCGGCTCTGAGAGATTTACCATCCGGGAAGGCAGCTGGCCCGGACCAGATTCCTGTTGAATTTTACAAAGCTTTTCAACCTATTCTCTTAAAAGAAATGTTCAATGTCATGTTATTAGCACAAAAGGGCGAGTTCGTCCCTGAATCATGGGGCGGAGCAGATATCATTGTAATACCTAAGAAAGGAAAACCCCCAAATGTCCCGGGGTCCTACCGCCCTATCACTTTGATGAACGCGGACGTCAAGGTATTCTCGAAAATTCTGGCCAAAAGGTTAGCAGGGGTAGTGGAATCATTGATAACGCCCTCCCAACATGGATTCATCCCAGGTAGAGGAACGACTCAACACACTAGGCAGGTAATTACGGCATTTGATGCAGCAAGTACTCTAGGAGACCCTATGGCAGCTTTGGTTTTAGATGCCGAAAAAGCATTCGACAGGGTCTCCTGGAGGTACTTATGGGCAATATTGAGGTGGAACGGCATAGGGGCAGGATTTATTAAGGCTATGCAGACATTATATATAAACCCGGTGGCTAGGATAAGGGTTAATAGAGGGCAATCAACTGCAGTTAACATTAATAGAGGAACAAGGCAGGGGTGTCCATCTTCTCCCCTGCTCTTTGCACTGTACCTTGATCCATATCTACGCAAATTGGAAAGTAATGATCAGATTCCACCGCTAGTTTTAAATGGATGTCGGTTCAAAACGCTGGCATATGCAGACGATGTGGCCATCTTGACTTCAAATCCTACAGACGCCATTAGGGCAATAGAAGAAGAAGCTACTCGATTTGGGCAATTTTCAGGATACAGCCTGAATAATACAAAAACCCAGATAGTTAAAAACTGTTGGGCAGTATGTAATGATGACAGAGTTGTGGGGGCGGAAACCTATTTAGGGGTGCAAATTACAGCAGATGTAGATAAGATAGTAAAAAATAATATGTCACCTTTAATAGCCCAAGTCAAAACGGACCTAGAGAGGATGAACAATCTGCATCTGTCACTGGTAGGCTGTACTAACATCATTAAGATGATGGTGTTACCAAAATTCTTGTACTTCTTTAGGGCTATACCTCTCCTGTTTGAAGCCAGTTGGTTTAATGGCATAGAGGCCATATGTAATAGGTTTATCTGGGCGCACGGTAAGACCCGGAGGGCCTACAGGTTTATGACACTTCCTAGGGATAAAGGGGGATGGGGTGCACCAGATTTTCGTTTATATTATATGGCAACTGTTTTACAATATATGCAGGGATTAATTGGAGGGAATAATGATGACGAAAGAGTACATGACATGTCTACTGGGGTTTATGCTGTTGTACTTGGGACAAATGCTCATAATTGTTTCTTAAATTGTACAGATTTTGGTTATTTTAAGAGAACTCGGTTCAAGACGGTTTTGGCGGCTGTAAGTGTGTGGAACGCATTTCTAAAGAAAGCTAAGATGGGGAGGTATAATAGATATGTGTCTCTGATTAATAATAGATCATTCCCCACGGAAATCTTTGCTGATCAGACGATGGCAGAGTGGGCAGCAAGGGGGATCACGCAAATAGGGGACCTGTTTTCTCACGATGGATTTAAACAATTTTCAGACCTGCGGGATGCATATGGGCTGGACAATAGGGTTTTTTTTAAGTACCTACAGATTAGGAGTTTTCTTAAAAACAAAGTGGGAGGTCCCGCAGGTTTTGATAAAATTGAAATAATGGAGAAAATTAAGCTGATGGGGGAACGCACAATCAGGTCCTTCTATGCAATATTGATAAAGGGGAAGACGGACGATTTGGAGAAATTTAGTACGAAATGGGCAGACAAACTGGGAGATGAAAGTACCCTGTTTTTTGAGTCCCTGAATTTAGGACGTACAATCTTGAGTGCAGCCCCTTTGCAATCTCAGCACTATAAGACACTATATTTTCTCTATTTTACTCCTGCGAGGATAACAAAATGGGGCGGTAGCACAGGAATTAATTGCCCCCGATGTGATGCGTTGGAGGCAGATAGCATACATATCTTTGCAACCTGCCCTCATCTACATTCACTGATTAAAGGGATAGAGGGGTTTTTAGTAAGATCCTTGGGTATATTGATTACTCTTACACCATCCTGGATTATGCTAGGAGTGGCTAAGGGGGAGCAGGAACAGCAGGCGGAATTCTTATTTGTGGCAATGGCTGTTTACAGACTGACAATAGCCAGGGCTTGGCTTGATAAAAATCCCCCAAAATGTCAAACCTGGTTGTCAAATATGCTATATTCATACAATATGGAGAAAAACATCTATGCTCGGAAGGGGAGGAGAGGAAGATGTTTGGGCAGAAGGATTTGGGAGCCCTTAAGTAAATGGAAGGAGACGCAAAGTTATGATGAATAGGAAACCCCCCCCCCTCTCTACTCTATACCTTTATTGATTGAACGAAATGTTAAAAAACCCTGATTACCCTTTTTTTTTCTTTTTCTCTTGTTTTTTTTTTTTTTCTTCTTCTTTTTGGAATGATAACTTACTGAATGTTGGATTGTATATGTACCTAGGATTGAATTTGTGCAATAGAAATTAAGGAAAAAGTAGCAGTTGTTAAAGTGTAATGTATACAGGATAAAATGTGCTTTATGTGATGAATAATAAATAAATAAATAAAAATAAAAAAAAGATAGGCAAGGAAGTATTGTTCATTAACATTATTACCAGCTTTATCGCTACAAGACAGAATGATACATCTTGAAAAAGTAGCATAAGCGACCATCCATTAAAGATATCACAAGAAAGTTAGGGACATAATCTCGCCAGACACATATCAACATATAGTGCAAGCTCAGCAATGTGATGGCAGAAACCTTGTGCACATGTATACAGTCAATAGCAGTATTAAAACACAAAGGCAAACATCAGTTCAGGTGGAAAAAATCAAACATTTGATGCCACCGTGTTAGACAAAAAGAAAAAAGTGCCATTGTACCATGGTGGAAGTAAAAGATCAAGTAACCATGACATTAAAGAATACATGTCAAGGAATGTCATTCTGTTACTGAATTTCAATCCTTGGCTATGTTATCTGTGCGACATATCGATTAGTTTTCTTTCACTGTGAGAATATGGTCTATGTTACTTTGTTTTTTGGATGGTCGGACCACTTCCACCACCCACCACGACATGTCTTTCTCTTAATGTTTGGTCCTAGTGTAATGTTCGACCAATGTGGTGTTTTCTACCATACATCGAATTCCTGATTGATGATGAAGAAAACGCTTCTTAACTGCTAATCCGTTGGCTATGTATCTCAGCCAACGGATGATGTTTAGTGAAAAAGGGTTAGTGAACTATTTCTCAAAAGTTGATACATAGATGTTGCTATATCGGGGGCATAGGCTGCACCCATGGCTACGCCCTTCTGTTGTTTATAGAACGTATTCTCAAAAAGATGGTTTTTTTCACAAAGTGAGATTTTTACACATTCAATTATGAAAGAGGTGGGGACGTTGTGAGGTCTTGGTCTTTGATCTATTTCCATTTGATTTGTTTTATTTAGAAAGTGTTTTCTGATTTGTTCAGATTCATGGTTCTATTTATGTATCTGCCTCACAACCTCACCGCATCATTCATTAGTCTCAGGGCACTCTTCTCCTCGTAACAGAAGCGATAGTAACCGCCTCCCACCTCCCGTTCTTGCAAGGGGGTGGCAGGCTTTCACACCACTTCCGGTCCCACTAGGAGCGGTTAGCGCTCTAGTGGCTGCACGCAGGGCTATTTAGCCCTCGCACCTCCCTGAGCGCGCAGCGATCGCGCGCAGCCCCGCCGAAGACCCGCCTAAGAGCTGCCCGTCTGCGCCCGTCCGCGACAGGACGGGGCCATGGGCCTACCACTCTGCCCCTCACATCATGGACAGTTCTACGACCGCCTTCAATACAAGGTATTCAGCGCATGCCCTCCTTGCCCTACAACCCCAGGGCACACACAAATGTACCAACAGACTGTCAGTGTGCCCTGAAGGGCCTTTTTCATGTTTAATATGCGGTTTTCAAGCTACTCACCGTAACATTATTGTTGGGAGCCCTAACAATAATAAAGTCACTCCAAAAGGCTGGACAAGTTTCTTACTTAATGTAAGGTCCCTCCCAAAGCATCATATGCAACTTTGGGACTCTATACACAGTATTAAGCCTGCGATCTGTTTCTTAACTGAAACATGGCTCAAACCCCACACTATTCCAACTATCACCTTGGGAATACCTATGGGGTACAAAATTCTCCGCCAAGACCGGCTGGAGAAAGTAGGAGGTGGGATCGCCATTGTTTACAAAGACAGCCTGAATATTAGGGTTTTAGAACAGGTAATGCTACCCACCATGGAAATAATTATTTTTCATCTAAAAGTCAGCCCTAAGGTACACTGGAAAAGAGCACTAGTGTATCGCCCGCCCGGACCTAATGCTGGGTTTTCCCTAGCCTTGACTGAACTTCTAGCTCCCCACATGAAAACGAATGAAAATTTTATCTTACTGGGAGATTTTAACTTTCATACTGATGTTGCTGACCACCCTGATACTATTGCACTTCTAACAGATCTTGCCCTGCTGGGCCTTCATCTCCGTAATAATGGCCCCACCCATACAGGTGGCCATACTTTGGATTTAATTTTTACCACCCTTCCCAATATCCACTGTCATCCCCCTAAATACATCTACTGGTCGGATCACAAAATGTTAGACTTTTCCTTCCTCCATCTACCCGAACCCACCAATCACTCCATCACGCAAGCCATTAAACGCAGACCATGGCACAAAGTTACTCCTGATAGGTTCACTCAAGTTTGGAAACAGCCAGTCCTTACAAGCTCGGATGATATTGAGACAGCCCTCTCAAAATTTGACTCTTCATTGATGGCAGCCATTAACACTCTGGCTCCTCAAAAAGTAGTCAAGCAACCTACCATAGCTAAAAGGGAAGCATGGTATACTGAGGCCCTCAAAACAGAAAAACAGGGGTGCAGGAAATTGGAGAAACTTTGGAGACGATCACATAAGGGGGAAGACAAAGATCGATATTTAACAGCTATGACCACCTATTATAAAAATATAAAAAGAGCAAGGAAAATCAGTCTTACCTCCCAAATAACAGAGGCAGGTAACTCTACCCGAGAGCTATTTAAAATCATACAGACTTTTACCAACCCTGTAATATGTGAGAGCCCGGATGTTTTTACTCAAGATCTTTGCAACAACATTTCCCAGTTCTTCGAAGAAAAAATTGAGGGGATATATAAGAAAATTATGAAAGTCACAGGTCCTTTAGAGATTATGGCCCCTGAGACTCTCCCTACAATGACCCGTGATAAAACGCTCAATGCAATTCCACAAGTTACCTTAAAAGACCTGACTACCCTTATTGGCAATATGAAGACTGGTTCCCCTACTGATTTGATTCCTGCAAAATTGATTCCCCCCCTGATGGAATCATTAGGCCCCACTATTCAGAAGCTTATGAATCTTTCCTTTGCCGAGGGACAACTTCCACAACCCTGGAAAGAAGCGGTAGTGAACCCCATACGGAAAAACACCACTCTTCCCTGGTCAGAACTCTCCAACCTCCGCCCTATCTCCCTTCTCCCTTTCATTAGCAAACTGGCTGAGAAACACGTTAACTCCATTCTTTCCAACTATATCGAGGCGACAGGGGGCCTGGACCAATCACAATCTGGGTTCAGGCCCAACCACAGCACTGAATCGGCCCTCCTCTCAGTGACTGATAAGATCAAAATGTCACAGGATAGAGGAGGTTCCATGATACTAGTGTTGTTGGACCTGTCTGCGGCCTTTGATACCGTGTCCCATAACATCCTCCTCAGCCGCTTGCAGGGAGTAGGGATCGGAGGCTCAGCACTATCTTGGCTGGAGAGTTTCCTTTCCGGGAGATCGCAATCTGTCAGACTGGGCCCCTATCGTTCCACCTCGAAGGCGCTCACGAAGGGGGTGCCACAAGGCTCATGTCTCAGCCCTACATTGTTCAATGTATATGTGGCCCCCCTTGCTGAGATTGTGCGGAAGTATGGGTTCATACCGGTTTCCTACGCTGATGACACCCAGCTCCTCTACCCTTTCAGCTCCCTTGGCCCTACTGTCAAGGAAAATTTTGCTGAGGGTATGAGGGCAGTGTCACATTGGATGGCCGCAAATTGCCTCCAATGTAACGTTGCAAAAACAGAGGTTATGCTCTTCGGCAGGGCGAGCCTCCTCTGGTCTCCTGAATGGTGGCCGTTGGATTTGGGCCCAGTTCCAACATCTAAGCCTCATGTTAAAAATCTAGGGGTTAATATTGACCAAAAATTGACCCTTAAGGAGCATACCAATCACATTGCAGGACTATGCTTTTACACTATTGGCCTCCTAAGCCGAGTATTTCCTTATCTTCCTGACACCTACAGGAAGACACTTGTGCAGGCTTTGGTTACTAGCCGCCTGGACTACTGCAACGGCCTGCTGACGCTAGCAAACGCTGATGCAGTAGGACGTTTGCAGGTGGTCCAGAATACAGCAGCTAGGCTGGTCATGGGTGCGCCGGCCAGGACTTCCTCTAAGCCTCTGTTGGTAGAGCTACATTGGCTCCCTATACGGCAGCGTATCAGTTTCAAAATATGCTGTACGGTCCACAAATGCTTATATGGGGATAGTCCTAAATATCTCTCTCAAGCTCTTGAACTGTACCAACCTAGCCGGTCACTCCGTTCAAGTAACCAAGCACTCTTGAAACCCCCTGCAACAAAAAGATCCAGGCAGGGAGACCGAGCTTTTTCAGCGGTTGGTCCTGCCCTGTGGAATAAACTTCCCACAGAAATAAGGATGAACAGCAACCACCTATCCTTTAGAAAGGCCCTGAAAACACTCCTCTTCCAGGAAGCATTTCAGTCCCTCTAATGCACTTTAAAGATTTCGATAACTCTCTTGCTAGCAAAGCGCGGAGATACCCTTATGGGATTGAGTCCAGCGCGATATAAGAAATTAAAATAAAAATAAAATAAAATATTTGTGTTTGGAATAGATGTTCGCATTAATGACTCTGATGTGTTAACAGTACAGAATTCTTTTGTAAACCTCGGTTATTTTTGTGCTGCTCTAATTCTTTGTACCCCTTCTAATTTCATCACATAAATGTGTTTTTTGAAGAATTCACACCTGTTTCATTAGTATCTTTTTCGGGTCTTTTTAGGAAGTAATTAACAATTGAATTATAGATTGTTTAACTGTATGTTACCGGCTGGAACCTTGACAGATTATGAATTGTCTAACTAAGTATGCCTAATCATATCCCTTGTGGGCACATTTACTTCCTAATAGTTTACTTTCCCAAGCCTCCGAGGGTTAATTGGGTTCCCAACTTTACTTTGAACTAGCAGTGACCGGCAACGCAAGATCTGCAATTCACGGTACAGCATAGACAGCCAGTGGCGGGAGCCAATGTGTATCTCCAGTAACAACTGTCTACGACGCCAGACAGCATCTTCGCTCTACAGTGAGGACCATCCACGATGCCAGGCCTGCTCCTCACTTCCTCCTCCTCCACTAACGGAAATCTTTTCACTGGACTTTAAATGGTACTTTTTTCAGCTAGACAAGGTCTATGCATTCGCCTTGCGCTCCATCCTGGTTGGCCTGTACTTGTGACTTTCACCCGGTCTCCCAATACCAGATAACCGCAAGTGGAGCTATGTGCTTTTAAGAGCTATACTTACCGTAGATCCTTAAAACTGCCTATCTTCGGTTCTACTTTTTTCATTTTTGTCTCAAATAATTTAATAAATTCAACTCTATTTTTCTAACTTGTTGTGCGATTTTTCTCGTGTTGTGTTTTCACTTGGTGTTTCATGTGTGCTGCATAAAAACTTTACACATTGCCTCTGAGTTAAGCCTGATTGGTTTTGCGGTAAGCTACCAGAGAGTTAAGACATTTTGTGATTCACCCTGACTAGGATTGTGGCTGTTGCTTGAATAGTGCTTACTCCCTCCTCAACCAACAACCAAATTCCTCACAGTTAGTTGTACAAACTAACTCAAATCTTCATTTTTGTTTATTCAACTCATCTCAACAGTACATGTTTTGTGACTTGTTTTGTTTTACTAAATGAGATATCGCTGTAATCTGCAAGAAGCTTGTGCTGTACATGTGCTGAACTACTAATAAATCCAGTGGCCACATTGTAACTGTCTCTTGACTTCAGCCAGTTGAACGTTCTAGTTATGTAGGCTTTTTGAGGACACTCAACTGGACGACATTGGTTCATATCTTTGAGGACAAACTCATGATCCCTTGCTACAGGTTCTCGCACACCTCAAGATTTCAGCGATTTGAAAATTAGACTAGTATTGTGGAGCCAACTTTTTCATGTTTATTTATTTGTGACATACTGTGCCATGCCTTGGATTTTTGAAATTATGAAAATACTGAATGTGGCAGAGGCCATTGGCCTGCCCTAATAAGTTTTATGTACAGAAATGTTTGTAAGATAGCTTCCTGAGTTTTTTCACAAGGTGCCATTGTTCCCACTGATCAAGGTAGACACATATCTCCGAGCCATCTTTAAAACATGCAAAATATTCAGCAAAATGCTGTTAATTTTGCAGCTTTCATAATGAGAGTTTGAGATCGATGCCATTATGACTTTAGATTATAAGCAGCGGAAACAGTAGAAATCTATTTAGGTTGTTTGTTAAGGAATTTTGAGCTGACCCTGAAAATACCTAAGGAAATTAAATAACAGTCGAAAATAGGTTCCTCTAATATGGAACAACAAGGGTTGGATGGATGCATCTTTGAAAGCACTGGGGGGCTGAGCTAAAGCTAACAAAATGGCTACTTTTAACAATTTGTATAATTTGGCTTTGAGTGATCACATCTGAACTGTTTCCAGAGTTGCACCTCCATTGCGCAGAATCAGACCTCATCTTAAGCTCTAGGGTCCGTGAGCTCAGACCTGTGGATTTGCTCCGGAATACCCAGAAAATCCATGGGGTATTATTTAAAGACTGGACCAGCGAACCAAGGTGGAGGCGGGAATGAAAGGAATGAAACTGTGATTCCTTAGGTTCCATAAACTTCGAGTAAGGGTGTAGGTTCCACTACAATTAATGTGAGAAGGGGTATGGTTATCTGGAAGGGGGAAAGTAGGCCCTGTCATGCCTTCTAGATGAATGGGGTATCTTTAGACTACCAGCAGCCAGGATCAGATATAAAAATTGTACAAAGAAGTTCTGTCAAAGGCCACAACTGAAGAATGGTCAAGTAGGGAAAAATTAGTTAGAGAGTTACTTTCTTTAGCCATAAAAGGTGGGTTACTGAGTAGTGGGTTAGATTTTCAGGCTAACGACTGTATACAACACTGTAAAGGTAATTTGCCAACAAGTACATTTTATAAACCTATACATTCGGAGTCAAAATGAATTGTTTGTTAGAGAATGGTGACGAGTAGAATTTATCTTAAGGCGAAAGTCTATGATAAATTAATGACCTATGAATCAATCGCAGGGGGAATAGGCATACACAAGAACAAAACTTATAAAGAAAATCTATATTGTTTATAATGAAGATAGTGTAGAACATAGTGTATATGACAAACAAATCCTTCATACATTAAACATGTTCATGTGAAGTAAATAAAATGTTATTCACTCACCGGTCAATGTATGCAAAGTCCACTCTTTATAATTATGGAATCAGTCTGTTGCTAGATCAGTTGATTTATAGGAAATTAGTTGGAGGCTCCAAATACTTAATCTTAGAAAACCACCGACCTTACGCTATCTTGAGGATCCTGTACCATAATTCTTTTTGTTTTGTTTGCTTGTCTTTATCCTTTTCTTTTGTCACTTACTGGCTTTTTTTTACTTTACGTGTTTGTCCCTGTATTCTTTGCACTTACATTACTGTAGTCCATGTGATCACCCATACATCCTGCATAAACTTTTTAAGACAACCTATATCAAGATGGTACCAAGTCTCAATATATACCCCATGCTCCCGTTCCCTGCTGTGGTCAATTTCTGCATTGACACTGTCCACTGGTGACTCCCAAAACGGCCTCCACACTGCCAGAGCATCACTCTAAAAGCCTTTGCATTGTTTGCCTTAATGTGAATGGATTGATGCATTACATTAAGCGGAAAGGCCCTTACTTGCTGTTAGAAATGGGATTAGATGGCTGAGGTATGCACCCAGGCCAGGCAGGAACTACCACTCTAGTCAGGGTAAGCTAGATACACAATAAGATAACCTGTACTCACCCTCTGGTAGCTTGGCAATCAGGCTTTTCTACAAAGGCAAGGCGTAAAGTAGTTGTGCAAAACACACACGCACATTAACACAATGAATACATCCACACATGGTTACAAATAAAGCTGTACATTTTTATGTAAAAAACAAAAACATAATGTCAAAAATCCAATCAGTAGAGCCAGAGTTTAGAATTTTTCAAAGAATAAACCAAAAACTTCCCTTAGAAGTAAATAGCGCGGGTTGGATTCAGTTCCAAACAGGTCCCGCTGAAGTTTTACCTTCTCAACCTCAGCGACGTGCCCCGTCGCGAGGGAGACAGTCACCGGCAACGATGATCCGGCAGGCGCAAAGAGCCGGCTGAGGGTCGCGAATGGCATACGGGACCATGCGGTTGTAGAAGGTGATGCTTGCTGTGCGAGGACACGATGCTGCTGCAGCTCATGCTGATCCTTCGAGCGAGCGGTGCAGTCCCCATGTGAACATACCCGTTCACAAAGGTTCTGAAATCTTGATATCAGGGGAGCAGGAGCTGTAGGTGATGAAAGCTGCTGCACAACTCACTTCTGAGGCATAGAACTTTGAGGGGGCAAGGGTATGCCTCACAGAAGGCAGAGTCCAGCAGCACCAGCAATATTGTAGGACGTCTTTTGTGTCCCTGAGACTTAAGAAAACAGGAGGCAAGCCAATAAACCCTTGAGATCACTTAGAGGGAAGGCAAAGTCCAGCTGTCCTTCCAGCAGATTAATGGAGCAGCAGGCAGCAGGACAACAAGCAGAAAACCAGTTTTTAAAGAAACAGAAAAGCAGTCCAGTTGAGTCATTTAAGTGGCACAGCAGTCCTGACATGTTTGGTTCAAGATCCAGAAGTGTCTCATTTGTGGGGATCAGAGACCTGGTACATGAAACCAAAGGTGCCTTTGGTGTAGGGGTGATTTCAAAAGAACTCTCTGAAGGGCACAAGGATCCCTTTCAACACAGTCCTGTCTCCCAGACTAACTCTGGGAGGGAGAGGGGGGGAGTAAATCAGCACTTTGTGTAATGACAGGACACAGCCTATTCAGATGTAAGTAATAGTCACCTCTCCCTGTCCAGGAAGACACATCAGAATGCAGATGAGTGCTCAGAATGCGGATGAGCCTCACCTTCCTTTGTTTATGGCTGTCTAGAGGGAATGCACAAAGTGTAGTTGTCACCCAAACCAGGTGTGTATTGGAGACAGACAGTCCGGCACAAAGAGCAGTAAGTACAGAGACATTTTGACTGTCTGAAAGTGGCATTTCTAAAACAGTAATGTTAAATCCAACTTCACCAGTAAGGAGGATTTATCATTATCATTCCAAACATATCAAACCTGTAAAAACTACTCATCTCTGATCAAGAATTACAGCTCAAAAGTATAATAAGGAATTCCCAATTCTGGCATATGACAGGGGTAGGTCCCAAAGTAGCGAAAATGATGTAGGTTGTTTGTCACTACCAGGACATTTAAAGCACTGCAGTGGCAGGCCTGAAATAGGTTTGAAAGGCTTCTTTTGTGGGTGGCACAATCGGTGCTGCAGCCCACTAGTAGTATTTGAAGTGCAGGCACTGGGCATTTGGTATACCACTTTAACAAGGGGCTTACCAGTAGAACAAATATGCCAATCAGGTATACCCCAATTTCACCATGTTTAGGGTGGAAGCACATGCACTTTGCACACTTTACCAATGCTAACCATTGTCCTAAGTCCAACAAAAAGTATCAGCAAAAATGAATGTCAAAAGGCAAAACGTTAGGGGAAAGACCACCCTAAGGATGGCAGCTCTAACACTTGCCTAGCCAATAAAGTGCCTGATATTGCCCTCCTCCAGGATACCCATCTATCTACAGCTGAATCAGACAAGTTTAGGAGGGATCGGATTGGTAGAGTAGTTAAAGCAGCCTTCTTGATGGGACTGTAACTCTTCCCAGCCGCACCTGCTAACTATTCACCCCAAATATGTGGATTGGCTACCCCTTTTTTGTAATCTCTCATACCCATCCACAAAATTTGGACAGGCCCAATGGGCAGATACGTTTTTGTAAAATTGAAGAACATGGAAGCTACATTGATAGTGGGCTCCATCTACACCCCTAATCATGACACTTGCTGAGCACTTACATCAGAACTAAGATATTAATGACATTGCGGTTGCCTCTTTACAGGTTCTCTGAGCAGCAGGAAAAGCAGTCATTAGAGGTGATGTGATGAGGGAACCGGTATTTAAGAAAAGGACCTCTCAGTACAAAATAGCAGCCAGAGAATGTAACATTACACTTTTGACTCAGCAGTACACAATGAAAACCACCCACAACACCTCAGACAGTTCGAAGCAATGACATTTTATCTGAATACACACTTCACCACACAGGCGGAATATGCCCTCCTTCGCTTAAAGTGAAAACATTATGTACAAGAGGGAAAAAGCAGGTTTCTTATAATCATAACAGCAATTAGGGACCGGGAAGATAAAATGATCACACACCCGACGGCCGTAGCTGAGACTTTGATCAGTTCCATTACATAGTGGTGAAGCAGCTGCCGACCAACAATTTGAAAATGATTTCATGGTACAGTTTCAACTTCCCATGCTGTCTGGTGAGGGTACAAAAGCAAAAAGATTCAATTTAGCTAGGCTGATGAGGGGTCATACCCCAAAACCAGTCTCAGGATGCTTGTTTCTGGTCCAGGGAGGACATGGATTTGCAGTTTGGGCTGGACTGTTCCCATGGGGAGCAGAGTCAAGACTGATTTCCATATGGCCCGGTCCAAACTTGGGTGGCGTAGTGAGCGATAAAATGATGGATTAAATCCAGAACTGCGACTGGGGTGAATGTTTGATTTGTTCAGCATTCTATCTATCATTTGTTCTTTTTGCTCCTGGTGAGGGTAGACAGCTATTAGAGAGGGGGATCGATGAAGAGGAGATTATGGCTGTGATTTCAATCATGCCCCAGGGATGGATGGCTTCCCTGCATAATTTTTATAAATTAAATACAAATATACCGGTATCCCTGCTTAACTGAGTCTTTAAGGAGGCAGAAACCACGGGCGGAATACTTGCTGAATTTAGCAGGGCTTTTATTAGCCTCATCTTGAAGCCCAATAAAGAACCTACACAATGTGCGAGTAACCGCCCAATATCCTTAATCAATATGGACATGAAAATATTGACCAAAGTACTGCTAGCAGATTAAGGAAAGTCCTCCTGAGCTTTATACATGAATCTTGGGTCTCTTTTCTCCCCGGTCACTCCTCCAGGAATCACTGGAGATTCTTATTGAATGTCCTCTGGAAAGTGAAAAACACCATGGATGAGAAGATATTGCTATCCTTAGATGCAAAAAATGCATTCAATAGGGTGGAATGGGGATCCCTCTTTAGAACATTGAGGAAGGTAGGCATAAATACAAGATTTCTTGACAAGATACGTAGGTTGACTGTAGGGGGCATATGTTACTGCCTTTAAAAGAGGGGTGAATATTGCTACTTCGTTGCTTTGTGATGCCCATGAAAGATGGCAGGCTCAGGCCAATTTTTGATCTTCACTCTTAAATACCTTCGTTCAGAAGGACAAATTCCAAATGCTGACTCTGGCTCAGGTCCTCTCTGCCCGAGATCTTGGGGATAGGATTGTGTCTTTCGACTTGCAGGATGAGTACTTTTATGAACTTATCCTGCAGTCGTGCCAGTGCTTCCTCCACTTCATTATTGGGAAAGAAAGTTTCTAGTTTACTGTCCTGCCCTTTGGTCGCACATAAGTGGTCACAGCCCATCTTCACCGGTAGGCTGTACATGTTTTCGGATACCTTGACAACTGGCTGTGGAAGGTGGGTTTGTCACAGTCCATAGCAAAATGGTTGTCTACAGGCGCCTTGTAACTATTTTCCCTCGGGTTATCCATCAACTTGCCAAAATCCCATCTTTGGCAAGAAATGAGGATTCCCTTTGATAGGCACGATTCTGAACATGGTGGCGTTTTCCATCCCCTTAGCGAGTCCAGGACATTCAGGATATGAACATGATGTTTTGTACCGGATTCTATTTTCCAGCCTGGCGGTTTTTGAAGCTTCTTGTCCTCCATGCCTTTGTATCTCCTGCTGGAGACTTAGGGGCTCTGCAAGGGAACCTCTGCCTTCAATGGGCTCTGCATTTGGTGTGCTTCTCTGTCAATATCTGTGCTGGATGGATTCAAACTTGACTTGCAGTGCTATGTTCTCCCTACCCCTTCCAGAGCTGACAGTGGTGATGGATTTATTGACATTGGGTTGGGGAGACCACCTGGATGAGATGAAGATCAGAGGTATCTGGTATCTACAGGAGAAGAGGCACCACATCGGTGTTCTGACAATGTGTGCCACCTGGCTGGCTCTCAAGACATTACTGCCTTCCATCAATAGCAACCCTGTTTGAAGGATGACTCTATTGCTATGAGGTACTGCATCAAATAGAGCAGTGTGGGTTTATGTGTGCTGGTCCAGGAGGCGTTGAGGCTTTGACACTGGCTGGATCTCCAAGGGGTCTCTCGGATTGACAACCATCTTAAATGTCCCTAAATGTCAGGGCAGACAAGTTCAGCAGATGCCAAATAAAATCCCACATGTAGCCTCAATATAGGCAGCTCTAGATGTATTGAACCTCTGATGCGTACCTTGATAGGTCTTTTCAATAACACTCATTGCCTTTCTTTGGCGCTCTAGAGTTTCTGCCTCAAAGCTCCCATGGTTCAGTAGGACTCCGATCTCCTTTGTGTTTCTGCATCTGCTGCTGATTCCACAGGCTTTGAAAAAGGTCTGGAATGACATCATTATCATTATGGCCTCGTACTGGGCTTGAAGGATTTGGTACTTTGACCTGCTGAGTCTGAACATCTTCCCACTGATCCATCTACTTCTTTTGGAAGACCTGCTATTTCAATAACAGGGCAGAGCTTGCCACTCTAAACTAAGCAACATGCAGCTCTACCAGCCAATCAATTAGGATTTATAAAGCGCAGCTAATCACCCTATGCGGTATCCAGGGGCTTGCAGGCCTTGGAGGCTTATTCGATTAGCATGGCCTTGAGGGTGATTAGGAACTATGGAAGTGAGATAATGATACAGAGGTATGTGGGAAGGCTGGTCCAGGTCTTTGCTTCAATGTGGTAGAAGGAGCCTACTCTACTTCTGCTTTGGTTGATGTGGGGAGCATGGGCAAGTGAAAGGGAGGCAGAGCGCAGTCTTCTCGATTGTTGGTGGATGTTCAGGCGGTGGTTAATTTAGGTGGGTCCTTGGTTGTCTAGAGCCTTGTGTACATGGATCAGTGGCTTGAATTGGCATCTCTTCTGTACAGGGAGCCAGTGGAGTTTCCTGAGGTGGGGTATGATGTGGGTTCGTCGGGGAAGGCCGAGGATGAGACTGACTGAGGCGTTCTTTATGATCTTAAGTCTCTGTAGAAGGTGTGCAGTGATTCCTAGGTAGAGGGCATTGTGGTCGTCCAGTCGGGTGGTGATGAGGGTTCACGGTGCGGCTTGTGTGTAGGGGTAGCTATTTGAAGATGTTACGTAGCATGCGTAGAGTGAGGAAGCATGTGGAGGAGACGGCGTTTATCTTCGATTTCATGGTGAGCTTGTTGTCAGTGATGATTCTGAGGTTTCTGCTGTAGTTGGAGGAAGTGGGTGCGAATCCTAGGTCCAATGGCTACCAGGTAATGGCTCCATGTGTTGCTGCAGTTGCCAAAGATCAGCGCTTCCCTCTTTTCTATGTCCATTTGCAGGCAGTTTTTCTTCATCAGGTTGACAGCGTTTGTCATGCATCTGTGGAAGTTCGTTCTGGTGGTGGTGGGGTCGTCAGAGTGAGAGGATGAGTTGGGTGTCATCTGTGTAAGAAATTATATTGAGACCATGGGAATCTGACAGTGTTGGTAAGTAGGGGTCATATATGCGTTGAAGAGCGTGGGGCTGAGGGATGAGCCCTGGGAGACACTGCAGGTGATCTTGGGTTCAGAGGTGAAAGGTGGGAGTTGGATCCTCTGGGTTTTTCTGGTTAGGAAGGAGGTGATTCATTTGAGCACATCCCATTGGATGCTGATGTGGTGGAGTCTTGTGATCAGTGTGTGGTGGGATACGGTGTTGATGGCTGCCAAAAAGTCATGGAGTGTCAAAGTGCTGCTGTTTCTCCTTGGTAGGGGAAAGTTCGGATGTCGTTGGTGGCTGCGATCAGGGCAGTTTCGGTGCTGTTATTGCTGTGAAAGTTGGATTGGAAAGCATTAAGTAGCTGGTTCTGCTCCAGGTGTGTCATGAGTTGCTTGTTGATGATCTTTTCCAGTACCTTCGCTGGGAATTGGAGCAGGGAGTTTGGTCAGTAGTTTTTTAGTTCACTGGGGTCGGCAGAGGGCTTTTTTGAGTAGTGGTCTGATTTCAGCTTGTTTACTGGCTTCGGTAAATGTTGTGGTGGTGATAGGTCTTGAGTAGGTTGGTGAGTTCTTGGCCGATCCTTTGGTTTCCAAGGTTGAAGAGGCCTATGGGAGCTCCTGAGTGGATGACTTTCATTGTGAAAGTGGTGTCCTGGATGGAGATTATGTTCCAGGTGGTCAGTGTGTGGTTTATGTAGGTGACGGTGGTGGCGTATCTGTCAAGGAAGAATGTGGGTGTGGGTTGTTGGGCTCAATCTTCATGCATGGAATTTGAGCAGAACCCGCTAAGTCGACTAGATCTATCTGAAGAATTTGTGGATGTCAACTTGGCTGCTCACCTTCTGTCCATGAAGACTATCTAATCTGTACTTTGGGTGAAGTTAGTGGCTTGGTGCGAGGACTGTTGGGTTCCACTTCAGGGAAAACTTTCTGATGTCATTGTTTGTCATTTTATATGGCACATTGACTCCTTTCTGTGGGTCCGCCAAAGATTATTTGTCGCTCCTCTCAGCATTTGTACATTTTGCTTTAAGTGCCCCCTTGTGATGTGCTTTTAGAAAGGGCTTACATATGTTTCCTTTTGCACATTTTGTTATGCTGCAGTAGGCCATAATCTGGTACATAACTTCTTAATGTACCTACTTTTTGAGCCTATGCATAGCTGCTCTTTGAGGTTAATGACTCATAACATAGGCACTGCCATTGCAACATCCATATACCACATTCTTTCCAGACAAGCTGGTACTTCGAACTGTGGCATCTTTTCTGCCAAATGTGGTTGTGCCTTTCCATTTGGGGCAGTCCATCACGCTTGATGTATTCTTCTGTCACATCCCTGTAAGGGGAGCAGGTTTCATCAGTTGGACCCTAAGAGAGCCCTTAACTAATATATCAACTAAGGCCACCTGATGAGCTTTTAGTGGAGTTCTTCGGATGGTGAAATGGAGGGGCAGTCAAGAAATGGAGCTTATCTGCTAAGAGTGTTCTGCGATTTTGCCAATTTGGGGCCTCCATAGGGCCTTCAGTCTCATGAGTCAAGGCCATCATTATGGTTTTGATCAGGGGTATTCAGATGCAGGCCATCTGCCAGGCGGCTAAATGGGCAGCTGCCCATGCCCTCACCAATCATTAATGCCTTGACTCTCAAGTCCACAGGGAGGCTCATTTTGTCCTCTGAGTCCTGCAGAATTTTCTGGTATGAAGTCCTCTTCGGAGACACTCAGCCTTTGGGAGGAACTGCTTTGGTATGTATTCAAATGTGAAAAATCTGTGATTATGAAAAGGGGGGGCCCTCGGCCCCCCCGCACGCATGGCGGCGCGGCGACCGCTTCCCCCCTTCCCCTCTGTGTGCCTCTCGGTGGTGGGGGCGGGCCCTTGGGCGCGACCCACCACCGATTGGCCGGCGGCCTCCCTGACCCGGATACCAGTGGAGGATGTCCGGGTTAGGGGGGGCGGGCTACTGGAGGGGCGGGGCGGAGGGGCGTCGCTACTCCGCCTGGCCCCTTGGGAATAAAGAGGCGGGGAGCGCCCGGGAGACCCCCTTGTCCCTGGACGCTCCCCCACAGTACGGTGTGCCCCGCGCTCGGGGCTTCTTTGTTTTTCGTCCCACCGTGGGGCGGTGTAATTTTCTCTAAGTTTCTATTGTAGGTGTTCGCGTCGACCGTCGGTGTGGTTTCGTGGAGCAGAGTGGCCTGGGGTGCGTCGTCAGAGCAAGGAGGGAGCCCGACCCGCGATCAGCATCGGCGGCAGGAGAAGGTTTCGGTGGGAAGCAGTCTTGGAACGAAGATTACATCTGGATGGTCAATTTTATGCGGGAGGCTCCGTTAACCAGCCGTGCTCGATACCTGGGGTGGCGACCGGAGTGTAAGTATCCTCATGCGGGTTAGGGATACTGCTGCATGTAGTTTAATTGGGGGCGCAGTTGCCGTAATCGTGCCCTTATCACTTCATGTGTTTGAGGCTGCAATAGAAAATTAAAGCAGGGGCAGGATTTATTTTAATCAATGTGGCCGGGACGCACACACGTGAACTGCCTGCGCTCTGGTGGGGGAATCGATTGAATAGCTCTGAGGAAATAGCTCAATTAATTCTGCTCGACTCCAAATGCTCCTAAGTATTGTCGTATGTTTAATGTAACGCTGCATGTGTTGCTGTACGCTGTCTTCTGTGCCTAGCTCCTTGATAGCTTACGTGTCTTTTCAATGTGCAGTTGTTGTCGGACTGTGCAAGTTAATGAGCAGATGCCGGCTTTGTACTGTCAACTAACGTAATGCGCCCGTACTGCAAGTTTTCATTGCTTGCACAGGTGTTGGTCTGCTGGTTGGAATTCTGTTTCTATGTTGTCTGGCAGACTCCTAAAAGGGAACATATGTAACACAGGCATGTCGATCGACATTGGAACGTCAAAATTGCAACACGCATTCCGGTTGGCCCAAGGCTGCCATATGTTTGCGAAGGTCCTTTCTGGCTTGTTAAATATGACTTCTGAGGAATCATTTGGGGGCCGTTTCTTTGTAGAAATGCGTGGAGGGATGGGTATGGCGCTCTGCGTAGCTCAAAGTACATGCTTTTTGAATGCAAATACCAAAGTGCATGATGTGGCGCCAGCCTTTCGTGCTGTTATTTCCTTTAGGATGTGTTCAGGGACGAGAGCGATGGCCAGTCGGGTACCGCAAGGCCACTAATGCAAGAGTACTGCAAGGCCTGCTTATGCGAAAATACTGCTAGGTCTCCCTATGCAAGAGGCGTGTCCTTTCAATAGCCCTTGGGGGCAGGGGAGAGCGTCATTATAGCTCCTCGAGGAGCTCACCTAATTTTTGCATTAGTAGCGATAGGGGCAGGGGTTCACCAGGTGCCTGAATGTTTATTGTGAATAGGATTGCTCAAGTAAGCGCTCAAATACCCTCGGGTCGAGTTCGCGCTATAAAAGTATGCAGTTAGAATACTGTGGTTAACTTTAGCAATGGGGGTCATTATTAGAATGGTGAAGCAGGCGCAGCTCCCTAACAGCTCAGCGGTGCTCTGCTTTGCCTCACGCACAGCCAGTCCTCCTGTGCAGGGTTCGAGCCTACCCTGGTCTCCTCTCCCTGAGGGCCGATCATAGCACTAAGTATGCTATATTCAATTACTAAATAGGCATTCTAAAAATGCAGTTTCTTTCCAGCACTAGGGTCAAGATTTCAATGGTGCAGCAGGTGCAGGGACACAGGGGTCCAAAGTTCTAGGAACCCTGTCGGAACACCTAATATTGCTATATATTACTGAACAGGCAGTCACAAGTGCTGGTAGCTTTCAGACAACTGGGTCATGATTTGAATGGTGCAGCAGGTGCAGTGACACCAGGTCACAAAGTTGTCAGAAGGCCTATGAACGCTAAGTATGCTATATTTAATTACTAAATAGGCATTCTAGAATGCAGTTTCTTTCCAGCACTAGGGTCAAGATTTCAATGGTGCAGCAGGTGCAGGGACACAGGGGCCCAAAGTTCTGGGAACCCTCTCTGAACACCTAATATTGCTATATTTTACTACTGAACAGGCAGTCGCAAGTGCTGGTAGCTTTCAGACTACAGGGTCATGATTTGAATGGGGCAGCAGGTGCAGTGGCGCCGGGTCACAAAGTTTCAGGGTGTGGCGCATATTGCACAGTAAGGTATCCAACGAACGCATAATGTAGTCTTCTGCTTATATAAAGTAGAACAATGAGCTCAGGTGTAGCCTTTACAGTGAGTCATCCCGTAGGCCAATGTTAAACATCTTGCATCCACTTGATGTTCAAAGAGTATGATGCAAAAGCACTGCCTTTAGCCCTGATGAGAATTACACTGTTTGATGTTTAACGTCCTCTTCGTTATACAGGAGACTAACATTCTTTCGTTTTGAACACAAAACATTTCATATGCGCTTAAACTAGCAGTAAAACGCGCGTTTAACGAAAACAGATATTTGGCAGTTACGATTTAACTGTTTTGGTTGTGCCTAAGCGCTGCGCGATGGCATCAATTCCTGACTAGTCCAATGGCACGAGCAATGGGGCTTGAGGGCAGGTTCTTAAGGCAGTGAGATTGTGCTCCGCTGATTAGATGGGAAACGTGTAATGGGGCACATAAGTAAGAGATAAATTGCGGTAGGCAAATGGTAGCAATCAGTTTAGCATGTTGCGGGAGCGTTGTCAGTACGCAAGAGACGGGATCTAGGAGCCTGGAGCTGCCATCTACTGGTCTTGTCACAATGTCGGATATAAATCGGTAATTACATACCTTTGGCTGACAGTGGTAGCCTTTCAACCCGTGGCAGCTGCTTATTTACTCAGTTTAACTTAATAAGGGTAGCATTGTCCTTCTGCTCGGTTTTTCTAGAATGGTGCACCTGGTCCCGGGATGACAGCGTTCTTTTGGAGGACGCAAGGGCAACAGTCTTGTTATGGGGTAGCCTGTTCATAATTATATACAAATCATGGTTACTGCTTAATTATCGTACCGGCTGTTGGCAAGGCCAGTAGTCCGGAAGAAGGGGTATGATGCCTTGGTTCTATGCCTTGAGGTGAGGACAGGACAAAGCTACGAAATGGGCAGCGCAGTATGCTAAGCACAGGTAGTGGCAATACAATTTCTGGATCACCTGTGTGCTTGCGGATTCATGTCACACTTGCGTGTTTACGTCGCAACACTTGGGCATCCCACCCCCTCCCCAGTCTTATTGCCTAATGAGTTAGCTGTACCAAATGTCAGCCGAGAAATTGTCATGCCTTAGTATGCCTGTTAGTTTCAGGTCAATTTTGCAGAGGACATACGGCACGCAAAGGACTCACTATAACAGAGTAGATCTAAAAGGGAAGGTCGTGACCATGCCTAAAGCCCATCTCTTATGCTGCTGATGCTCCTATACAGGCATAAGGGTCGGACTGATTTGCAGACCGATTTGATGGCAACGGATTAAACACAGATCTGTTGAAATTAATGTTGCATCACGATTTATGATATAGGACGGTAAACTATGAGTTGATTGGCAAAGTCATATGTGGTGCAGCTGGAGGGTCACAGGTTAGATGCAGCTTATTAAAGGTGTTGAAACGGTCTAACTGGACCTAGGGTGCTGCTCTCTGTTGAAGACGTCAGAGCATCTCTATGGGCGTGGTTTTCACTGGGCGTAAGTTTGGTATCCTAGCAGTAGTATATATAGGATGTGGGTGCCCCTTAGTTATATTACGCAAGGGTCAGCCATTGTCAAAGCCAACAGTCATGCGTGAGGGGTTTGATAATGATAATATGTATCTCTCATTGAGTTGTTGGGGGGGACAGCTTTTATATCACAAGTTCATCTCATTTTGGAATTTCTATCAATGGCATCAACCGAACTGATAGTTACAACAATGGGGGAACCTCTCCACGCTAATGACCTCTTTCTTGGGGTCCTGATACTCATACACCCCCTGGCCCCTGCTGTCATACCTTCAAAAGGGGTCCCGGCACCCAGTTGCGGCATCACATACGTAGTGGGGGGCCGGTGTCGAAAGCCCTGGGCTACATGTGCGGGTAGTGCACTTTTGGTATCGACAGTAAGTAATGATGGAGGGGCTATGGCACTCACTGTAGCCTACAGGTTTATTCTTAGGTAAGGCTATACTAATAGGCACCCCACTGTAGCATTGAGTTGAAATGCGCTACATGTAACATGTTTATTAGACTGTCTTGTTTTCACACATAGATCCTATGCATAAAGACGTGGGTAGAAAACCAGGATTCAGAGGCGATGTCCTCGCCTGCAGCACAACTTTCTTGTAGTAACAATGAATGTAAAATAGGAAGCCAATTTTACAGCCTAGCATGGTTAGGGCGGTGCTGATCCTATGCTTAACGACCTAGATGCTGCACTGGCAAACAGACTGTCCTTTTCAAACCTAGACCCTGTGGCCTAAAGACGTGGGTGGAAAACCAGGAATAGGAGGTGATGTCCTGGTCTACAGCAGAATTGCTAGTAGCCATGAATGTGCCGTGGCACTGCCACTAGGTCACTGGACTGCACACGGGATATTGTGGCACTGCCACTGGGTCACTGTACTGCACACGGGATATTATTCCTAATAAAGGTCATTCTACAGGGCAATATCCGTAACACTAATTCAGTCACAATACATGGGACACAAACTGAGGCTATGCTTAACATTTACTGTCGAAGTGTTAATGAGTAGTCATCTGGCGCTAATCTTATCTAAAACTTACAAAGTGATGGTAATGTAAGACTAGCACGTGTACAGCAGTTATCGCCAGAAACACTAATGGTTTGTGTTTATCTTTTTGCATTTATGTATGACCGGGTCCATGGTGGATACCTGGAGTGCTCCACATCACAACAGCTGCAACAGGTGGACAGCCCAAGGGATGCTTACGTCAGGTAGAGGATGGCAAGCAACAACGCAAGTGTGATGGGCGAGCGATCAAAGACGCAGGAGGGGCCAGCACAGGTCACGGCTGGGTCCATGGCGGATATCTGAGGGGTGCTCCACACCGCAACATCAGCAGCGGGTGGACGTCAAAAGGGAAGCATACGTCGAGAAAGAGGACACCCAAGGGCCCAAGTAGTGCGGGCAGGTGTAAGTGCTACCCATTCCCTAAGGTGGAAGTGGGAATTGTCACCCAGGTTTTCTTGGTCTTTTCCTGGTTCTTGCAGTTTCTCAAACCTGTGACGCAGGGGAGGAACTCATCACCAGAAGTGGAGGAGCTACAACGTCCCAGCACAAGCAACAGGCTGGACGCGGGACAGGGAAGATCTGGTTTGGGGGTCTGTGCCTTGGTCAGTTCAGGAACTTCTTTCAGGGACTCTTAGCTCAGCAGCCCGACCCCCCGTCAGTGGTGATACTTCACCTAGGGGGGAATGACTTGGCCAAACTTGGGAGGCGAATACTCATTGATGAGTTCATCTCCACTGCGGGTGGGTCTCCAGGACTTGCCCGGGTGGCACAGTAGTAGGGTCTCAACTTATCCCGCGGTGGCAGGGGCGAGGGGCGGACTCGGTCAGGGCGTTGAATCACTCGGTAAAGAGGGTCAACACACAGTTGGACAAATTATTTCAAGCCCCCCCGGTTGCAGACGATCCAACATGGGTGTATTTGGGGTGCATAATTCTACCTGGTGAGGGGAGTCCATTTGACGGAGGAAGGAAAGGTCCTGTGGTCTGATAATGTCAGGGCCTGGTTGGAGGGTTTTGCTAAAATGAGAACTTTCTAGGGTAGGTCAAGGCAGGGGGAGGCCAGATCGTCGGTTAACAATGCTGGCCTGTGGCGGTAAGGTCATGACCAGTGAGCACATATTTTAAGGTCTGAGGGGGCGGGCATCATCCTATGGAGGTTCCCGCCCAGGGGGAGGGGCCATTGGCCACTCCTAGAACTCCAGGGGCAAGGTAATTGATGCTTCAAAGGAGCGCGGGTCAGGAGTAGTCACGCTTTCCTTAGGCTGGTAGCCACCCCGCGCGCGCATACTCATGACGTCACCGGATGGCGCAGAGTAAGGGCCCTCCTTTAGTGGGTAAATGGAGTTCACGGCGTAGACCGGGCGATTACCGGAGCACGACTGCGCATGCGCACAGCTCTAGGTGAGGCGCAGCTTGTAGGACCTGACACCGGTTAGCGACCTTGCCATATGGCCAGAAATCTACAGAAATCAAGATGAGGATGTTAGATTCGGTTAGGAAACAACATGTATTAGAATTTTTTGTTAAGGTTAGCCTCTCAAACTTGTTGATGATATTGTATCTAATGTCCTGCTGATTTTTGTATACATTGTTGATCATGCAATTAAAACCTTTTTTAATTTCATATCTTAATAAATACGGCCGGGGGACTAGCCCCCGCCTTCCAAAGATAAAGAAGTCTCATGTTCATGTTTCTGGGTGTTGGGTGCCGGATTGGGGGGGGGCGGCAGCCAGTCGCTGACCATGTGAAAAGGGGGGGCCCTCGGCCCCCCCGCACGCATGGCGGCGCGGCGACCGCTTCCCCCCTTCCCCTCTGTGTGCCTCTCGGTGGTGGGGGCGGGCCCTTGGGCGCGACCCACCACCGATTGGCCGGCGGCCTCCCTGACCCGGATACCAGTGGAGGATGTCCGGGTTAGGGGGGGCGGGCTACTGGAGGGGCGGGGCGGAGGGGCGTCGCTACTCCGCCTGGCCCCTTGGGAATAAAGAGGCGGGGAGCGCCCGGGAGACCCCCTTGTCCCTGGACGCTCCCCCACAGCACGGTGTGCCCCGCGCTCGGGGCTTCTTTGTTTTCCCACCCACCATCCCTGGAACCAAAAAATGTTGTTGCTTCACTAAGTTTGGTTTGAGCGTCATTTTGCTAGCGTACTGTTAACATGTCTTACATGCGTAATCGAACTTTATCTGGACTGTATATTTTGATGATGTTATTTTGTTTAGGAATTATTTCCCTTTGTAGCGAACTGTGTGTAAAGTGCTTTGATGCCAATTGTGTCTAGGCCTTTTTTCCCTTTGTAGCTTTACGTTGATGCGTGTTATTAATTAGCCAGTGTAGCTGTCCTTTAGAATTTTTTCCATAGGTCGTCGTATTTATTAGGTATGGGGCATGCGGTAAGGTCATGACCGGTGAGCACATATTTTAAGGTCTGAGGGGGCGGGCATCATCTTATGGAGGTTCCCGCCCAGGGGGAGGGGCCATTGGCCACTCCTAGAACTCCAGGGGCAAGGTAATTGATGCTTCAAAGGAGCGCGGGTCAGGAGTAGTCACGCTTTCCTTAGGCTGGTAGCCACCCCGCGCGCGCATACTCATGACGTCACCGGATGGCGCAGAGTAAGGGCCCTCCTTTAGTGGGTAAATGGAGTTCACGGCGTAGACCGGGCGATTACCGGAGCACGACTGCGCATGCGCACAGCTCTAGGTGAGGCGCAGCTTGTAGGACCTGACACCGGTTAGCGACCTTGCCATATGGCCAGAAATGTACAGAAATCAAGATGAGGATGTTAGATTCGGTTAGGAAACAACATGTATTAGAATTTTTTGTTAAGGTTAGCCTCTCAAACTTGTTGATGATATTGTATCTAATGTCCTGCTGATTTTTGTATACATTGTTGATCATGCAATTAAAACCTTTTTTAATTTCATATCTTAATAAATATGGCCGGGGGACTAGCCCCCGCCTTCCAAAGATAAAGAAGTCTCATGTTCATGTTTCTGGGTGTTGGGTGCCGGATTGGGGGGGGGGGGCGGCAGCCAGTCGCTGACCATGAAAGTATCCACTAGAAAACAAGTCACTTACCTTCTGTAACTCTCTTTCTGGAGAATATTCTATTTATCTCCAGATTCCTCACTTCTTCACGCCCTCCACCTCTGGGCATCTTTATGTTAATGAGGTTCCATGTTAGATTCTGCACTTTCTAGATGTTAATCGGTCTCTGCTCCTTGCCAAATGGCATGCAATGCCTTTTTTTCTAAAGTGATGTCAGCGTTCAGGGGTGCTGCCTATATGTGGCTCTGCACTGCCCTTTCTGGAGATGGAATGAAGCTACAGAGAAGTCCGAAGGCACTATCGCTGGAGAAATTGATGGATTTATTCTCTCAATTGGGTGAATTCAAAAGCGGAGGAATCTGCAGTTAGTGGAGTATCCAACAGAAATTACCACAGTTAAGTAACATATTTGATTGGACCTTTGATTCATTATTTCTTTAAATGATTGCTGATTTGAGTATTTCATGTAGGGGCGATCCGCAACCCCCATGCTCTGCCTCAAAGTAAACCTTGAACTCGACCCGCTCTACAAATGTTGAGACACAGACACTGTTATGGGTTGCTAGTTTGCTTCTTAAGTGTCTGTCAAGGTCATTCTTGCACCTCAGCCTGTCAAGAGGGTTTCTTATACTTCCTTTATTCGTTTTGTATACCATTCTGTTTTGTTTCTTTGCCCCTCAAAAACTTTGTCGTTCTGCAGATATAGTGTCTTTAGCTTGTCATAAAAAATATTTTCTGGTTTTAATGAGGTCGCTTTATTTTTATAGGACATCATTCATTGAAAATGGCTTACAAATTGATGAAAGAAGCCAGCACAGAAAGATCTGCCATTGATTCTTCCGATAGCTTCAGCTCAGACTTGTATGTCCTGTGTGCAGAGCAGGCTCTACAGGTAAATATGAATGTGTATTCTTTTGTATCTGGCAGCAGTGTTTGAGAACTTAATACTCACTAAAACAACAGAGGTTGACCCTGTTTCACAGGGCTTCAAAGCAGTGTATTAAAACTAATATTTTCTTTAAAAAAGTAATTGATTATTGATAGCATGCTCGCACATGTGATCTCCCTTAGTGAGCGTTCAAATGCCATTTAGTAGCATGTATGAAAGGTGAAGGAATGCGCATTCGAGTCTTGGGGTACTGATCTGGGATCTGATCATAAGCATGCCTGACCCTTTGAATTAGTGAGTTTCAGGTTATGTGGCTGAATAGTTAGTTGCCCAGCGTTTAGCACATCAGATGAGCTTAAATGGCACACTAGAATGCAAATCTTGCTCACACCTGCTCAGTGCCAGGATATCCTCACCGGTAATAGTGGGCTTTACAAATGCAAATAACATAATTTATAATATTTAAAGCCTCAAGTGTACCCCTGTATCAGCACTAAGGGCATAGTTTTATACCGTCCATTTTTAGCCTGAATTTTCTCTTGTGGTTTGATGTGTGAAATGTTGGTGTTAAATTCTAAATGAATGAATGAGGAGTTTCTTGTAACGCGCGTACTTAGCCCAGTGGGCGTCAAGGCGCCTAGATTAAATACAGCAACTTAAGGCCCTACCTAGTCCTATTTAATCATGAGTAGGCCTTCTTAAAGAAATACGTTTTTAGAGCCTTTTTGAAAGAGTCGATGGAAGGGAGAGTTTTTATCTCCATAGGGAGGGAGTTCCACAATTGCGGAGCGACGACGGAAAAGGCTCTGGCTCCCCATCTGACAAATTTGATGCGAGGGACAGCTAGTTGACAGAGTCCCGCAGAGCGCAGGTTTCTTGTGGGGGCATAGCGCGAGAGAAGAGAGCCAATGGCACTAACGGGACCATCCATCAATGCTCTGTGGGTAAGACAGAGGATTTTGAAGGCGATTCCGTGCTGTACCGGAAGCCAATGAAGCTCCTTCCTGGCTAAGGTAGCAGAGGAGGCTTTGGGGAGATTCAAAACAAAGCGTGCTGCAGAGTTCTGAAGAGTCTGCAGACGATGGATCAACCCTTTGTTGACTTCCATATAGAGGGAGTTGCAGTAATCCAGTCTCGAACCCACCAGGGCGACTGCAACCTGTTTACGCGCCTGGGGGGAGAGGTACCCACGGATTTTATTGAGTACCCGGATCACACCACAGCAGGTAGCAACGGTCCTGTTGACTTGCAGGGACATAGAGAGTGAGGTGTCAAATATCACTCCCAGATTTCTGGCAGATAGGGAGGGAGTGGGGCAGATGCCAAGAGAAGAAGGCCACCACTCGCTCGACCACAGATTCTGGCTCTTCCCAAATATCAACAGGTAGGTAAAATGCGGCCAGATGTACTAAAGGAATTTACCAACGCAAGTCTTGTGATTCGGGAATTCACTGTGTTCGTGACGGCAAAATGCATTTGTTTTAATGCACAAATCCCATTTTATGATTCGGAAAATGGGTTTTACGGCTCATTCTCGATCGCAGTTTAGAAGGGAGCTCTTTCCAAATTGCTATTTGTTATGTAATGTATCAGTGGCTTGCAACTACAATTCCGGTTTCAAACCATTGATCAGTTAGTAAAACCTCAAAGGAGGTGGTCCTACCTGATTCACATAGGGGAAGCAGTCTCCTTCGACTCTCTTTTCCCTTTGGTACTCTCGGTGGAAGCCTCAGGTGCAGTAGCCAGTGGTCTAGGGGACCACTGTCAGCCACCCCCGATGTTCCAAATGGAAATGTTTCTGTTTTTAAACGACTACCTGCTTTAAAATAAAAAAATAAATCAAAAGTTTTTGGTTTGGAAATACAAAAACAAGAATGGTTGTCTGCTGTCCCTTGCAGGCCACCATCCTAGTGTTTGTAGCCAATTGCAGTGTGTCGCAAATTGTGACTGCCTATTTAATATTAATTACTGGGGCTGTTCTGTGACCATCCCCTCCAACACCAACCCCCTATGAATGGTGATTTTGCACATCGGCCTAATTATACATAGATCGGTCTGCAAAATTGGATACTATTCGCAATATTCGGTGTGCTATTTGCCACCATTATATTAGTACATCTGGGCCATGGTTCTATATTCATAGAAACAAAAATGGTGTGTGTCACTAATGTCAATGAAATATTTAATACAAATCTAATGAAGTTAGCTGCAAGTTTTAAGAGCTTTTCAATATTAGTCTTGCATTTAGGGAGGGGTTTAACCCAAAGACGCATAATATTTTGTATGTGCAATTACATCCGTTTTTGCCCGTTTGCATGTGTGCAGTTTCTCTATTTGCACCCTGTGCGCCCAGCTGGTGCACCTAGCCTGCAGAATCAGCTGTGATTGAATTTACATCTCCATTCCACAGAGTGTACATCTTTTCTTTTCTAATTATTTGATGAGGTGCAGGCTATTATATGTTTTTCTGATCTTTGCATCTCGAACAGTTGATTTCATTTCCAGCCCCCCGCCCCTCTCTTCCATTTGCATGGCTTTTAAAATGGTTGCAAAAGAAGCAAAATCTGATCCGTGAGAAATGTCTTCTGCCTAGTTATTGAGTTTCCATAATTGGAATTTGTCGCAAGCCTCCATTTTGGAACTGAACTTGTGCATGGCAGTGGATGTACCTGCTCGCAGACGGAAGTGATGAGAATTCTGCCAGAGATTCTTTCAGAAGTTACAGCTTTATATGCAGTTGTCACCAATATTGAATGGGAGCCTTTTGTGCAGAACAGTGGAATGACAAATTGCATCGCCTCACATTGAATTATTAAAGAATGTGCGAATGTCTCTTTTGCTAAATAGTTAATCTTGTCTGTTCTTATGTTTATAGTGCGCGCGTCTGAACTGCCAAAGTATATATAACTAGTCCGTTTTTATTCTTTGAGCAAAAAAGATCAGTGTCTTTTCTACATTTTCAGTGCCCAATCAGTGATAAGCCCCTAACGTTAAAAGGTATGATAAAAGGGGCCCAAAATCGAAATTGTAACACCGAATAACATTTAAAAAGTAGGTACTTACTAATTAATTATTCAAATAATTTTCAGTGACCTTCGGTCATTGAAACATTGTACAAAGCCTGTTTTTGTTACATTACCTCATAATTGTTAACCCCTTGCATGCGCGGCTCATTCCCCCGCTGTGCGGGGGGGAGGGGGGCGCGCACAGCGCCCGGGTGCTCATGACGAACTCAGCTCGTCATGAGCCACGGTGGTCGTGTGCACATGACGAGCTGAGCTCATCATGACCACACCCATTTCTTTAGAACGCTCGCACAGCAGGGGAATTAGCCCAGCGTGCAAGCGTTCCAACGGTCATGAGCACACCAGCACTGTGAGCGTCCAAGGGGTTAAGAAAAAACACATTTCACTCTTTTTGGTCTATGAGAGAGAGGAAAGGACACTATTTGGTGCTGCTGATTATAGATCCCTGAAACCCCCCCATATGAAATTCAGCACATTGGAGCACACCAAGGCACGGTGGGCCTCATTTAGACCGTGGCAGATGGTCCCCGTCCAAGGGAGGGCCATGCCCTTCAACACACTGTCGGATAGCCGTCCTCATGTTTAGAGATTCCCACCTGCTTGGCAGGGGTCTCAGTGCTGCGAGGTGACCCACCGCCACAGCAGCAGTAAGGACCTACGGACACCCACGTAGTCTGAGATCTTTAATGACGAGCTTTATGTGATGACCTGTCTCCCTGGGTGTTCTGGTTCCATGTTGGAACCTAGAGTTCGGAACCATATGACACCAATGTTCCTCTAACTTGTAAATTCCATAATTGTCAGTTGTTAGCTGACTGTTGGTTGGGGCTCAATAAATATTACCTGCTGAACATAATCCTGTGGAAATCCTACTTTGTTACACTGGCGACGTTTGTGGATGGGATCAACTCGTGCAAGTTAGCCTCAACAACAGGTGAATAGCTAAACGTAAAGAAAAAATCTCACGTGACTGCTGTGTCGATGAAGGAAGATTATTCCACATCTTCAAGGTACAGCTGTGGCTCAGCGAAGGAAACGCAGTGAAGAGCGTTGAGAAAGACGAAAACACGACGAAAATCGGCAAAGGTAGTCATTTTCAATGATTTATGAAAGAAAATAAAAAAAAAAACGGAGTTTGAATGTGACGTCGATTTTCGAGGGTAATCTCCCTAAGAAAAAAGACTATTTGTTGGAAGAAAAGGTGGTGGACATCTTTGAATGGGAGAGTTTCAAGAATGAAAGAAACAAGCGAGATTGGCAATAGAAAGTGATACAATTGTTTCTTGGCGGCCATATTAGGTCGGGGAAAAAAGAAAACAACCTCGAATAGTCAAAGAAAGAAGCTCTTTTGTTTCGTGGCGGCCATTTTGACTTGGTTTTAACAAAGAAAAGAAAAAGAAAGCCCAATCCACTTTGGAAACAAGACTGAATGTTTGTGATGGATTAGTGGCGGCCATCTTGGATTTTTTTTAATCGTTTTTTTCGTTTTTCGGTTATTTCAAGAAGACTACAACGGGTAAAGCAGCAGTTTGGAGCGTGACATTGTAGGAGTACCAATTCAAATGGTAAAGGAGGACAGAAGGACCTGTTGTACGAAAAACGAGTGAAAACGGGAGGAAGAGTAAAGTCGGAGGAGCTTGTTGGACGGAGTAAGTGACACAAACTTAAAGAAGTGACGAGAGGTGCTGAAAAGGAAAACCAGACTCAACTTTCTAGTTCTACATTGAGAAACTTGGAGCCTGTCAACGGTGATGGGCACACCTTTTGAGGGAAGGGAGGAGGAACTTTGTTGTTAAAAGTTTAAAGGTGAATAAGGTTAAAGTGTGTTAAGTGGATTAGGGGCAGTAAAATGCAGAATGTAACTGCACCTCCTTTCTTTCTGATGGAACCAGGGGAACCACTGATTAGGTGGAAAAAATGGAAGAAAATATTTGAAAATTACGCAAGGGTGTGTGGTGCAAATTTGAGTGGTGAAAGGAAGCATGCTTTATTGATGCATTGTTTGGGCGGAGGAGGCCAGGAGATTTTGGAGACTCTTCCAGTTATTCCACAAGCAGAACAAAGAGGATTGAATGAGTATGAGGTATGTGCTAGGCAGTTGGATTTACATTATCTTCCTAAAGTGAGTACCATCATGGAAAGGTACTATTTCGGGTTACGAGAGCAGGGTAAGGAAGAGAGTGTTGAGGAGTACATTACTGCACTAAGAAAGTTGGCATCAAGTTGCAAGTTTGGGGGTTTGGTGGAAGAACGAATTAGGGATCAGTTTGTTTTGAGATGTGTGAGTGATAAAATAAGGGAAGAGTTGTGGCTAAAAGATGAACCTGCACTTGAAGAAGTGGTAGGTATTGCAAAAAGGGTTGAACACATGTTAAAATGCGTTGGAGAACTGAGCAAGGAGAAAAAGGATGAAAAGCCAAGTAGTTCTTCAACACAAGAAGTGGTGTGTCAGGCTGTGAAGAGAGATGATGAGAAGAAGAAAAAAGAAGTGTGCGAGGGAGAAAAGTTGAAAGGGGAGGTTGACGGTGGTATTCCTAAAATACAGACAAGTAAGAAATTCACAACACCTTTTCAAGGAACTTGTTATAGATGTGGGAAATATGGGCATATGGCAAATGCGAGAGAGTGTCCTGCCCTTAAGTTCAATTGCAATGTGTGTGGTAGAAAGGGACACATTGGTAGAAATTGCAGAACAAGAGTTGGGAGAGATACGAGGACTGAGACTAAGTTAGTTAGTTTTCAGATTAATGATGATGTTGTAGAACATCCTTCTGATTATGTGTTGATTGGGGAAGCAAGTGTGTTGATGAAATTTGATTCATGCTCACATGTTACTTTCATTTCAAACGATGTGTTTGAAAATGTGTTTGGAAAGAAAAAGACTTTGTGTAAACCGGATATAAGACCAACAGGTTATCAAGAACATCCCATAAAAATAATGGGTTACTTTTTTGACTGCATTGAATATAAGGGGAAGTATACGGAAGCAAAAATTTATGTGGTAAACAGGGGAGACAACTTGTTGAGTTGGTCTCATCAGGCAAGGTTGGGTGTGAGTCTCAATCCAAATGCACATCCAGTTATTCAAGTACAGGCTGTAGACAATGATGAGAACAAGTTTATAAAGAATTTTAAAGAGTTGTTCAGTGAAAAACTGGGATGTATAAAGGGTTACAATCACAACATCAAACTGAAGTTGGGTGCGGTGCCTGTTGCTGCTAAAGTAAGGCGCATTCCAATTTGTGTAAAGGATGCTGTGGGTAAAGCGATTGAGAAGTTGTTGTCGACTGGGGTTATACAACCAGTAGAAGCAACTGAATGGCTCGCACCAATTGTGGTCGCGAGGAAGCCTAATAATGAGATTCGGCTGTGTGTTGACCTTCGTGCTTTAAATAAAGAAGTAATAGTTGACAAGTACCCTTTGCCAAACATAGAGGAGTTGGTTTCTACTTTAGATGGGGCATGCTATTTCACCACCTTGGATATGGCTTCGGCCTATCACCAAGTTCCGCTAAAAGAAGAGTGTCAAGAGCTTACTAGTTTTATCACACCAATGGGCGCATTCAAGTTTTTAAGAATGCCTTTTGGGCTGGTTTCGGCAGCCTCGGTATTCCAGAGAATTATGGAAGAACTGTTCAAAGGAATACCGGGGGTAAGATGTTATCAGGACGATGTTCTCATTTCTGGTAAGAGTGAACAGGAACATGATGAGAGGGTTTGCCTTGTGTTGAAGAAAATGATGGATGTTGGATTAACTCTACGACAGAGCAAGTGCAAGTTTGGTGTCAATGAGCTAGATTATTTGGGCCACCACATTTCAAGGAAGGGCATATGTCCAAAAAAGGATCTTGTAGAAACAATTGAAAAGTTGAAGGAGCCATGTTCAAAAGAAGAGGTGTCATCATTTTTGGGCATGGCGGAATTTTACAATAAGTTTGTCAGAAATTTCGCAGATAAGACTGTTAATCTTAGGAAAATCATGTGTAAAAATTCTGTGTTTAGTTGGACTGAGGAGTGTAGTAGAGAGTTTGATCAGGTGAAGATGGATCTGAGGAATGCACCAAATTTGCAGGCGTTTGTTCCAGGGGATCCGACGTTTATTGTAACAGATGCTAGCAGTAAGGGTCTGGGTGCTTTGTTGTTACAGGTGAGGAAAGACAAAGAGGTCCTAATAGCTTGTGCTTCGAGATGTTTGAAGGGGGCGGAGTTGAATTACTCTGTCATAGAGAAAGAGGCGCTAGGTATATATTGGGCTGTGAATAAATTCAGGAAGTTTGTTTGGGGTTCCTCCTTTACCGTCAGATCTGATCACAAGCCACTAAAGGAAGTGTTTGAAAAGAAGGGGTTAGACTCAATCTCAGCAAGAATTAGGAGATGGGTAATTTCTTTGCAGGAGTTTGTGTTCAGGTTTGAGTATATTCCAGGAAAAACTAATTTCTCGGCTGATTGTCTGTCTAGGCTGGTGGATGTTGTAGAGAATGTTGAGGAAGCTTTGGCTGACGATTTTGAGGGTGAATTAAAGGTGTGTGACGTTACTTTGGGGGCGGTGAAGGAAGTTGCTTGGAGAGAAGAGCTGAGTAAGGATGAAGATTTAAAGGAAGTAATTAAATTGTTGGAAGGTGGTAGGTCTCGTTCTTTAAAGAAACCTTGGTCTTTGATTGCTGATGAGTTGGCAGTGGTGGATGGTTTACTCATGAGAGGTACTAGGTTAGTTCCACCTGTTAATCTCAGAAGTGTTCTGGTGGACATGTCTCATGAGGGACACTTGGGTATTTCAAAGACGAAAGAACGCATACGAATGGACTTCTGGTGGCCAGGTATTGATTTGTTGGTGGAACGCACCGTTAGGGATTGCTCTTCTTGTCAGGCAAGTGATAAAGTTTTGAGGACGAGGTCTTCTCCAATGGTTTGCAGGAGGTTGCCTAGGTCCCCCTGGGATGAAATTGCAGTTGACATTGTGGGGCCTTTACATGGTGAGCATCAAACTCCATTTATGTTGGTTTTATTGGATTTGTATTCTAGATGGGTTGAGGTTAGTTTGGTAAGGGAGATTACAAGTGAGTCTGTTATTTCCTTTTTGGAGTCTGTCTTTAAACGCGAGAGTTTTCCGAACTCCATTCTTTCTGACAATGGGCCACAATTTTGTTCAGGGAAAGTTGAGGAGTAACTCAGTAAGTGTGGCATAATTCACAAGAGGATTTCTTTGTATCATCCTGAGGCAAATGGTGCTTTGGAGAGACTCAACAAAACTTTGAAGGAAAGCATTCAGTTGGCAAGGGTTAACAATTTGGACTGGAGAAAGGAGTTACAGAACAGAATTTCAGCATATCGATTCTCTCCTCACTCAACTACAGGGAAAACTCCGTTTGAACTTTTCAAGGGTAGAGCACCTAACACTTGTTTATGTCCTGCCTGGATGGCTGCAGACAAGGGTGTAAAAAATAATGAGGTGGGTGCATGGAGAGAAAGGGAGTTGAAACTACAGAGGAAAAGGAAAATATATGTAGATAGGAGAAATTCTGCAAAGGATTCCAAATTCATGGTGGGGGAGGTAGTAAAGATCAGGGCTCCTGTGGGCTGTCAAAACTGGTCGAAGTTTTCTGTTCCTAGAACCATTGTGAAAATTTTCAAAAATGCTGTAAAGACGGAGGATGGTCGTATCTGGAACAATAGTCGTGTTTCTCATTTTGGGGGAAAAGGGAAATGTGATGACATTGTTTTTGTTCCTGATTTGCGTTCTAATTATTCTCGCAAGAGTGTGAGAGTACGCAGGCCTCCTGTTCACTTGCGTGATTATGTCTAGGTAGTTTCTTCTTTGTTTTTCCTTATCTTTCTGTTGCCTATTTTATTGCTGGACATGTAAACCTGTTTAGTGTTTAAGAGGGAGAAGTGTGATGACCTGTCTCCCTGGGTGTTCTGGTTCCATGTTGGAACCTAGAGTTCGGAACCATATGACACCAATGTTCCTCTAACTTGTAAATTCCATAATTGTCAGTTGTTAGCTGACTGTTGGTTGGGGCTGAATAAATATTACCTGCTGAACATAATCCTGTGGAAATCCTACTTTGTTACACTTTACACATTCCATAGTCCCTCCTTCCTAAATATGATTGTGATAGTGAAAGGGGATTTCATCATTTGGGGTGACTTTCCTTTGGAGACATGCAAAGAGGTGCTTTACTATTGACGTGAATTTCAGAGTATCTTTCTTGGAAGGACATCGTCCACTTTGGCTGAAACCCTCAGGAATGGAATCGCCCCTCTTATCAGCCCTAATTCGGTGTTCCGACCTTAAGCTTGTACCCTGAACATTTTCCCTTTCGGCTCATCCTTTTTGTAAAGAAGTCCAGAAGGTTTCTATGCAGAGATGTTTAGGGGATGCCTCGGAATCTTTTGCTTAGGATTGCAGGTGGAATTTATGAGTGCCTGGCTGAAACCTTTTTTTAAGTCCTCCCTGGAGAATATGTTTCAGAGCTTCGCTCCTTCACCAGCTGCCTCAGGAAGAAAGTGTCCATCAAAAGAGCAAATAACTTAGAGAGGAAGTACCCCATGCCGTGCAGGATAGAGTCCAGATTAGAGAGGGATTCAGGTGGTGGGGGAGTTTAAAGTGAGACTGGAACATATACCAAAAAGCCCAAAGAGGGTTGTAAAGTGATTGTTAGAGCTCAAACGTTTTCAACAGAAACCCTCTTCAAAACGTTTAAGGATCTCACTACCTTTATACGAATGCAGTTGGCACTCCTCATCTTTCCAGTTGGTAAAACTTCAGGTTAAAAAAAAAAATAATAATTAATGAAGTTGAAGATCTTCTCTAGGCAGTAGTGACGTACCATGTGCTTAGACTTTTGACCACATAGTTACAAGACTGGGAGGTGGTTAATGAGGACTAGGTTGTCCAGGTTTTGGTTAAGATGGCCCGTTTGTCCTCCCTGTTAGATCCTGTTCTGACTGTTTGCCTGCCTTCTCGTCATTGAAATTGGTGGTGGGGAAACCCCTATAGGGGCGGCACTGTTGCCTCTTTTTGAAAGCTCCATTTTTCAAACAACTACAAGGCCATCCAGTAGTATGTGGCTGCTAGAGAGTCAAAGATCTGGGTTTTGAGCTAGACAAGGAAGTAAGAATCCTCTCCTCCTCACAGGATGTAGGATGGCAGGCAGTCTTTTATTTTTGGGGAGATTAGCTACCTTTGCCTCATAGCCTCACCTCCTATTGATTAGCAGCGTAGATGCACTAGTGAGAGGTAATTTAATAGTAAAAGTATTGTATTCTGTTAGGAAGAGAACAGGAAGGTTTTACATTTTTCCATCTCTGCACTTATCACCCGCAGTGTGCCTTAGGGCTTACCTCTTTCTCATATGTTCTTTACTATCAATATGCAGGGTCTGATTACGCTAGTTAAGAAGCATAAGTTGAAACACCCAAATAGGCAAAAATGGAGAAGTGATGGAAAACAGAACAGCCAATTGTTTGAGTGAATATCCAGGACTGGATGCGTCGGCTTTTGCTGGCCATGATGTGGGCTTGAATGTTACTGCTGATATGAGATTTGGTCACCCCAATGTTTCCATGTACATGGCCTACCCTCTTGCCACAGCTCTTGCTTAGAGGACAAGTCATGATCAAAGCTCAAATCTAAGCTGGGTATAACAGCTAGAGGCATATTATCCCTTATTATCAAGCATACCTCTCCTCAAATTGGTCCACAGTTCTGCCCAGACAAGACTACATTTTCTGCATGCACCTCAGCTGTCCAGTCCAAGCCATTACCAGTTTACATAAATCTAAAAATCATGCTGTTCAGGTCATTTGCAAACAGAAAGTCATGGATTCCTTGGAACTGGCTACCAAACCACAGACAGCACTGATTGTGAGGTAAAAGTTTAATGTTGTGACAGTGGTCCATCATATACTCATTGGTGGTGGGATGTGTTCTTCAGGTACATCCTTTGAAAACTCCAGACTGTTTGGTGTTTCCAGTCAATTCCTTCCCCTTAATATGTCTAGCTCATTTCAGGAAAGGCTTCTTTGTGGGATTACACTATCCAAAATGTCTATAGTGAAACAGTTGAGTGCCCTAGTGGAGTCTTTAGTGAAGGAAATTGACCTTGGACACATATAGAAGGCTCTGAAAACAAAGCTCACGGTAGGGATTTTCCCTATTGACTCCTCACTTTTATTATTGTGGCATCTTGACAGAAATAGGTGTCTCAATCCACCCCTTTCATCCATGGCAGTAACCATGAACATAGGAAGGCTGAATGGATCAGAACTCCTTCTAACTCCCCCCTCTCTGATTAGAATAAGTAACCATGAACAACAATAATGCTGGCTGGAAAGACTGAGCTGGGATTGCATGTCTGTTAATCTTCTTCTAACACTATTGTCTGTCTAATGATGCCTGAGTGCACACTCAGGTTGGAATAGAGATACTGAGCTGCTTGCTTCTATACTGAATGTGTGTGAAATAAGAACTTGTGCTGGGGAAGAAAATGAAATAGTTACTGTGAGAGGGTCAACACCTCTGGACAGGCCCTGAGAGTTACACTCAAAGCAAAGGTTAGTGCTCAGGTGGAGTTGGCCAGTCAGAGTGGAGGGAATCAAGTTTGGCAGGCCACTAAGAGAAGAGAGATCCATGACCACCCCCAGGCATCTGCACAAAAATTGGAAGGCTGCAAGCAGTCTTTTCCTTTTTGCTTCAGGCTCCTAGTGAAGAGTCAGTGCCAGTGGCAGGACACATATGTGCTTTTTCACAGAGTTCACTAGTCTTGTCACAAAAATTCTGGTTCTGCCATATCTTTGAGGCCTTCTTCTCTCATATTGGAAACTTGTTGCCGGCCATTTGCCAGAAAACTAGTGCATGAATTGAATTCACCTTTATGCTGAAACTTTTTTCAGCACGTCAAACAGCATTTTCTCTGTGGCTAGAGTGAGGTCTCAGTAGGAGGTTTTGTGCAAGCAAGCTCCAGGACCGCCTGCATGCCTCTATATTTTCATACCACTCGTGATGGTTGTTTGCCTCATCAGTAAACTTTGGAAGAGGGTCAATGGAGTTTAAACTTAACAAGGACAGCTGGTGTGAGAACCCAGTATCTAAGAGGTGGAAAAGACCCAGTTAGGTAAGGTTGGGAGAAGGACAAGAGCAGTTACTTTCTCTATCTCGGCATGTGTTCACAGACTGACTTTGGCATAGTGGGGGACCATTACGAATTTATCACAAACTACTCTTCCTACTAGTGCTACTCCACAATTTAGGGTCGAAGACAAAGATCCACAGTGTTGAGTGAAAGAAAGCAACATCTGTGGCCATGTTCTTGAATAGCGGTATTAACTAAAGTAATTGAAAGAAGCAAATGACAAAAATAGCTTATGTAAGTCAACGCTGCACCCTCTACAGGGTAGTGAACTATAAATCTAGTCCTCTGTACTTGGAAACCACTTGTTACAGTACGGCAAATACAATCTTGATGTGCACTGTGGCTATACTCCCACTCACCTTGTCAGGAGGACTTTTCAGTCTCCCACCTAAATGTATCCTATAGTAGCTTAATATTTGATTGCTTGTCTGGGATCAATGCTTATGTGACAATACATTTAAAATAAAAAGAATATTGAGGTTCAAACCAATGTTTAATCTAAAGATTACAATTGTAGTAATCAGTAACCATAAAAATTAGGAAGTGAAAAGGCCGTTTGTTAATGTCAAGGAACATCAATTCTTTGTTTCTTTAAAGAAACCAAAGGCAACACATGTTTACATACAAGTCAGTGGGAAAGACAACAATGTCTAACATAACTAAAGGTTGTAAATAAAGAGAGGAACCGGGAGCTTTTTTAGTAGGTCCAGCACAATGTCATTCTCCCTTTCTCCACCCTGTTGCTTTTTTTCATGTCTCACAACGATACAAGGTAAAAGCGAACCTAGTACGAATCAGCACGGCTGGTAACTTGATCAGTCAGTTAAATTGGAAGCACCAGCCTTGCAGTACTGTAAGACAATCAAAAAAGTTTTTCTCTGGTCGGTCCTGATGAATTGCCTATAGACCCCATAGGGGTTAAATATGGCAAGAAACATGTTGACCAAGATTTATAGCACGCATGCTCTATAGGACCATTAGCTCTAATTAGGGCTACACTGTTTTTACTTACTTAGGCCTCACAAATAAACGTTTAGTAAACAGAGCTTCCCTAAACCTGTTTCAATACACCTCTATCACTTTACTACACTACTCTCCACAGCCCACACACCCTCACTCCCCTAATGGCCTTAGCCAAATGAACAAATGTGCAAAACTTCCTAGGCAATCACAATAAGGGAACTAATGCAAGGAGGGACGGACAACTAGGTAAATGCACATACATTCATATATTATTTATTTATCAAACAAGATTTTATACACATTATTTAAAATTTGTCAATTTATAAATCACAATTACATACAAAATAAAAAGAATTTTAAAATGATGACTAAATCACCAACATTATGAAAGGAACAACAATTAATATTCTACAACAAAATGTGGCAAATTTATATTTATCGAAGCGCGTTTCGGCGTTCAAGACAACGCCTTCTTCAGGAGCCACACAATTTTCTGCAACATAACAGAAAAAATATAATTATAACAAAACCATATTTGTTATCTCTAAAAAATCAATCAATTAGTGCATTCACATTTTATTTAAAAAAGAGAAAATATGTCCTCCACATCGTAGCTATTAGACCCTAATGATGCAAATATAAAAATATATTCAAAAGAAGCACAGTTATTGACAGTGTGTAAGAAGTTGGAGAAACATGATAAATCCAACAATTGCAACATGGCCGGTTTTAACAATTTGTAAAACATTTTAAACCAACATTTAAAACAGTTAATTCAATAATTCATTATATTCGACAAGGCATTATATTCAAATATCATTTATGCCAGCTAGAAAATTCCTATATGTTTTAAAAATCAGATGTACAATATACGTACAGATTGACTTACTAAAAACAGGGACAAGGTATGTCTGTCTTTGAGCCTTCACTTGATATGGCTACAATGTATAAAGTACACTGCAGGATTTCCCAAGGGGATGTGGTACTCCTTACATCAATGGTATAAGCACCTAGTTAATAAGAAGTGAGGGGTATCAATGAAAAATATAAAAAGGCAGAGACTAAGTTTTCCATTGGCTAAGGGTAAACTAACCGAGAGAAGTCTTAAATTCTCACCTTTTAAAACATTTCTAGGATCCTGCGTTGAAAACGTCTAGCTGATAGGGCACGGCGCAGTGTGACAAAACGGAAATGCAAAACAATGATTTCGTCTATATCGGAGAGGAGAAACACGATGGCACTAATTAGCGTTCAATCGACAAAAACTCGTGATTAAGGCACATGTCGTATCTCAGCGGAACCGTTATATGAAACTCCCACTCACCAATAAATTAGACGACAAAGTCTTCAGGAACTTCAATGAGCCCAGAGAGCCGAGACCATGTTTCATATCAGGTTTTATGCTTTAGTAAGAAACGGAGACGTATTTTTTCTTCTCTATGTTTACTCGTTTCTCCAGACAGGATAATGTCGAGCATACGAGTCTGTCGGAAAAGGATATAAAAGCCAGACCACCCCGAGAATTAGATAAAGCGGCATGTCCGGAACTGTTTCCACTCGGCATTGCCGTTAAGAATATGGTAGCAATGATCGATAAAAATTAACCCGTAGTTCGACTTACCAACAAAGGATAAGTTGTATAGATTCAGCTACCGTCTGGCGTCCGGTGCGGTGATAACTAACCCTCGCTTCACCGGACGAAGGTTAAAATAGCTTCCGGCATGATTCACGTGTCTGCCAGGATAGAATTTTTAAAGCGGCAGTGTCGGCCTGTTATTTAAAGCGACAATGAGGAATTCAGCTGTATGGAGTAGACAACGCAACTCAACATACATATTCCGATCAGTAAACCACATTCAACACATATAAATTTGTGTCGTGTGACATAAAGGACACCAAGGTTAACTAGTAACAGCCATGTAGATAGAACCAGTGGCCGCTTGGGTATTTTAGTGTCATTATGCCACTGAACGCATAGATAGCAGTGCTCGAAGGGACAGACTCGAAGAATGGTAATAAAGTACTTAAAAAATCGCATTTTCCCAAGGGATTTCAGAATTTAATCCCTTAGAGAAAGTGTTAAAAACAAAAATCCAGTAAACTTCGCGTTTCTTGCGAATGGCACAACCACCTTTGCCATCAGGAACTCTGATCTTCTCTAGAATGCGCCACTGGAATTCATCAGGTTTATGTTTATATTCCAGATAATGTTTTACCAGTGGCGCCAAGATCTTACCGGTTTTAATGGCAGATCTATGTTCCGTCAGCCGGACCTGAACTGATCTTGAGGTTTCGCCGACATAGCCCAACCCGCAGGGGCATAAGATGAAGTATATGACATTAGTGGTTTTGCAGTTCCACATACCACATGCTTTTGTTGAGAAGCCATTATGTATATAATTTTCACCTTTTAGGATATTAGTACATGATTTACAAGAGGAACAGGGCACTGTTCCACGAACAGGCAGGTTATTCAGCAAGGACCGTTGCACAGGGCCACCATTATTAGCACTGTTGCTAATTCTTGAATGAACAATTAGATCTTTAATGTTTTTATTTCTTTTGTGTGCAAACAGTGGTTTGGCTAAGGTGTCTTTGGATGTAGGATTACAGTTTAAAATGTGCCAATTACTGTTGATGATTTGTTTGACACGGTAATTTAGGGTGGAATGTTTAATGACGCAGACAAGTTGGTCTGTTTTCTTCACTTCCCTATTCTCTAACAAAGCGTTACGGTCATAAAACCTGGCTCGTTTGTAGGAGCTTCTTACTAATCTGTGAGGATACCCTCTCTCTAAAATTTTTTTCCTCATTTCAGATGCTTGGATATCAAAATCACGAAGATTGGTACAATTCCTGCGGACACGCAGGAATTGGGAAAACGGAATACTATCGCGTTGACTCTTAGGGTGAAAACTAGTAAAGTCAAGCAATGTATTTCGGGCAGTGGGTTTTACAAACAAATCAACTATTAGCTTATTATTTTCGTTTTTTATTAAAAGATCAAGAAATTCTACCTGGTCATTATCATATTTAGCAGTAAGTTTGAGGTTAACATCTGCCATATTGATCCATTCAAGGAATTCTAACAGTGAGTCTTTCCCATTGGTCCAGATAAAAAAGATGTCGTCAATATATCTGGACCAATGGGAAATGGACTCAAAGAATGGTGCAATTTCGTTATCAATAAATTTGTCTTCGAATGCTGACATGTAAATGTTAGCAATCGATGGCGCAACTGATGCACCCATACTTACTCCTCGAGTTTGACGATAGAGTAAGTCTCCAAACTCAAAAATATTCTCAGTGAGTACGATATACAGGCAATCAATGAGAAATTTTTTGGGACAACTTATATTATGTTTATCGATAAACCAATCTGTTGCCATTATAGCCTCTTTGAGAGGGATGTTACTATACAAGGACTCAATGTCCATGGTGACTAAGAAATCTCTGTCATGTATGAAGTCTAGGTGTTCAACTCTTAAAATCATGTGGCCAGTATCTTTAATATACGACTTGATTTTAGGTATATGAGGTCTTAAGACATGATCTACAAACTTAGAGAGTGGCTCTGTTGGTGTTCCTATAGTAGACACAATCGGTCTATAGGGGGGATCAAAGACGTTCTTATGCACCTTGGGTAACCCATAGATACATGCTATTTTCCCTTTGTTATGATTAAGGAAATCATGTTCCTTAGAACTAATGTCTCCATTAGAAAGAGCCTCACTTGTAAGTAATCGAATTTTTTTGTTGATCATGTTAGAAGGGTTGAAAGCTATTTCCTGATAGGTAGTATTATCACTCAACATAGACTTCATTTTCAGTTTGTAATTATCAGAGTCAATGACAACAATTCCACCTCCTTTATCACAGGCTTTTATAACAAGATTATTATTGCCAGCTAGAGATTTTAGAGCAAGGGATTCTTCTTTATTAAGATTATAGATAGGTGTGGTAACTTCAGGGCCAACTTGCTCTAAGGAGGGGCTAAAAGTCGAGGGCAGTGATACTGTTTTGTTAATGTCAGGGTCGTTATTGTTACAGCCATTTATTTGGAAAAACTTTTTAAGTCGAATTTTCCTAAAGAAAGAAATAATATCTTGATATAATTCAAAGATATTTACATGCGCATGGGGCACAAACGATAGTCCCTTTGAGAGTACAGATTCACTACAAGTATCTAGGGTAATTGCAGATAGATTGAAAAATAGGAATTATGTTCCTTGCCCCCAGTACTGGCGACTTCGGGTCTCCCTGATAACATGGGGTTCCTGTTGATGTTGCTGATGTTGTTGTTAATTCTGGAAGTTGCCTCTGTTCTGACCTTGAAATCTCACTCTCGGTCGACCCCTGCGAGGCCCCCTGTTGGATAAAAAAGGTCTCTGAGGTCGAGAACCCGAATAGGAATTAGATGCTCCTTCTGATTCGTAATAGTGATTAGGGTTCTCTCCTTCAGAGTCCGATGTATCAGAAAAATTATTAACTCTTTGGGGAGCGTTTCTACTTTCATCTATATAATGATTTTGTTTGTAGAATTCTTTCCCTAAGTATGGGTAGGCTATCTCATCCGAATAGAATCTTTTATCCTTAGAAAGTTTGTCTGTTTTTCGTTTGTTAAGGTAATTGTAAAATGATTCTAATTCCCTATTGCATTCTTCTATTTTTTTCATAGCTTCTTCTACCCCCTTGATTTCTTTGAGTTTACTTTCTAATTCATCGATTTCATTTTTGATTTCTGCTGCCAGTTCTTTTGCAGTTTCTACAATCAAGATCATAAGATCACGAGAGCCAAATGAACTCCGCTAAAGAGCCCTTTCGTGGGTGCCCGTCGGGCATTACAGTGCCGGCCCGACGAGGAGCTTGCCCAAATGATGAAGCATGACATCTCTCTGGGTGTGTGAGGGCACTTCCTCCATTGGGAGGTTATTCCACAGACCTGACTATCACTATCTGTCCTTAGGAACTGCACACCTGTATATTTAAACTAACATAACTAAAACCCATGATTGGACTTTACTTATATTTGGCTGACTTGTAAGTGGGCTACATTTCCTTTAGCATAGATTCCACATACTGTTCTAGTTTTACAGTGTTTGTGGACTCTGGAACACCCGTGATGTGTAGGTTATTCCTCATTGAGCGGGCCTCCTGGCCCCTATTTTTAGCTTGGATGATTGATAAGATTTTCTCCATGCCTGAGCATTTGTCGGCCACCGTTGCCAGCCCATCCTCCTCCGTAGAGATTTGTTGCTTCACCTCTTGAATGCAGGTGTTGTGCTTCTCTAGTTTACTTGCCACTTGGTCCATTCTTAGGCTCAATGCATTGATTTTGCCATCTATAGTTTGCAGACTATGCTGCATTGCCTGCAGTGTTTTTTCCAGAGTGGAGCCATTCCCGTCCGCCATTTCCTGTGTTGGGTCTGGCTGCTTATGGGGTCTTTGTGGAGCACCTCATTTCAAAGGAGAGAGTTGATTGCTGCTTATCTGCTTTGCTTTGCCCATATTGTCTTTGTCCTGTTCTACTCCTCCTTTGGTCTGGTTGATCATGGCCACTGCTCAATGCTCGCCGCTATGCTATCCTCCCACTGTTATTGCGGTGCCATGGTTGGTCTACACTGGGAGTAGGCTCAGGGTATCAGCCTCACATCTCTTCCCGCATTGCCCATAAGCCACGCAGCCCACACCTGCTCTTCCGGTCTCCATGTGGGGTCTTCGTATCACCTCAGCAGCGTTGTACTCTGGACGTGCTCAGGGGAACCCCTCAGCCCCACAACTCACACCTGCTCACCCAGTCTGCACGTAGGGATCTCACTTCACCGCAGCCGCACTGAACTCTGGGCACGCTCAGGGCTCCCGGTTGCGGTTTGCGCCTTAGGCCGCTTATGTGCCTCATGGCGTCTCGTGCGGATCCAGCTAGTCTCTGTTCTCTATTTATGCGTCATCCAGTCACAGAGGCGGGGCCACCCCGAGACCGTCGCAGCCCCATGGGGTAGTCCGACTCACCTCCCTCTCTGTGCAGCGGCGTCTCCTGGGTTCAGCTGCTGTGCTACCGCCCGCGGAGTCTCCCGCAGCCCGGTCCCACAGCACTCGTTTCCATGATGTTCTGTGCTCCACTGGATCCCCGCCTTCAAGCCTCTGGCTAGTGGGTCTCGCCGCAGGACCCCAGCGACCGGTCTTGAGCTCCGTGGCCACACTGCGGGCAGCAGTTGTATCTAGGCTGCCATGTTGCTCGGATCCTGGTTGCATTCAGGTTGGTCCTTCGCTTCCTGTGCTTCAATTTCGCCGCTGAGGTTCGTCACAGTATTCTGTCAGGTCTGGTTAAGGAATGCTGCATTTCTAAGTTTCCAATTGCAGTTGTGATGCAGGATTTTGTCGGATTGCTTGCTCCAGCCAGCGGAGCCACACTAAAGTGCAGCCATCTTGCTTTGGGGTCGCTAGCGCCCCCGATTTATTCTTTTTTAAACATTTTTATTGGGATTTTCAGGTGCATTAAAAAAAAAGACATAACAAATAGTATAGCATGAACATACAATAGACACAAGTTGAGGCTGTACATAAATTGGCAATGAATTATCAGTTTCAGTCCAGGAATAAATACACACTTAATGATAAAAGGTATTAATGATAAAATCCGTTTAACAAAGACAAGCCCGGGTAAACATACAGAGGTAGAAATAACAAGCTGCATCCTTCACGATCTCACCTCCCTCCACTTTGAAATAGGTGCCCAGAATCGTCTTCCCATCTCCCGTTTTTTTGCACCCTTCAATTCATATAGGCTCGACTCTCTATTATGTACACCCAATAATCTAGAGAGCCACATCTGGAAGGAGGGGGAGAGGGATCTTTCCAACCTGCCGATAGTATGATCCGGAGCACCGCAACTGACATAAAAACCAGTGCTTCCTCATCTTTTCACAAATTAAGCTTAGAATCAGTACCTAATAACATCAGGGTAGGCCCGGGGATAGATCGATCTTATGACCTAGCAGCCCCTCCCAAAATTTCTCTATCTCATCCCTAATCGAGCCTAGCAGGCTACATTGAGAAAACATATGCAGTAGATCTGCGCACCGGCATTACATCTGGGACACTTCTCATCTTCCCTGACCTCCCAAGCAAATAATTTTGCCGGAATAGCTTTTTGTTCAAACATATAGCAAGATCTAGATCGACATCGGGGTTACCCAATTTTGTAGCCCAAGCGCGTTCAGTCTTTTCAATATCATCTTGAATCCTCATTACAAGCAAGGTATACAATACTTTTATCTTCTTACAACCTTTATCTAGTATCTCAACTATGGGGAGCTCTACCGAAGGCAGCAGCTTAGGTCTTAGCGCCTTCAGGGTTCGGACAATTTGGCCATAGAGCAGCCAATGGTTAGATGGAATACCAAACCTGCGTTGCAGGACATCAAACCCCGCAATCCTATCACCCTCCATGATATCCCCTAGAGTCTTAACTCCCAATCCCTTCCAGACCTGACGATTCCTGTCCGCTCCCAAATGGGATAGAAGACTAGAAATACACAGATGTAAATATGAATTTATCTTTGGAGCCTTAATAAACGTCAGGATATTTTTCCAAACCAACCAGGCTCCGTTGAGAGTTTTAAGTCGAGCCTTCTTATAGAATCTCCGATCAACTTCACACAACAATAGGCTGATGGCCTTTTCCCCCAGCAGCAGCTCAAACATAGAGGGTGAACTCTGAGAACCAATATTTTCTGCTTCCGAGTCTTCCTCAAAATGAAAAAGGACAGACAATTGCATCAAAAGGCAGGCCCAGTGATAAAGTCTTAGATTTGGCAATGCTAACCCACCCCTTTCCCTGGGAAGTGACATAAGGCTGGTGGAACGCCTAACTTTACCAAACTGCCATATGAATCTTATAAAAACGGATTCCAGGTTTTTCATTATCTTTTCATCGATACAAAGTGGTATGGCCCGGAACAAGTACAACAATTTGGGAAACATTGACATTTTTAATACGTTTACCCGCCCTATCAATGAAAGATGCAGCACATCTATTCTTTTTAGCTCAGCTTCTATACCCTTTATGAGAGGGAGATAATTTTCCTCTACAATCCTATCAACTGAAGCATTGATTTTCACACCTAGATAGGTAGCAGAATCGACAAACCTTGGGTCAGATTTAATTATATTTTGGGAACAAATTATTTGTGTTTTTGATTCATTTAGGAGGTATCCTGAGCGGCGACCAAAGGCCTTTGCCATCTGGACCAGCGTTTGCAGCGCCTGCTGGGGATTGGTAGTGATAACCGCAAGGTCATCTGCATAAGCCAAAATTTTATTTACGTGGCCATTATAAACAACAGGACTTATCCTAGGGCATCCTAATATTTCCTGAATAAAGGGATCGACATAAAGAGAAAAGAGGATAGGGGAGCAGGGGCACCCTTGACGCGTCCCTCTCTTGATGTTTATTTTATCCGATCTCTCACCCATAATCACTACTCTCGCTACCGGGTCCAAGTACATAGCTTTAAGGGCTCTAATAACTTTTTAACAAAAACCTTGCCCTGCCAGAATACCCCAAAGAAAGCTCCAAACAACACGATTAAAAGCTTTCTCTGCGTCGAGCAGGATCATGGTCATCTCCCCCCCCCCCGTGGCAACAAGGGCGTCGAACAAGGCTATTGTCCTGCATGTGTGATCCGTCGTACCACGACCCGGGACAAACCCATGCTGCCACGGGGAGACGAGACCGCCAATGATCCTGCCCAACCTCTTAGCCCATGTTTTAGAATACAACTTAGTATCCGCGTTAATCAACGAAATCGGGCGATAGGACCCTGGTTTCTCACTCGGTTTCCCCTTCTTATGCAAGATTATTATATTTGTTTCCCTCCATGAGTCCGGGACCACCCCCGAACACAGAACCCCATTAAATAAATCCACGAGCAGCGGGGTGATCTCAGATTCAATCGCCTTATATACCTCCAGGGGGATCCCGTCTGGGCCTGATGCCTTTCACGATTCTAATCCCCACAATGCAGCTATGACCTCACTCTCAGTAATTTCTCTATCCAGCTCTTCTCTTGCTGCGTCATCCAAACGAGGACCATTATCCGAACACTCCTCCCCTTGGTTTATATCACAATCTTCCTCATCATAAAGCCTCTGATAAAAATTCTCGAAAACCTTTAAAACATCCTTGGCCTCCGTATATTCTTTCCCCTCCTCTTCTATACAGGAAATTACATTCTTGGCTTTTTCCTGCCTTAGTCGTAGGGCTAGGGCTCTTCCTGCTTGCTCCCCTGTTTCATAGCGTTTGGCCCTTGAGGTTTGATATTCACTGATCGCCTTCTGGGTCACCTCCTTCTGTAGTGCAGCCTTGACCGTCATTAATGCACTTTGGCTTTCGCAACTATCCCCCCCTGAGGTAATGTCCTTGACGTGTTGTTCTTCTGCAATAGCTAATTTCCCCATTATTCTCTCCATCTCAGCCCTGTCCTCTCTCCTCAGCCTAGCGGAACAACTTATTGTTTCCCCCCTTAAAGCTGCTTTAAATGCCTCCCAAACCCCATTACGGGAGGAGCTATATCTATTAGATGCAAAAAATTCACCCGCCCATTTATTAAGGTGTTCTACAAACCTATTGTCCGCTAATAATCTCCTTTCAAAGGTCCAGCTTGTCCTTTTTCTTTCCACCTTACTCTGCTCATACGATAATATCAAGGGGTTATGGTCAGAGATTAATCTCGGGAGTTTTATAATACCAACCCTATTTATTTCGGAGGAAGAGGTAAAAAAGTAATCTAACTTAGTATACTTCTGATAGGGGTTTGAGAAGTAAATAAATCCAGGATTTTGGGGTTCTTTAACGCCCCACACATCCTTCAACCCATGTGAGCTGATAAGAGCCTGTATGGCCCTACAGACTCTGGGCTTCCTCCCTACATACTGCCCCCGTTCAGCCAATCCACTGAGATATTAAGATCTCCACATAATACTATGGGGGTCAGCCAGCTGACTAATTCTACTTCTAAAAGATCAAAAATCTCAGGGTCATCCTTATTAGACCCATAAACTACAGATAATGTAAAACCCATTTCCATCTCGGCTATTACCCATCTTCCATAGCTATCCACTTGAACACGTCTAGCCACCCCCAAGGATGTTCTTGCCAGAATAGCCACCCCCTTAATTGTTGAAGATTGCGTCGAGCAAGCCACTAACTCAAAGCCATTAAGGAGCAGCAATTTCCTCTTGGCCCACGGGAGATGGGTCTCTTGAAGGCAGAGAACCTCTATTTGGTTGTATTTCACAAAAAATGCCAACCTTTGCCGCTTCCTCCAATCATTCATACCTCCCACATTAATCGTACGAATTCTAATGTTCGCCATCCTGAACAACTGAGCAACCTACTATAAAATCCTGAGCCTTAGTCAACCTCTTCTTTGCTGAACTTATGTCTTGACTACTAATGCACCATTTTTCACGTTTTCCCCCAAACCCACCCTCACCCCCCTCTCCCACCCTTCTGACCCCTCTGACCCCCCAACCCCTTCCACTCTCCCCCCCACCCTACTCTGTGAAGCGCTCAGGTCTTGTCTGAGCATGTGATGGTCACACGGTGATAGCAGTGTGGACTTAAAAAAAAAAAAAAAAAATTACCACGGAAACCCTTGCAGCCTGGTCCCAAAGTCCAAAAAGTCCACAACCAGGCAGATTAGCTCGACCCAAACCATCCTTAAGCAGCCACTGAAGCCTTAAATCTTACAGATCTTACAGATCAATCATCCCTATCGCTTACACATTCCGCCCTATTTGCCTAGAGAGTCAAGGTACTCCTTAGCCTTGATTTCTGAAGAGAAATACAATGTCCTCCCTTCGTTAATAATTTTCAGCTGCGCCAGGTTTATCAGGAAGGCTTGTATCTTTTTGTCCTGAAACTGCTTAATCATTCCTCTCAGTCGCCAGCGTCTCTCTACGGTCGTGTGACAGAAGTCCGGCCGGACGAAGAATGAGACCCCCTCATTGCCTCTTCTAGCATCCGGTCTAGCAAGCTCCGAGATGGCCTGCCTCAGGATGAAATTGCAGAGGAAAATTAAAACTGCCCTGGGTTTATCACCTTCCTAGGCATTCCTTCTAATTTTAAAGGGGGTACGATGTACTCTCTGTGGCTCGGTAGACCAATTCCAGCTATCCAGTTCAGGAAATGCCTGTTCGAAGAGCTTGATAATATACGCCCTAATATCTGTCCCCTCGACCCCCTCCGGGATTCCCAGGACCCTCAGGTTGTTCCGGCGGAGCCGGTTCTCCATTTCCTCAAGCTTCCATTAAATATCCACCACCTGGGAGCAGTGTGAGTTGACCTTAGAGACAGCCTCGTAACCTCTGCCTCCGTTGATACCACCCTATCTTCCAGATTTGAGACTCTGTCCCCGGTGTTGGCACAAGCCTTAGATAGCTTCCTGACCACGCCCTGCATCTTTCTCATTGCAGCCTGGGATTTGTGGTTATCTTCGCGTGTTCCTTCCCTGTGCGCAATTATTTCTTGATGGATTGTTTCCAAGATCGACATTTGGGTAGATTCCACACAGGGACTTCCCTGCAAGGGCATAGAAGATGAATGATCCCATCTCAGTTCGCATTGGGGGAAGGCCTGACCCTTTGCGGCTGCAGTGGGCCTTAATGCTGTTGCGGGTAGATCGATCTCGGGGTCACTCTCGGAGCTCAGATAGGAACTGCCTTCATCATCCTCCTCAGACCACCCGACCCCATCCGAGGCAGAGAAAAGGCTTCACTTGGAGCGTTCTCTTTCCCATTCCCGATTCCGCCACCCGCCAGACCGGTCTCACTGCAGTGGGTATCCATCTCCGCAGAGGCTCCCAGTACTAATGACTCCCCCATGATGGTATCAATGGCAACAGTAGCATCTTGTGCCAACAATTGGGGGCTGGCCACTTTTGGACCCTTATCAAGAGGCACTAGTGACTCACTATTTTCCTCCTGTAATGCGGCAACATCTCCGGGGGTCGCTACCTCTGGGGAGCCCTTCACTGCGCCTTCAGAATCCTCTCCCAACCTTGTGATCTCGTGTGTTACAGGAAGGGTTGAATTGGAGGGAGGGGGGGCCCCACTAACTTCAGTTACTGTCTCTTGATGAACCTCCACCTCAATGGGTACATCACCCCCCAGCTCCTTTGTATGCTCCTTAGTCTCCTTCACCTTACCCGCCTTAGGGAAGAGATCCGCGAATGATGCTGTAGCCAGACGCGTCCGCACTGCAGTCTGCTGCCGCTTCTTCTGTTGTTCCACCGGGGGTGTTTGGATTTTCCGGAAATCTTTGGCCGCTTCAGCTTCTGCATCTTCACGCGGAGTTTTCTTCTTCCCCAGCGCCGCTTTTGGCCCCGGGTTTATTTTGGGAGCCATTGCTTCTCTCCTCACACTGCCCCACAGGCTAAACACGCCCGGGTCTTTCCAGTAGGTAATCCCGCTAGTGAGCTCCGCTCCGCTGCCGCCTATAAGCTTGACTCCGCCCTCCTGAGCGCCTGTGGCCTCCGCGTTCCGGGGAGAGAGCCGCCACAGCAATCACCAGTGCCCGCAGCAGTTGTTTTGTGGACCCACGGCAAGAAAGCGCTGTCAGCATGCCGTTCGAGTTTTCCTTGGGTAACGGGTTTTCTACTGATACGGGGTCGGGTAGCTCCTGGCTATGTCTCCATTCCGCACCTTCAGCTGCACGTCCTCACTGCTCCACCGCTACGGCCACAACTACGCCCCGATTATTCTTAATGTTGTAGGAACATAGGTTCAGAGTTTGTGTGAAGAGGGAGAATAACTTCTGCCAGTTATATATTTTCAAAGGGAGGCGTGGTCAAGATTAGGACCAACCTTTATGATTGTGTGATCTTGTTTGGATTGTAGATTAAAGTAAGAGTGTCCCATTTGCAGTGAATGGCTTGATGTGCAATAAACAGTGATTTAAATGTACTACATTGAGGCACGGACAGCCAATGTAAAGATTTGAGAGTTGATGAGACATGAGTCATAAGAGTTCTCAGACCGCTGCATTATTGGTTCTCTGTAGCTTCTGAAATAGTAGCAAGAGTTTCAGTGTTATATTCAGTTGGCATTGTCAAGACAGGAAAGTACTAAATTGATGGTGGCTTTTAGATTTTGAGGGGCTGGCATTTATAATCACTCACAGATTTCCTACTTGAACTTGTGTGTTTTGTGGTGTGACTAGTTCTTCTCTATAGATGGTCGAAACATGAATGTAGATCAATTTCCATCATGCAATATTTCCATTTTTCAATGTGTTTAACTTGAGGTAGGGGGATAGCATACAGTGGTCAACCATCTGGCGGCATTGACTGAGGGTACCGGAGCCTGTGTGACATCGATTGCGGACGAGAGTGGTGGCAAGATATATGAAGTGATATGATGAGGGATCGGTCAGTGAGCAATGAGTCTGTTCTGGACTGTTCTTTATACTTATGTGTTGTACATTGTCCATAAAAGGTATGAAAGGCAAAGTTGAGCCTTGTAATGGAGCTACTTTTCTATTTGAGTCAACAGTGTTTTTTAATCTCTTCTCATCTGGCGATCAGTGCTGTTACAGTGCTGCAGCCAGAACAGAAATCAATTCGGCTGTTTGAAAAAAGGTAGTTCCCTTCACTTGCCATTTCACCCTGAAATTATTATTCTTTTTTCTGTTTGAAAGCAGCTCAAGGTGAGTATAAAAAATACTTTGCCAACTCTGTCCATCTTCAGTGATAGCTTTTTGAAAGGCTGAATGCTACATTGTAAACCCTTAGGGTTATCCGTGGAGTGTGAATATTTTACCTGTATCCTGCAAAGGAGAAAGCATAAACAGAACATCGGTGTGACAAGTCGTAATACTAGCTAGAAGCAGACATTTTTTATTATGGTAATGCATTTACACACACACACACACACACACACACACACACACAGTCTTTCTTTATTCTGTAATCATACACAACCATAAAAGTACACATATATGCAAAAGAAGACCCTGGCGTAATGCAGCGTTAAAACACAATTGAGGGTGAGTAAGTAATGTTTAGGACTCTCTGAACGCAACAGTAAAGTATGTCAATTTCTTAGACAAAGTCTAATTTAAAAAGACTAATAAAATGAAATTTGATCAATATATGTAATGCTTGAATCAGTGTAAGCCTCATTGAGTCATATCATATAGCTAATCCCTGTCCTGTACAGTGCAGAAACCTGAAGAATCTATTACCTAATACTATTTCATTTTTCTTGTTTGCATTTATTTTAAGATGGGCTATCTGGAAATGAGCCAAGACTGTCTGCAAATGTACTTCAAAGGAATGCCTCACACAAACCAATTTTTTGGTAGAGCTTATTTGTGCCAAGCCCAGATAACAGCCCCTCAGTCGGTTGGTGATTTGGTGAGCAACTGTATTTTTGTATTACTACAATTTGAATGTATGTTTAACAAGAATAGATTCTGTCAAGCATCCTTTCATTCCTGCTAACGAGGGCATTAAAGGAGAGTACATTTATTTCAAATCGTTGGCCAAAAAGCAATACTCCGTTTCGGTAGACATTTGAAATATTTAGATATCATTTTGCTAAAAGTAATCCTTGACAGTAGTATTTGTTGATACTATGTAGTAGACTATATTCAACAACCTAACATTGAAGATCGAACAACCTTAATAAATACAATGTGCATTGTTCTTTCAAATTTGTATTTAAAAAAATGGTTGCATGTTTTTGTTATACAGAAATGTAACTCAGACACTGCTGTCAAAAAATTAAACAGCTTAATTTTGGTCATGTATAAGGTTCGCAAGCCACTTTTGAGATAACCAAAAGGTGTTCCATAAACGTTCTTTAGTCAAACGTTCTTAAAAAATCCTTTGATTTTAAAACTGTGTTATACATTTAAAAGCACTGTTTGGGATTAATATTATAAATACAAAGATCAGCTATCTAGCCCTCAAATATGTTGGTTCCAATTAAATGTTCTTTTAGTTAAGGCTGGGTGCCCAAGTCACTGACTCAAATTATAGTACTCCAACTTTGGACTAATCTAAATCTAGATGTACTAGGTTCCTCTAACTCTCCCTCCCTTTCTAACTGTATCGCTGAAGTGTTGGATGATTAGATGACAATTTGCAGATGTTCAGTTCGATATCAGGTGTCGTCATGTGTATTCAAGGACAAGTCTTTGGACCTCATTTACAAGTGGGTTATAATGGAATCCACTGCCTCTGTCACAATATCAGAGTGACTGCTCGGTTGGTAAATCTCAAAATCTTCCCTTGGTGTCTTCTTTGATCTCACTGTGAATTTTGATGCGAAAGACCATTGTTTCCCAAACTGTGGGTTGGAACCAACTGGTGGGCACCAGATGATTTCTGTAGGGTCATGGAAAGAGCAATAAATAAAGACCCCTTTACATATTGTTTTTATCTTGTCACATTTTCTGTGCTTAAAAGACAGAGGTCAAATGTGAGGCTCTGTCTCCTGAAAAGTGCTGCTTATTCTTTTAACATGGGCATTGGTGTTCACTTTTCTTGCTCTGACTGCAAAGTGAACAGAATTTTAAAAGTAAATTATGTAACAAGGGAGTATGAAAGGGAAGGCTGTAGGATGTCATTTTTGTAACATGGACCACATTTAAATACCAGTAAATTAACTGTGCACATACTTCATATTATGTGTACAAAACAAGGACCCCCTGAGTTGGATATAGTTCCTGGGTCAGGGCAAATAATATTTGTAAAGTAACGTACCCAGGCACACAGAATCGAGACTGGCACAATACAAATAGGAAACACAAGTGAAATTAATAATAGGACGCTGAATTAGCAAAAAAGTACATTTTAATAAATTTGATAAGAAAGTGCCATGACTTAAATCATTGACATATTAATAAAACATGATAAAAAAGAGTTCCATTGGTCAGTATACATTGTTTATACAATAGTAGAATATAATATGAGGATGGTTTCCTGGAAGGAATCTTTTTATCTTCTCTTTTTTTTCTTTCTTTCTTCTCTTCTCTCCAATTCAGGCCGTGTTCTAACATGCAGTTGTGATTAAAACATTTTAAACATTTCATGTTGCGGGTTGTTGTCACCTTGCTACGTGATTCTTTTGTGTCAGTTATGAGCATATATGCCCCGCTAAACTATTCTAACTCCCCAACTTGCACATTTATTTCCGAACATATTCAGCATCATGCCTGTGGCTTTTGCAGGTGTTCACATTTCACAACTGAAGAGTTACACACCATTGGTCAAAGATCATTCTGTCTAACAACAGAAGATGGTGATGATTTGGCTAGTGTCTGTCCAACTGCTGGAGTCACAAACCGGACGATATGAATATTTGAGAGCTAGAAAATATTCTGTACTGTTTGTTTCTCTCTAGCAGGTGTGAAGAATTCAGGTGCAAAACGTCTGAAAGACACAATTAAAAAGCTTGAGCTAAACTTTTGTTTTAAGTACATTATTATGGGGTAGTAATCATAAAACGTCACTGAAAAATTGTGATTTCAGGAATAGTAAACTCAAAGCTCGAGTCATTCACGATACTGCACTTTCTGATGGCGAACAGATTTATTGTATAAAACTCATCCATAGCATATCACACTTTATTCCAAAACGTAGAATTCTAATGAAGGTGCTATCTCAGTTTACGTTTTTGTTTTTGTTTTATATACAACTTATCATAATTTAAGTGATAACTGTGAAGCTTAAGCTTTAACGTAGTGTGTTTTCGACTTCATGCCAGCTGGAAGATTTTACAGTTCCAACTGTAGACCAAGCTGTTACTCGGCTCTCAATGTATCCAGGCCATGTCTTTGCTGTTCGTCTGCTGAAGTAAAAACTCGTTGACATGTCTTCAGTTCCCTTCTATACCCTGTACTTTTCCTGACTCAATAAATCCCATAATTATTTTCTGCTGACTTTTGTCCAAATAGGAAGTAACATATAAGGTCAGATAAGAATTTTCAAATGAAGAATGCATTTCTTTTTTAGGTCTCGCCCTGGAATAGCATCCGAAGGATGCGTCAGTCCAGGGTCGGAGACTATAGCGAGCTGACACGGGGGAATGAGGGACAAAAATCTGTCACGCGCTTCTCCCCGGCTGGATTCAGCTGCTTGCACGCGCACCAACATTCACGCATGCGCACATCACAGGCACACGCATACACAGCACTCACGCATGCGCACATACACACGCGCTGCTTACTTTCACTTTGCAACCCCCCCCCACCAGTCATCGGATTTTTTTACGCACGCATGCATGCATACATACACACGCGCAGGCACACACGCACACACAGGCACACAGACAGACACACACGCGCGCGCGCGCACATGTCCCCTCCCCCCCTCACACCCCACTCACCGAGTTCTTTTAGTGTGTCCCTCTCTCCTTCCCTCTCTCCTTCGGCAGGCAGCGGGTCATCCTAGTAGCAGGCGGGGCTCTCCACGAGGCAAATCTTCCGGCAATCTTCCGGCTGACGGGCACAGGAGCGCGGGGTAGGCTCCCGTCTGCTTCCTGTCTTTTTGCGGCCCCGCCCCCGTCCCAACACAGGTTGCCTGGCTTCCTGTTCGAGCCGGGCTGCGGGAACATTCACCCGCGGCACGGCTCTGACGCCTGACGTCATGAACCAAAGACTAGAATGCCGGGCCCAGTCAGGTTGTGCTTGCACTTTGCAGCACATCCTGCTGCTGGAGCGCGGAGTTTGAGGAAGGTGCCGCCCCTCACTGCTGGCCGTTTTGCTGGTGGCGCCGCAAATTGAATCATGGCGCCGTTCACAATACTGCTGCAGGCACCTCGCACTGACCCGGGCTATCGCCTTGCCTGTTGCTCAGTTGTTAATTTACTCCCCGCCGAATTATTGCAGCCGCCCTTACTATTTCAAAATTATAAACTAAATACGCCCTCATTCAGACAAGCTACTGGAGCGTCGAGGACCTGGTATCGCTGACCCTGAAGCTGCGTGCAGTTTTACTTCACCTCTCAAACTACGTGAGTACTTAATTTACATTTTTCAGTGTTCCCCAACGTTCTGTGCCACCCGGGTTTTTCACAAGACAAATAGTGCGAAGGAGGTTTCAGGCAGGGCAGGGCCTTATTCAGTCCACTATTCAGCCAGGGTTCCACACATACTGGAAAGTTAGTCCCAGGGCGTGCTTTCTTTTGCAGTGTTTTTTATATGGCGCGAAGGTGACCCGATGGTATAATTGAAGGGTTATTCTAGCGCCACAGTTTCATTACAAGGTCAAGTTCATTAGCTGTTTGGCACGTGGAAATTAAATTATTTTCCCAGAATCACAATATTTTGGGCCGGTTAGTCGAGTTTGGAACCTGGCTCCCAGTGCCAAAGTCAGCAGCCACTGATCATTTTTCCATGACCAGCACCACCATGTTCTGCATCGTGTATGCAGAAAAAAACAACAGATTTGTTTTGCCTTCTTACGTAATGCCATACCAAATTGTAGCAGGCTAGCAGCTGATGCCCCACACCACTCCTGCTAGGCTTCAGTGACGATGGAGCTACTCCACAATTCACAATCATGATCGAACACACCGATGTACGGTACCCAACCTCTGAATGAGGAGGGGCGGGACTGGGGGGTGCTGAGAGGTAAGACAGATTTTGTAGCCATCAGTTTTTGGTGGATGTTCCATTACCTGCCATCTCTACATGACGGTTTTCTGCTGTTTGCAGTCTTCCTCTAAATTGCATCATAGGCAAGCAATCACCAGTCAGTGCAATGGAGCTCAAATGCCACTTCAGATTATAAGGGCACTATGTTAGTGCCGTTCCATTTCTGGTACTTTGCAGCAGTTAAGGTATTAAAGTTTCTCGTTGCTCAGACGGGTGTACTTTCTGATATTTATATGTTTTATCTTATCTTCATTGCTTGATTTGGCTCGCAAGAAAGTGTCACTCAAAGTCTTTCAAATGGCACTCATAATTACACTGAAATTATGAAAATGTCACACACAGCACTCTGAAACCTTGGCAGCTATGCGGCAGCCTCTGTGACAGTGTGACCTGCTTCACTAATCACTAGCTGCGGTAACTGCAGGCTGCTGCTGCATGCAGTGCACACAAACGCGGACTTAGTTTTGGCAATTTAAAGTCCCGTGTTAGCACTGTGCGGCTGTGCCTGCAGTGATAAATTATGTGGCAAGCGATGAATTATGTGGCAAGTGATACATTATGTGGCAAGTGATAAATTATTTTGCTAGTGATAAATTATTTTGCTAGTGATAAATTATGTGGCAAGTGATAAATTATGTGTCATGAATTATGTGGCAAGTGATACATTATGTGGCAAGCGATGAATTATGTGGCAAGTGATACATTATGTGGCAAGCGATGAATTATGTGGCAAGTGATACATTATGTGGCAAGCGATGAATTATGTGGCAAGTGATACATTATGTGGCAAGCGATGAATTATGTGGCAGTGATACATTATGTGGCAAGCGATGAATTATGTGGCAAGTGATACATTATGTGGCAAGTGATAAATTATGTGTCATGAATTATGTGGCAAGTGATAAATTATGTGGCAAGCGATGAATTATGTGGCAAGTGATACATTATTTGGCAAGTGATGAATTATGTGGAGGGGAGGGGCTATAATCATGCAGAAGACGCCATTTTGCTGCTGCATAAGTCATAGGTGGGCTGCATCATTATATGTCAATATGCAACATATTTTATATGTCCCTTTTTATAAAAACAAAATGTAACTACTGCAAAAAAAAATTCTTTTATGCAAACAAATTTAAATACTGCATAAATAATTTTAACAACAAATACTTTATATGTAGCTTTTTATGTACATAAGAAAACTATAGCATAAAGCAAAAAACATTGCCATTTACAATAATAATAGCTCAAACTTAAATAATGCGAGACCTATTGCATTGCAAATGCTTGTTTTTTTTATTTAGGTTTACAAATACAACGATTCAAACCAAGTTTAATCATGTTTCCTTCTCTTTCAGGAAAATTTGGAGAAGTGCGTGGGATTTTTTCGCAAAGCTATAGAGTTTGCAAAACCTCATGAAAGGTAGAATTGTTTCACCAGCTATATCGCTTCATTACCTGAAATGCCATTTTAAGTGCTGTAGGTGCCTCCCACTACTTTGTAATCAAGACTGAGGCCAATGTTGCTTTTGTAACAAAATATAATCTGCTCTCCTTGATTATAAATTGATTTGTGCATACAGAAAATGACTTACTGAACGAAAGAGAATTACTGAACGATTTTTGGGTAACTGATTTTCACAGAAGCTCATAACTTAATTAAACCCCAATGAGTTCAAAACGACATAAATCTTGATAAATTGTAGTCCTCTTTAATTGATTAAGACAGTGGTATACTGATGAAAAGAGAGCGCCGCAGATGTGAATAAGGAAAAGTGGAGTGAAAGTGGAGTACACATTCAAGTCAAACGCAAAGCTGTACGAAGCCAAGATTTCTTAGTGAATGAAATACTGCAACATAAATTGACATTTCCAGTTATCCCCAACAAAGCTTTGTTGGAACCTACCCAAAAATAAGTAAACAAAGCATCAATGGGTGGAATGCTTTAATTAATCTTTGCCACTGGTAGAAACGTTAGCCACATCACAGTCCATCATTAGTTTGCTCACCATGCACCTCAGATTAGACCCAACTATATGCAAACCAGTGGCGTAACAAAACTTTAGGGGGCCCCCCTGCAAAGTAGGATCGCTTAGGCCAGGGTACTGTGCTGTTGGGCCCCCCTGGAGCTTGGGGTCCTTTGTTACGCCACTGTTGCAAATCAACCCTGGTTCTGCCCCAGTAGGAACAGTCCAGCCCGAACAGCCAAGCCAGGCCCTTCCTGAACTGGAACACAAGCAACCCAAGACCGGTTCCCTAGCTTGGGGCTCGTCAGTGAGGTACAGCTTGGTTACAGTGGCATAGTGAGCACTGGACCCATGTCTGGTCATAACGTTTGCACATAGCAGTTGGCCTGGCCGTTTGGGCTGGACTATTCCTATTGGAGCAGGGCCAAGATTCGTTTGCTAATGTCTGGGTCCAGAAATAGGTGGCATGGTGTGCACATGATGGCCTAAGATGCATCCCTGAGCAATTACTACTGGCTGAGATTAATCCAAGCATTCTACCCATCACTTTTTTGTATACTACAATGTGACGCCCTTAGTGCGATGCATAAGTCATACTAATGGCAACTGTGCCACTGGAACTAAGTTACACCTGACTTAAGGCCCCAGTCATGATGAAACCGGTCTTAGGTTACTTGCAATATGGTTCAGGGAGGACCTGGCACGGCACTTGATGCTGGACTGTTCCTTTTTGAGCAGGGTGAAGACTGATTTGCATATGGCTGGGTCCAAACTGAGGTGGCATGGTGGGTGAAATACTAATGGTTTGGGCTGCGGGCCCAATTATTACCATTGGCTCAGATTAATGTAAGTATTTAACACATCACATTGTTGTATACACAGAACCTTGGCATACTTCCTGTACCATTCTGAAATATACAAAGGGCATTTGAACAAATGGTCCCATAATTTATTACGAAATACTTCAGTTCACATACTGATACCCAAGGCTGGCAGAAAGCAGCCCAGTTTCTAATTGACTACTACTACTCAAAAGCAGCACTTAATTTGTAAAATATAAAAAACAAATATACGTGAAGTTGTTGGGAAGGCTTTTTGAGGCGTTTGCTGCTGAACCCTGGGGTCACTTAATAATAAGGTTGCCTAGTTTTAATTCCTAATGGCGTTTTTCTTCCACCACCCAACTATTTCTATCTCTTTTTTTCTGACTCTTACAGGTTTTTCTTCTCTGCTTTATCACTTTGTTACTGTTTTCCAATTTGCTCTTCCTCCCCATTTTCTCCTTTTTTGTGACTTTGTGTCTTACTCTGGGTCAAAATCTGATGATGAAAAATTAGTCCTGGCCCCAGAGAAATAGGTCAATACCATCAACAAAGCCCTTAATGCTTCTCACACCCAACAAAAAATATATAAACAACAACATGGTCTAAAAATGTATTTTGTTTTCAATCATGGGCGTAGGCCTGGAGTAGAGATGTATGTGATATGCCATATGTGACATATATGTTTCTTTGTTGAAAAGTTGTAGTTATACACAGTGAGCACCACTAGTGTTTTACATGCCGCTGGGCCCTCCTGTTACTATAGGAAAGTTGCCAAAGATGATACAGCGCAATAGTCGGTGAGCAACAGCCAACCGGCTCATGGTGGTCACTTACGTGAAGCACTTCCTATACAAATCTCTATGAATTTTTGATATGTAGGATCCTTGCCACTGGGCTTGGAAAAAGTATCACACCTGGGCACAGGGTCTGACTCTGAACTGCTATTGGAACATGAACTCACTCTATAAATTGCGCTTGCTTGAGGGCGGTATAATATTATATATATATCTATCTATCTATCTATATATATATATACCTAGTTTCCATAGAAAATCCGCAACATTCTATTGGGAATAACTTTGGCGCCGGTTGATGAATCTTCGCGAATTTCTCAAGGAAGATGGCCCGCTCCGCTCCTTCCCTGAACGTTTTGGGGGGATTCGTCAAGTGGGGGCTGAGAAAAAAGGGAGGTCCCAAAATGTGTTTTCCCCATGTTATTTTCCATAGGACGATTAGACACGGCTACAGCCCGAACTGCTGAACGGAATTACAAGAAATTTGGCAAAATGGTAGAGTCTGATTCGCAGATCACGTTTTTGCTCAAATGGTGTAAATCCCTCCAGTAGTTCCTGAGAAAATCAAAAGAAAAAATATATATATATCTAGGCACGCGTACGGTACGCATACGGTACGCGAACCTTCCCGAGCACGAGCCGCATGCTGATTGGCTGTCAACTATCTGTCAACACTCCTAACCAGAAATTGTTGGCAGCCATCTTGTGCCTCGTTAGACTGAGGCACAAGAAAGCAGAAAAACAAACGTTTAGATCTCAAAAAGGGGCAGGGTAGAAGCACCCTGACCCCCTAGGCCTGCTCAGGGGGTCCCACAAGGACCCCCAAGGCCCCCCCCCAATTTTTTGGGGGGGCAAAAAAATCACGGGGTACGCATACCTTTCCGAGCACGAGCTGCATGCTCATTGGCTTTCAACACTCCAAACCAGGAAGTGTTGGCAGCCATCTTGTGCTCAGTAGACCAAGGCACAAGAAAGCAGAAAAACAAACATGTAGAACGCAAAAAGGGGGCAGGGTAGAAACACCCTGACCCCTTTGGCCTGCTCAGGTGGTCCCACACGGACCCCCAAGGCCCCATTTTATTTTTCAAAAAACCCGGTCTGCTTTTTTTCCAATTACCCCCCGGGGGGACCAAATCCCGGGGGCATAGTGAAAAAGAAGTGTGGGGTGGGGCCCCCTCATGATGGGGGCCATATACTGGATGGCATCTTCACTAATTTAGCGGGCTTACAAGTTACCCAAATCCTTCTCCTCACCTGGTCAGATCACCATGCCATCTTGGCGTCACTGGCTATTCACGACTCCGGTGCCTCTATGTCACGCCCTAATCCTCGTCAGCCGTACCTGGCGTGGGGTGACATTGATAGCTCCAGCTTGGAAACACTCTTGACCAACTCCACTCCTCTCCTATCAGCCGACCCCAATACTGCCACTACACAATTCTATGAGTGGGTGGGCTCTGCGTCCACCGACCTGGTCCAGGTCAAACAACGATCTCGCAACAGATCTGCCCCGTCGGCCCCTTGGTATTTGGAGGCATTACGAATTCAGAAACAACAGTGTAGGAACAAAGAGAGGCACTGGCGAAAAGATCACTCAGAAGAGGCCAAAACCAAGTATAAAGAAATGGTGGCTAAATCCAAAACTCTAATTAGTGAGGCTAAGAAAAAGTATTACTGTGAGAGAATTGAATCAGTAAAAAACTCTAATAAAGCACTGTATGAAACCACCAAGCAGCTAGCAGGATACTCACCCAATCTGACTCCACTCCCCTCCCAATCGCTCTGTGAAGCTTTAGCCAATTTTTTCTTTAGTAAAGTTAATGACATCTACCTGGCCTTCGCCAACAATGCTAATACCTTTACTAAATCACCCGCCTCCCGCACCGGCCCCATTTTTTCTCAGTTTGCAGATGTCTCCAGTTCTCAGATTAAGAACATCGTATCCTCCATCAAATCGGGCTCTGCATTAGACCCATGCCCTCTAAAGGTTTTACTCCCGGTTATTGGAGTGGTTCTCCCTGCCATCACAGCAATCTGTAACTCTATGTTTAGTACAGGCATTTATCCAGACGTCCTAAAAAAGACCCTTATTAAACCGCTGCTTAAGAAACCAAATCTCGACATGGAAGAACTAAAAAGTTACTGTCCAATCGCTAGACTCCCAGCCTTGGCGAAAATAGCCGAAAAAGCACTGAACCTTCAACTATCAGCCTTTATTGAGGAACATCACCTACTTGATGAATCCCAGTTTGGCTTTCGCCAATACCATGGAACGGAGATGGCCTTGATTAAGGCCCCGGACGATATTAGATCCATCCGTGACGCTGGAGGAACAGCAGTTTTAATACTGCTTGACTTATCGGCGGCTTTCGACACGGTCGATCACACCAATTTGATCAACCGTGTCGAAAACATGGGTGTCCAACAAAATGCCAAGAAACTCCTGGCATCCTTTCTGGCGGATAGGACCCAGGTGGTCACTATTGGATCTTTTCACTCACCCACCTTGTCACTGCCATGTGGAGTCCTTCAAGGCTCATCCCTTAGTCCGACACTATTTAACATTTATGTGTCGGACCTTGCCAACGTCATTCGAGCTCATGGGATGAGCCTTACCTCCTATGCAGACGACACTCAGTTGGTTCTCGCCATCAGGAACGATGGCCATAAAATAGCAAATGACTTCAATCTGGGCATGCTGGCCATAGGGAATTGGATGGCCTCCAATTGTCTGAAATTAAATTCTGACAAGTCGGAAGTAGTCATATTCGGACACCTGACCCCGGAATGGTCCTCCCTTTGGTGGCCGCTGTCACTGGGTCCCCCTCCCGAACCGGTCAGTAAGGTGAGGAATTTGGGAGTTATGTTCGACAACCGCCTTACTTTCCTCCCTCACGCCAGTCAGATTACCTCCTCCACCTTTCATAAACTGCGACTTATCAAAAAAATTCTGCCATTCCTTCCTGAGACAGCTGGCAAAACCTTGGTTACCTCCCTGGTATTGTCTACACTAGATTATTGCAACGCACTGTTTCTAAACGCCCAAGAAAGAGTACTAAACAAAATGCAAATTATCCAAAATGCAGCCGCTAGGCTTCTGGGAAGAATCCCTAAACACCAATCGGCGTCAGAAACCATCAGAAATTTACACTGGCTTCCCATTAGAAACAGAATAAAATTCAAAACTCTCTGCATAGTTTATAAGGCCCTGCTCAACCTGGGACAAGTGTTTCTCACCCAAAATCTTACTCCTTACTGTTCCCCCAGATCATTACGCTCCTCTAGCTCACATGATCTTGTGGTACCTCATACCAAATCTGTTTCATGGGGAGACAGAAGATTTCTTGTGTCAGCGCCCAAACTATGGAACACCCTGCCGCACTCGATTAAAACAAGCCCCTCACTCTGGTCTTTCCGTAAACAACTCAAGACCTGGCTTTTTAATCAGTAAACTCAGTCTCCCCCTCTTTGGTTAAATACTGCAGATATCTTAGCGCCGAGATGCCCTTGGGCCTTCATTCGCGCTCTATAAATGCTGTAAATAAATAAATAAATAAACCCCCCCTTCACACTGACCCGGGGACCTGGCGCATACTGGAGGTTCCAAGGGGAATTGGTTCCCCCTCTGCAAATCCACCAGGGGGCTGCGTTGCAGAGAGGTGTAAAAAGGGGCGTGGCCTCATTACACCTCTCTACAATGCAGTCCCTGGCGCATACTGAGGTTCCTGGTGGGCTAGTTGCCCCCCATGGACCCCCAGTATGCAAGGGGAATTAGTTCCCTCCTCTGCAAACGCGCCCGGGGGCTGCGTTGCAGAGAGGTGTAAAAAGGGGCGTGGTCTCATTACACCTCTCTGCAACGTAGCCTCCTGGCGTATACTGAAGGTTCCCGGTGGGCTAGTTGGCCGCCAGGGACCCCCAGTATGTAAGGGGACTTAATCCCCCAACTTTGAACACTCTACAGGGCACGTTAGCACAGTGGTGAAGGTAGGGGGCGGGGCTTGAGGTGATGTGAGTCCAAACATGCCCTGAGGCGCGTTTTAAGGTGGGGAATTAATTCCTGTTCAATCCAGAGGTCCCCTAGGGGGCAAGTAGTCCAACAGGTATCTCCAGTAAGCGTCACGGAGCTGTGATGCAGAGTGTTGTAAAAAGGGGGCGTGCCCTTTGAACACCTCTCTGCAACACAGCTGCCTGGCGCATACTGGAGGTACCTGGTGGGCTAGTTGGCTCACAGGGGACCTCAGGATTGAAGAGGAATTAATTCCCCAATATAGCTCACTACTATTCCTGAAAAGCAAATTTAACTGTACTTACCAGTAACTTGAATTTCCTTCCATACAATATCATTGCCTGCTATATAAAATATATATAAATTTAAAAAATATTAAATAAAAAAAAGATTACAATTTAAATATTTTTTAAAACATTTTTTTCAATTTATATTAAAAATATGTAATGTAATTGAAAAAATAAAATATCTAAAAATAAATCGTTTAAAATAATATAGTAAATCGGTATAAAAAAATATAACAATTAATACATTTAATAATTATCATTTACAAAACCTTTGAAATTCACTGAAAAAACCATAGGTTTCACACACGTTATAGTTAGGAATTAGCATTTAAAAAACCTTGCAAATTCACTGAAAAAATCATAGGTTTCACACACGTTATAGTTAGGAATTAGCATTTAAAAAACCTTGCAAATTCATTGAAAAAACCATAGGTTTCACACATGTTAGCTGGACATTTCACTCATACAAAACCTTTGAAATTCCCCCGTTATAGTTAGTTCCCACGCTTTTTACATTGTATATCAACGGGAGTAGTTTCCCGCATGTCATCAGTAAATACAGATGCTCCCACTTTAGCTGGCGTAAGGATCCCAATTTTAATGTTTGCTGATGACACGCTGATTTTATCTAAAACCCCAAGTGGCCTGCAGCGTGCCTTAGCAATTTTTGAGGAGTTCTGCTCTGACCATGGTTTGGAAGTTAACGTGGCAAAAACCAAACTCATGTCTTTTAATCCGCATTGTAGTTTTAGCGGGAAATTTTTTATGAATGGGCTATCACTGGAAATGGTTAAGTCTTTTACTTACCTAGGGATCCACATAGCAAAAGACACTAAATGGGACCAACACATTGATATAGCTGCGCTTAGACACCGGCAATATGCGGGGGCTCTAAACTTGGAGCACAAAAAATCATTAACAAAGCCGATAAAGTCTGTACTCCAAGTCTATGAAGCCAAAGCTCTCAGTTCTGAGCTTTATGGCGCAGAGCTATGGGGGTTTGAGGAACTGAGGCCACTAATACTTTCTGAAAACAAATTCTTTTGCAGCATTACTGGCCTTCTCCAGAGCACCCCGTTACAGCCACTTAGATATGATCTTGGTAGGAAGGCCATCGCGGATGCAGCAAAGCTCCGACCTATTCTATACTGGCGTCGGCTTTGGACTACACCCGAGCTCTCCCATTTTGCTGAAGGGTTCATGGATGTTGTAAAATCAGATGTCTTCCACAGGATCAGGTGGCTAAGGGAACTTAGAAATTGTCTGGTGGAACTGGGAATGGAAATGCTGTGGGATAATCCTACGTCAGAATCTTTTCCATCCAAATGTGCCCTGAAGGAGATCTATTGGGAGCGGGTTGCATTCCGCATTTGGAGTGGTTCTGGTTCATCCACTATGGCTGGGAGATTTCTTGAGGCAAAGCTTATCCCCAGGTTTGAACCATATCGGGATACCATCACTAAACTTGGGGATAGGAAGCTCTACTTCCAGCTCAGAGTAGGATCTTTGCCCCACAAGTCACTAGCTGGTAGGTGGGCAGGGGCAAGTAGTAGTAACATCTGTCCTTCCTGTGGGTCTGGCAAGGAAACCACTGCTCATTTTCTCTTTGTCTGTCCCGTTTATGCAATCCCAAGACGTGTGTGGTTAACCCCGATGTGCAAGTTACTGGGTACAAACAGTAGTACTGAAGCACTAAGACTTATATGTACTAGTACTTTACCAGTCATCTCATTATCAACTGCTAAATACTTGGGATGGGGGTGGGTGCTTAGACATAAATCTTAGGCAGTGATTATCGAACATGTGTCTGTTTTGTTTTTAAGAAAAATTACTCAGCATGATTATGTAATAAGTAAATCTGCCACAATAGCTTTTTTCCATACAGCCTTTGAGATGAATTTTATTTTTTTAATAGTTTTTAATTGTTTTATGAGGATCACTTATATCTATATAATTTATAAACTTTCATTGTGCACATATTTGTAATACTGCGGAATGTCTATTTATGCTTTTATGAGTACATCTCGAATAAAGCTAATTTGAACCAGTTAGTTCTGCTAACTATAACTCGCGCGCCCGCAGTGCACAGCTGCTGACGTCACATATTACATCACTCATGACATGGTCAGTGACATCACTCATGACATCACTGCTGACATCTCAAATGACATCACTGATGACATCACTGACGACATCATCCTTGTGAAAGAGTGGCAGACCTCCTCTCAGTGTAATATAAACTTGATACACACATTCAAAAATAGAAACTAAAATTTTCAAAATAATGGAGATACCAATACCAGTTACAACAACATATTCAGTAATTCCACCATTTATATACACATCCACTCATTCACTAACAGTTCTATATAGTCACTCATACATGTACTCACTCATCATATGTACTGATACACCTATACATCCTGTTACACACCGACAGTCATCCATAGAGTTACTCACACACATATGACACATGCAAATAAACTATCAAAAATCCATTTATTTGCATATACAGCTATACACACACTACCAAACTTACTTCTACGGAAACTTACACATACTTACTCTCTTAAACAATCACTTATAGAAACACATACTTATTTAAACAGGAACTCTTCCAATCTCTCACTCTCACATAAACTCACTTATATACATCAATACTCACATATACTAGATTAAAACATATGTAGTTACTCATAAAGATACTATTGAGACAGTCATTCACTCAGTAACACACCCATACACACACTCATCTGCCCATACAGTCCTGCACACATGCTGTCTTCAAAACACATACAAACAGTGAGTCAGTCATTCATGCATCTATGCGCTAAGTAATACCCCCCACCAAACCATACAGACACTCATACTGATACTCAAAAAAACAACTAATAACCCATATACACACTCATGTAGCTACTCACCAACCCATGCAGCCACTTATACACATAGTGAGACACTGATACATATATTTAAATATTTAAACATTACTCGCTAATATATGTATTCACTAGGATACACTTAATAAGTCAGTTAACCAATCAATTTTACAAAACAAAACATCCATTTAGACACTTATTTACCCATTTATTCTTCCATCGACCTTTAGATATACATATATAAAAAATATTTATTTTTCAGAAAGACACACATTCACTGGATGATGTCATCAGTGATGTCATCAGTGATGTCATTTGAGATGTCATCAGTGATGTCATGAGTGATGTCACGGACCATGTCATGAGTGATGTAATATGTGACGTCATCAGCAGTGCATTGCGGGCGCGCGAGTTATAGTTAGCTGAACTAACTATAACAGGGGAATTTCAAAGGTTTTGTATGAGTGAAATGTCCAGCTAACTATAACATGTGTGAAACCTATGGTTTTTTCAGTGAATATATCTATACTACTATTATAAAGGAAGAACTTTGAACCTTTGAGGCGGGTAAACTCGGGAACCAAAGCGCCAATCCACACACCCGATACATCGTTGTAATCGTCAGGGTGTGCAGATGGACATAGGCTATATAAACGTAATAAAGTCCCTTGGAAGAAGCGCCGGCCGCGACGTGCGTGCCCGACGTGAGGAGCGCGGGGAGGAGCGGCGTCCAGGAGCGCGAGGAGGACCGGCGGACATGGCGCGTGGAGGAGCGGTGAGGAGCGGCGGACAGGCAGTGAGGAGCGGCGGACAGGCGGGGAAGAGCAGTGAGCGGCGGATGAGGTAGGTTATTTATTTATTTATTTAGGAGCGGTGAGCGGCGGAAAAATGAAGCAAAAATGAAAATCGTGAGCAAGTGGAAGCAAACGGAGCGTTACAAAAGTGAGCGAAACGGTGCATTACAGGAGGAAAAAGTTACGTGTGCAGGTTACAAAAGCGTACATCGTGAGCAAGAGGAAGCAAACGGAGCGTTACAAAAGTGAGCGAAACGGTGCATTACATGAGGAAAAAGTTACGTGTGCAGGTTACAAAAGCGTAGAAAGTAAACATAGAGATATAGGAGGAAAAAGTGACGTTTGCAGGTAGCAAAAGGAAGCAAACTGAGCATTAAAAAAGTGAGCCAAACGTTGCATTAAGGAGGAAAAAGTTACGTGTGCAGGTTACAAAAGCGTACATCGTGAGCAAGAGGAAGCAAACGGAGCGTTACAAAAGTGAGCGATACAGTGCATTACAGGAGGAAAAAGTTACGTGTGAAGGTTACAAAAGCGTAGAAATTAAACATAGAGGTATAGGAGGAAAAAGTGACGTGTGCAGGTAGCAAGAGGAAGCAAACGGAGCATTAAAAAAGTGAGCCAAACGGTGCATTACAGGAGGAAAAAGTTACGTGTGCAGGTTACAAAAGTGTACAAAGTAAACATAGAGGTATAATACTGCAATATATGGAGGAAGGCTCCGGGTAACCCACGGACAACGTCGGGGCGGGCGGGGGCCCAGAAGCCTAATTGCTCCCGGACAACGTCGGGACGGGCTGCTAGTATATATATATATATATGTATACTTTTTTGTTGGGTTTGACAAGTATTAAGGGCTTTGTTGTTGTTATTGGTCCTTTGAGTGGAGGGTGCCCTTGGTACTCCTGTAGTCCCTCTGCAACTCCATTTGTGTATGACCCCGAGAAATTAGTGCATGTGTCGGTTACCTGCAGCCATCCATAAACATTGAGCCCTGCTCACTAGCAGTGATATATGGGTTCACATCTCATCAGAATTTTACTTGTGAAAGATGAAAACATTACACACCTGCCAGATGTGCTCAACACCAAAACTCAGAATTCAAAAGCAGTGGTATTTTATGCTAGAGTGCAGCACCCATGCAACCCATGCACTGACCAACCAGAAGAAAAAGATTTATAGATAAGGGTATACAAGGTTTTACACACCCATGTGTTCTGTTTTATTCTTTGGGTATTTCATCTTTTAAGCTTTTGTAACAGATGGGGGAGACAAAAGCAAATGTGTTTTCCCCTGCTTGGAAATTGCAAATCAGGGTTGCAAATGGGTTCTTAGTTGTTCCGATGAACAAAAGAAGTAACATACTATAAAGTCTCTCTGTTATATAGATAGTTTGGATATGGCTATGAGTGGCTTTATGGGTTAGGGACAAAACTGAATTATATTCCTGCCATCCTAATGACCACTTGTATGTAGTACGCATAAGTGCAGAAATTCACATTCAATTGACACCAACATTCAGTTTATAGTTTAAATCTTTTATTCACATGTTTCAAAAACATAAATTACATTTTATGTTCGACTTACTGTTGTCTATATGCTGTTAATCTAAAAAATGAGCTTCATATCGCTCGTCATGTGGATTTTCAAAAACAAAAGAAAATAATCGAAAACACAACCAAACCCCCCTCCATCCCTCCCTATCGTCTTCTAGTACTCCTTCCACATGCCTAAACTATGCTGGCTGTGATGAGGTGGGTCTAATCTATGTGACTTCTGCTTGCACTCAGATGTACTCCAGCTCGATAGTCTGAGGATTCGTAGATATTTAGGGCACATAAGTTCTCTAAATTCAGTGGATTTGAGAACAAGAAACGTGCGCCAAACCTGACTGAAATTGGAGTTCGTAATCGTGAGGGTGGCAGACATCCGTTCCATCCTTAAAATGAACCAAATTCTCAACCTAGGTGTAGGTAAAGTAGAGGTTGCTCTGTGGGTGAGTATGTTCTGGAGCGCTGTTAGAAATGTGATTTCTGGTTGGCTAAGGCTTGCGCCAAAGCCTGGCATAAACCACCACTCTAGTCAGGGCAAGGGAGTTACACGCTGAAGATAACCCCTGCTCACCCCCTTGGTAGCTTGGCACGAGCAGTCAGGCTTATCCCAGAGGCAATGCGTAAAGCGTTTGCACAACACACACACACAGCAGCAACACACTAGGCACACCACAAAAGAAACTCCACACAGGTTTATTATATAAAAAATAGCCTTTTTATTTTCCCAAACACATTAGAATAGTAATCACACAATATAGACTGTGCCAACTGGCACTAGGCAATATTTACAGAGGATTGTATACACATGCCAGGGCCAATTGGGCCACTGTCAGAACCATCACAAGCACAAATAGTAAATGTTGAACACAACCCCTAAATACTGGCAAAATACTGTACTCCGCATTATATCCTGCAACATAAATCACATTATGCAATCAGCATCACCTTAGGGGTATAACACATTATGCACGAACCATATTAAGCAATAAGCATCACCAGCATAAACACAGTATGCAATAACCTCATACGCATACACATCAGAGGCATAAATTATGGTGCATAAATCACATTTATCATAGGTACCACATAAATCACATTAGGGTCTGGCGCCCTACCAACCTAACACTGACCCCCTGGCCAACTAGCCTTTTCTCTGGGGCTCAAATCCCCTATGTCCAAAATGTCAGGGCTTGGCTGCCAATGCAGCAACATCAAAGTGTGCAATTGCGCTGGGGCAGGGCAGGAGTGTATCCCACTCCTTTCTTATTGTGTAGACCAAAAATGCCCCCAAAGAAATAGTGGCGCTGACACTGTGGTGCCTCCTGGGTCCCTACTGGGACTTGGCAAAACAAATGTGCCCCACGTTGCAGCTGCCGCTAACTAGCAGTGCAGCTGTGGAAATAAATGTAGGCACTGGCACTCACTGTGCCCTCTGGACCCCCACTGGAGCTCTACAAAGCAAATGTGTCCCAACGTTGCAGCTGCCCGCTATGGCACTGGCACTTCTGATGGATACATTTACCAGTGGATTCCTCACTTTGTGAATATTCCCTGCGCCTGCAGCATTCGGAAACTTTTGTAGCTCTTCACGCCGACGAGGATGACGTCACAGAGGCATGACTTCCCTCGCGACCTCGCTGACGTCACCGGAGCCATTGGAGAGCCTCGTCGGCGTGATGACGTCAGTTCCCTTTTTTTCTGCGCTGTCGACGCTAACGTTTTTTTGGGACTCTCCGTAGTTGCATTGCTACTTTGTGTTTCTAGATTGTATCCTGTTCTCTTTTGTTTCTCTTTTCAAGATGTCGGAAAAATCAGGATTCAAGCCATGCAGCGAGTGCGGTGGACACATGTCCATAACAGATCCTCACGACGACTGCGTATGGTGTTTGTCATCGGACCATGACATTGAGGATTGCGCTTCCTGCAGGAAAATGAACCTGAAAGCTCTGAAAGAAAGGGAAGCAAAGTTGTTTATGGCAAAGATGGGTAAGGAAAAGAGAGGCCGGAGAAGAGAGAGGTCGCGATCCAGGTCGAGGTCGGGCTCGAAGTTGACGTCGGGTCATGCTTCAAAACCCAAGAAGAAGAAGAGGCACGGCTCTCGACGCCGTTCGGATAAGGATGAAACTCAGATGTCGTACTCGAAAGTCCATCGACATAGTGAGGACTATGTATCTTCTTCTCCTTCTCCAGAGAAAGCGACTTCACCTATGGCTTCGCCGGCGCGGTCGCTGGACCAATTCCTTCTCCATCTCTGGAACATTCTGCGGCTCCGGTAGAAGAGGTACCAGTACCTGAAGGACCTTCGACTCCAATGGATCCACCGTCGGCGCCAGCAGGCCAGAGTCCGGTGATGCCTATGCCTGAGCGTATTCCAGGCGAGTACCCTCCTTTTCCTGGTCCAGGGCAAGACCCATCGCATTATCTTAATGCTATTTATGGTGTCTTTGCGAGGGCAATGTACCCCTCTGGTGCACCTTCGGGTCCCATGGGTCCTATGGCGTTCAATTTGGGGGTTCCTCAAGCCTATGCTCAGGCTCCCATTATGGCTTTTCTTCCTGCGGCTCCGTCCTGGCATTTCCCGTCGTCGAGGACGTCGACCCCGATTACACCATCTCCGGCGCCGTCAGCTCAAACTCATTCGAGTTCGATTGTGCCTTTGGATCCTGGCTCGACGCTGGTTCCGAATCCATTGGAGCCGTGTACGGCTCCGTCGGCGCCGGCCCCGAAGATAAGGTCCAGACAGGAGGCACAAAGATTGTTAGAGGAACAGCAATATAGGGAGGATGAGATAGAGGAAGGTGAGCTTCCGGAGTCAGATGACTTTTTTGAAGACTTAAGAGTGGCAAGTGGTCTGGATTTGTCACCAGAATGGCAACTCTCTCCTCCTTCGGAGGTTCCCTTTAAAGATGTGGCTCCCTACCACACTGTCATTCGTAAGGCTGCTGATCTTTTGGGTCTACAACTCCCTACAGCAGAATTTAAATCTAATATTCTGACAGAAGTGCTCCATTCCCCTTCTGCAGTAATAGTACCTTTACTACCATTCAATGACGCCATCACTGAACCGGTTATGGAGGTTTGGCAGAAGCCCTTTTGCGGCTCCGGCAGTCTCAAGATCTGTTGACCAGGAGATACAGGGCGGCTCCAGGAAATCCGGAGTTTCTAACTTCACATCCCTCACCTGAGAGCATAGTTATCCAAGCTGCCTGCTCAAAGAAATCAACTGGTGCTTTTCCGCAGATTCCGGGTAACAGAGAGTCAAAGAGACTGGATCAGGCTGCAAAAAAGGTGGTTTTTTCAGCGTCTATGGTACTTAAGTCCACTAATGCTACTTCCCTTTTGGGCAGGTACATTCACGCCTTAATGGATTCTGCAAAACTGCTGGCTGCAAAGTTATCGGAGGAGGACAGAAAGAACTTTGATGAAGTCTTGTCTGACACGAAGGCAGCTGCAAGACAGGTGATCCAGAGTGGTCTTGATACAGCGGACCCTGTAGCCAGGATAATGGGGTCTTCAGTTGCATCTAGGAGGAGTGCCTGGCTTAAGTCTTCGGAATTCTCTCAGGATGTCCAGGCGACTCTTTTGGACCTCCCATTTGACGGTTCGGGACTTTTTGGAAAGAAGGCAGATACTGCTTTAGAAACATTTAATGATAGCAAAGCTACAGCCAAGTCCCTGGGTCTGCAAGCTCAGCCTAGGGGTTTCTTCTATAAAAAAGTACAGAGGATTTGGGAGGTCGTCATTTCGGACCTACAAACAGCCTCAACAGCAGCAGCAGCAGCAGAACGCCCTATATAAGTCTAATAGGGGCAGAAACAGAGGTCGCCCACAAGGTCGTCCTCCTCTACCTGCCCCCCTCTTACCACAGCAAAGCAGCCCTAGATCCACCATTCTGGATCATGTTGGTCCTGTGGGGGGTCAGCTTACTCATTTTTTTTACCAGATTGGGAATCGGTCACTACAGACGTATGGGTTCTCAATCTTGTGGAGAATGGGTATGCTCTTCCCTTTCGGGAATTCCCTCCAAATTACCCTCCTTGCCAAGGGGCTTGCTCGGAGGACCACCTTCTTCTCCTGCAGGAGGAAGTCCTAACATTACTGAAAAAAGGTGCGATAGAGGTGGTGCCGGAGCGGGAAAGAGGTCAGGGTTGCTACTCCCGGTATTTCCTGATTCCCAATAAGGATGGCAGACTGCGTCCAATCCTGGATCTCACGATCTTGAACCTTTTTCTCTAACAAGAAAAGCTCAAGATGCTCACTCTAGCGCAGGTTCTTCAAGCGCTGTAGCAAGAGGACTGGATGGTGTCGATCGACTTGCAGGACGCATATTTTCATATCCCGATCCTGAAGTCGCACAGGAAGTATCTCTGTTTCACGGTGGGGTGGCAACATTATCAGTTTGCGGTCCTCTCGTTTGGACTTACTACTGCACCTCAAGTCTTCACCAAGGTGATGGCAGTGGTGGCAGCACATCTCAGAAGATTGGGGATTCCGGTTTTCCCCTATCTGGACGACTGGCTGATCAAAGGGGAGTCACCAGAGAAGGTGCTTCATCATCTGCATGTGATGACTCAGTTGTTGCACGAGTTGGGTTTTTCGATAAAAGTGCCAAGTCCCACCTGGTGCCCTCTCAGCGTAACCTGTTCATAGGGGCGGTACTGGACACTACTGTGTGTCAAGCATTCCCTCCTCCTCAAAGGATTCTCGACATTCAGGAAATGATTCCCTTGTTCTACAATGGAGCAGTCGTTCCAGTCCTGAAGGTCCTTCGCCTGCTCGGTCTGTTTGCTTCCTGCATTCTGTTGGTCAACCATGCACGCTGGCACATGAGGGCGCTCCAGTGGTGCCTCCGCAGGCAGTGGTATCAGCACAATGGATATCTTAGGGAGTCTGTGAGGATCTCCAGAGAAGCTGCAGTGGATCTATCCTGGTGGAGCGTGGAAGGCAATCTGTCTCAGGGAAAGCCTTTCCATCTACCTCTATCGGTGGCTACAGTGATAACGGATGCATCCACTCTAGGGTGGGGTGTCCATCTGGGGGACCTGGAGATCAAGGGTCTTTGGTCTCCAGAGGAAAGGTTGCTTCATATCAACCTCCTAGAGTTGCGGGCAATACGTTTGGTGCTCAAGGCCTTCCTCCCTTCCCTTCCCTTCGCGGTCAGTCGGTTCAAGTCCTAACGGACAGCACTACCGCGATGTGGTATGTCAACAAACAGGGAGGAGTGGGGGCGCGTTGGCTCTGCAGAGAAGCTCTGCGTCTCTGGTCCTGGGTTCAGGACCATCAGATTTGTCTGATGGCAAACCATCTGGCCGGAGTTCTGAATGTACGTGCAGACAGTTTCAGTCGGCAGTTCTCTGCCAACCACGAGTGGAGGCTTCATCCAGAGGAGGTTTGTCACGTCTTTCGGATGTGGGGATACCCTCGGGTGGACCTGTTTGCCACTCACAAGAACGCTCACTGCCAGTCATTCTGCAGTCTCTAGTATCCGATGCAGGGAGCTTTGGGGGGGACGCGTTTCAGTTGAGTTGGGGCTCACAACTCCTTTACTCGTTTCCTCCCATACTCTTGATTCCTCGGGTTCTGCAGAAAATTCGCCAAGACCGGGCCCAAGTCATATTGATCGCCGCGGATAGGCCAAGAAGGGTGTTGTACACCGATCTTCTCCACCTCTCCTCGTACCCTCTGCTCCGTCTCCCTCTCAGGGCAGACGTCCTCTCGCAGTCGCAGGGGCAGGTTCTACACCCCCACCTCCAGAGCTTACACCTTCATGCCTGGAGATTGAACGGGGCAATCTGAATTCTTTCTCTCTCCCGCCTGACGTGGTGGATGTGATTCTTTCTGCCAGGCGACACTCCACCATGCCTATTTATTCCTATAGGAGGTCCAAATTTGTCTCATGGTGTGGAGGGAAGTCTATTGACCCCTTAAGGGCTCGTTTATCCAACGTCCTTCAGTTTGCTATTTCTCTAGCCCAGCAGGGGTTTGCTGTGGCTACTGTGAAAGGCTATTTATCGGCTTTGTCGGCATTCCTTTGCTTGCCAGATCAGCCATCTTTGTTTAAGTCACCTATTGTTTTGCGTTTTATTAAGGGCCTTACCAACAAATATCCGCCCACTCCTTTTATTGTGGCGCAATGGGACTTTAATCTTGTCTTAACCTATTTGATGGGTTCACCCTTCGAGCCCTTGCATAAGGGGCCCTTGAGACTGTTGTCTTTTAAGACAGTATTTTTAGTTGCTATTACCTCGGCAAGGAGGGTAAGTGAGCTTCAAGCTCTGAGTTCAAAACCCCCATTCTTGACCATTCATGCTGAAAGAATGGTACTCAGGACCAGGGCTGCTTTTCTGATTAAGGTGGTAACTCCCTTCCATCTGGGGCAGTCTATTACCCTTCCTTCCTTCTATCCTCCCACTCATCCTTCCAAGGAGGAGGAGCGGCTTCACCGCTTGGACCCGGTGAGCTTCTACCTTGATAGAACTATAGACTATCGTGTGGATGACCAGCTCTTTGTGGGCTTTGTTGGCTGCAGAAAATGCAAAGCGGTGCACAAGCGCACACTTTCCAGATGGATTGTCTTGTGCATCAAGATTTGTTACTCTTTGGCCGGTAAGGAACCTCTAGAGGGTTTAAGAGCTCATTCTACCAGGGCAAAGTCTTCTACATTTGCCTTATCTAGAGGTGTTCCTGTTGAGGACATTTGTAGAGCGGCAACTTGGGCCTCCCTCCACACTTTCGCAAAGCATTACTGCTTAGATTCCGAAGTGAGGAGGGATGGCCACTTTGCGCGCTCTGTCCTACAGGATTTCATGGTATAAAAGAGTGGACACCCTCCTCCGGGAGTGGGGACTGCTGTGGGATTCTATTCACAAGGTGAGGAATCCACTGGCAGATGTATCCATCAGAAGAACAAGTTACTTACCTTCGTAATGCTTTTTCTGGTGGATACAGTATCTGCCTGTGGATTCCTCACTGACCCACCCACCTCCCCGTTGTCCACTATACCTGCAAATTGTTTATTTTATGAATATATCTTTTACTGGAAATGTTTAATTGTTCTTGCTTTTTGCATTAATGTCACACTGTGTGTGTTGATTTGGTTACTGTGTACAGTATATACTATATCTATTTGTGTCGGTCCGTCCGTGTGCCTCGGGGGCACGGAAAAAAGAGCGGAACTGACTTTATCACGCCGATGAGGCGCTCCTATTACTCCGGTGACGTCAGCGAGGTCGTGAGCGAAGTTGTGCCTCTGTGACGTCGTCCTCGTCCTTGTCGGCGTGGAGAGCTACAAAAGTTTCCGAATGCTGCTGGTACAGGGGATATTCACAAGGTGAGGAATCCACAGGCAGATACTGTATCCACCAGAAAAAGCGTTACCGAAGGTAAGTAACTTGTTCTTCGATGCCCTCTGGACCCCTACTGGGCCCTACAAAACAAATGTGCCCCACGTTGGAGCGGCCTGCTCTCCTGCAGGACTGCTCAGGCACTGAAAATGTGCCTCAGCCATCACCAACCAGGTTCAACACCGAGCCCCAACTCACTGGGCTCTCTTGGGGACTCTGTGGCGTCTCCAGGTTGTGGTCACGGCAGCCTGCCTCCGCTTCTGTCAGGAGGGTCGTGTAACAAGAGGAGCCCGCGAGGCTCCTACTTCACTTGCCTTCACCAGGTCCCTCTCCTGGGACACAGGACTTCGGAGCGGAGCCCGCTAGGCTCCGGACGACCTTCTGCGGCGGGTGGTACTTCCTCTCCCTGCTCCTCTGGATGGCTCCTGAGCCCCACCCACAGTCAGGCGGACTTTGCCTGGCTTTCGGGTCGGGCCGGCGGCTTCTCTTCATCGGCCGCAATGCGGGGTGGGCACCCGTCTTAAATAAAGACCATTGCGGGGTGGGCACCCGCCATCAAACGAGCATAAAAGCAGGGTGGGCTCCCGCTGGAGAACACAAATATGCAGGGTGGGCACCCGCTTGTTAGAGATGCAAAAACGCGGGGTGGGCACCAGTTATAAAAATAGCATCAGATTGGATGAGCACACGCTACTAAATCAGCACAGGGGGGAGTCCCACACGCCGGGATTCCCTCGCAGCCTCGCGCTGCAGACGCCAGCTACTCTTGTCCTGGCCACAAACAGATAGGCTCGCCAGAACAAAAGAAAATCACTCACAAGGTGCTAGAGTTCAAAGTCCAGGGCAAAGTTCTAGGGGCACAAGGCTGGGCCCAGCAGGCCAGCACACAGGGCCCTCCAGCATGGAGGCAGTCCCTCATGGCGGTTCCTCCTGGAGCCTAGCAGCAGCAAGCCCCCAGCACAAGAACAAGCACACTTTCATTGAGTCACAGCCCCTATATTTATAATACATCTTGGCTTTGTCTGCCCTGGCACAGGGCTTGGGGGAACCAGCAAAAACTTCAGGGGGAATTTGGAGCACTTTGTTTACAAGGCTCCTCTCCCCCTTTGTCAGGTGGGGGCTCGTCATCAGACTCACCACAGGGGGGCGGAACCAGCATTGTGCAGGCTACGTACAGACCTATTCAGGGACCAGGAACTTCTTATTTATTTATTTATTTATTTATATACAAGGTTTTATATAGCGCTACTGGACCCAAGAGTATCAGAGCGCTTTACAGATAGGTAAACGCATCGAGACAAAATTACATAGTGAATTAAACTAACATAGGATAAGGCATTTCAGTTAGACGAGGGAAATGAGGAAAGAAAGTAACTAAGAGATAAATAAGGGAGACGAGGAAGGTTGAAAAATAGGAGAGAGACGGGAAGAAGGAGAGGGGGAGCGAAAATAGGAAAAGGAAGAAAGAGGGGTGTGTTGAGGAGAATACAGAATGACAGTGTCATTACAGTGACGTTAGGTACCACAATATTTGTTGAGAAGAAGCACCTTGAGTCTTTTTATGAAGAGAGGGTAGGAGGGGTTGCAGCGAAGATCTTTGGGGAGAGAGTTCCAAATCGTTGGGGCATTACCAGAGAATGCACGTGATTGGGTCTTTTTACATTTGAGTCTCGGGGGGATGAGGACAAGGACGTTAGTGCTTCTCAAGGACCTGGAGCAACCAGCTTTTTGTAGTTTGTCAGAGAGGTAGGAGGGGGTGTTTTGCTGAAGGGCTTTGTGAGTGATACATGCCATCTTGAAGGTGGATCTACCTTCAATTGGGAGTCAATTGAGATTTTTGAGGACAGGAGAGGTGTGATCAAATCGCTTACAGGCAGTGATAAGCCTGGCAGCCAGGTTGAGAACAGATTTAACCGGGGCAAGGTGGACTTTAGGGGTGCCAACAAGGGTGGCGTTACCATAGTCAATTCTGGAAAGTACAAGAGATTGGACAACGATTTTGAAGTCATCAGCAGGAATGAAATGTTTAATTTTTTAAGGTGGAGAAGGATGAAGAGAGCACCTTTGGCCGCATTTTTAATGTAGGGATGAGAGTAAGATTCTGATCAATGCTGATGCCTAGGGATTTGACAGAGTTAGAGGAGGAGAGGGAGCAGTTGAGTGCTTTGATCCAGAGTTGGACAGGCAAAGAACTGTTTTTGGGAGTGAAAAAGATGATTTCAGTTTTTTGGGGATACAGTTGGAGATGATTAAGATGGAACCAAGCTTGGACTTTATTCAAGGTATCATTGAGGTGAAGGATGTCATGGTGGGACTTGATCTTGTAATATAGTTGCGTGTCGTCAGCGTAGAGGTGGTAACTGATATTAGCTTGTTTGAGAATGAGGGTGAGTGGTTCCATGAATAGATTGAATAGGGTTGGGTAAAGGATAGAACCTTGTGGGACACCCAGTGAGACAGGTTGGGGTTTGGAGATGTAGTGACTGAGTTTAATTTGTTGGGATCTATTTTGAAGATATGAGGTGAACCATTGGTGGACAATGCCCTCAAACCCAAAGCGGTCTTTGAGAGTATTAAGAAGGGTGGGATGGTGGACAGTATCAAAGGCAGCAGAGAGGTCAAGGAGAATAAGGAGGGAGGATTCGCCTTTGTCAAGAGAGCGGTGAATATCATCAGTAATGCTGAGCATAGCAGTTTCAGTGCTGCATCCTTTTCTAAAACCAGATTGGAAATCGCCAAGGAGATTGGAGGAGATGATATGGTTATCTAATTGGGACAGGACACATTTTTCAAGGGCTTTGGAGAGGAAGGGAAGGTTAGAGATAGTGCGTAGATTGTTAAAGTCATTAGGGTCAGCGGTGGGGTTTTTGAGGATGGGGGAGATTTGACTTTGTTGAAGGGATGCTGGGACACAACCAGTGGCAAAGGAGGAATTGATGATATTGGTCCAAATGGGGGCAATGATGTGTTTGAGCTCTGTGCGGGAAGAAGATCTTTGGTGTGTGAGGATGGTTTGATTTTGGAGATGATGTTGAAGACAGTAGATTCAGATACTGTACAGAATTCACTCCAGGAGGCATTGTTTTTAGCATGGGTGTTCTTAGAAATAGAGTCATCGTGGGGTAGAGTAGGGAGGGGTAGAGAGGAGTCCTGACACGGAGGGGAAGGGGATAAAGGTGTAGTAAGAATGTTAGGGAGGTGGTGTTGTCTGAGGGTAGATTGGAATGGGAGAGGGGGGAAGAGAAGGATAGTTCAATCGAGTTGACTTTATTTGAAAAGTAGCTGGTGATTTCTTTGCATCTTTCAACAGTGGCTGGTATTTAGGGGGACCAGAGGAAGTTTGTTTTTTAACAATGTTAAAGAATTCTCTGGGACGGTTTCTAGCCTGGTCAAGTTGCGAACGGAGGAAGGAGGCTTTGGCTCTGGCGTTTTTAAGGATTAACAGGTTATCGGAGGAGGGATGATTCCTCTAAGAATGTTCAGACTGCCTGAGGGCCCGTCTTTCATTATTAAGGTCGGAATTAAGCCAGGTTTTGGGAGTTTTTTTTGTTGTTGTTTAAGTTTGATTGGGGCAATTTGGTCAAGTGCTTGAAGGATAGAATTACTGTAATGTTCAGTTAGGTCATTGGTGCTGTGAGAGGGAGGGGAGAAGTAAGCGGGTTTTGATTGAGGATTCCAACTCACCAGGGGGAATAAGGTGAAGATTACGAGTATGTTTCATGGGTAAAGTACCAATAGGGGTGGGGCGAGTAACGGAGCAGTTCAAAGTGAAGACTAGTCTACGGGAAGGATCGTTGAAAGAGAAGCCAGATCCTTGCTAGTCATAATAGCATCAAGGGTGGCGCCTTTGGAGTGAGTCGGGGATTGGCAGAGTTGAGTCAGGTCTTTAAAGAGGATGACAGCAGGGTCATCATTTTTATTCCAATGGATGTTATAGTCGCCAAGAAAGAGATTCTTGGAGTGAGTGAGCGAAGATTGAATGATAAGGTCAGACAGCTCCTCGATAAAGGGGATAGAATTGCTGGGGGGGTGGTAGAATGGTGGGGGAGCCAGGAATAGTAAGATCAGCGCAAAGGTATTCAAAGGTGCAAGGGTCCTGGAGATTGACTAGCGTGAGATTAAGTTCATCTTTAAAGATTAGGGCAAGGCCACCTCCTATTTGCTCGATTCTGTCTTTCCTAATGAATGAAAATCCAGGAGTAATAGGCAAGTCAAGGATAGGAGTGGAGTGGGGATTGAGCCAGGTTTCAGTTAGGAATGCAATGTCGATGTTTTCAATGAGAATGGCTTCCGCAATATCCGTCGCATGGCAAGATGCGGATCGGTAGTTAATCAACATGCAGTAGAGGGGTGAAGGATCAGGGTATTGGGTGGAGGGATCAGGGAGGATAGATGTTAGTTGTTGAGGGGGTCTAGGTGATGTTGGGTAAAGGGGAAGTCTGCTCGTTCCCAAGAGAACTGGGATAGTAGACTGCGGGTAGGGGGGACTAGAGGACAAAGAGGGAGGGGGAGAGACAGGGGAGTTCAGAGAAAAGTTAACCCAAGGATATTGGGCATGCAGCATGTTGAGGAGTGGAGATGATCGTAGTTGCCGTGTAGGTGGGGGGGCATTGGAAAGTTCAACGGGTTTGGGTGGGATCAGGGAGTTTGTATGGAGGGGTGGGCCATGTAGAGAGTAATCGATGTTAGCAGTACTAGGGGAGCTGTTGCTGGGGGAGGTGAGAGGGGTGTTGATTTGCGATGATATGTTTAGTGAAGGGACCGATGTGTGTGCGTGATCAGAAGAGTGGGCTTTAGCAAGGAGTGAGACATCAGATCTGAGTGAGGAGAGTTCTAAAACAAGGGAGGAAAGGAGAAATTCAATATTAAGGAGTGATAGTGTAAGAAGTGAGGAGTGGAGTGGATCAAGAGTTTTTGGGAGGAGAGTAGAGTAGGAGTTATCAAGGGGGGGATTGGGGAGAGAAAGGGGGGGTAACCTGGAGGAGGAGGAGAAGGGAGTTAAGATGGGTGGGAGGTTTCGTAATGGGGAGGGGGGCAGAGGAGGTAGGTGTGGTTGAAGCATTAGGTTTAGGAAGATAGTTTGTGAAATGAGGAGGAAGGACAGTATAGGGTGGAGTGGCTTGTATATTGAGGGTTAGAGGAGAGATCAAGGGAGTGTGAGAGGGAATTGTCCGCGGAGGGGATGTGAGGGTTGTTGGGGGGTAAGGGGGACGGTTAAATAAGGGGGAGAAGATAAAGTGCATCAAAGGGTGAGGTGTTACGGGAGTCAGAAGGAGAGAGGTGAATGGACGAAAGTGTATTATTGAGAGGAAGGGGTATAGGGGGTCTGTGAGAGCGGCTGGAGGAGACGAGGGAGAGTTGTAAGAAGTGGAGGATAGAGGGGGTTTGTTCAGGGGGAGATCACAAGGAGTGGAGTGTTCGGCAGAGCTTAAAGACTGCAGAGTTATAGGGGAGGCAGGGGTAGGCGTGCAGGTAACAGGAGTATCAAATAAGTTTGAAGGCTTAAGAGAAGTGAGTTGAGTAGACTCTAATTGAGGGAGGCAGTGGGCAGGGAGGTGTGAGGAGGATGGAGGGGCAGGGGAGGAAGAAGAAGAAGAAGACGGGTGAGGAGAGAGGCGGACAGAGGGTGGTGTTGAGGGATAGAGGGGTGAGGGAGCGAGGACGTAAGGGTGGGAGGCAAGGATGGAAGAGGGTGGTGTTGGGGGATAGAGGGGTGAGGGAGCGGGGACAGTGCGGGGTGGGAGTGAAGGAAGGAGGTGTGAGAATCATTGGTGGAGCTGGATGGGAGAGAGGCAGAAAATCTAGGTGATTGGAAGATAAAGGCGCGTTACAGGTTAGAATGTTAAGAGTAGGGGTGGTTTGTAGTGATTGAGAGAGAATATCATGGTTAGTGGAAGAGGTGGGGGAGACAGTGAGAGGAGATAAGGGGGAACATGGGTGAATGGAGTTGTGAGAAGTTGGCCTGATATATGATGCTCACTAGTTCTAGTGATCACCTTGTATCAGTCCAAACAACCCTTATGGTGATTGGTTGTAAGTCAACCTTATAGACCAGCTATCCTAATGGTAGCATGGACAAAGCAGTCTTAGGCTAAACTCTTTTGGCATGTGAAGCCAGCTGTTTTACCACATATAACCCCTTGAATACCAGATGAAAGGACACCACACAGGTTGGTATGAAAATAAACAATATATTTATGAATAACAAAACACCTCTGAACTCTTTATGAGATCAGAGGGCTAAGCACATGACAATCTCTTAGGAAAAATACGATAAGTTGCACAAAATTACAATGGTGCCCTAGGGGCACGGCAAACCATATACTAAGTAAATGGTATAAGGAAATTGATAGAAGGAATAGAGCTGTCCAGAGGCTGTAAGAACGCTGGGACTACACTACCCTAACTTTAGGTAAGTAATAGGAGGCCCACGGGACGCGTATGCAGAGTGTGAACTCACACGCGAGATGCGTAACAACGTCTATGGACAGTACAGTTCAAGAAAAAGGTGAGTACGGACAATCCTGACTAGTTAGGACTAAAACGACTGTGAATCTGGACACTAGAAGAGTCAATCTACCCTTGAGCACCAAAATGCTCTTGTTACCTCACCCACGGGCTGCGGGTGCATAGGTGCGAAGTCGTGTCGGGTTTCTGCGTTGAAGTCTATGGAGCCTGAAAGAAATGATGCTGCAGGCGACCAGGAGGAAGATGTCCGGTGCGATCCACGGGTGGATCGAGGAAGATGATGACCTGAAAGCAGAGGGGACAATGTTCAAAGTCACTAGCCAGTGACTGGAGTGGAACCAGGAAGGAACCAGATGTCGTTGTCGCGATCAGGTGAAGAGTGGACGCTTGTCTCTGCAGCCACGTGGACCAGGAGGTGTCTTCGACGACCAGGATGGAGGCACGAGCAGTCCCACGCAGGCTCTCGCTGTCGGCGGTGTCGGATCCGGATTTGGAATCAACAGGACTTGGCAAAGGCAACCCACGCGGTGAGTGGAAACGGCATCTGGAGTGGACCAGGAGGGTCCAGGGTGCTCCTCTTTTGGAAGGGAGCAAGGGCCAGTCTGGAGCAACCAGACCAGCAGTGTAGATTTCAAGGTTCGTCGTCTAGGAGGCCACTAGCCAGCCGGCAAGTGACCAGACAACGCGTTGAGCAGCAATCAAGCAAAAGGGCCCCACGCAGATCTCGTGGATGCTGGAGGGCTGGTCTTTGGTGCAGGAGCTGCTCGGGGCTGGGGCTTCTCGATCCCCAAAGCACTTTGTCGAGGTTACCTCAGAAGTCGTGCTGGAAGCGAAGGGCAGTTTCTTCAAGATGGCCGGTCCCACGTGTCTCGTCGCACCCACGGATCTCAGCTGGGCTGCAGATGTGAGTTGAGGTCGGAGAGGTCTGGGAATCCGGGTCTCGTCGGGCTCTGAAGTCTGGATCCTCGAGGGAAGACGACAAAGTGAAGCCGCTGGACGCTTGATGGTGCCTGCGGATGCAGGGTGGACACTCCTTGCCCACAAGGGAGATTTCTTCAGCCTTCTGTGGAGCAGAACGTCGAAGTCCAGAGTTTCTTCTTGTAAAGTTTCGAGTCAGGATTAATCTAATTTGGAATGGGACCAGCTCCTACCTTTATCCTGCTAAAAGGGGCTGTACTACGACTAGGTCCTTCCTATGGGTGGGACCAGGAAGGGGGTGGTTACACCCCCTATCCTTTGTCCGGTTTCGCGCCAGAGCTGGGGCTGGAGTGCCCCAGCAACTGGTTTGAGCCGGTGTATGCACAGGGACACCTTGTGTGCCCCAGGCATGTCTCATTCCTTTCAGCCCTGTCCTACCTAATACTCAAAATCCTGTCTGGGGTGGTGCTAGCACCTCACAAGGCAGGAAACCCTTTGTCCAGGCCTCCCTCACTGGAAGGACTCCCAGCAGCAGGAGGTCAGACTTGTGTCTGTGGTGGCAGCATCCATTTTGTGATGCTGAGGCTCGGGTTAACTTTAACCGGGGTTCACAGTTACATACATGTCGTGTCCCTCTAAAAGGGTGGAATGCTACCCCCGTCGCCAGAATTGGCGAGGGGGTAGTATTCCAATTCGTATGACACCTTACTCGACATGTTTTGATAATGTTATACCAGAGTTAGCATTCAACAGCGAGGATTATAATGCACTTAAGAGTATATGGTATAGCGTTATCATGGAACAGCTATAAGGACTTGGTTCTGCACGCTGCAGACAGGCTCAGCTCATGCTAGAGCACCATCTCACATAATTCCAAGCAGTCTGCCTTCAGGATTGATAAGGCCTGCCATAGGAGTGACTGATAGGAATATATGTGTCCATTTTGGGGTTAGATATAGGTATACTATATCTACAGCAAAGGGTGATTACACCACCTTGGGCCAGCTGTCTTACCAGCCAGTTGTGTCTGTTTAGATGGCCAGCCAGGGGTGGCATAACACATGCTTCAGCCCCTGGTAGGCCCTGGGTACACCTATGCCCTGGGTACCTAAGGTACACTGTACAGGGACTGATAAGGTGGCCCAGTACCAATTGGTAAAGGCACCTAAAGTACATGCATGTCAATTTAGAGAGAGAACAGCTAGGCTGTGGGTCTGATTAGCAGGCCCACAGCCAGGGAAAGTCGTAAACCAGTGAAGCAAAAAGCAAAAATCTGGGTGACCATAGGATTGCAGACCCATCTCTCCTACATAACCCCCCCCCCCCAACTTAGGGACATTAAACTAACCTTGACCAGGTGAGTCTTCCTCTTCTAAGTGGAAATACCTGGAGAGACCATCTGCATTGCCATGGTCAGTCCCTGGTCTGTGCTCCACTGTAAAGTCCATCCCCTGTAGGGAAATTGACCACCTAAGAAGTTTGGGGTTTTCATCCTTCATTTGATTTAGCCATAAGAGGGGCTTATGGTCGGTCTGAATCTTGAAGTGAGCTCCAAACAAGTATGGCCTCAACTTCTTCAGGGCCCAAACCACAGCAAAGGCCTCCCTCTCAATAGCTGACCAACGTTTCTCTCTAGGAGTCAGCCTTCTACTTATAAAAGCAATGGGCTGGTCATGACCATCAATATTTAGTTGAGATAGAACAGCTCCCACACCCAACTCAGATGCATCTGTTTGGACAATGAAGGTTTTGGAGTAGTCAGGACTCTTGAGAATAGGTGCAGTACACATGGCCTGCTTTAGGTCATCGAATGCCTTCTGACAGCTAACTGTCCACTGAACTTTCTTTGGCATTTTCTAGCTTGTCAAGTCATTAAGTGGTGTCACAATGGACCCATAATTTTTGACAAACTTCCTATAGTAACCAGACAGGCCCAAGAAAGCTCTGACCTGTGTCTGGGTGGTTGGAGGAGCCCAGTCTTCTATGGCCTGTAACTTGCTCTCCTAAGGGTTGAACCTGGCCTCCACCTACAAGGTGGCCCAGGTACACAACCTGACTCTGCCCTATCTGGCACTTGGTGGCCTTGATAGTGAGGCCTGCCTTTTGCAGGGCCTCCAAAACTTTCCTCAGGTGGATCAGGTGATCCTCCCAGGTGGAGCTGAAGACCGCAATATCATCTAGATATGCTGCACAAAAGTCATCCAACCCAGTGAGTACTTGGTTCACCAACCTTTGAAAAGTGGCAGGTGCATTTTTCAAACCAAAGGGCATCACCACAAACTGGTAATGACCTCCTGGGGTAGAAAATGCTGTTTTGGCCTTGGCATCCTCAGCTAACCTGATCTGCCAATAACCAGCTGTTAGGTCAAATGTACTCAAGAAAGTTGCAGAAGCCAACTTGTCTATGAGTTTATCTGCCCTAGGTATTGGATGGGCATCTGTCTTAGTGACAGCATTGAGACCCCTGTAGTCTACACAAAACCTCATCTCTCTCTTACCATCCTGGGTGTGAGGTTTAGGCACTAGCACTACAGGACTAGCCCAAGGGCTCTCTGAGGGTTCAATGACTCCCAATTCCAACATCTTTTGGACTTCTTTCTTTATGCAGTCCCTGACGTGGTCAGGTTGCCTGTAGATTTTACTCTTGACGGCTGACTGTCACCAGTGTCCAACTCATGGGTGCACCAGTTTGTCTGACTGGGTGTCAGTGAGAACATTTGTCTAAAGGATTGAAGAACTTGTTTGCAATCCTCTTGTTGATGCTCAGAGAGGCTGTCAGAAAAGACCACACCATCAACTGACCCATCATCAGGGTTCTGAGTGAGCAGGTCTGGGAGAGGGTCACTCTCTTCCTCCTGTCCCTCATCTGTTGCCATGAGCAAGCCCATGTTTTCACTGTCGACAAATGCCTTGAGCCTGTTAACATGAAGTACCCTGTGGGGGCTCCTGGGAGTTCCAAGGTCCACCAGGTAGGTGACCTCCCCCTTTTGCTCAATAATGGTATGGGGTCCAGACCATCTGTCTTGGAGAGCTGCTGGGGCCACTGGCTCCAACAGCCACACCTTCTGTCCTGCATGATAAACAGTTAGGACACCCTGTTGGTCATGCCAAGCTTTTTGAAGTTCTTGGCTGGCCTCAAGGTTTTTGGATGCCTTCTCCATGTACTATGCCATCCTGGAGCGGAGACCAAGTACATAGTCCACTATGTCAAGTTTAGGCTTTTTGAGAGGTAACTCCCATCCTTCCTTTACAAGACATAGGGGTCCTCTTACAGGATGCCCAAACAGAAGCTCAAAAGGGCTGTAGCCAACCCCCTTCTGTGGGACCTCTCTGTAAGCAAACAGGAGGCAGGGTAAAAGGATGTCCCATCTTCGCCTAAGCTTTTCAGGTAACCCTTTTATCATCCCTTTTAGGGTCTTGTTGAATCTCTCCACAAGCCCATTGCACTGTGGGTGATAGGGTGTGGTAAATTTGTAATTTACACCACACTCCTTCCACATTGCAGTCAAATATCCTGACATGAAGTTTGCACCTCTGTCAGAGACAACCTCCTTAGGAAACCCCACTCTGGAGAAAACTCCAAGTAGGGCCCTGGCCACAACAGGAGCTGTAGTGGTCCTAAGGGGAATAACTTCTGGGTACCTGGTGGCATGATCCACTACCAGCAGTATAAATCGGTGCCCAGATGCTGTTGGGGGGTCCATTGGTCGAACAATGTCTATCCCCACTCTCAGGGTACCCCCTCCACAGGTAGTGGTATAAGGGGGGGCTTTGTTGTGCCACCTGATTTGCCACTGGCTTGACAGGTGACACATGAGTGACAAAACTCTTTGGTGTCTTCAGACATATGAGGCCAGTGAAAGTGTGGGGCAAGCCTGTCCCAAGTCTTGTTCTGGCCTAAGTGACCTGCAAGGGGAATCTCATGGGCTAAGGTGAGAAGGAAACCTCTAAGAGAGAAGGGGATGACCAGCCTCCTGGTAGCACCAGGCTTGGGGTCTCTTGCCTCAGAGTATAGGAGTCCTTCATCCCAATATACCTTGTGGGCACCTGTAGCATTCCCTGCAGCCTCAGCAGCAGCCTGATGTCTGATGGGTTCAAGGGAGGAACAGTCTAACTGTGCCTGTCTCAAGTCTGCCCTGGAAGGTCCCCCTGTCCCAAGAAACTCAATCTGTTCAGGTTCAAGCTCTTCTAGGACAGTTCCTTCTGGGGTCTTAGGGTCAGCCTCCTGAGAGGGCTGATCCTCAACCTGAGGCAGGGGGGAAGGCTCTGCCTTAACCCTACTGTTCTTCCTCTTGGGTAGTGTCTGGTCCATTCTTCCAGGATCCAGCACTTGTTCAGCTGGGCATTTCTTGGCCTGTGACCTGGTCACAGCAAGGACATGTGAGGAGAGACCTAGCATTTCTACATGAGTCCTGTACTCCACATCTGACCACAGTGAGGATTCCAAATCATTGCCCAAGAGACAATCTACTGGGAGGTCTGAACTAACTACAACCCTTTTGAGTCCAGTTACCCCTCCCCAGGAGAAGTTAACAACTGCCATACTGTGATTGGTAGTGACGTTGCTAGCATTGGTCACTAGGTAGTCTGAACCTAGCATGATCTGGTCAGGGTCCACAAATGTTGGAGTCACCATAGTGACACTGGCACATGTGTCCCTGTAGGCCTGATCCATTTTTCCATTGATTAAAGGCGTTTCCCTGTATTTGCCCAGAGTACTAGGACTTACAGTAGGGGCCATATCCATGTCCCCAGTACAAACAAGAACAGCCTGAGTAGGTGTTCTGACTAAGTCAGAACCCACCTGAGTTCCCAGGGTTAACCCTACTATAGCCTTGGGGGGTGCACTACCACTACTAACTGTACTAGGGGGTGCAGGTGTCTTAGGGACAGTAGTGTTAGGAGTTTGGCCTTTCTTGGTGCACTCACTAAACCAGTGAGTTTTACTTTTACAGTATTGGCATCATGGTTTCTTAGGACCATCATTCTTCTTCTTTTTGGAATTCTGGGACCCACCCTCCTTAGATTGTTGGGGCCCTGTTGAAGACTTCTGGTCATTTTGCTTATTCTCATTATTACCCTTCTGGTCTGCTTTCTTTTGGCCACCACCCTGGTTCTGCTGCTTGACCCTGGTTCTGACCCATCTGTCTGCCTTCTTTTCCAATTCTTGGGGAGAGGTCAGATCTGAGTCAATCAGGTGCTGATGCAACAAATGGTTCTGACAATTATTTAAGATTTGCTCTCTCATAATTAGATTATACAATCCTGTATAATCAGTAACTTTACTACCCAGTAACCAGCCTTCCAAAGCCTTAGTGGCACAATCAACAAAGTCAGTCCAATCTTGAGCCTGAGTTTTCTGGGTGTCTCTGAACATCAACCTGTACTGTTCAGTTGTTAAGCCAAACCCATCAATCTGTGCAGTTTTCAAGACTTGGTAATCATTAGCATCCTCATCTCTAACAGTGAGGAGCTTATCTCTGCCTTTACCTTCAAAGGAGAGCCACAATATTGCTGCCCACTGACTCTGGGGTACCTGCTGTACTTTGCAAGCTCTCTCCAGAGCAGTTATCCACTTGTGGATATCATCTCCTGTTTTATAGGAGGGCACTATTTTACTCAGGTGTCTATTATCAAAACTCCTGTCTTTATCCTTAGGGATATTGCTGCCACCAGTGGGTGCTACCCCACGCAACTGTTGCTCTCTAGCAAAGGCAAGTTTCTCCTTGGCAAGGGCAAGTTCTTCCCTTTGAATCCTCAGATTAACTTCCTTCATCTTTGCCTCATGCTCTCTCCTCTGAGGGGAAGTCATCCTCCTCTGAGCAGATGCATGAGAAGCATGGGAGTGCACAGATCTCTTGGAGTCCCTAGAAGGAGATCTATCTCTCCTGACCCCAAAGTTAGGCCTACTAGTGGATGGCACTGGGGCTCTCCCAGTTCCCTCCCCATGTAGGTCTAAGGTGGCCCTGGTAAGTCTACTGACTAAAGGTTGGACATTTTCTGCCTCATCCTCAGACAAGTCCCCTTCTTCCCTACCATCTACATTCTCTGTTTCAGGAAGGTTAGAGTCTGGGTCACCTTGTTCACCTTCTAATGGGGGCATGCTCCAATCTGGATTAGAGGGGCCTGCATTAGCAGCCCTTCTAGCATCATATGTCTCTAAGAGACCTAACAGAAAGGGAGGGGTAGGGTTAGAACCCTGTTTCAGTTTCCTGGAGGTACACAATTGTCTCATCTCCTGGAAGCTGAGGGCTGCATATCTGGAAAGGACCTGTGGAGGGTCACTAACCACAAGGGGAGTCACTGAGGTCTCTCCTGTGGTAGACATGCTTTCTAGTGAGGTGTAAGTGATGCACTTACCTACACTATGGGTTTTCCTACTGATCCCTTGCTAAGAGTTGTAGTCAGGGTGTGCTAGGCCCTTTCTACTACAACAGCTGGTTCAGTAGAACTCAGAGTATTTCTAAGCTTGTTATATGTACCTATGGTACCTTATGTGATCTTTCAAATTATATCTCAAGATTATATTTGGTAAAAACAACAGAAAGCTCAAATCCCAACCGCTGCACACCAATGTGAGAAGTTGGCCTGATATATGATGCTCACTAGTTCTAGTGATCACCTTGTATCAGTCCAAACAACCCTTATGGTGATTGGTTGTAAGTCAACCTTATAGACCAGCTATCCTAATGGTAGCATGGACAAAGCAGTCTTAGGCTAAACTCTTTTGGCATGTGAAGCCAGCTGTTTTACCACATATAACCCCTTGAATACCAGATGAAAGGACACCACACAGGTTGTTATGAAAATAAACAATATATTTATGAATAACAAAACACCTCTGAACTCTTTATGAGATCAGAGGGCTAAGCACATGACAATCTCTTAGGAAAAATACGATAAGTTGCACAAAATTACAATGGTGCCCTAGGGGCACGGCAAACCATATACTAAGTAAATGGTATAAGGAAATCGATAGAAGGAATGGAGCTGTCCAGAGGCTGTAAGAACGCTGGGACTACACTACCCTAACTTTAGGTAAGTAATAGGAGGCCCTCGGGACGCGTGTGCAGAGTGTGAACTCACACGCGAGATGCGTAACAACGTCTATGGACAGTACAGTTCAAGAAAAAGGTGAGTACGGACAATCCTGACTAGTTAGGACTAAAACGACTGTGAATCTGGACACTAGGAGAGTCAATCTACCCTTGAGCGCCGAAATGCTCTTGTTACCTCACCCACGGGCTGCGGGTGCATAGGTGCGAAGTCGTGTCGGGTTTCTGCGTTGACGTCAAGATTCAAAAAAGTTTTATTTTGATATACACTGTAATATCATAAAAGCATACATTTGTTAAAAAACAGAGAGAGAAAAAATACATATATGACTAACAACAGATATAAGTCACAAAGAACCAATACATTTCCATTATAGTAGGACCAAACATTTTTTTTTTTTTTTAAAAGACAGAGGTAATATCAAAAAAGTGACTAGTGCATTTTTATAAAAACAAAATTAAATTTTACATTTTTTCAATCTTATACTTTTTAAAAATTTCTAAAATTCATAAAAACATTTAATACATTACATCGAGTTCCTAAACTTTACCAAAAGTTTCAAAAATGTGGCCGAAGTGTGGGCCACTTCTAAGGTTTCCAGCCGTTGTAGTCTGAGGAAGGCATTTCTACAAGACCGGAGGCCCCACTCCTTAAGAATTGGTTTAAGTAGGATCTTTCTTGGAACCTGATAAAACTTACAGAATAAAATACAATGCAGATTAGATTGAGGGGCGAGATCATCACAGGGACAAGGCGACATTTCTCTCGACCAGTCATTGCAGACTGGGAAGGAAATTAAACGATAAAAAGAACCCAATCTAAACCTTGCAAGGAGCATTCTGGCATAACAGTTAGTATCACTAGCAAGGTACAATTGCAGACCCTGAACCGTTGTAATTTGTTGATAGGCTACCACTGATTTTTTCAGTTTTTCAGTGGACCATCTTTTATTCGCTAGATGGTCCATAGCCAATTTACGTAATACTTTCCGTGGCATTATTTCCATACTAGATGGATTTTTAAAAAACTCAGGGTGGCCAATCTCGGTCAATATTTTTTCCACAAAACACAGCCATTTAATTTGCTTTATGCCATCAAGTTGTAGGCAATCAGATATTATATTACGATTAAAGACTGTCTCTGGGGTTAGCCACAACTTATGCCATAACAGAATGGGCTCAGTCATTATTATATCGGATATATAGGGGAGACCCAGTTCTATGTGTACAAAATAACTAGGTGTTGATTTGGGGACCCCCAAGAGGTATCTGAGGAAGCAATTTTCAGTTTGTTGGATTGTAATTAAAGTATCAATCCCCCAGATGCCAGAGCCATAGGTGGCCGTGGCTACACATTTCGCCTTATATATTACAATCAACTCCTTAACGGGTCTACCCCCAATTTTAGTCGCAAAGTTCTGCAAGGCTCCAATCGCTCTAGAGAACGCTAGTCTTCTGGCTTTAATTGCTGTATGCCAGGAACACTTCCTGTAAAAGGAGATCCCAAGATAGGGAAAATGTTCTATGATCTCTATCTGTCTACCCTCTATAAAAATAGGACAAGGTATTTTCTTTGTTCCTTGTCGACAAGACATGGAAAAGGTTTTTGATATATTGACCTTAAGTCCCTTATCCCTCATAAAAATTGTAAACTTTGAGACAGCTCTTTGTAGGCCCAGCCTGGTTTGGGACATATTAGCGGCGTCGTCCGCATATAATAGGATGGGGACAGGGTGGCCCTGAGCTATGGGGTAATCATATTGAAAACTCTTAAGGTGGTAGCCAATCGCATTTATATAGAGGGAGAAGAGTAGGGGGGCTAAAATGCACCCCTGTCTCACCCCCCTCTTGATGGAGAATATTGACAAGCACTCTCCTCGTTTACCAAAGCGCACCCTTGCCCATGCATCCCTATATATTTCCTTGATGAAATTTAGGATTGAAGAATCCATACCCAGGACCTCTAACGTGGACCATAACTGATTGTGATCAACACAGTCAAAAGCTGAACTCAAATCAATAAAAGTAATAAAAAGGTTCCCTTTCTTGGCTTCGGTGTATTTAGAAATTAAAAAATATAAATTTAGACTCTGCTCAACCGTTCCTATGCCTTGTTGAAATCCATACTGGAAGATCGATAGGATGTTAGCATCCTCGATCCAATGTTGCACACGCTTTAAGATGATACGGCCAGCTATCGTCATTAAGGCATCAAGGAGGGAAATTGGGCGATAGCAAGATGGATCATGTCTGTCCCCCTTTTTAAATATAGGGACTACTATCGCTTCTGCCCACATTGGTATAAGTCCATGGGTATTAGCACAATTCATCACAATTGTTAATAGGGGGGCCCAGAGATCGATTTCAGCTTTAAAAACATCAATTGGTATTGCCTCCGGGCCTGGTGCCTTACCAGATGGACTTTCCCTTATGGCCAGGCTGACCTCCTCGCAAGTAAAAACAATGTCGAGTGGGAGGTTTCCCAGACAGGATCCAATGTTATTACAAGATGTATTAAGACCCGGGGGAGATAAGTAAGAGGGGACTGAGTTACCATACATGTTTTGAAAATGGGCCACCCAAGTGTCCCCATTTATTGCTATATCTAACATCTCGGGTTGTTTTCCCCGGGCAAAAGGGGCATTTACAGCCTTCCAAAAGGCAGTTGGATCTCTGTTTTCAGAAGAAGAAATTAAAGCTTGCCAAGCCTCATGTTTCAAGGTTTTCTCCCTACTCTTGATGGCACCACGATACTGGTGTCTGGCCTGACGAATCTCACCTGGGGATCTAGGCGTGGCATGTAACGCCTTTTTTAGAGTCTTTAATGCAGATGTACAATTCTTATCAAACCACCCTCTGGGTTTATTAGGTCCTGGTTTAAACTGGCGGGAGAGTAGAAGTTTAAACGACTCTTGTATCTTTAAAAAAGAAGCCAAGATTTTTAAAGGATCTACTGAGGGAGATAGACAGATGTCAATCTCTACCTTTCTTGCAGAGAACAAAGTGTCGAGGAGCACCGCAGGATCCAACTTTTCCCATTTGAGGGTGTAACCGTTGGTACACCCAACGGAAATACGTTTTTGATAGATAATTGAGTTTTCCCTAGGTTTCCGCTTCTGTGCAGGCTTATTTATATTAAATGCTATTGCATAATGTTCGCCATAAATGTCATCCAGCGTTTTCCATGATGAGAGTAAATAGGCATGTGATTTAGAAAAAAGCGTGAAATCTATCACAGTATTACAACCTCTCCCATGAAAAGTTGGGTAAAAAGGCATGGGTGGTGAGCATAAGTCATTTACATAAGACAAGTTAAAATAAAAGAAAAAATTATTTAAGATATCCCCTGTTTTGGAATGGGTAAAGTGGTTTTGGGTGTCGTCCATGGGGAAACCAAGACCACAGATTCCCTTCGGGCCATACTGGCAAATATTACAATTAAAATCGCCCAGCCAGGCGAGCACACACTCCCTGCCTAAAGATTCATTTAGTGTGACAATTGTGTGACTTAATTCATTTAAAGTTCGATTTAAATTTTCTAACGCCACATTGTTGTAGAAATTTACTAAAATAAGATTAAGTGAGCTGCCCCATCCAATCACAACAACCTGGTAAAATTCCATAGCAATGTGTTTCAACACAGTAAGTCCACTAGAGATACTAACATAAACGCATAAACCACCCCTGTTTCTTCCCTGATTACTTACTAGAGCTGGTGCATGGAGGGTCTGATACCCAAGGAGATGGACAGGATTTAAAGCCCATGTTTCCTGGAAGCATAAGATGGTATAATTGTTCACCAGATCCAACCATGATTGGGAACCAATTCTTGTAGCAAGGCCTGCCACGTTCCAATTAAGAATCAAGTTGGGAGAGGAAACAGGTATAGGTGTGGGATACATAGACACAACCCCTTTTCCCCCCCATATATAGTAGAACATGATTTAGAAGATAATACAGTATCATTAACCCCAACATTTCCCCCCCGAGTTGACTTCCAGTTGATTAACAGACGGGGTAGGAGGTTTCCCGGAACCAATCTTACCAGGAGTAGTCGAGCTAACAGAACTATTATAAGAAAGGTTACACCCTGCAGAACAGTCATTTTTCTCTTCATACTGAGATGGATAGACACGGTATTTCGCATTTTAGTAGAAATCGAGGGCTCAGTGCCAAACCCTAGTCTCACATTCAGATCTAATTTTGAAGAACAATGATCCCCCTTCATATCTTGTACGGGGTCAGACGATCTGCTCATAGGTATAGGAGTAACAATAAATAGTTCATTTGATGTTTTACCATTGCTCGAGTACTCATAAGTACTCCCTCCTTGGGGATCAGGTGAAATGAGTCATTCATTTTCATCTAAACCAGAGAGGGGGTCAAATAGATTGTGTAATGGGATATTCCAATACTCATTTGGATTTATGGGATGATAACTATTGCCAGCAGAAAGGAAGAACCTATTTGGGCGTTGGGGTGGGAAAAAAGAGGTAAAACTGTTTATATACTGTCATGGAGCAGTAGGATGTGTGTTACGATGGGAACATTGCAGAGGATCAGAGCAACCCAGTGTTGGTGGGTAATTGGGAGGCGACATCAGAGCTTCAGGATAAAAATAGCTCAGGTTACGAGATGATACACGACCCTCACTTCTCCCTGGAAACCAGTCACTGATGTATGTTATTACTCTGTGATCCCTGAAATTAACTATAACCACATCCCCCTCAATATCTTTAGGTCGAAGACCCACCCAGTTACACCGTCTTACAGATATTATGTCTCCATTTAGATGTGGAGGAAGAGGTCTATTATTTCGTAGCCAGTAAATAACTTTATTTTTAAGGCTAGTATAGGATTCTATGATTCCTACTGGCACAGCCGGAACTCCAGTCAAAATAATGACGTAGTTAGATGATTCTGGAGGTAAATCTACGTTGTTTCTACTATTTGATTTTTCTATGTTCATTTTAGGTGCCTTGCTTAAAGGAAAATTTCTAGCAACAGGGACTTTAAGGAGATCTGATTTAGCCTTCTCTTTATGTAAGTCTTGCGTGGCCATCGGTCTAGGGGGATTAGTGTGAAAGGTCGTTGTTTTAGGTATGGGGTTGTCCAGTTGGGGCCTAGTTGTTTTCTGTATTGGTTTTTTAATTATAGGGCCAATTACCTGTGGGTTGGTTTGTTTAGGGGCTTCACTTAAATTGGAAGCTGCCATTATACAATCCATTTTTCCCCCAGCCTTTTGACTCTCTCTGTAAGTGGCAACAAAAGAGATTTTAGAAGGCGTTCCATAGCCTCCATTATCCCTTTGACCGACAAGGCTTCTGGAAACATACTTATTTTTGCGGTGGGCCCTATTAGTGCAGCCTTCATTGGTTCCTTAGGTAACTTTTTCGTTAAATCCACAGGTGGTAAGGATATATTTAAGGTTTAACCCCCTTTTCTAGCCCCTCCCTTCTCCCTTCTTTTTTTGGGTGGGGAACGGTGAGCTCCCTGGTGCCTCTTAGTTTGTATTTTTCCTTTGGTAACGTTAGCTACTAACGGCAATTGTGTTTCAGAGCATTCTACCGCCTCAACTAGTGAATTATACAAAGGAGATGAAGCATTTATGTTGGACTGAGAAACCACGTCCAACACTATTGGGGAGTTTAAATCTATCAAAGAGTTCGATATGATAGGTAGCCCACTGGTAGTAATATCATTATTTGTAAGCATGGGCGAATTTTGCGAATTTGCGATTCGCGAATTTGCGGATTTGCGAATTCGCGATCCGCAAAATTTGCGAATTTGTGCAAATTTTCGCGTTTTTATATTTTTGCGTGTTCGAGGGGCGCTTTGCGTGTTCGCGGGGCGTTTTGGCATGTTCGCGGGGCGCTTTGCGTGTTCGCGGGTTTTTTTTGGGGGCGAGACCGTGATGCGCCCTCTGGTTCATCACTGCCACCCTCTCGTTTTTTATGCCCTTCTGCCCTCTGTACCACTCGTTTTTGTGCCTTTCTGCCCTCTGCCCCACTCGTGTTTGTGCCCTTTTGCCCTCTGCCCCACTCGTTTTTGTGGTCTTCTGCCCTCTGCCCAACTCGTTTTTGTGGTCTTCTGCCCTCTGCCCCACTCGTTTATGCCCTCTGTCCCACTCGTTTTTGTGCTCTTCTGCCCTCTGCCCAACTCGTTTTTGTGGTCTTCTGCCCTCTGCCCCACTCGTTTCTGCCCTCTGCCCAACTTGTTTTTGTGGTCTTCTGCCCTCTGCCCCACTGGGGGGGGGGGTCTTCTGTGCGAGTTCAAGTGCCTCTTGTGTGTATAAATGGTCAGAGACCGATCAGAGCAGCGGATGAAGAGAAAGAAGCTCCTGTTCACAGGAACAGCACGAGGATTGCGCTCGTGAAAGTCAAGGATACAAAGGCCTCTATCCAGCATCACAGCTGATTTTCGACTGTAGATTTGGGAAGAAGGCACACCTACCCAGCCTCGACGACGCTCACAATTGTTTTTGGGCTGATGAATGAGTCACTGAATTTGAGCTTTAACTAGTTCCTTTTTTTTTGGTTTTAAAATATTTTTATTTTCTTTTCACCTGGTACAAGACAACAATACATTCAAAATTATTTCACATCATACTGTAATTTGATTTGATTGAACTTGATTTTTACAAGAAGTTAATTAAATACAGAAGTGAAAGATAAAGTAAAATCTATAAATCAAATATCATAATAGAGAGACTACTATATACCAGCAAGATCTACTTGTCAGTCAAAGTTATTTTTTAAGTCAGTCAGTTCAATCTAAATCCCCCCAAATTTTCCCAAATTTCTTTAGCGACGAGTGCCTCTTAGTTCTGCAAGAGTACACTCCATTGTTTTGATTTCAATGACTAAATACCACCATTCCATAGCGTTAGGTATATTAGAGCTAATCCAGGCCCTTGCTAGGATTAATTTAGCACATGAAATTAGTATTAATGCCAATGCAGGGCGTGGTTGATTATTTAAATGTAGGCCAAGTAATGCCATAGTCGCCGTTATAGAAGAGCTAAGAATGTTTTTAGCAACCAAAATTTTTCCCACTTCTTCCCAATATTTCCCTAACTTTGGACAGGAAAACAGCATGTGTACCAAATCCGCCGCATATTCAGCGCATTTTGGGCATTGGTTTTATCTCGCAAGGCATTGCTTGTAGGCCATTTCGAAAAATGTTCTGGCGTATAATAAAGCATGTAGGTGGTTCTTTATGGTTGAAGTCTTAAACTAGATGACCTTACAGTGTTATGAATATTAGTATAAGATTGAATTATATGTTTTCCTGTAAAATTTGTTCCAAGTTTAGAGTTCCATTTTTTAGCAAGTGTATCACTGTCGTCAGATCTGAGGCCTATAAGAAATTTGTAAGTTGAACTGATGATTAATTTCTCTTTCCTAGAGTTTAAGCAATCCCAGATACCACCGCTCGACACGCTATTGATTTTATTTTTGCGCACTAAAAAATCATAGATTTGTAAATATTTAAACCTATGTATTTCAGTCAGACCATATAGGTGTTTTAGAATGGGAAAATCTAGCATGCCTTGTGAGTTGTACAAATCACCCAAAACTGTTACGCCTTTCAGCTGCTATCTACGGGATTCCCCATCACTGAATATGCTCGGTAGGCCAGGATTGTTCCATAGAATCAGTTGAGAGTGATATATAGTGGTTTTGCAGTAATCGAGAATATCCTTCCATATTCTTATTATGTCACGTGCAGTCTTGAACTTGACCCGTTTGTAGTAATTTGGGTCTGTTATGTGAAGTAAAAATTGGTTGGAGTCGCCTTTTAACAATAAATGGTGGAAAAATAGCGTATCCTCAGTATTTAGTAATGACCGTATACGTCTTATAAATGATGCCCAAAAGTATAATTTCAAATCAGGAAAATTAAGGCCCCCGGACTCAATCTGATTTTTCAATACCTTTAATGATCTCCTAGCCTTCTTGTACCCCCAGATGAAGTTACCAAAAATCCCATCTAATTGTTTAAAAAAAGTCTATTCAGTATCAAAGGGATTGATCTAAACAAATATAAATATTTGGGTATGATTTTCATTTTGATCAAATTTATTCTACCAATTAGACTTAGTGGAAGTCGATGCCATTTCTTCAGGGTCGAGATGGTAGTTTTCATTAGCTCGTTATAGTTAATAACGTTAAGTTCTTTAATGTTTGAAGTGATTTTAACTCCAAGATAGGTTGCAACCTTACAGATTTCTGGTACTGGTGTCGGGGGGACAAAATTAGCTATTATTTGAGTTTTATGTGTATTCAATTTGTAACCTGAAACTGTGCCGAATTTAAGTGCTTCATGATTAATAGCTCTTAGGGACTCGATTACTTCAGACGAATAGAAAGCAATGTCGTCTGCATATGCAGTAATTTTTAGACTATGCGTGCCAGTCTTGAATGGTGTTATTCCAAGTTGGGTATCCAAGGCCTTTAAGAACGGTTCAAGTGAAAGGGCAAATAATAAAGGTGACAAAGGGCACCCTTGACGAGTACCCCTCAAGATTGAAAAACACGGCGATGTAAGCCCTCCATAGCTAATGTGTGCCGTTGGTTTGTCGTAAAGTGCACGGATCCCGTTTAAGAATTCCCCTTCAAAGCACAAAGATCCCAGTGTCCGCCATAAATAGTCCCATCCCACCCGGTCAAACGCCTTTTCGGCATCAAGCATTATCATAGCAAGAGGAGTGGCCTCTATCTCTGCTATGTCAAATGCTGTTATTGCTGTGTTGACATGAGCTGATGTGTCCCTCCCTGCTATAAACCCATGCTGTTGTATATTTACAATTCTGGGCATTAGTGGTGCAAGTCTTATGGCCAAGCATTTTGCGAAAATTTTTGCGTCTGTGTTTTTTTGGGAAGAAGGCACACCTACCCAGCCTCGACAACTCTCACGATTGTTTTTGGGCTGATGAATGAGTCACTGAATTTGAGCTTCACTAGTTCCAGCGACCATGTGTGTGTTACTATGCAATCGCACCGATGTGCGCAGGGGTCCCTTGAGTGAGCTGTCAGCAGTGGCACGAGGATTGCGCTCGTGAAAGTCAAGGATACAAAGGCCTCTATCCAGCATCACAGCTGATTTTCGACGGTAGATTTGGGAAGAAGGCACACCTGCCCAGCCTCGACAACGCTCACGATTGTTTTTGGGCTGACGAATGAGTCATTGAATTTGAGCTTCAACTAGTTCCAGCGACCATGTGTGTGTTACTATGCAATCGCAACGATGTGCGTAGGGGTCCCTTGAGTGAGCTGTCCATCATCCTGTAACAATTTTAGGATGGCGCCGGCAAGCTGCCAGCGCCATCCTAAAATAGTTACTAAATTAGCTTAATCAGGAAGCACTAATAGATAAAATAAAGCAGGTGCTCGAGCTTGTGTTTGAAGTTTTTCTTACCATTCTTGGAGAGGTGGGAGGGGTAGAGGATAGACCAAGAGTTGGGGCCAAGTTTCGAGATAGGTGATACTGAGGAAGAGGGGGAAAGAGTAGGAGAGTAGGAGAGTATGGAGAAGGAGAAGAAGTGCGCAGATTAAACCATAAGATTAATCAGAACAGGAAAATAGAAAGGCGGAACTATGGAAGAGATATATTTAGCCAAAGCAAAATAACAACAAAGAAATGGGGGAGAACAAAATAAAAGAACATCCTATGGGAGGACAGCATAATCAAAACAAATAAACAACAATAGACAGCATAGTTATATAAAATAAACAACAATAATAGAACACGTCAAAATGTACATTCAAGGATAAATATTAAGAATGAGAAAGATGTGAAGTAAACTAATAATGGGAAGGATGTGAATCGGCTAAACACCAGCGAAATACAGTATAAGCAGCATAGATATCGCACTCCCACTACTCCAAATGCAGATGTCCCATTCAGCCTAGTGCTGACTCACCCTGCCCATCCTGGAGCCACACACCTCAGCATCCCCTGTCACTCAAAAGCCAGTCATGCAATTCACATCAGGTAGACAGACACATAGCACACAGAAATGCCAACTTCTAAAAGTGGCATTTCTAAACTAGTTATAATAAATCTGCGCACTCCATTGCACAGCATTTATTATTACCATTCTAAATATACTAAACTTGACCACTGTGCTCTTCTCATAATAGGAATTACCACTGAAACACTTATCAGGGAATCCCCAATGCATTCCTATGGGAGGGCAGCCGCACAGTAGTGAGAAACCAAAATTGCTGTTTGTCACTAACAGGATATGTCACACACTTAAAGTACATGTCCCACCTTTTCCCTACAATGCACCCTGCCCATAGGGCTAGTTAGGGCCTACCATAGGGGTGACAGACATGCAGTAAAAGGGGGGTCACAGACATGGCATACACTTTAGGTGCCATGTCACAGCAGCAGTAATACTGCGTGCACAGGCTCTGCAATGGCAGAGGCCTGAGAGGGGTTTGAAAGGCTACTTTGGTGGGTGGCGCAATCAGTGCTGCAAACCCACTAGTAGCATTTAATTTACCAGCCCTGGGTATATGAGATACCACTTTACAAGGGACTGAATTAAATAGGCCAAACAGGTGTAGGCCAATCTTACAATATGTAACACAGAGAGCACACGCACTTTACACTGGACAGCAGTGCTAAAGTGCCCAGAGACCTAGAACCACCAACACCATGTAAACAAAAAGGCTAGGAGAAAGGCAAAAGGTTTAGGGATGACCCTGCAAAAAGGGCCAAGTCCAACAAGCGCCAATCCCATCTGTCTCCCTTTGTGAGATTTGAGTGGATAGGTTAAGGAGTTAGACAAGCCCAGGACCGTGTATGCGGAGAACCGGGGTATCTGTCTGTCAAAGTGTACGTCCATTTCGTCTAAAATCAGAGTCCAGTAAGATGCCTGGCTTGGACAGTCCCATAGTATGTGTAGAAGCATGCCTGCTGCTCCGCATCCATGCCAGCAGTTGGGCTGGGCACCGTGTTCTCTTTGTTGAGGCGTATTGGAGTCAGATACCAGTAGGTGGGTATCTTAGTAGCTTTCTCAATACTAGATGTATTCCGAGCCATGTGTCTGGCTCTATAACAAATCTCCCCCCACGCTTTTACTGGATAAATCTCTCCCCAATTCCTTCGCCGAGCACTGTTGACTGGGTGTACGCTTTCAGGGGCAGGTTGACACAGTAATGTATATATTTCGGAGATCAATTGTTTATCTGTGGTTTTTGTAACCAGCCATTTCTTGTACTATATTAGCCATTTACTAACTGTGGGAAGGTGAGAGGGATGTAGCAACTAGTGTCGCACCTGGACGTAGCGTAACCTTTCGATCTCTGGCAGGTTATATTGTAGTCGTAATTGTGGGAAGGGAACAATACCCTCCTCGTCCAACATATGGCCAGTAGCGCAACATGGGATCTGGCGCATTGCCTTGAATGCTCTCCCTTCTAGGCCCAGAGTGAAATCCCCATTCTTGAACACTGGTGTCATAGGGGAAGGGAAGGTGGTGAGCCCTCTATAAGAAGCTACGCTGTCCCACACCTCCATTACTGTCTTTGTGATGGGGGACTTTTGTAAGCTTCGTGGCCTGTCAGTTGTCCTAAGAAATGGTACTTTCCAAAGGGGAAGCCTCGCAATCGTCCTGTCTTGGAATAGCCAGTGTTTTTCAGATTCCTCTCTACTTCATTCTACCGGATAACCCATCTGCGCCGCTTGAAAGTAACATTGTCGATTTGGGATTGCCAATACCCCCTTCATTTGGACTTAAATGGCTCAATTCCTGTCTCATACGTGGTCGAGCCCCCGCCCACACAAACCGATGTAACTCTTTCTGCAATGTAAGAAACATCCCTCTAGGGGGGAAACCGGTAGTGTTTGAAATAACTGCATAGTCTTTGATAGAATTGAAATTTTAATGGCGGCAATTCGCCCGAGTAGACAGATGATGGGTTTCCAGCTGTGTAAGTACTCTCTAATTGGTCTATGTAGGTTATTGTAATTTATTATAGTAGTTTGCACAATCGCAGCAGCGAGGCAGATCCCCAAGTAGGGGAGCAATTCTGTAGCCCATTTCACTGGGAATTGTCCTTCAAGCTCTGGTAAGTGGTCGCATGTGTTTGACAGTGCTAGGGCGTGAGATTTACCAATGTTTATGTGGAACCCTGAAGCCATGTTGGTTAAAAACTAAGTGAACAGTGGTATGGGATATTATTCTCCCTTCATTTCATACGGTGAAGGGAGAAAAATATACCAAACCACCGTTCACTTAGTTTTTAACCACCATACATTTACCATTTGAATAAAGCATAGCACATGGACTAATGTAATGGTTTTTAAATCTCTTATCACTCCCCCACGGCCATCACTTAGATTTAGAAGTGCTTCCCTGTCTCCAGGTGTATGCCCGCCCTCTATCAAACCAAGTTGTTAGAGGGCGAGGACAGCCGATGATGAAGCATGACACCGAGCGGTGTGTGAGACCAGTCCGTAACTTAAGAAAATAAATAAAAAAAGACCGCATTTCATACGGTGAAGGGAGAGTAATATCCCATACAACCGTTTACTTAGTTTTTAACCGCCATACATTTACCATTTGAATAAAGCATAGCACATGGACTAATGTAATGGTTTTTAAATCACTTACTACTCCCCCACGGCCATCACTTAGATTTAGAAGTGCATCCCTGTCTTCAGGTGTATGCCCGCCCTCTATCAAACCAAGTTTTTAGAGGGCGAGGACAGCCGATGATGAAGCATGACACCGGGCGGTGTGTGAGGCCAGTCCGTAACTTTTTATGAGATGCCCCCACTGGTAGTGCATCTCTACAGAACTCTGTAGATGAACTGAGGAATTGATTCAAGGGGCAGCCCACTTTTGTGTATTCATGAGATAGTGCAGGCTGGCTCGCCCTTTGGCCCCGCGCCTCTGGTTCCCACCCTCAGCAACATTGCTGGGGTTAGTGTGTGTGGACTCTGGAACAGCTGCACATGCAGCACTACTGATAGCTGCCACCCTGTTTAAAATCACAGTGATGTGCGTATCTGTGTCCCCCATGTAGCATGTAGCCCTGCTTCCAGTCCTTTGTCCACAAGATAGCCTCAGAGGCTCTACGCAATAGCATAGGATTATTTCAGGCACAGCAGAGAGAAAACATGTCAGACAGACTGCCCTTTCCTCCCAATCCATATTTAACCGGCCGGAGCATCACTTCCTGGTACAGTGAGGTGTTTCCAGCTCTGCCTGGGTCATGCAGCTGCCCTCGGAGTGGTTACTGGAAGCAATATTTAAAACACCCAGTGTAACTTGAGAGCAGAGACACGTCCCCTTTCTCAGCACTGTGTGCTGTGGAGAAGGGATGTACGGATGGGTGGTTTGTCACAAACACACCAGCAGGTTGTGGATAGATGAGACACCTTTCTGAGTGCGTCTCTGCCGACGTACACGGCTTGTACAGGGAAGCGGCTGACGAGAGCTGGCCCGGCCGGCTGCTGTCTCACATCACACACAGCGCCGGGCATAGAGTCCTGGATCTCTCCTATATGCTGGTGCTCAACAGAATGCGAGGTGAGCCCTCCCAACCTGCTGGGCACACTCCCCATGCACAAGAAGCTGGAGCACAAAGAGCCTTCCCGACCTGCTGGTGCACACTTCACTTTCACAAGAAGCTGTTGCACAGAGAATCTTCCCTGCCTACTCTCCATGCACAAGAAGCTAGTGCACAAATAAACTGCCCCGCCTGCTGCTGCACACAGTTTAGTGCATGACAAACTTGCACAAAAGCCATTCTGATCTGCTGCACACCACAGTGACATTAAGCAGCGACGGGGTGGGAGATTGAGATAATGAATGCCAGGCGCCCGGGTTGTTGTTGAAAGCGGGCGCCCATGTGCTACCTGCAGCAAGAGAAAGTCAATAAAGAAAGTAGTGCTCTTAGGCTAAAAAAGACTTACCGTGTAACAACCGAAGTAAAAGGGCCTGTCGCCATGGGAAGTTTCAAATGAAGACATGGCGGTACTAAGGAGGGACTAACAAGCCTCTTTACGAATCAGACGCCAGCATTTACGACGGTCACTGACACAAGCGAATGACAAATATGGGCGGAGCTTTAATTACATACTCCACTACAACAAGTCTCCCAGAGCGGCACATGCCTCTAGGCTCGACCTAAAATAATAACCTGCACATCTGACTCTCACGCACTGTCTTATCCACTGCACTACTATCTTCTATATCTCAGTAACCGCACCTCAGTGATCATCACGCCAGCATGGAAAATTCCCACATAGGATCACAAAATAAAGACCACACCTTTCCAGCCACGCACCCTAAATGGATTAGCTTGCTGACCATGTAGGTAAGTGCTTCAATGCCCCACAAAAGGGTATTAAGCACTGTATAAATGCTGCAATACAAATATTTTATGACATCATGCCTACTTTTTGTACATTCACACAATGGGACCTTGAAATGCCTAAGTTCAGGATGTGCACTGTACAAAGATCTCTCCTGACCAACTATACATTTTCTCCATGTAATATTAACCTATGCCACATGTATGGCTTACCACTTAGTTCATGAATATAGCATTGTCATCAGGGATGATGGGAGTCCATGAATGCTTCATATTCAAAAGCTATCACTTCTAAAATTTCCTCTCAATGTAGTGATATAATCTGGTGTATCAATCAATCAATCAGGTGAATTGTAAGCGCACTACTCACCCGTGAGGGTTTCAAAGCGCTGGGGTTGGGAGGTAAACAGCTCCATTCAGTCGCAGAGCCAGGTCTTGAGTGTCTTCCTGAAGATGTTCAGGGAGGGGGCGCATCTGATGTCGATCAGGTCTTGGCCGTGATGTAGGAGAAGGCCCTTCCACCTGTTCTGGCTTTTCGGATTCGTGGGGTTTTGGCAAGGGCGAGGACGGTGGATCGGAGGTTTCTCTTGGGTAGGCGAAGGAGATTCTCTTGTTTTTGGTATTAAGGTCCGGTGTTGTGGGGGCATTTGTAGGCGTGGGTGAGTATCTTGAAAGTGATTCTCTTCTCAACGGGGAGCCAGTGGAGGTTTCGCAGGTGCTGGATGATGCGTTGTATCGGGGATGTCGAGGACGAGTCTGGTGTATATGCTTCTGGACGCAGGTGAAATAACCGCTGTGATTTTGTTGTGATTTTTTTTAAGATTCCATTATGTGTTTGTATGACTTTTGTATCACTATTTGTATTATTTACAAGGCTTTGCTCATGCAAGGAAGACCTATGCTTGGTCCCTGCTCAGCTGTCCCTGCCAATTTATTGGCCTCGTTTACAACAGACAAATATGGCCACTACAGAGGTGAGGTACTTTTTTTAATGGGATACATTTAAAGCGAAGTGTTAAGTCTTATATGCATTGTACCATAAAATGAACACTTCATTTTAAATTTTTCCCATTGTAACATTAAATTAAAGCATCGTGTTACAGGGACCTTTTTAAATAAACCACTTCTTGGAAGTTCTCCCTGGGCATAAATCGGAGCAAGGAACTTAATTTTACATTTCTCCCATTATTTCATTAAAATTTAATGAAAAGACATGTAAAATTATGTTCCTGGTTCCGGTTTGCGGCCAGGAACAACTTGCAAGGTCCATTATTTATTTAAAAATTAGATGCCTGTAAAAAGCTGATTTCATTTAATGATTAAATTAAAACAGTGTTTCAAATTGATTTTTTGTTTAAATAAATAAAGTAACACTCGTGTTTTAGAAGCCTCGAAGAAAGGATTACACAGGCATCTGTTTGTTCTTTTTTATATTTACATAAAGTTCTTTTTGGCCACAAACCTGATGCCTGTCTAGTTGTGCCTAGGGTGGCAAGTGCTGCCTCCCCTGCGCTGGGCTATGTAGAGACAATTATGCCACTCCGGCCGCCAAGTCGCGCAGAATTGGTTTGTATGATGGCTGCTAAGCACATACATGAGGCTTGAAAAGGCCTAAAAAATAAACAAAATTACAATGATAGGGTATTAAAGTGGAAGTCAGGCCTCAAGCTACTGATGGTGTCGGTGAGCTACCAGTAGCTCATGATCGACCAGGTGGAGACACCTGGCTTGGAATAAACTGAAAAGCCTCTAATATCTGGAGGAAACTCTAATTACGAGGTACAACTCTCAGGATACATTTCCAACACCATTGGTATAGTTTTGTGGAGGAAAGTCAGCCGGCGGGTTCTACTCTGTAGTTAGTTTCCTCCAGAAATTGGAGGATGCTCAGTTCCCTCAACATTCTAAATAAGAACCCAAGTTATAGTGAGTCTTGCAATTCTATATATACACTGCCATATGATAACTGTACACTTTTGTTTTTCAGGTACCATTTTCTGATTTACAATGCATCAGTCCTATTCTGGCAGATAGCCAGCCAATTTTTAAAGCCTGGGTATCGTCACCTTCTCATTCCTGGTTTGACTGACATTTTAAAAGCCTTGGAGTATGTTAAAGAGCAAGATAGTGATTGGAGGGCAGAGCTCATGTTGTAAGTATATTTCTATATATTTGAAAAACTCCTAGAGATGCCCCATATGTTAGAAACAAAAGATAGTTGACCGCACCTTGGTGAACACCATTTGCTTATACCACAGGTATCAATTGCTATTGTGTTGTGTTTTTGTTTTCCTACAAGCGCTTCTAAAAATACTGGAGTAGCACAACAAATGAAAAATGGGTGTAAGGTGTAGTGTTTGCATGAGAGTCATTGGAGGACGAGGGAACAGGAGTCAGACTGGACGTACGGAGGAGTAGCTTCCAAGGGAGGCAGCTATTTACTTATCTTTAGAAAATCAAAATCAGTTGGGTACAAAATAACATCTGGTCATTTCACAGAAAGATCACAAAACACTGACGTGAAAGCTTTGGGAACGCAGAAACTAAAACAGAGTTGTTCAAATGTACAAAGTGTAAAGCATGTAAACATGGTCTGAACAGGAAAGCGCTTGTCCAAAGCAACCTGAAATCAAACATAGCAATGCAAAACAGGGTCCCTAGTTTACGTTTTACAATGATAATGTAAAAAAATCGCTATTTGAGAATCGCAAATAGGTATTTTGATACATCTGCCCCCGAGTCCATATGTTCCCTAATGGGAACTGCAACATTTCTGTTATTCTATAACATCGACAGCCTTCACACGCCACAATAGCTGCACATTCAGTTCCAGCTCATCTGTCAACTCCAGGGTGACCAAATACAACAACATGCCATGGGACATATGTCGGGAGTACGATTAACAAACCCAGAGTACGCATTCTGCAACATCACTGTTCAATAAATAAATAAAAAGAAAATCTGGATTTTCTCATGTCTGCATGAACATTTCAACAATGACATAATGGCAGCACAAAATATTTAAGGTATTCTGGTATAGACCATATGCCAAAACTAAAAAGAGGAGTCAAACAGGAGTTGACGAGATTAGAGTTCAGGGGCGTAACACACATCCCTGCAGCCCCTGGGGCATAGAGGGGCCCCCAGCTCTTGAAGGGTGCCCATTCAGCACAAGATCAATCAATATCTGTAAGATATGGGTGTCTCGGGGACCCCTCATCACGTTCTTCTTGGGGGGTTATCATATTGCGTTATGCCACTGTTAGAGTTACACTACATTATGCATCTAGATTTTGTTTAGCCCAAAGGAGAATTAGAGCGCATAGGTAGAATCACTGAAACTATTACATAAAATAAATGCTCCACAATGTAACACTGTAAAATCAGTTTCGAACTAGATACACCTTATGCAGAACATGAGAACTTATGAGGAACATCTCTCTCACAAAGAATTTCATGAAGAATTTCTCAAAGACTGTGGTATGAGAATATTTGCAATATGTGAACCATCCAACATATGGCATAGTGGAGCAACAATTAATGTAACTGCAAGTATAAAGAAAATTCAGGAACGCTTTAGCTGTGCTAAGCAAATAACAGTTAAAGCTATATGACAGACAAGAGGAATGTAAATAGGAATGTAATTTCCTCTGCGCCTTCGCTAAACCCTGCACACCAACCACAACCCTAAGCAAGATTATGCACCCAACCCTGTGTCCAATGAAAATTATTATTTTGATAGTCATACCTATGGCCAGGCCTATGCCTCTATGGGCTTCCAGCTCATGCTGCATTACCGAAAGGCTGTGTACAAAATTGTTTGGGCATAGGAGTGGTTCAAAGGCCAGTCCCTATGCCCAACTATGCATGCAAAAGAAACCCCTACTGCATATGACCTGGAACCCATGCACAGCAGGGATTGGCCAAAGAGGATGGCCCAAAGGCAGGCTTTGCACACAATCCTCTGTAGCTTGTTGACCCATGCTGAGCACAGTCTTCAGCCCTTCCCCGTAGGTAGTTGCCACCTGGTCTATTGCCAGGCAATGCACCCAACACTCCACAAGTTTACGACCTTGCCTGTGGCCACACCCTGAACCAGTTCCTGGTCTAACAAGGCACACTGTCCATATTAGTTCTGTGATTGTTTTTGCTTATTTTTTTCAGGATGTGAATAAAAAAACACAGGAATCATATTTTTCAAAAATATTTTCGGATCTCCCCACACATTTGCAGCTGAATGAACATAACATTTTGGTCCTGTAATCCTGTAATCCTGTAAGAGTCATTGGGTTGCTTTTCTTTAATTCTTTTCTACAGACAGATTTAACATCCTTTTGTGTATAGACATATTGTGCAGAATTCTAATAGTTACTGTGAGCTTTGTGTGAGGCCATTGATTTTTCTCTGTTGGCTTTCTTGTCAATCTAATCCACTTGCTTCCTATTGAAGGCCTTTCCGTCCTCTTCTAGTGTTTGTTTTGCACCTGGGGCATAGTTTACCGTTCTTGTAACTGAATGAGCTGCATTTTTCCACTTCTTACATTCAGGGAAGTACAAGTTTCTCTTTCTTTGAGGACTCAATGTGATATGCATGTGTTTTCTTGCTCTCCACATGTGCTGCTTCACCTATCACTTCCCAACCCAGTCACACTCTCCATGTTGCTCCCACCTGCTCGTCCATTGCTTCTTCCACCCCTCCCTATCTTTCTTAGCTTTTTTTTGGCCTTGCACCCAATCTTTGCGGATGGCCAACCCCTAACTGCCCATGGCCTTTGACCCCTCTGCCCCCTCCCAAAATGCCTGGGGAATCAGGGTATCCCTACCCTGCACCCCTTATATCTGAAAGAAACAGGTTAGTATTAGATTCCTTACCTTAGAATATCCCCAGGCGTCAGTCTGGATCCGGAAACTTTTGCGTAGCAGTACCCCTGCGCGTCGGTAGGCGTCGTCTGCAGGCGTCCCCTGCGGCTCCGCGTCGTCGGCGTCGTGCGCCGTGATGACGTCGCTGGAGTATATAGACGCCGCCTCCGCGCGCTGACGTCAGTTCTTCTTTTTTCCGCGCCAGTTAGCGCAGATCCGAAGAGCAGTACTCCGGTCTTTTGACCAAGTGTTTGTTAACTTTAAATCTTTCTACGGTGCCGGTAGGATGCCTGGGTTTAAGAGTTGCGACGAGTGCGACCGCCTGATGTCGGTCACCGACCACCATCGACTCTGCCTCCGGTGTCTGGGCGCGGACCACGACGTGGAGTCCTGCGTCGACTGTCGGGCCTTGACTGGTAAAGCTAGGCGGGAGCGGTCCCGCAAGCTTCTCGAGCTCCGAGTGTCGGCCCCGCGTCGAGAGCGGTCCCGGTCCGGTCGGAGGTCGAGGGAGCAGTCGAGGGAACGATCGCGGAGCCGCCATGAGCGCTCCGGGAGTCGCCACCATTCCTCCGGTTCGTCAGGTAAGCATCACAAGAAGTCGGGGCGTCGTCATCGCACCCCCGACTCCCCCCGACGCCCGCGTGATGCGGCCGGGGGCTCGGGTGGCCCCACCCCCGCGGCCCCGCGTGGGTCATCGGCGCCGTCTACCCCATACCCGTCGGTCCCTGGGGAAGGCGCGTCGCGCGAGGAGATTGAGGAGTTCCTCATGGCTATGAGGGCGAGGTCTCCTCCGGCGGGGCCTACGGCGCCTGCGGGCCCGTCAGTCCCGTCTGGGGGCCCGAGCGGTTCGGGTGCTCCTGCCTCGACGCCGCCGGTGGCTCCGGCCCCGGCGCCGCTGGGCCCCTCAGGTTCGTCGCCGGCTGGTCTACCGGCCTCTCCGGCGTCGGTTCCTTTGGGCCAACCCGTGGTACCGCCTCCGCGCGGCGCAGTGACTCCGCCGTCGGTTCCGGCCGCGTCGGGTCCCCGGCGCCGGCGCCGCGCGGCGCCACCCCCATTCCCCCTCTGACTCCTGACGCGGAGTCGGACCGGCGTCGTCCGACGCCGGATCCGGCGCCGATGGGGCCCATTGACCCCGAAGTCTATATCGTCGACCCAGACTACGGCGATGAGGACGAGTATGGAGAGGGTTGGGAGGGGTCTGAGGACCCTTTATCCCGTGCCTGCCAGTATGATGTGGACTGGGTAGGTGACTTGGGTGATGCCAGTGGTCTGGACGAGTCGCCCAACCCTGGGTTTGTCTCGCCGACCCCTGTGGCGTCTGAGGCGGGGGCTGCCTATTCGGTGGTCCTGCTGAGGGCTGCCAAGACCTTGGGCCTTGAGCTCCCCGTCGCTAAGGTCAAACCAAACATTCTGACCGAAGTGTTTAAACCGCAGTCATGCCCTCAGGAGCCTCTGCTGCAGTTTAATGAGGCTCTGACGGATGTCCTTTTGGGCACCTGGTCTAGGCCCGCTTCCGGTGCACCGGTTGACCGGAACGTTGCCAGGCGTCACTGTCCGTGTTCGGACGACCCTGCCTTCCTCTCCACCCATCCCTCCCCGGGGAGTCTGGTGATCCAGGCCTCCACTTCGCAGTCCGCATTTCCATCGGCCCCGCCCGATCGGGAATCAAAGCGGTATGACCAATTTGGAAAAAAGGTCTTTTCCTCTTTGAGCGCTGGACTGCGGTCTTGTAATACCGCATGCCTCTTGTGCCGCTACACCCACTCCCTGTGGGATACGGTCGCGGAGTGTTTGCCGCAATGCCCGCAGGAAGTGCGGGACAAGCTCAACCAGGCCTTGGTTGAGGGCCGGGATGCGGCGAGGTGCTCGATCCGGTGTGGTCTTGACACGACCGACTCGCTGGGACGGGCTATGTCCACGACTGTGGCGATTCGGCGCCATGCTTGGCTGAGATCTGCCAACTTCTCACCGGACGTCCAGAATGCCCTCATGGACATGCCATTTGATGGCAGTCGCCTGTTTGGTGACAAGGCGGACCACGCGCTGGAGCGCTTCAAGGACTGCAGGGTCACGGCCAAGTCCTTGGGTCTTTCGACCCAGCGCCAGCAGACGGGTTCGTTTCGCCCCTTTCGTGGCCAAGGAAGGGGCGGTCCCACACGTGCTGCCAGCCACGCGCCGCAGAACGCTCCCCAGCGCGGTGGCGGCCGTGGATTCCGCCGTGGTGGCGGTAGAGGGCAGCGGCGAGGTCAGTCCACACCTCCCCCCGCTGCAGCCTCCAAGTCTTCCTAGTCCGAGCTTTCGGGCTCACGTGACGCCAGTGGGTGGCAGGGTTCGCCATCACCACTCCCGCTGGCGCGCGATAACATCGGACAGGTGGGTGCTGCAGCTCGTCCGAAGGGGCTACTCCCTCCCCTTCGAGTCCACTCCTCCAGCCATGCCACCGCAGAACCACCGTGTGTCGGGGGACCACTTGACACTTCTGCAGGAGGAAGTTACGGCCCTCTTGGCCAAGGGGGCCATCGAGCGCGTTCCTGGGCCAGAAGTAGGGTGTGGTTGCTACTCCCACTACTTTCTGGTGCCCAAGAAGGACAAAGGAGGCCTGCGTCCTATCTTGGACCTACGGAACGTCAACGGCTTCCTCCGGAAGGAGAAGTTCAAGATGTTGACTTTGGCTCAGGTCTTGGCTGCTCTAGACCCACAAGACTGGATGGTAGCGTTGGACTTGCAGGATGCGTATTTTCACATCCCCGTCCTGCCGGCCCACCGGCGTTACCTGCGGTTCACGGTAGGCCACGAGCACTTTCAGTTTATCGTGCTCCCATTCGGCCTTACCAGCGCCCCACGGGTGTTCACGAAAGTGATGGCGGTGGTCGCAGCTCATCTGCGCCGGTTAGGGGTTCCAGTCTTCCCCTACCTCGACGACTGGTTGTTGAAGGCGGGCTCGCCCCATACAGTCGTCCACCACCTCCAGATGACGGCAGACCTCCTGCACGAGCTGGGGTTTTCCATCAACGTGCCGAAATCACACCTGTGTCCCTCTCAAAAGCTCCTTTTCATCGGAGCGGTTCTCGACTCGGCGCAGTTTCGGGTTTATCCTCCGGAACGGCGGGTCCGGGATATTCAGGCTCTGATTCCCATCTTTCAGCCGTTATCCCGGGTTTCGGTCAGGTTGACGCTGCGGCTTCTGGGGCTGATGGCCTCCTGCATCCTTCTGGTGCATCACGCCAGATGGCAGATGCGGGCTCTGCAGTGGGACCTGAAGTTTCAGTGGGCCCAGCATCAGGGCAACCTGTCCGACCATGTCCTGATCTCGGAGGGCACTGCGAGACAGTTGCAGTGGTGGCTTACGGACCGCGATTGGGTCAGAGGCAGATCCCTCTCCCTTCCCCAACCGGAGCACGTAGTTGTGACGGACGCGTCCCTCCAGGGCTGGGGAGGCCACTTGGGAGAGGCAGAGATCAGAGGCATCTGGTCTCCGGCGGAGTCCCGGCTCCATATCAACATGTTGGAGTTGCGGGCGATTCGCCTAGCACTGAAGGCATTCCTCCCCTTTGTCAACGCGAGTGTAGTGCAGGTGTTCACGGACAACACCACCGCCATGTGGTACTGCAACAAACAGGGCGGTGTGGGGTCGTGGACCCTTTGCCAGGAGGCTCTGCGTCTCTGGCAATGGCTGGAACGTCAGGGCGTGACTCTGACGGTTCAACACCTGGCAGGTTCTCTGAACGCCAGGGCGGACGAACTCAGCCGTCGGTGCTCGGTGGATCACGAATGGCGTCTGAACTCGGACGTGGCGAGAGGCCTCTTTCAGCAATGGGGAGAGCCTTGGTTAGATCTATTCGCCACAGACGAGAACGCGCAATGTCATCAGTTCTGCGCGTTGGAGTTTCCAAGACGGCACTCGCTCGGCGACGCCTTTCGGCGCGAGTGGAGTTGCGGTCTGTTGTACGCCTTTCCGCCTATACCACTTCTGCCCAGAGTGCTGAAGAAGATCAGGCGCGACCGGGACCAAGTTATCCTTGTGGCTCCGGACTGGGCTCGAAGATACTGGTATCCCGAGCTACTCAGCATGACAGTCGGTCCCTCGATCCGCCTGCCCCTTCAGGAGGACCTTCTGTCGCAGCAGCAGGGGACGGTCCTCCACCCGAACCTGTCCAGTCTCCACCTCCATGCTTGGAGATTGAGCGGCGACAGTTGAGGCCATTTGACTTGCCTCCTGAAGTCTGTGATGTAATTCTGGCAGCCAGGCGTCCCTCCACAAAGTCGGTATACGCCTGCCGGTGGAACAGATTTGTGGCATGGTGCACAGCAAAGGCTGTGGATCCCCTTTCTGCCCCTCTGTCTGAGGTTCTCCTCTTCCTACTTTCCCTTGCCCATCAGGGCTCTGCTCTGGGCACTATCAAGAGCTATCTTTCTGCCCTTTCCGCCTTCTTGAGGCTACCTGATCAGCCATCTTTATTCAAGTCCCCTATTGTGTTAAGATTCTTAAAGGGCATCACGCACATGTATCCACCTGCTCCGTTCGTGATGCCTCAGTGGGACTTGAACCTGGTTCTGACATTCCTGATGTGTGCTCCCTTTGAGCCCCTTCATTCATGTCCTCTCCGTCTTCTCACTTTAAAGACGGCCTTCCTGGTTGCCATCACCTCTGCCAGGAGAGTGAGTGAGCTCCAGGCTCTTTCTGTTAAACCTCCTTTCCTGTCTGTTCATCCTGACAAGGTGGTTCTTCGGACTAGACCTTCTTTCCTGCCCAAGGTAGTCTCTGCTTTTCACATTGGGCAGTCCATCACCTTGCCCTCCTTCTTCCCGCCTCCGCATCCTTCAAAGGATGAAGAGCGGCTCCATCGTCTGGACCCAAAACGTGCGCTTTCATTTTACATGGATCGCACACGCCAGTTCCGGGTGGATGACCAACTGTTTGTTGGCTACGTGGGTGAGAAGAAGGGAAGGGCGGTACAGAAACAAACCATCTCTCGGTGGGTCGTCCTGTGCATCAAAGCATGCTACTCTTTGGCTCGGAAGGAGCCTCCTGTTGGGCTGAGGGCCCATTCCACTCGGGCTACGGCGGCTTCTACTGCCCTGGGCCGGGGAGTCCCCTTGCAGGACATTTGCCAGGCGGCTACATGGGCCTCGCTGCACACCTTTGCGAGGCACTACTGCCTGGACAGTCAAGTCCGGAGGGACGGCTTCTTTGGCCGTTCGGTCCTCCAGGACTTTCTGGTGTAGGTTGTATTGGTTCGCAGACCCACCTCCGGGGTTGGTATTGCTGGGGTATCTATTCTAAGGTAAGGAATCTAATACTAACCTGTTTCTTTCAGATGAACAAGTTACTTACCTTCGGTAACGATATATCTGTAAGAAACAGTAGTTAGTATTAGATTCCTTACCGCCCCGCCCATCCTCCCCGTTCTGCGAACTGATACCTAGGGTTAAGGACATCCCTTTCAGGGCCCTAGTTTCAAATGGCACCAGTGTTAGTTCTCACATGGCTCTGCGTGTTCTGGCGCGGAAAAGCTGTGTGCAAAGAACTGACGTCAGCGCGCGAAGGCGGCGTCTATATACTCCAGCGACGTCATCACGGCGCACGACGCCGACGACGCGGAGCCGCAGGGGACGCCTGCAGACGACGCCTACCGACGCGCAGGGGTACTGCTACGCAAAAGTTTCCGGATCCAGACTGACGCCTGGGGATATTCTAAGGTAAGGAATCTAATACTAACTACTGTTTCTTACAGATATATCGTTACCGAAGGTAAGTAACTTGTTCATTTTGTATGTTCCTTCATCTTCAGGACACAGGGACTGAGTACCTATGTTCCCTAATGGGAACTGCAACATTTCTGTTCAAGTTGCGGCCAGCCAATCAAATCGATTAGTCCAGTCATCTAAGACTGAGATTACCAATAGGGGAAAAAAGCTCACTCAGTTAAACAGATCACTTAATATGTTTGATTTATGGTACTGCGGGAGTCATGTGAAGCAAACTATCCTGACATACCTATTTTCAACCCTTTCAAACACACCTCGAGCACATCTTTCAACTCAAATTTCTCAAACGCCTGAACAAATCTACACCTAATCACAAAAAGCAAGCTTTCTTAGTAAAACTGTAACTTTCTGCCAAAGTTGTTATTATTCCGTTCAGCCATGTTTAGGAATTACCATGGGATACCGACATGTTTGGGACCCCTCCTACAACCTTTTCCCTTTTCTTTGCTCCTGCTTGACGGATCACCTTAAAACTTTCAAAGAAGGAACTGAGGATGTTTATGGAAAGCTTTTTGAAGATTTGTCAAACTGTGCCAAAGTTATTAGCAAACAAAAAAAGCTGTCTATGGAAACTCTGACCTAACTATAACTACACAATGACAACCTCACTGTGTAGAATGTGTATATATTCTACACAGTGAATATATTAAATAACCCAGTGGAAGTTATCACTAGGTAGTTAGGACCAAGTTTCCATAGAGCCAGTGCTAGTGAATTTGGTGCAGCTTTTAGAAAGAAAAAGTTCTTCTCCCTCAGCGCCTTTCTCGAACGTTTCTGACTACTCCATCAAGAGGGGACCTACAGAAAGGGGTGAGGATCCCAAAATAAGTTTTCCCCATTATACATATCCATAGGCAAATTAGACACAGCTTCTGTACAAATGGCAGATGACACAAAATTTGGCAGAAAGCATGATCTTGGTAACGTGGTCTAGAAAGCATGCTTTTTGTGATTTGGTGTAAATCCGTAAAGTAGTTTTTGGCTCAAGCTTTGTATATTCGATGCCTCCCAAGATATGCAGAGCCAGCAGATCTTAAAAATTTAATTGACTGCCACCACATCAACAAAGATGTAATGGGACCCATTTTAGGTCTCGGGACTTAGTGTCCTGCTCCAGAAAAATGATTTAAAGAAATATGGGGAAGGCAGGTTGGGGACACCCTACCCCCATAGGCCTGGTGGGGTTGTCCCAGAGAGGCATCCCCTGGGGCCAAAACATTAACGTTTTTTTCTGCGCCGCATATCCACAGAGGATCTTCATTGTCAAGAAAAAACACACACACTCCCGGAGTGGGCCAGGGCCCGGCAGGTTGCTGTATGTGTTTTTTTTAAGTGGTGGGGTGCGCACAGCCCCCTCACCTCCCCCCCCCCCTTCCCTGATCCTTTTTCAGGCACCAGAGACCGCATTCCCTGGGGTCGCCTTACAGTAAAAGGGGAGCAGAGCATGCAGCCCTCCTCTTCTAGCCATTTCTGTCCCTAGGGACTCCATCCTCTTGTGCCATGTTTATTAATATTTAAGATATTCTAAAGTTCCTTTTTAAGTAACCCCTTTGAAGCCAACCCAACTCCTTTTAGACATGTAGATGTCATGGAAGCTATTGAACAAATTATCCTTAATTTACATGAGGAATGTTATAGAGTAATGCCAAATTTGGTGCAATTCCATTCAGCAGTTTTGCTGTGGTTGGTGAGCATAAATTCCTACAGGAGCTAAAATGGTAAAAGCACATTTTTTCGTCAAACCTACAACTCTTGCCCCCCATCTCCCCAGATCTCTCTGAAACTTGACATTCCAAAATGTAGTTAGATAAATCAGTGGCCTGACGAATTTTGTGCAAATGAACTTTAACTCTATAGATATAAGCAAAACATAAAACTGCTTACCTACGTTTATCATCGACCGTGTAATGCATATAAATAAAATCAAAACAAGTGAGAGCGTGCGTTACCTTTGCCTGAACTAGTATGAGAGTGTATTGGGTTAATGTGCCTGCTGCAGAAAACTCAGTGCAATCACCGAGTCCAAGATTTGACTCGAGGCAGAGGTACAGAGTTATTATTCTTTATAAAGTCGATGAAACAGAACCATTGATTTGGTATAATTCGAACACTTACTTTTTATAGTACCTAAGAAGTGCACATCATGGCTGTACATGTTGTGGATTCAACAATCGTGCTATGATGCTCTAACGTGGCATTTGTAAAATGATGTAAGATAAAAGGTCATCTTTCTTCTGATTACCTTAAGGAAGAGAGATCTGCACGGATACCGAAGTGGAAGGCAAAAAAGCATTCTTTCATTCCAGAAAATTAAGATGGAAACATTCCTTTCTTCCTTTAATGTCATGGCCAGAACTATATCGGCCATTGAAAATATGTGTTAAAATATATTTGCTACCTTTGCCAGAACTTTCTAGACCGCCACATGGAGGGTGTAAGAAATAGATCCAAGGCATCCACGTCCATACTATCATAGTATGCACTGCAAACCATATTTTCCTACAGTGATGGCAAAACTGATGGTTTCATGGTAAATCACGTGTATACATTGATGCAGCCCAGGCCTATACCAGGTCAAGGTACTGCGAGTTGCATCCTGGCTACTTTCCTTGGAAAAAACCTAAAGTACGACTTTGGCTTCTGATGAATGTCCCCCAGAGGAGATTTATAAACATTTTATGAGGAAGAAGTGCACACCTAAATTGGCTTCTTGATGCTGCAATGTACCATATGAGAGCCAATTCAGCAAAAGATTGTGAAAAGGGAAAGAAGCCCGTGTATAACAAAAGGATGTACAAACCTAGAAATATACATTTCACTACATTGCTTTAAGCAGAGACTACAGCTATGCTGAAATTATAGCACATGGCAATGATGAGTCGATTCAAGCATGTTACACTAGGTCAGGCTGACTCAGCCTTTCATCTTTTTTTCAGGTAAATAAGATGATACACTATCTCAAGTGGACTTGGGTTTAAATGTATGTGTCTCTCGACTCGGTTATTTCAAACCGTACATGAAGAATAAAGAAGACTTTTTTCGTCTTCTAAATATTTTATTGACGTTTTAGGTGAATAAAAAAACCATAGCAACACAAAAATGTCGATACATGGAATTGTAGGGAGCTTAAGGAGGACAGCAACAATAACGGTAGAGGTAATATCAAAGTATATCTTTCGGGTATTGTTGACCCAGGAGCTGAAATACAATTTTGGTACTAGTTTGGTTACTGTGAATAACGGCCGAGATTAACTTGATTCAAAGATAAACAACAGGTTATATCAAAGTACATCTTTCGGGAGTGGTTGATCAAGGAGGCTGAGATAAAATGTTGGTACAAGTTTGGTTACTGTGAATAACGACTGAGATTAATATCATTCCGAGAAAAACAACAGTTGGTGTACTCTCTATCTGAGGACATGATCGACACAAAAAAATAGAGATAGCAAAAGGTAAGTGGAAAGGTGCCTAGAGATTGAGAAAATGAGATAAAAGGAGAAGTATTCATGTGAACTGGTTGGTAGTCTGACAGGATCGAGACAGAATGTGAGTACTAGATCGGTGTAGCAGGAACAGAAGATCTCCTTATGGGAGTTACAAGTTGTAAATGAAAATGTCTAGTGTTTTTCATGTGCGTTGCAATGTCACATGGTTGCTCCTTTCATGTGAGTGGGTTATGTGTGTGCTTCTAATGTTAGTGACACACACCCACCATGTATGGCCAGAGACATTGTTAAAGCATTTCCAGTCAGCCAGTATCACCTTAGAGCAACAGTGACCAGCATATCAAGTGGAGCGAGGGATGAGCTTGAGAGCTTGATAGGTGGCGCGCCTGTGTGCGTCCCAAGTATTACCATTGGGAAGTTCAGTGAGAGGGACGTTTTGAAAATGTTATTCAGTTGAGAAGTGATGTCCACCCAAAAAAAAGGATAGGAAGGGGCATGAGAAGAACATATGTTCAATATTACCAGTTGATGATTTACAGGACCAGTAAGTTTCAGATTCTGTGAGTTTTAATTTAAAGAGTTTAGCAGGGGTTCAATAATGGAAATGAGATGCAAAGAACTTTGTTTGTATCATGGAGGGAATTAGTTTGTTCTGAAGTAGTCGAGGGAACATTTTCACCCAGATTTCCGCAACAAGTGGTGATGAACCTTTAGAGGAGAGATGTGAAGACCAATTGGTTTCAGGACGGGACTTCTTTGAGGGGTGGCTTTATTAAGTACTTTGGAGATCTTGGATGCAACATGACCCGCTGCTTGAAGGAGTTGATCATTAGGAAGAAGAATAGATTTTCGAAGAGGACCTAACTTGGAGACTTTCGCTTTGATTTGTAGGGAATCATAGAACTCCAAATTAGAGAGTCTATGTTTCATTTGGTGACTCGCAAAGGATAATGGTTTGGAGACTGTGTAAAGATCTGCTATTAAAACGATGCCTTGCTAGCCCATAATGGGTTAATGGTTGGGGATTAACTATCTGCAGTCTCTTATTGTTCCATAGTGATGTAAACAAGGAGTTGTGTACATTGGATTAAAGGGCTTTATCTACTGATAATAAAGCTAATACTGTATCTCTAAGAATCCTGCTAGAGTGTGGATAAGAGTGGTGGGACTTAGTCAAGTTTGCTTCGAGTGGGAAGAAGTGGCTGATAGTTTGTTCAACATGGAGACACGCAGTGTTTTTGATGACCTCAACTTCACACCGCCACCTCCCTCATGCTGCCAGGAATACTGCTTGGTATTTGACCCAATTAGGGAAGTTGCATCCACCATTCTTGGTAGTAACTGTCGGTTTTTAAGACTAACTCTAGCCTTTTTCTTACTCTGAAGAAATTCAGAGATAATTGTATTACTATTCGAGGAAAAGATCCTGGGACAGCCAAACAGGGAGCATGCTAGCCAGGAAGTTGATTATTTGGGACAACATCATATAGACTACCCCACCATGAGATATATTTAAGGGGCTATGCAGTCAGTAAGTGTTGGACTTGGCCCTTTTTGCAGGGTCATCCCTGAACTTTTTGCCTTCCTCCTGTATTTTGTCTGACCTGTTTTTGTTGGTTTTATGACTCTGGGCACTTTACCACTGCTTATCAGTGCTAAAGTGCATATGCTCTCCCTAATATAAATTGATGTATGGATTAGTGATTCCATGATTGGCTGAGTTGGTTTACTGGCCAGACCCTAGTACAGTGCACTGAGTGTGCCCAGGGTTTGTAAACCAAAGGCTGCTAGTGGGCGTGCAGCACTGTTTGTGCCACCCACAGAAGCAGCCTGTAAAAGTGTGTCTAAGGGCTGCCTGTGTGCTGTCTGGTACTGCCATGCTGACTGGGCAAGTGCACCCACTTGCCAGTCCCTAAACCTTCCCTTTTCTTCATATCAGACACCCCTATGGTAGGCCCAAGGGCAGGGTGCATTGTAAGTATATGGTAGGACATGCCCTGGTGTGTGTGGTATGTCCTAATAGTGAATTACAGCCATTTTGTTTTTTCACTATTGCAAGGCTACCTGTACTCCATAGGCCAGAATGGGCAGTTAGATTATTACATTTTATAATCCTAACTGACTCAGGGATCATGGTAGCAATTCGAGTTTAGTATGCCTGAACTCAGAATGATAAAATACATCTTTTAGTGAAGTTGATTTTAACATTCTGTGTTTGAAAATACCACTTTTAGAAAGTAGGTATTTTCTTGTCTAACTATCCAACTCTGCCTCTGCTAGGTTGTGTATTCCTTGTCTGGAGTTTGAGTGACAGGGCTGGTGGATTCCAGGAGACAGGATGAGTCAGCCCAGTGGTGAATAAAGTGATCTGCCTCTAGATGGGAGGGAGGAGTTGCACCTGGGACCTGTGCCTTCCCTCCACACTGCTGGATCCACCTCCTGTGGTGCGTCTGATGTCTCTGCCCTGTACTGTGAAAAGAGAGAAGGAGTCATGTAAACAGAGTGTTCCAGAATTGGTTTGGACTAGGCAAAGGCCCCTCTGCTCTCAGAGGACAAAGGATTTTGGGGTATATGTATTGGGACCCTGATCCCAAGAATTTAGATCACTTTTTGACAACAAGAAGAAACCTTTGCTGAGGAGAGGAACCTGAACAAACTGAGGAGAGACTATCCCTAAGCTGAAGTGCTGCTTAGGGGATTGGCCTGCAGTGGTTGTCTGACTGCCAAAGAAAGTAGAAAGGAACTTTGTGTGCTTTATTTCAACTTGTGAAGGATCTCCAAGGGCTTGAGAGAAGAGCTTGCCTCCTGCTGAAGTCTCAGTGACAATAGACTTCAACCCCCAGCTCCCCAGAGTTCTTTGGAAGTGCCTGCTGCTGTTTTGGGCCTTCTGAGGGACTGCTTTTTGCAAGAAGCTGGAAGCGCGACTCAAGAGGAAGAAGCGTGTTGCGGTCGCAGCCGCTGCAGACGCATCGTGGATGTCGCCGATGTAGCTGGCGCATTGCACCGATTCTCAAGAAATGTCCTGCAACCCCGAAGAAGCATGTCGCCGGCGCAGCCGCTGCATCGTGGATGTCGCCGCTGTAGCTGGCGCATTGCACCGCATCAAGAGAAGCGTCTCGCAACGAGGAAGAAGTGCATCACCGTCGCAGCTGCTGCCGTCGCATCACTGAGTAAGGATGTCACCTCTGTAGCTGTCGCATTGCACTGCATCACAAGAGGTGCCTCACATCAACAGAGAAGCATGCCGCCGTCGGAGCTGCTGTCGTCGCATCCCTGAACAAGGGTGTCGTCGCTGCAGTTGTCGCATCGAGCGGAAGTGTCTCGCATCGTCGGAGAAGAGTGTCGCAGCCAAAGCCGCTGGCGTCGCATCACTGAACAAGGGTGTCGCCGCTGCAGCTGACGCATCGAGCCGAGACTTCTCGCAACATCGGAGAAGCGTGCCGCATCAGGAAGAACTTGACATCTTTCTTTTTTTGCACCGGATCATTGTTGCATTTCCATCTTTGCAACACTTTCGTTGCCCTGCATGTCGCATCTTAAGGTACATTGACTCAAAGTGTCGCATTTTAAGAACTAAAGAGAACTAAGCTAAAACTACCATTTTAAGTACAGTATTGTGGATTTTTGTCGTTTGTGGTCTTGTGTTAAGTCTAGCTAAAGAATACTTATTTTTAATATACACTTACTTGTGTGGTGTCCATCTGTAGTGTTGTCACTTGATTACTGTATGTGTTCACAAATGCTTTACACACTGCCTCTGAGATAAGCCTGTTTGCTCGTGCCAAGCTACCAAGGCCGTGAGCAGGGGTTATTTTAGGAGTGTTCCCCCTTACCTAGACTAGAGGCAAGGGTCCCTATTTGTCACAAGTACCTACCTGTGCCAACTAGAGACCTCCACATCTAACAGTAAGTCTTTCATTTTTTCCCCATCGCTTTTGATACATTCTGAGCTGCTGATTCCGAAAGGTCATTGCAAAACCAGGTGGCCTAGATATTTGATTAATTTAGACTTCCAGTGGAAATTGGAATTACCGACACAGGAGAGGTGACAGTGAACGTTCAGGAGTAGGACTTCCATTTTATCTTTGTTCAAAACGTATCCAGAGTAACTGGAGAACTGGCTAATAATATTTATGCTTGCTATATTCAGAGAGTCCGTAAATATTAATATGTCTTCTGCATACATGCTGTTTTGTAGATCTCGTCACTAAATTGAATGCCTGTAATCTCCGGTTTCATTTTGCATTAATGGAAGGGGATTGATAGCTAGAAGAAATAATAAGGGGGATAGTGGGCAGCCTTGTAGAGTACCCTGTTGTAAGGCAAAGGGGTGTGACAGGGCACCATTGATTTTATTTCTAGCTGAGGGATTAGACTACAAAGCCATGGACATTCTGATGAAGGAGCCACAGGGTTATTTCTAAATATGGCGGCTTCTAGATATGGCTAGGAAACTTTATCAAATACTTTCTCTGCATTTAGCGCTATAACAGCTGCTGATGGGGAGAGGGAGCCAGAGGATTTTCTCAATTACATGACAAAATAAGCAAATATTGTCACAGGATAATCAACCTTTAATAAAGCCCGTCTGAGTGACATGGACCAGTTTAGTTATCAGGGGTTGAAGCTGCATTGCCAGAATTTTAATCTAATTCTTCTCATCTATATTTATTAACGAAATGGGTTTGAAATCCTTGGGGTCAGAATGATCTTTCCCTTCCTTGGGAATGACCACAATATTGGCCCCGGAAGCGGTACCAGACATTTTACTGGAGATAACAAAATAATTTAGGATAGACTCTTAGAGGTTCATAATTGTGGAAGCGATGTGGAGACCATCGAGGCCTGGGGCTTCACCAGTGGAATAGACTTTATCACTAACATAATCTTTTCCCTATCGATAAGTCGATTTAAATCAAGTGTATCAGCAGCAGAGATTGATTTTATTTGGAGACTCTGAAAGAATTTTAAGCAAGCCTCCATAGAAGTATTTATGGTAGGGGTGTAAAGCTCAGTGTAGAATCTTTAGAAAGCCTTAAGAAGGTCCTTGAATTTCAGATATGCAGCTAGGGACCTACCAGCATTATTTAAGTAAAACAGTTTCTTGCCTATCTGGGCGTGCACCCATAAGTGAGCGTGCTCACTGATAATGGAGTTATATTCATATTTAAGACTTTTGAGTGCAGCCATGTCTAAAGACTCATTTGAATGCCTATAAAGCAACTCTTTAGCTTTAATCTCAGGAGTCAGTTTGTCCAGAGAGGATTGTATTGTTTTATTTTTCCTAGACATGCGGCTTACCATCTGTCCTATGAAGAAACACTTCAGTGTATCCCAGAGTATAATGAGGAGGAAGCAGAAACTTTGTTCTCTTTTATAAACAAGGCCAGTTCTTTATTGAGTTCACACACGATTCCCTCTTCGTTCAGAACCTTTGTGTTCATATGCAATGTTTGATCTTTAGAATGGATTGGTGATCTATAAGATGATCGAGATAGTGGCGTGGTCTGAAATCGTGATAGGTTCAGCGGACAAGAAAGAAGTATCATGGAGGATGGAGGAATCAACCAGAAAGATGTCGAATCTTGAAAAGGTATTGTCTGGTGGAGAGAAGAAGGTGAAGTCATTACCTCTAAGTTTATGCAGTCTCCAGATGTCGACTAGTCTATGTGTTGTAAAAAGAGTGTGCATTGATTTATGAACCTGGGTACTGAAGGCAGAGTTCCTATCCAAGGTGATGTCCATTGGAAGATTGAAATCGTCCCCTAGAACAATCCTGGCTTTAGGGACAGAAGTGTGATTTTAGAAGATACATTGTCCCTGAATTGTGGGTCATCTATAGTGGGGGTATAAATGTTTATTGCATATATTCCACCAGTTGATTCATCAGAGACTCAAAATACTATGAAGGGAGATGACTCGTCTAGTAATGGAAAAATGTTCAAGCCTTACACAATCATAATAGATACATCAAGGAGTCACAGCTAGCCTATGCTGTAGAAAATTGTTGTAGGATCTAGATGCTAGAGGATGCAGATTAGGGGAAGCACACAGATCTTGCAAGAGGATGCCTTCCGCTGCCGCCCTTTAATTACAGGATGTACATGTCTCGGGGTGGCGGGCACCACGTGTTTTGATTTGTATAAGCTTAAGTAGCTGTCCCAAATAGCAGAATGATTTACTAATCACAACTCTAAGACTGAGAGACATATAAACATGGTGTGAGAGAGTTTGTGCTGTTGATGCATCTTGGAGTGATACTTCTGAAACTTGAAGCATAGTATAACTCTGACTTGGGCATTGCTTTTCATAGGATAAATTTCTGAGGCTCAGGAGGGCCCATTTGCAGGAGTACTCATAGGCCACACTAGCCTATTCATCAGACAGCCTTGAGAATGGAGGTTGGCCGCTAATTTGGCTCCATGGCTAAATTAATTTTTCACCATAACTTCTCAAACTGGGCCTTCTCTTATGAAGTACTAAATAGGGATACGCTGGCTAAGGCCTATATATCCTAAAATTGAAATCGAGAAAGAGGCCGACCCTTGTCTGCGGTCTATTATGTCAAATCACTTTAAGGACCAAAAGAGGAGCATCAGCAGGGCTTGGAGAGACTATATAAGTTCTTCAATATATGGGCTATTTGCTCTAAGATCTTTGACATGGCTAAAATGATAAGACTGCAGAGCTGACAGACAGAGTCGTCCTGGTGGACCGTGCACAGCGATGAATTCGCCTTTCAGGAAGTGCTCATTTTACCTGTTCAATAGAATGGCAGAAACTTTTACAGGTGAACATTGACCCAAAGCCATGAAACTTCATAATAACTGATTCTGGTGCCATGTCTCATATTATCCTAGTTGGTGAGCCACTCAACAAAGAAATGGGTGAGTTTGTGGAGAGAAATACAGTACTAGACAAGGTGCCATCCATGGTAAAAACTGTGTTCCTGTCCAAGGTTCAACATTTCAGAAAAAATGCCCAAGATCGAGGCTTTTATGACCAGCCATAGGATTGCTCTAGAAGTAATCCAGTCAGGAGTGACAGGTGTTGGTGTGGACCTACGATTACAGCCAATGGAAATGTTACTGATGAGAACCAATTCAGAAGTGTTTCTTTTCTCTCTTCCGTGGGTGGAAAATGGTGCTGTTTGTATGCAAACGGTGCAAGATTTTACTAGACCCTGGGTGCAAAGAAAGTTTTTGGAGTGTCATGTCGGAATTCAGTGGTGCCAGAAGAGAGGACCTGAGGAAATCGGAACAGAAGGGAACCAAGTGAATTTATTAACAAAATAGTTTAGTTAAAAAAATATTCCATAGATATGAGACCTAGTTCAGTAGATGGAAGTAAGCCATCATTTGAGACACATTCTGAGAGATGGTGTCTGATTGCCACATCTTGGCCACAAAGATGTCTGTCTAACAGTCACTATTGAAGGCCTTCATTAAAGGTCTTGGGTTTGTTTGAGCTGGGCAGACCTGAGAGTTTTCCAGTCTGTTGGTTGGTCTCTCTCTAGGACCACCTGATAATTCACAAACTTGCTGAAACAAGCAGGACCTGATGGGTGCACATCATTTTTGAACCGTAGCATATAAGTTTCAACGTGCAGGTAAATGATTGGTTACAAACCATGATGCCTTTTTAGTCATCCAATTCAAAAATTTAAGTTTCTGGACTCCCTGGTGCATGTGATTTAGGAAATCCTAATAATGTATCCATCTTCAGGGAAACTGGACTGGCCATGACAAACAGCAAAGTATAGTTGAGAAAATTATGTGAATCATGCGTGTACTTTTTTCTCTACTCGGGTGAACTACCATCCTCTACTTTGCCAAGGTGCTTTCCAGAGACTGAAGGTCCTGCATCTGTATTAACTAGTTATTTACTTGCAGCAAGTTTTTCTGTCAGATGAGTCAGGTATAGAGTGTCTGAACATCTGGAATGGGTTTGTCTTGTTGAGGACGTTTCTGCACTTAACAGTGGAGTTTGGTGTGAGTGGACATGTTGTAAAGCTTGGTCTAGGAATGTAACAACTGAAGGTAAAGTAGTTGCCTGATGAACTCATTCTCCACATCACTTTTTAGGAGCTTTTAGCATTTTTGTGTGCTGTGAAAAATCTAGCCAGCAATTGAGTGCAGGTTGCATCCTGCTCAGCATGGAAATTGTGTCTACTATTGGGTATGTCAGTCACCTGAAGTCACCAGCTCTGGTTGCTAACACAAATTACCTGGCTGATGAGCCCTAACTAGAGCAAAGCCAGTTCGGGGTTGCTCTTGGTCTGGTTCAAGGAAGTCCTGGCCTGCCAGTTCGGTCTGTACTGTACCCAATTGAGCAAGCTCAAGAATGATTTGCATATAGCTGTGTCCAAATTGAGGTGGCCTGGTGTGCACTAAAATGATGGACTGGCATGCAACCCCGATCAATAACCAGTGGCTGAGATTAATTCAAGCATTCCATCCATCACTTATTTTGATACTTTTTAAAACATTGTCATTTTCTTGTCGTAACCATTTGTGTCCTCTGCCAGTTTCCTGGGTCAGATTACATCAAATGACTCTACTGTTGGGGTTTGTGTATACCTGCCACTCAGTGACACAAAAGAGAATTACATGTAGACACGATTGGCCATCTGTCAGGTTGGCTGAGGGAAGAGCTGTTCCCTGCCCCACTTACACTTCAAAGGTCTTGCCTCCAGCATGAACAAATGAACCTGACACTTGCCTTTTTTCACCCAAGACTTCTTGATGTCTTGACAGTGGAAGGGAAGAACTTTCCAGAACCAGATGTGGGGGTAGGGCAGGGTGCACCCCCCCCCACACAAGGTGGCACCAGGTATAAATTGGACCTTCTGAGCCACTCATCTGTAACACTCTTGGACCTGTGGACAGTCATATGGAGTGCATTGCCCCACCGCAGAAGGCTGCCCTACGGCTACCAGAGGACTGCCCTGCCGCTTGAGGACTGCTTTGCTCTCTGGGAAAGAAGAGTAGACCTACTCCCTTCATTCCAGGTTACCTCAGTGACTCCAAGAGTCAGTTGGATGACCTACTGTGTGACCTTCAGGACACAACAGGCTTCAGAGGCCTCTGTGCAACTGTCCACCTGACTTACTGTAACTCTACAAGCCTAGGCCTGCAACTGGACCTGCCTGAGAGCTGCTGGCCTCTACTAGTGTCCCTGATACGTAAGAGGTGCCTTCGTAGGTCCTGGACCCTTGGCCTGCATCAGAGTGCACCACTCTTCAAGAAATCCTGAAGTTTTGGGTTCTTCATGAGTGTCAGCGACACCTGACTGGATGTTGACTGTACAGTGACGAACATCCGTGACACCTGGCTTGCTCTACGTGCTACAGCAACGACCATCCCCAACACTCTTAACTGCTCATTGTGGTCTCTTCCACTGCAAACAGAACTTTCTGTGCTGGACTTTAAGAAGGTAACTTTTTTTGCTGGACTAACCTGATCCCTGTACCCTGTATCCATGCTCTATTGCATGCATGCTCTGCGGCCTGAGCTTGACTGTGAGTGGTGCTTTGTGATTTTAGGGGCTATGTCTACCTAAAACTTTGGAACTGCATATCTCCTGTTTCACTGGTTGGCTTTTTGCCATTCTGTTATCATATTAGGTTTTAAAATATAACCTATTTTTCTATATCTGTTTAGGTTTTTTCTTGTGTTGTGTTTTCACTGTATTACTGTCTGTGTGCTGCTTAAGTACTTTACACATTTCCTCTAAGTTAAGCCTGACTGCTTTTGTGCCAAGCTACCAGAGGGTTAAGAACAGGTTTTAATTTAGTGACTTGTGTCGGTTACCCTGACAAGGACTGTGGTTGTTGCCTGAGTAGGGTTTCGGCTCCCGCCTCAACCAATAACACATTTTCTTACACCAGCAAATATGTTGAATTTGTCCTGGTGTCATTGTCTAAAACTGTAACATAATTCATCAGTGCTCACTCGCTGTTGACTCTTGTTGTATGCATTTCTTATTTTAACCTCCAGCTGGGCCCTAAACAAAGGCCTGATTTAAAGGGCCTTCAGCCTGCCCTTGTTCAAGGATCCTTCTCACTGGTAGCTATATGGAGCATTACACCTAGATGCCAATGCAGTGGAAGAAAACATCACTTTGGAAGTACTTAAGAGAAACTGTTGGAAGCACGTTGTAACTTTGCTCAACTCCCTATGTGAGAGATGGCATTTACATTGTAAGAATGCAAGATTTATCTCTGTGTATGAGTAATTATACAAATATTGATTTTAGTGGCACCTACTGCACTACCAAGACTATATAGCTTCACAACGGAACTCTTTTTTGCAATCTTAGTATAACAGATTGAGAAAAAACAATACGGTTATAAACCCAGGTCATACAGTTTAGTTTGCATGCAGCTACTTCATACCAGTAAACAGATCATTTTACTATATTAGAAGGCTTGCAACTTATGAACTTGAAGAAACAAAACAATGATCTCAGTGTCAAGATGCAGTAGCCCACTTACCCATCTAAATAAATGACAAATCTGTGATTTGCATGTTACACAGTGTGCTTTGCGGCAGGCACAATAACCCTCTGTGCTACTTTGAATCAAAACAGTGACTGGACAAAACACAGAACTCTCTCAGAACTGTGTTAATGATTAAAGTTAATTTACCACTATTATAATCCCCTAAAACCTTCTGGCAACACAATGATCTCTGCAGCAGGTGTCTTACCCTGTAAGATATTTAAAAATGCAGCATCTTTGTGACCAATTAAGCAATCTAGAACAGATTTAGTGTCAATTGTTGCCAATTTCTTTGCATAAGATTTTATCGTCAATTGTTTAAGTTGACGCTCAGACTCTGCTTTTCAGGCTTTGCCCCTCAAGACTCCACCCCTTTTCTCTGCTACACCATGAGACCCAATTCATGTGTTCCCAGAGTAATTGTTTTCCAATTCCAGCTCTGAGTGTGGTGACAAGTTCTGCTCTCACCATTGCCTCAGGTGTATGGTTAGAAGCAAAGACATTCATGCCATTGGGGCTAGGATCAGCGGCTTGTAGCAATGATATCTGTTGGAAAATGGCCCTCTCTGAAGGGTCAAACCAACCTTTTTTGCCTTCCTCTTTTTCTAACCAACTTTTTGTTGGCTTTAGGACGATTCTGAGCACTTTACCACTACTAACCCATGCTAAAGAGCATTTGCTTCCTCCTCTAAACATGGTGACATTAGCTAATACCCAATTGACATATTTAATTTACTTCTAAGTCCCTAGTAAAGTGCACTACCTGTGCCCATGGCCTGTAAATGAAATGCTACTAGTGTACCTGCAGCACTGATTGTGCCACCCACTTAAGTTGCCCCTTAACCATGTCTCAGACCTGCTACTGCAGAGCTTGTGTGTGCAGTTTACACTGCCATGTCGACTTGGCATTTTAAATCCCCTGAAAAGCCTTAAACTCTCCTTTTATTACATATACGTCACCTCCTAATGTAGGCCCTTGGTAGCCCATAGGGCAGAGTGCTATGTAATTAAAAGGTAGAACATGTACTGTTAACTTTTCCAAGTCTTATTAGTGAGAAACTCCCAAATACGTATTTCACTACTGTAAGGACTAACCCTCTCATAGGTTAACATTGGGAATTCCTTATTGCACTTATGAGCTGTAATTCCTGATTGAGAAAGACTAGGTCTGTCATGTTTCATATCTTTGGAATGCTGATGATAAATCCTCTTTACTAGTAAAGTTGAATTACTCCGTCCCAAAGTTTATAACATAGAGTGGCATCAGTTCAAATAGAGCCCAGGACAGCACAATGGGTCCCTTTTCTGTTCATAGTTCTCCTGTTGCTAGCTATTCCTCCTCCAGCTCACTTTAATAACCCACATCTTACACCTTTCTCACTGGTGCCAAGTTGGTGGTGGCTGTGGTGAAATGAGATGTGAACATATCAGAGGCGTGAGAGGGACACGTGAGGGGAATTATGGGAGTGATGGGTTTTAAACATGATGCTGGCAGCGTGTTAGAAGCAAAAAGAATACAAGCAGCTTAGGCAGATTAACTGGAGCCAGGTCAATGGAAGACTTCTGCGGGCATACAATTCATACAGACAGCTCAGTGCCCCCCTCTGAAAGTTGGCTCGATTGGCCTGAGCCCAGCATGCTCATTACAAAAGACGGACCTGATTGACATGCCCACAGGTTGAACAGTATCCAGGTAGGGCAATATTCAGGAAAGGAAGTTGTTTTTGATCATTCGAGAAATGTACAACATTATGTCAGAAAAAGGTGTATGTTGTTTGCGCTGATTGTTGATTGGAAAGAATGAGTTTGCTGCCTTTTGTTCAGACCACACGCTTGGGATCATGGGATTTAGAGTCTTCATTCTTTGTGCTTTTAGCATAAGTAATATAGAATGAGAAGAATAATACTGGTCTCTTAACAGAATCAAGACTTTTATTTGTTCTGAAGATATTTATTTTACTTCCTTATTTGTGACTTAGAAACCATATGCACGGTACCATTTGTACGTATTAATTCCAGTTAGTCCAATAACCAATGTCTAAATCTGGAGCATATGCACGTTTAAAGCATTCACCTGATAAATATGTTAAGAAAGCATTCACATTTGAACATGCCACCTAGCAAGACATTTGACCTTTAAATACGCTGTGTTGAGCTACATTCAGTAAAGCACTCATTCTCATGACAGTGGTGTTTGAGTTACTCCAACCCCATGGAGAGGATTTAATAGGGCCCCTTTCAGATGCTTCCAAACGTTGTATATTGGACTGCTGTAGCGAATCCTGTAAAAGATTTAAATAAATTGGGTAAATTATTCATGTTTAATGCATTGTTACTTTTTTCCTTTGCAGAGAATTTCTTGAATGTTTGTTGGAGGCCCGAAAACTGAAGGCAGCCGCTGCGCATGCAGAGGCAGCATCAACATATATTAAAGAAAACGCTCCACATAGATACCCGCAACTTTTCACCTTGATGGTAAATATGTTTTTATTTGTGATGTGTTAATGAATATCCATAGTGCAACTGTCCTGAATAAAAAAATATGATTTTAAAATCCTAATCATAAATTTTTGTCTCGCTCCAACTGCTTCACTCAGCAAGACTTGCCTACTGTGTACATTTTTTAATCTTAGATTTGCTACTAATCACACATTCAACATCCACAGCCTTACTTTAATATTAAATTCCTTTTTAACCTATGGTTTTGGGCTCAGGGCACAACTGCAAGTCATGCAAAGAATGTGCCCTCAGGCACCAGAAAGCTATATGGAACGGTGAAAAAACCTATACGTCTAAGAACATCCAAAAAAGTCATAGACCTCATGTATGTGGTGCTCCTGCTCCAATTCGAGGGTGAGGACATGTTCCCACTCTCAAGGCTGCTCCAGTGACAGGTCTTCTTCACTGTTGAAGTTGTCTGGCAAATCAAAATCCATATAGAAGAAGAAGGATAAGAAGTTGAAGTGGGACTTGACCCCATCCCACCACTTTCTGTCTAAAGAGAAGTCACAAGGGGATTAAAGTGTCTTTCCCTCCTGATTGAGGACCTGATTCTACATCTAGTCCTCATTCAACCTGAATTTCCATGACCATCGGTGACACCACAAAAGGTCAAGGCCTTTAAAGAAAATACATATTTTGCCCCCTTTTCTAGCTTATTATGTTGGGCCTTTGGATGCCCAAGGTCGGGTTACTGCCGGCTGATCAATCCTCTGTGCAGTCTAAGCTTCTGGAACCCATTTTGGGTTCCACATCGACTCTATTACCAACTTCCATTTTGGCTCCATGACCGCCATTGGTTCCTTCTTCACTGACACCACTCCTGCCATCACTGGCGGACATTCCCCTGCCGACCCTGATGTCTGACTCTAAGCCGAATCCGTCTCGACCCCGACTGAGGTTGAACTTTGACTCCACTCCAGTGCACCCGGTTCTGTGTGCTATGATTCAAGCAAACAAAATTACTTTTGCCAGGAAGCCATCCTCAGAGGCTTAGTCATCTTTTTGGCTCTGATTCTGACCAGAGTTTTCCTTCACCTTATAATTAAGCATGGGCTGAAAATTCATTCCGCTCGCGGAATTTGCGGATTTTCCGCGATTTCGCGATCCGCGATTTCGCGATCCGCGAATCTCGCGAAATCGCGGTAAAATCCGCGAATCAGCGGGGACGAATTTTCAGCCAAGTACTTACAGGGTTACAGCAGCAGGTGCAAAAGTTGAAGCTAATTTTTTGTAACCTTTTACAAAAGGGTTACAAAGAAATTAACTTCAACTTGGGAACTTGCTGCTGTAAGCCTGTAAGTGCTTCCTGGCGCCTCGTTGCCTACTTGCAACTATTCTCTGACCCTGCTCTGACCCTTGAAGCAGGGTCAGAGAATAGTTACAAGTAGGCAATGAGGCGCCTGTCACGAAAATTAAACCTCAACAGGAAGCACTGACAGATATAAAAACAAGCATTTGCAATGCAATAGGTCTTGCATTAGGAAAGTTTGAGCTATTGGTCTTGTAAATGACAATTTTTTTTATTTATGTGTTGGTTTTGAAAATAGCTAAATTAATAGCTTTGTCATTTACAATGCCAATAGTTATAACTTTCGCAAATGTGACACCTATAGCATTTGTAATGCAACATGTTTTGTATTTACGTGACTTAGCTGTATTGATATTACAAATTACAATGGCTTTTAATTTTTTTAAATAATAATACTTAAATTAAAGTGATTTTAATTTATAATGGCAATAGCTTAAACTTTTGTAAATAACTTTTTTGAAGATTATGTTCAGTGTATTTTATTGTGACGAAAATCCAGGAACAGAAGTGAAATATTAACATCTTTTTGTGACATTTGTATTAAAGTTTGAAACATTGAGAGAACATATTTGAACCAGTTGTTGTTGAATGGTTGCGCAGATTGATGCTGGGGTGGCGCTGAGTGGTGCTGTGGTGGTGCTGAGTGGTGCTGTGGTGGTGCTGAGTGGTGCTGTGGTGATGCTGAGTGGTGCTGTGGTGGTGCTGAGTGATACTGGGATGGTGCTGAGTGATGCTGGGGTGGTCCTAAGTGGTGCAGTGGTGGTGCTGAGTGATGCTGTGGTGGTGCTGAGTGATGATGTGGTGGTGCTGAGTGGTGCTGTGGTGGTGCTGAGTGGTGCTGTGGTGGTGCTGAGTGATAATGTGGTGGTACTGGGTGATGCTGTGGTGGTGCTGAGTGATGTTGTGGTGGCGCTGAGTGGTGCTGCGGTGGTGCTGATTGGTGCTGTGGTGGTGCTGAGTGATGCTGTGGTGGTGCTGAGTGATGCTGTGGTGATGCTGAGTGGTGCTGTGGTGGTGCTGAGTGATAATGTGGTGGCGCTAAGTGATGCTGTGGTGGCACTGAGTGATGCTGTGGTGGCGCTGAGTGGTGCTGTGGTGGTGCTGAGTGATGCTGTGGTGGTGCTGAGTGGTGCTGTGGTGGTGCTGAGTGATGCTGTGGTGGTGCTGAGTGATGCTGTGGTGGTGCTATGTGATGCTGTGGTGGTGCTGAGTGATGCTGTGGTTGTGCTGAGTGGTGCTGTGGTGGTGCTGAGTGATAATGTGGTGGTGCTGAGTGATGCTGTGGTGGTGCTGAGTGATGCTTTGGTGGCACTGAGTGGTGCTGTGGTGGTGCTGAGTGGTGCTGTGGTGGTGCTGAGTGATGCTGTGGTGGTGCTGAGTGATGCTGTGGTGGTGCTGAGTGGTGCTGTGGTGGTGCTGAGTGATAATGTGGTGGTGCTGAGTGATAATGTGGTGGTGCTGAGTGATGCTGGGGTAGCGCTGAGTGATGATGTGGTGATGCAGAGGGCAGAAAGGCTCAAAAAGCAGTCTAACAGAGGGCAGAAGGGCACAGAAAACGAGTCTAACGGGGCAGAAAGGCACAAAAACAAGTCTAACAGAGTGCAGAAGGGCACAAAAACGAGTCTAACAGAGGGCAGAAGGGCACACAAACAAGGGAATAACAGAGGGCAGAAGGGCACAAAAAACGAGTCTAACAGAGGGCAGAAGGGTAGAAAAACAAGGGAAAAATTAGTCTAACAGAGGGCACAAGTGCACAAAAAACGAGTCCAACAGGGGGCAGAAGGGCAGAAAAACAAGGGAAAAACGAGTCTAACAGAGGGCAGAAGGGCAGAAAAACAAGGGAAAAATGAGTCTAACAGAAGGCAGAAGGGCACCAAAAACGAGTCTAAAAGGGGGCAGAATGAATCCCGCCCTGCGTGTTTGTCCACGAAGATGCCACCTTTTTGTGCAATACCTCTACTCAACTGGAGTACTTTCTACTGTCTAATCAGTAAGTGCTCCCTCGTTGGCTAAATGTATAGGGGCAGATTTACAATAACTGGCACATCCCCAGGGATGCGCCAGTTATTGTGCGCCGCAGCTCCGCCACCCATGGTGCGCCGCATTTACAATGCGGCGCACCACGTGGCAAAAACGGCACAGATGCGTCACGCATCTGTGCCGTAAAAGCAGCGCATAGCTGGAGCTGCGTCGCGCTTGTGATGCAGCTCCAGCAATGCTCTGGGGGGCCCTATCTCCCCAATGCTGCATCAAGCCTGGCGCCTGCTTCAAGCAGGCGCAGGGTTTTGACGCAGCATTGGCCTAAAAGTGAATGAGTGAAATGTTGTCGATTTCAGCCACTTTTAGGAGGCGTTCCTGTGCAGGAACACCCTCCCCTGCGCCGGAACGCCTCCTAATGGCGCAGGGCTTTACAACGTGACACATCTCTCAGATGCGTCACGTTGTTAATACTCAGCACCATGGCGCATCTTTTGTACTGCCGCTGTGTCACAAAAGGTCTCGGTAGAGGGTGGCAGTGGTGAACCAGAGAGTGGCAGTGATGAACCAGAGGGTGACAGTGATGAACCAGAGGGTGGCAGGGGTGAACCAGAGGGTGGCAGTGATGAACCAGATGTTGGCAGGGGTGAACCAGAGGGTGGCAGTGGTGAACCAGAGGGTGGCATGGGTTAACCAGAGGGTGGCAGTGGTGAACCGGAGAGTGGCAGTGGTGAACCAGAGGGTGGCAGTGTTGAACCAGAGGGTGACAGTCGTTAACCAGAGGGTGGCAGTGGTGAACCAGAGGTTCTGTGATGAACCAGAGGGTGGCAGTCGTGAACCAGAGGGTGGCAGTGGTGAACCAGAGGATGACAGTGCTGAACCAGAGGGTGGAAGGGTGAACCAGAGGGTGCTGTGATAAACCAGAGGGTGGCAGTGGTGAACCAGAGGTTGGCAGGGGTGAACCAGAGGGTGGCAGTGGTGAACCAGAGGGTGGCAGTGCTGAACCAGAGGGTGACAGTCGTTTACCAGAGGGTGGCAGTGGTGAACCAGAGGTGCTGTGATGAACCAGAGGGTGGCAGTCGTGAACCAGAGGGTGGCAGTGGTGAACCAGAGGGTGACAGTGCTGAACCAGAGGGTGGCAGGGGTGAACCAGAGAGTGGCAGTGCTGAACCAGAGGGTGGCAGTGGTGAACCAGAGGGTGGCAGGGGTGAATCAGAGGGTGGCAGTGGTGAATCAGAGGGTGGCAGTGATGAACCAGAGGGTGGCAGTGGTGAACCAGAGGGTGCTGTGCTCATACACGACTGCATGGGTAACTTTGCCATGCAAGCGGCCCGCGAACACGCAAAAAGCCCGCTAACACGCAAAAAACCCCGCAAACACTCAAAAAACCTGCGAACACGCAAAAACCCAAAAATCCGCAAATTCGCACGAATTCGCGGATTTTGCGGATTGCGAATTTGATTTCGCGCGAATGAAGTTCCGGACCTACAATTGCCTTCTGTAGAAGTCAAGACAAATGTCCTTGAGGTTTTGCACCCTGGGCTAACCTCATCCGAGCCCTTACTTCCTCTTAATGAATCCCTGACTGACCTCTTTTTTTCACTTGGGCTAACTTGGGCTAATCCTTGCTCTTTCCCACAAGTAAACAGGTAGGTGGTCCGAGAGTGGTACCTGACAACTTAGACTTTCTTAGGCCGCTTCTTACTCCTATGAGTTTGGTTTTCCAGGCTTCCACAGCAAAATGAATCCTAGTACATTCCCCATGACTCCTCCAGATAGGAAGTTGAAAGGGATTGAGGCATTTGGGAAGCAAATATTTAGCACTGAAGTCAGTCAATGTGGTATGCCTATTTAGGTTCCTATAAGCACTCCTTCTGGGATATGGTCAACAAGATCTTGCTGGTAGTCTCAGAAGTGTTGGGTGCCTCCTTTGCCTCAGCCAAATTGGTAATTCAGGTTCGGCTGGACACTACAGATTGCTTGGGATGACCGTTCAGAACTAGTTTGATACTCTGTTGCAATATGTGGATGCTTTTCTGGAGCTGTGCAGGCCTCGTGAATTTGCCTTTGATGGGTCCCACCTATTTGGCAAAAAGGTTGATTCTGCTCTTGAACAATAAAAGCAAAGCATTACTATGGCATATTCCTTGGGCATTTTCTTCCCTGCCAGACAATTCCTTAGTCAGATTGTGACTCCTCCCCGGATTACTACAGCAGATTGGCATATAAATAATGCCAGAGTCTGCTGCTACCTCAACAGTTGCCCCAGTACTTTTATGGTTAGGGAGAGGGATCAAGCAGACATTGCACAGGTCACCAGGGCTAACGTTCAGTGCCCTGCCCCTGCAGTATCCGCCCCCAAGCTGCTTTAGTTTGACGTTAGTGGTACACAACCATTTTGTGGAAAGCAAGATAAGCTATTTACTCCCAAGGTGAGAGTCCTTTCTATCTGGCAGATGGGTCCTCCAGATCGTGGAGCAGGGTTATGACCTCTAGTTTCTTTCTAACCCACCACAACCTCCTCCCACATCAGAGCGGCTTTCAGAGGAGCACTGGCCCATCTTGCTACAAGGGGTACAAGCTCTACAGGCCAAAGGACCCATCGAGAGGGTGCTGGCTTCAGCAGTAGGGAAGAGTTGCTTTAGGACTATGATCCGTGATGTATCAGCCTCAATCCTGGATCTCAGTGAGATCAGCTCCCAGGCTTGTTGGCTTCTTGCTTGCCCACTTCTCCAGGTGGCATATGCCGGTTCTGCAGTGGGATCTGAAGTTTCATTGGGCCCACCTCCAAAGAAACCTGCCAGATGTCATGCAGGTTCCAGAGTAGACTGCCCAGGATCTGCAGCAGTCACTTCTGGACCACAACCTAATGAGCAGTAGACACCTCTCTTTCCCCACCCAGTGCTGACATTGTTGATGAATGTGTCACTAATGGGTTGGGGAGGTCATCTGCGAAAAGTGGAGATCAGAGGACTCTAGTCTACATCGGAAACCCTAATCCATATCAACCTTTTGGAGTTGTATGCCTTTTGCCTGACATTGAAGGCTTTCCTACCATCCTGTCATAAGGTTTGTACCTCCATCGGTAAAACTGTGCATTTGTGGGACAACATAAACGTCAGGCTTGTGCCACACTGATTCCGTGCACACCATCAGGATACGTTGGCCTATAGTCCTGCTAGCTCACAGTACAAAATCCGAACCCCTAACCTTGCAGGGTAACAAATGTGTGTGCAATCTCGGGACATAATAACCCTGATCCCCATAGGAAATCGTGGTAACAGATCTAGAAATTTTTAGTTTAGACTCTCATGCATACCCAAAGGAAATATGCAAGAAATACACAACCTGTAGTTTCAATATTTATTGAAGCAGTGAGAGTCTTGAGTAAAATATGAGTGCTGCAATTAATAATAGTCCTCACTGACTTGACTCCGTCTTTGAAACCATATACATGTGTTTGGTAAAATATAAGCCCAACTGGAAAATGTTGAACCTTTCACCATTCTCCCAGTCCAGACCTACCTGTTGGTATCTCACACTCTAACTCGGAAGACGACTTGTGTCCCGAGCCAGAGGTTTATTTGTGTGAGTTGCCAGACGTGACCAGTCCTGGTGCATGTAATGGTTTGTAAGCAGGAAAGTTAATTAGCCATACATCAGGGTGCTTGAAGGCCAAGATGACAGGGCTGGATATCTTCTCCTACTTTTGGAGGCTGAAAGGCTTTTAGACTTCACTGTACCAGTACTGTTGTGATTAATGAGTAACTACCCCCCAGTATTAACCCTTCACTCATCAAACATAACTTGTCATACCACCGTGCACACGTCTTCTTCACTGTTCAACACGCTATAACTTGAAGAAACTTTTGGAATGTGGGATTGATAAATCGGTCTACGCACGTCACTGGAGCTGCTCCAGAGACCTAGCTACCATACAACAGGAGACGATCAAGGTGAATCCCAAAAAATGTGTGTAAACACCTAAAGAACAAGATTTCAGAGTTAATTTAGTGGCGATGGCAAAAACAAGAATTTGCTTTGGTTATGAATGTGCTTTACATGACATAGATTTGAAACGGTTTTTATCAAAAGAATTGTATTCAATGTATTTGGAACAAATGGTTAATACAACATAGATGATCTTAATCCATGTTGTATTCCTCCTTGTTATCAATTAAATCCACCTAACGTCCTGATCATGGCATACTGTTTGTTACGAAAAATAATCTATTTTGTTTTCTATAGCTATATAGATATTTTACAGCCACTGAAAAGTTGCATGTTACAAATATTGAGGTTTGAAATTTTGACCAACGGAAATATTGCACGCACTATGTTAACTACCACTATATTGCCAATGTACGTATACCGCAACGTATAGATTTGTTATTCTTCCCTCCAGATGTAAGTCCTTGCTGATTTAGTGGTAGTAGAAACAGTGGCTCAAAATCTTTGCAGGTGTATGTTTCGAGCATGATACAGAGGTAGAACACAGACTGAAAATAACAGGGCCATTTAGCATTAAGTCAACCGTCCAGTTTTTTGTCACCATTGCGCAATATACGGTGCTTCGCCAACTGAATGATCGATCCATGCAATCTAGTCAGTTAGAGTGTGTACAGGGACTTCAGGTCGCCTAGTACCGAATTTGTTGGCGGAAAAAAGAATTCAGAGCTCAGCATTTTCAGCTCCGCCTGGAGCCAGGGAAGATAAGCGAACGAGTGGAGTACAATATATAATTACAGCAGCAGCACCTGCTTATAGATAAGCGCCATCCCCAAATAGACATTACCTATCCACAATCTCGATGTAATTCATGAATTGAGGATATTAAATGGGTGACTGGAAACTTGAAGTCTGGCATACTTTTTGTTGTTTATCTGTGAAGGATGAAAGGCAGAGTAAACCTTGTGCAGCCTCACAGGCTCGTCCGGTTTGCATCTTAAAACTTCCAGTTTTCGATTTCTGAAACAGATCATTTTTGATTTCAATGAATCTGGTAAAAATGTTGCTTTGCTTCGTGCACATTTGTGCCAACCAGTGGGCACCTAATGATGTTTTTTTTTACAGTATTAAATTTCATTTGTCGAAAGGAAGCGTCAATAAGGGGAATAAAGGCGTGCACATTTTATTCAAAAAGCCTTTGAGTTTCCTCGATTCATTCTGCAGAATCCAAGGATGAACTTGGATGAAAAAGTGGCTTTCAATGGTGGAAGATATCTTTGACAGAACAATATGATCTAGTGATGGGTGGTTTCGGTGAATAAATGTGTGTTATAAAATGCAGAGAAGTCTGTCCAGTCACCTTCAAAAGAATGGTTTACAGAACTAACATTCCCACTATGTAAGCGTCACTTCCTAGTTGTACAGCGTTTCCACGCTCAATATGACTTTTTAGGTCTGGCCTGAGAGAGCGCATGTACTGTCGGTTCAGACAATCTAAGAAAACAGACTCTAAAAAGAGGCTTTAAGCCCTGCATTAATAATTTAATTACCATTGGTTGTCTTCATTGTAAATCTTATTTTCTCCCTATTCATTGGTGAGCGTACGCCTGCTTCACTTGGGCTTTTCATTGTCTTGGTGTGTTTTTTTTCTTCCCTGGAGCATGGACCACATACTGATTGATTTCCTGAGTAGTGTTCTGCGCTGTTTGTTCTCGGAATGTGGTACTGTTTTTTGGCTTTTTCTTGCAAGACAACTTGAAACTGTCAGAGTTGAAGCTTGCGTTTCCTGGTCTTTTCAAAAGATAAAAGCATACAACTAGCAATTACGCACCTTTGTTTATTGTGACTCATTTCCGAGAAGTATATTTTGGCCACCTGTCAGTTTAGTGATGACGAAGCTGTAAAAATGCTCTCTTCTTTTAAGAATGTTGCCCTACAGCATGTGTTTTTCTCAACTAACATTTGCCGCTGTGTCACATTTACTTATTTGTTGAGAACATCTTTTAGAATTTATAGGCTGTTTTATTAATCAAATACGCAGTGATTTCAGTTTACCAAAGTGTAAAAGAGTAAGGAGAGATAAAGAGAGGTAAGAGTTTGTGTATAAAAGGGATGAGGTTGGAAGGGTTACCCCCTAAATAGAATATAAAAAGGTGGGTTTATGTAGGTCTCCCTAAAATTATGTGTGTGTATCTGAAAGAAATTGAGTTACTCGTTGAGGGGAGTGAAATCCTACTCAAGCAGAAACCACAATCTTTGTCAGTGTGACATCCCAAATTTACCTGTTCTCATCCCTCTGGTAGCTATGCACAAGGTAGTCAGACTTAACTTAAAGGTAATGTGTAAAGTATTTATGCAAAAGAACACAACATAAAATCCCATAAGCATGCCAATTTTGAAACATAGAGTAGAATTTAGTTAATAATGGGACACCAAAATACCATAAATCCAGTTAGTAGAACCAGAGATATGCAACTTTAAACCTTTAAGTGAAATAGCCCCCAAAAGTGGCACCAAAAAGTATGAAGCACCACTTTTGGCTATCGGTTGTTAGAGACCGGGTGAAAGTCACAAGTTTAAGCTGACTGAGACAGAGACTAGGTTAGTCCAGATGAAAGAGTTACCTTCAAGCCTAGTGCAACGAGTTTATTTCGCGTTGGACGGGCCGTGAAGATCACAGAGAGCGTCTGGGATAGCTGTTGAAGTAGCACGAAGAGAAGGCAGGGCATCACAGACCATTGTCAGTGTACCACGAAGTTCCTGTCAGCGTTTTGGATCGTTTTTGCTGGTGCTTCGTGCTGGTGGTCCCTGTGAGTGGTCGATGCTGTAGTGTGAAGAGTTGGTTCGCTGAAAGTTCGCGTGGGTGATGTCAATTGGCAAAGAGCCTAAAAACTTCAGGAGAAGTTCACCTGAGGCCACACCAAGGGTCCAGGATGTGAGGGAACCCACTTGAGGGTTAGGAACTCACTCTAGCAGAGGTCAGTATGTCTCGAGCAGGTCCAGTTGCAGGTCAGGTGGGCAGTTCCTGGACGCCTCTGGACCTTATGTTCTTTGTAGCTTAGAACAGGAGGTCAGCTAAAGTCACTTCTGCCTGGGATATAGGGTGCAGGTCCAGTCTTCCTTCTTAGCAATTAGGGCATCAGATAGTGGCTCCTCAAAATAGCAGGGCAGTAGAGTGCCAGTCCTGGCAGCAAAGTAGTACAGCAGTCCTTCTTCTGTAGTATCCACAGTTCCAGGAGTGTACTGAAGAGTTGGTTTCTGAAGTCCAATATTTATACCTTGTGGTTGCTTTGAAGTGAAATAAACTTCCAGAAGATTCCCTTTGAAGTGCTCAGGTTTCCTGTCTCCCCTGCCAAGTCTGTAGGCTATCTACAGGGGTTACGCAATCCTTTGTGTGAAGCCAGGACACAGGTGAAAGTGGTCTATGCCTAACTCCGCCCTTCATTCCTGCCAGTGATGGCCCATCCAGGCACACCTAAGATCTCTATTGTGTATGGCTATCTAGAAGGAATAAACAAAGACCATCTGTGAGCTACATTCAGTCATGCAATAAAAGAGACAGGCTGCAGCACTAATTGGCTAAGGTAGGAACATGCCAACTTTCTAAAATTGCTGCAACAATACCTGATGGACAGAATGCTGAATAAATCAAACATTCCCCCCCAGTCAAGAGATCTGGGCTAAATCCATTGTTATATTGCTCACTACGCCACCCAAGTTTGGACCCAGCCATATGCAAATCAGTCTTGACCCTGCCCCTCAAGAGAACAGTTCAGCCCCAAATGCCAAGCCTCGTCTTCCCTGGACCGAAACAAGCACCCTTGGACCGGTTTTTCAGTATCACCCCCACATCAGCCAGGCTAACTTGAATCCAGTGGCACAGCGATCAAGGGGCCTATGTCTAGGTATACCCATCCCACTTAGGATGAAAAATGCTGCAGCAACAAATAATGGACGGAATGCTGAATAAATCAAACATTCAGCCCCAGTCAAGAGATCTGAGCTAAATCCATTGTTCTTTTTGCTCAGTAAGCCACCCCAGTTGGGACCCAGTCATATGTAAATCAGTCTTGACCTTACTCCACATGGGAACAGTTCAGTCCGAACTGGCAAGCCGGGTCCTCCCTGGACACAAGCATCCTGGAACGGTTTCGGGATATCACCCCTCATTAGCCAGACTAGCTTGAATCCAGTGGCATAGCAAGCCAGATATCTTGACTGGGGGTGAATGTTTGATTTATTCAGCATTTCGTCCATCACTTGTTGCCGCAGCAACTTTCTAAAAGTGGCATTTTCAAAGTTGTAATACAAAATCTGACTTTGCCATGAAAGAGGATTTTTCATTACAATTCCAAAGACACCAAACATGAGCAGTTTACCTGTTCCCATTTGGAAGTTACAGCTTATTTATGGTAATAAGGTAACTCCAAAATGCACTGCGCCCTGTCCTCTAGGCTGTCCAGGGCCTACCATAGAGGTGACTTACATGTATTAAAAAGGAATCTTTGTGCCTGGCATAAGGTTTATTTTGCCAGATGAAATTGGCAGTTTAAAACTGCACACACAAGCTGCAAAGATAGTCCTGAGACCTGTTTATTGGGCTACTTGAGCGGGTGGCACAACAAGTGTTGCTTGCTCACTAATAGCATTCAATTTATCGGCCCTAGGTACATGTAGTGCTACTTTACTAGAGACTTATAAGTAAATAAATATCCCAGTAAGTGTGGAAAAGTAAATTTTGCCATGCTATATGTGCCTACGTGTTCCCCATGTTATGTTATATGTGCATGATCGATATGCATGTATTCCCCTATGATCGATTAAAGACGCAATTACAGTTGTGTCCATCTCTAGTATGCCAGTTTCCAGTCCTCGTGAATACAACGAATATCAGGCCTATGTAATCCTACGTTGCCACGTTTCACAGTGTGCACGTTAATTCATTGAATTATCCCCGTTTCTAGGCCTCAAAAGGGCCCGGACTCAGATTCAGCTCCTGTCTCCTGAACCCTCTCCGAGGAGCGATACAGCCCCCACCTGTATCCCTGACCCTTAGCTTACTTTCATGCCTCACAGTGCCCGGCTCGGCCTGGCTCTGCCTCCCAGTCTGCCAAGAGTATGTTATGTTTCTAGTTATCAGTCCAGCCCTCCTTCTCTGCATTCCTAAGCTACTGAATCGCATCAATAGTTTCCGTCATGGTCTAGCCTTTATGTCTCCATGTAAGAGAAATGCTGTATTAATATTCATAGAATATTCCTCGCACACACACTACATATAGGATTATGCATGCACCAGTCTTAGTGTCTGTTAGCCTTTACCCTGATAACTTTTGGATTCTATCAACATGTTCCCTAAACACGAGATACTAGATAGGCTTTAGGTACATGTCGCTCTGACTCTCCAGACTTTCGTCTCCTCTTCTAGCGCAGAAGTCATAGCCCCCCAGCTCTCCCTAGTAACACGTCATTGCCAGTTTGCGCGCACCACTAGGTTAAAGGTCCCAGCTGCTCAGGTAGCCCCTCCATGTTTCCGCCCCATTTATGACATATTCTGTTACGTTTGCATCACATGTCTATGTATACGCCCTGTACACACCTCTTGTTACACCCACTTTATGCCTTATCTTTCGCGACTGCTACAAACTCCGCCTACTGCTACGCCCCCTGTATTGAATATAATGTATTTTGTTTAACTATAAATATTGTGCACTGTTATTAAAGTTTGCTAGTCATTCCCAGACCCTGCCCGGCAGCTGTCGGGCCCTGCCATCCCATTCCCGTACAGGCTGTCCTGTTCCAGTCCTTTATGCTTAATTAAAGCCTGTCAACTCTAGCTACCTCGTATCTTGTCTCTTATTTATTGAGCTATCTGTTTATATTGTATCCAGTCAAAAATAGAACCGGTAATTAATTATTTATTTACCACATAATGGCGCCCGAACAGGGACTTGCCCTTTCCCCACGCGCCGGAGAAGCCACGCAGGCCCCCTGATCCTCTGCAGCCGTGACGGAACTATACCGTGCACGTGCAGATATTTCTGCTTCAAGTATCCCTCAGGCCCACGGAGGAGACGGAGGTTGCGGTCCAGCGTCCAGACGAGGCGGTGGAGGAACGCGGCGAGTCCCGACCAGAGCCCAAGCCGAGAGTCCAAGGTCCGAGGTATCCGGAGGCCCACCTGTAACTGAAGTCTGAAGTTCGTCCGTCCGTCGTCGTAGCAGTCCAGTCCAGTCCGAGGCCTTCCGTTCTTGCTGCCCGGTGAGTACCGTTGCTGGGGTAGTATCTAGACAGGGTCAATTAATTTGTCTCTGGTCCGTGGGTTTGGGTACACAGATCCAACACGAAGTGTTCACCTAGGTGGGCGCGGGTCCTGACGTGTCTCTTTATGGGACCGGTAAGTTTTGTACTGTTTTAGCAGTGCATCTAGTCATTCTAGTAAGTTTCTGTTCCAGTAAGTTCTGTTCTCGAGAAATTCATGTGTTCTGTTTTCAGTATTCCAGGTAATATTCTGTCCGAACTGTTATTTTAAATGTTATTTCAAGTGTTTTCAATGTCGTGGTATGAGTGATTTATTTTCTTAAAGTTATTATTGTGTTTATCGTGTATTGTATTGTGTCCAGATTCCAGTCTTAGTTATGCCTCTGTTCACGAAGTTACGCCAGTTAAGAACTAGAAAAGGTCTGCTCGAAGAAGCAGTTCCTGTCCCGCCTAGGGACAGTCCAGGTCATTTTATGTATCATAAGCATGGCATAAGTGCCATATTATATCTAGACTTATGGGTGGAGTACACCAAAGAATTAGAAGAGAAATATAGATGGCCTGTATCAGGTACATGGGATGCCGAGTGCATCATGCGAGTAGAAGAAGTATTATGGAAAAAGAAAGCCAGACAGTCACAGAAAGATGCCATCGAGTTATGGCGCAAAGAATCTCATAAAAGAACAGAGAAAGAAATCAGAAAGTCAGAATTAAGTAGAGAATCCTCAGAAAGAGCCCAAGAAAGGGAATTAATCGAAATAGGTGAACGAGTTAAAGCCGAACAGTCAGACAGACAGAGAAATGCCCTCATTAAGGGTATGTATCCTCTTCTTGCCGAGGGCTTGCCAAAAGCAACCCCGGAAGCACCATGTAATTTTCCGCCGCCATTAGTTCCGATTAAGCTACGTCACAAACCGACCGCAGCTGATATTTTTCTCTCGTCCTATTTGGACGACACAGTCCCAGAATATGCAAATCCTGTTCCGCCAGCTCCTGTAAATAATGTAATTCCTGTTCCTCCAGCCACCGGGGCACCTGTTACAGCACCTGTTACGGTACCCCTGGTCCAGCCTACAGTACAAGTACCCGCTACATCGGTCACTCTGCCAGCACGAAGAGTATCCGTCGACGATTCCAGTTTAGGGGCCGCGGGGGGAGGTCTTCCTGGTACCCCGCCGCCACACAAACGTGTAACATTAGTCGAGTTACATGAACGTGCGTTACAGCGTACGCCCAAATATCAGTCCGTTGCAGATATCAGACGAGCTCTTACCGAATGCCGTTATGATCCAGTCCCAGGCGATGATAATATGGTTATATATTCATTGCGTGTAAGACGGGTGACCGAATATTTGGACACCCTACCGAATATGAAAGAAGATCTAGACAGAATATATCGTTTCATCCGTACAGGAGACGATCCAGAAAGTATTGGCGAAATCATGTCTCCAAGGAAAGCTGAGACCCAGCTCATGCTATTAAAATTTCTAATCAATTGTTTAATAAGGGAACAAGATTGTCCGACTAAAGATCCGACCGAAATGAAAGTTCTGACAAGGTGGAGTGATAATATAGCCGAGGGTAGACACAAGACACTCAGTAGTATAGAAAGTATGTACAAGAAAATTCGTAGGGAAATAATAAAGTTACACGAGAAACGAAAAGCAGCACAAGTAAGTGAGAAAGAAGACAACTCTTCTACTGAAGAGGTAGACGACGAGAATCCCACCAGAATAGCGTATGTAGGTAGAACTAGACTTCCCGACCGACATTCACGCCTAGAACACAAGAAAGTTTTTCCTCCTCCAGCACCAGAACAAGGTTCTCTCGAGCAAGTATTTCAAGCTACCGATCACATTCTGAAATCACGAATCGGTTATAGTGAACTTAGTACTATGCATGAACAAGAACTAGCCCGATCAGCAGTCCGATGGATTACTGATTCTACCACTTTTCCAGATGAAATAGTGGCACAAATGTTTCTGAAACTGCCCCCAGCCGAGCAGCGACTGGTGGGTATGTATATGATCCAGCACCTCATTACACTGTATGAGGGACAATATTCTGATCCAGGTCCGTTACATGATGTTCTGAACGAGTTGCTCCAGTATAAATGGAAAGGTTTAGGTACTGATTTAATTAGTATCATTCTAGAACAGCGCCACAAATATAGAACGTTTCTGAATCCGCATTTTGTTCATGTCTCACCTCCAGACAGTAAACCATTCTACATAGATAGACAGCATCCGTTACGAGAAGTACACCCAGTTAGAGGAACGGGTGGCGATCTAGAACGAGTATTTGTTTACACCCCGATCACAAAGATGGAACTCTTAGAGATGAAAAAGTTAATTCCCTGTCACGACAAAGATCCAGCAGGGTTCCATCGCGAATTAAAAGATATGCTCCGTATGGGAAAATACACGTATCCTGATATCATTAAAATGTTAAAGGTCCTGTTGCCCGCAGGGGTATATGAGAAACTCAAGGAAAAAGAATGGGAGGTGGGAGAGAAAAAGATAGATTGGACAGCTCTAGAAGCTGAAGATAATGCACGTGTACCAGGTACCGGTCTTGGAGATAAATGTAAAGAATTACCTGAGTTATTGATTCAAGTTTTGCCAAGATTATTAGCCACGAAAAAGGAAGATTGGGATGCAATCTCAGCATGCAAACAGAAACCAGACGAAGATACTAGTGATTTTTATTCTAGATTCGAGAAATGTTTTATCATTAACAGTGGTTTGAGGACAGGTAGCGAGTCATACCCTCATCTTTTTGTTACTAAATTAGTCGAGAATTCAAGTCCACAAGTTAAAAATCGAGTATTGAAAATCGAAAGTACCTGGCAAGCTAATACCCCGTCCCAAATGCTCCAGATGCTCCAGTATCACCAGAATAGAATCAGGGAAGAGCAAGAACACGAAAGGAAACGTATGAAAGATACGAAAATGAAAGTATTAGTTGCCCAATCTGTTCCACAAGACAGTCAGAAAAGGGGTCCGAATCAAACCAGTCATCCTGCAGCTCCCGTTAAAGGGACTTGCAGTTATTGTAAACAGCCAGGTCATTTTATAAACGAGTGTGCAGTTCTGAAACACAACATAGGCACTGGTAAGACTAAAGAAAGACCACGTCCGCCTAGACAAGAACAAGTTTCGCAGACTTCACCGTCATCACAGAATGCACAACAGACAGTTCCAGCATCACAGCCTATCGCTGCAACACAGCATGTTACACAACAAATGTACCAGTATGCTCAGACAGAGTACCCAGAGTATCAACAGTATTCATGAAACAGCCTAGAGAGGGAGGTAGGCTTGCCTCTCATCGAGATACCTGTAGATCAAGAGGGTCCCTATGTTCACAGTCAAGTATTAGGGAAAGACAGAAAGTTTCTGATTGATACAGGGGCAAGTAGGACTACTATCAGTCATGACGAGGTTCCAGGGGCTCCGCTCTCAGGCTCTAGAAATGTTTCCCTTGGTTTTTCAGGAAAGCCTATTGTGAACGAGATTTCAAAGCCAGTTTCTCTAGAAGTTGGTCCATTGTCCCGAACTACTGATTTGTTACTTACGAAGTCATGTCCAGAAAATTTGTTAGGCATTAAAACATTGAAAGAATTAGGTGCAGTAATTTGCTGCTCCCCAGAAGGAATACGTTTGTTTTTAAGGGACTATAAAGGTCATTATGTATTACGTGATTTTGATCCAAGATTACTGAACGTCCCCCAGCATCTATGGGCACAAGGTCCAACTGATGTTGGTTTTATGCAAATCACACCCCATCGTGTGACTCTCAAGCAAGGTATAGTCCTGCCACGAATCAGACAGTACAGATTGCCACCTGAGGCTGTAGCAGCCTTATCCAAAATTATTGACGAGCTCATTGCTCAAGGAGTGGTTGTAGAAACTGACTCCAATGTATGCAATTCTCCTATCATTCCAGTCATGAAACGTACTGATCCAAATGCACCTCCAGTATATCGATTAGTGATTGACCTTCGAGAACTTAATAAATGTATCATACCCCAGTATCCAGTAGTCCCAGATATTTCATCCCTATTGACAGCTATTGATTCTGAAGCTGTATTTTTTACTGTAATAGACCTCAAGAATGCATTTTTCAGTGTTCCAATTCATCCAGATAGCCAGTACCTTTTCGGTTTTTGTTTAAACGGAAGGAGCTATAAATTCACACGAGCTCCTCAAGGTTTCACAGAGAGTCCTAGCATTTACAGTCAAGCAACCCTTCTTCATTTCTCAACTCCTTAGATGAGGCCCTCGGAGCACTCATGCTACAATACCCTAATTTCACGCTCCTCGGCGATATGAACTTACATATGGAATCATCTACTGATCCCCACACTATCTCCTTCCTACAGTCCTTGAACATCTTTGGACTCTCCCAACATATCAACACGGCCACTCACAGGGCTGGACATACCATTGATGGCATCTGTTCTAATCTTCCTACCCTTTCCACTTCCCCTCCATTGCCCCAAATTTGGACCGACCACTTTTTCATCCCCTTTGATATCACGACACCCATTCCTACCCCATCTAGTCCTAGACATACACAAGCCACCTTCACAGTTAACTGGAAGAAAGTGGCTGAACGAATAAAGCTTGAGTCAAAACCACTGCCCTCACCCCCCATGTTAACTGGAGATGTCGAAGTTGACTCCTGCAACTTCCACATCTGGATGCACCAAATAGTCGCGGTCAACTCTGAACCCAAAAACAATCAAGGAAAGGGCCCCAAGAAGAAAAAACCTAATGCCCCTTGGTTCACCCAGACCCTTGCAGACAGCCACCTCCTTTGCCGGAGACTAGAAAGACATTGGAGACAAGCATATGATACGACCTCCAAAACACGCTATGTCCAACAGAGGAAAGTATATCTCTCTGACATTAAAGCAGCAAAAAAAGAATACTTTACTAATCTCATAATGGAAGCGCACCAAAATCAAAAAACCATCTTCACCATAGTCAAGTCCTTCACTCATCCGAAAGCTCTCACCACCGATGTACCTCCCTCAGAGAGTCTTTGCAATCAAATAGCTGATTACTTCATTGACAAAATTATCAACATCCAGAAAGACTTTCCCCCACCCTCGACAACCATCGTAGAGGTAACAGTTAACTACCCCCCTCTCTCCAGTTTCAAACCAGTATCCTTGCAACAGACAAGCAAGGCTATCCGGGCCTGTAAATCAGGAGCACCCACTGATTCCTGTCCCCCAATCATTCTTCACCATCTGATTGACACAGTCAACCCCTACATTAATGGAATCATTAATGAATCCCTTGAATCTGGAATTGTACCTGCCGAATGGAAGAAGGCCACTGTCAAACCCCTGTTGAAAAAACAGAACAAATCATCCACAGACTTGACTAACATGCGTCCCATCTCCTTACTTCCTATTCTGGGCAAAGTCACGGAGCACCTAGTGCATGAGGAGCTTAAAACCTTCACAGAAGCCCATAACATCTTGCACCCTCAGCAATCGGGTTTCCGCTCCGGTCACTCCACCGAAACAGCTTTGATCGAACTTGCTGATTCCATCAAATTCCTACAGGATGAGGGCAAGCAAGCTGTCCTCATCCTGTTGGATCTCACAGCAGCATTCGACACTATCTCGCATGTCATCCTAATTAATCGAATGCGAGAGATTGGCGTAACAGACTCAGCCCTGGCCTGGATTTCATCATTTCTATCAAATAGGTCTCAGACTGTGACACTAGGACCACACCTATCCTGCGAAAAGCCAATTACATCTGGAGTGCCCCAGGGGTCCATATTAAGCCCTTTATTTTTTAATATCTACATGGCACCCCTCTTAGCTGTGATAGAATCACATGGGATCCTGGTTACGTCCTACGCCGACGACACTCAATTGGTCGTCACTATTGACAAACAGCGTACTGACGCAGATCTCCGGTTTAAAAACTGCCTCTCTGATGTCTTTGAGTGGCTAAATACCAATCATCTTAGATGCAATAGCGCAAAGACAGAGATTATCCCAATAGGTAAGAATCTTTCTTTTTGCCCGAAAGATTGGTGGCCCACAGGATCCGAGGCCCCTCCTAGTGCAGTTACATCAGCTAGAAATTTGGGCGTACAATTCGATTCTTCCCTTACTTTTGACGACCATGTAAAGATCACTGCCGGTCGATGTTTCGGTTTAATAAAATCTCTGAGGAAATTTTTTGATTTCCTCCCAATGCAGCTAGAAAGTCAGTCGCGGTAGCCCTTCTACTTTCCCGACTTGACTACTGCAACGGCCTTATGGCCGGGGTGAAAAAATCTACTCTCAGAAAGTTGCAGAGCTTACAACATGCTGCAGCCCGACTGGTTTTACAACTCCCCAGAAGGTCATCTGCGTCTGCAGCCCTGAATTCACTTCACTGGATGCCACTGCATAAAAGAATTCTTTTTAAACTGCTTCTCACAGTCCATAAAACCTTGCAAAACACAGGACCCCGTTACTTTGTAAATCGTTTTAAGCGCTATAACCCTTCGCGTTGCCTAAGATCCTCTGGGACTAACCTGGTTCAAATTCCCAGATTTAAATATAAGACCAGAGGCGGAAAATCCTTCAATGTTCTGGCAGCTAAAGCCTGGAACACCCTACCCGCCTACCTTAGAGCCACAGACAATGAGAACGATTTCAGAAAACTTCTCAAGACATGGGTCTATAAATTATCAGACTCCTCTGTCCTGGCTGCCATTTAGTTCTCTCTTCCATTCATTCCACTTTTCCAGCTAGTCCTCCGCAGCTCGCCCAGCGCCATGATGCTCCCCTGGGAGCGAACGCTTGCGCTTTACAAATGCCCATAAATATCAAATACCCATAAATATCAAGCACTTAAACGACAACTAGACAATATTCACATGCCAACAGACACTGCCCTGCTCCAGTATGTCGATGATCTACTGATCACAGCCCGTTCTGAACGTGACTGCGAGCGAGCGTCACTTACAGTTCTGTATTTCCTAGCCGAGATGGGGCACAAGGTGTCCCCTTCGAAGCTCCAGTTCTGTGTCCAGCAAGTGATCTACTTAGGCCACTTACTGTCCAAGTGGGGTAGGCAGTTGACACCAGACCGTATCCAGTTAATAGCGAGTCTTCCACAGCCCAAGACACAGAAGGAGGTACGTGCTTTTATCGGCCTTACTTCTTACTGCAGACAATGGATTCCTCAGTATGCATTTCTAGCCAAGCCACTGATACAGTTAACGACACAGGAGGCAGCCGTATCGACTGTCCTCCCTTGGACATCTGAACATACACTTGTTTTTAATGAATTAAAGAAAGCCTTATGCCGAGCACCTGTTCTAGCTACACCAAACTACAGTAAGCCTTTTACACTTTTTGTCACAGAACGTGAAGGTACAGCATTATCTGTTCTCACACAAGATCAAGCAGGACAGTACAAGCCTTGTGCTTATTTTTCGAGCACATTAGATCCAGTAGCCCAGGCTCTGCCTGCGTGCCTCAAGTCAGTTGCAGCCACAGCTCTAGCAATCAGACAAAGTGATTCCATAGTATTAGGACACTCCCTGACAGTACAAGTTCCACACTCCGTGGAAGTTCTTTTAAACCGAACACAGACACAGCACTTGACAATTGCACGTTTAACAGGTTATGAATTGACACTGTTCCAGCCACACATAGAAATCAGACGCTGCAACATTCTAAATCCTGCTACACTGTTACCGTCAGTTACTTCAAATACTGCCACACATGACTGTGTGGAAGTCGTTAACATTATGACTAAGCCAAGACAAGACCTGACAGACATTGCATTACCTAACCCCGACCTGACACTTTATGTGGATGGTTCATGTATGAGAACAAGTACAGGAGAACTAGTAGCCGCGTATGCAGTGACTACTGACACTGAAGTTATAGAAACACACCGTATTGACACCCTGTCTGCTCAAGCAGCAGAGCTAGTTGCTCTGACCCAAGCCTGCATACGTGCCAAGAACCTGAAAGTAAATATATACACAGATTCACGTTACGCATTCGGAGTTGTACACGACTTCAGAGTGCTCTGGCAGGAGAGAGGTTTCATGACTTCTCATGGAACCAAGATTCAGCATGGTCTCCTCATTCAAGCTCTGTTAGATGCAATACATTTACCGACAGCTATCGCTATCATGAAGTGCAAGGCACATACGAAAGTTACTGACATCATTTCCCAAGGTAATGATCTAGCAGATCGAACAGCCAAGCTTACAGCTCAGACTCCAGACATTCCAGTTAACACGACACAGACATCCATTCCAGAACAGACTACATGTATGACAGTTAAGGACCCTACACAAGATGTCATAGACATACAGTTACATGCTACTCCTGAAGAAATTAAGAAATGGTCCGAACAAGGAGGGGTCCAGACAGATCAGGGATGGGTGACGAAGGGAAAAGCCACATGGTTTCTCCCCGACTCTATGGTTCAAGTCATTATCAATACCGCACATAGTCTAGCACATTTAGGAGAAAAAGCTATGTTAGACAGTATCCAGAACCTTTGGTTCAACAAGCACTTACGAGCTGCAGCCAAGCAGAAAGTCCGTACCTGTATGATATGTTGCCAGTTCAATCCAGGTAAAAGTGTCCCGGTGGAACAAGGTGGATTCCAACCTCCTGACCACCCTTTTGAAGTCCTCCAGATGGATTACATTCAGATGGAGCGATGTCGAGGTTTCAAGTATGTCCTCGTAGTTGTATGTGCTTTGTCCAGGTGGACAGAAGCATATCCAGTTCCAGATTACACAGCCGCGACCACTGCCAAGCAGTTGGTTCGTGAATTCTTCCCCCGTTATGGACTCCCTAGGGTCGTGTATTCAGATAACGGCCAGCCATTCTCATCTGAGTTAATGAAACATGTTTCCCTTCTGTTAGGGTACCAGTGGAAGTTCCATTGTGTACGCCATCCTGAAGCAGCCGGTCTCGTAGAGAGACATAATCAGACCCTGAAAATTCGTATTGCTAAGACATGTAAAGAGAAAGGTGTAGACTGGCTAGTAGCCCTGCCAGTTGCTTTATTCTTTATGCGCATGGTTGCACACTCCAGATCAGGTCTGTCTCCTTATGAGGTCGTATTCGGCCGCCCCCCAAACATGTGGGGTACACCTAGACCCCGAAGTATTACAGATGTTTCCAGTAATATGCTGACAGATTACCTAGCTTCCTTGATGTCTGCCCTACACTCTTGTCGTTCACAGGTTGCCGCCGCATTTCCAGACAATACCGAGGTGAAACCGCATGAAATCGTTCCAGGAAACCTCGTATTGGTCCGCAATTTTGATCGTTCAAGTCCACTGGAGCCTCGTTGGAAGGAGCCACGACTAGTTCTTCTGACCACCCGCACGGCCGTGAAGTTGGAGGGCCGCAAAGGCTGGGTACATATGTCCCACATCAAGAAATTCCATGGATTGCGTATAAAAACATTTGCCAAGAACATTTCTAAGGACTGCCTAAAAATTGACTCTGAATTCAAGCCTCCCCTGTTAGAGGAAACTCCGCAGCAGGAGTATAAAAAGAAACTCAGGTCTAGTAAAATAAGTCAGCCAGTTTAATTGTCTAAGTCCCTCTCGGGTGAAACGTTTAGACAGGTTTCTGACATGTATGAGATAGACCCCCACAGTGAGAGAGTTAGTCAAAACTCTGTAAGATGTATCGTTATTCTAAGTTTCTTATTGTTTCTAAGTCTTATGGTTACCTGCACAAGTTATGCATTGCATTTATGTTTTCCAATTTCTCATGTAAATAAGTTTGCAAATGCCACAGTAGAGCACACATTTAGTGATCTGCCTCCTCACGAGTTATCCTATCGTCTTGCTATGCGTAATAACACATTCATCAGAATGTTACACTATTCACACCAGACCAGCAATGCCACTAATTGTTGGGTGTGTGGTCGACTCCCCCCTTTCCAGACACCGAAGGGAGTTCTGCCACTCTTTCCTTATCCGTTTTCACATAATGGTTCGTGTGGAGCATGGTCCATGTTAACGTCATCTTCAAATGATATGTCCCTTCTGAATAGTACATGTTTCCCAGACAAGCAAGGTCTCACCCATAGAACAGGGTTAGATCTAGAAAATGAAGTATATGATTTAGGTAATTATTCCTCGAATTTTATGGTCCTGAATGTTCAGTCCGATACTACTCCAGATTTGCCTGCTATTTCAGTACTACCAGTCAAAGGCGAATTATGTGTCAGAAAGAATGGTTCCGCACATGTAGGACATAGTGATTGTACTACTATTGTCAAATATAGTGACAGTGGGAAATCTATTTTCAAAGCCTCACGTCATTCTTATTTTGTTTGTGGTCAGACCCCATATGTTCGTCTGCCCCTTGATTGGGATGGAACATGTTACATTGCCTTCCTACTGCCACCAGTTTTTCTAGCCCCATCTGATTATCATAGAAACACACATCTAGTACACATCAGACATAGAAGGGAGATTGAGTCCCCGATTGTCGATCAAACTGAAACTACTCTAGAACAGTATCAAGACTTCAATAAAGGTTTCTTCTTTTTTATAGGCCCTGTCCAGAATAGTAAGTTAATACGTAGGTTAACCAGAACCCTTGAAGCAGTAGTGAATGAGACTACTTCTGCTCTAGGTAACTTAACTAAAGAGCAATCTGCTATGAGATTTGTCGTGCTCCAAAATCGTCTCGTTCTTGACGTCATACTGGCCGATAGAGGAGGAGCATGTAGAGTCATCGGATCTAGTTGCTGCATTTTCATTCCTAATAACGCGCCGTCTGTTTATTCAGCTATAACCAGACTTCATAAAATTGCCCATCAGTTACACCAGAATCCAGGCACCTGGACATGGTCCGGTTGGCTCTGGAGTATCATATCTGCTTGGGGATGGAAAGTATTGTCATTTCTAGGTATTGCAGTAATGATCATATTCAGTTGCTGCCTCTGTATACAATGTGGCCCTGCGATTTGCGGCATTTGTGCTACCTCTTGTATTCCTAGTCCTAAGTCCCGTTCCAAGACAATTCGAGACGAGCAAATGATGCTATATGAAATGATAGATGGTATCATGAATATAGATGTTTCCTGATGGAAACGTAGGGCACAAGGAGGGAATGTGGAAAAGTAAATTTTGCCATGCTATATGTGCCTACGTGTTCCCCATGTTATGTTATATGTGCATGATCGATATGCATGTATTCCCCTATGATCGATTAAAGACGCAATTACAGTTGTGTCCATCTCTAGTATGCCAGTTTCCAGTCCTCGTGAATACAACGAATATCAGGCCTATGTAATCCTACGTTGCCACGTTTCACAGTGTGCACGTTAATTCATTGAATTATCCCCGTTTCTAGGCCTCAAAAGGGCCCGGACTCAGATTCAGCTCCTGTCTCCTGAACCCTCTCCGAGGAGCGATACAGCCCCCACCTGTATCCCTGACCCTTAGCTTACTTTCATGCCTCACAGTGCCCGGCTCGGCCTGGCTCTGCCTCCCAGTCTGCCAAGAGTATGTTATGTTTCTAGTTATCAGTCCAGCCCTCCTTCTCTGCATTCCTAAGCTACTGAATCGCATCAATAGTTTCCGTCATGGTCTAGCCTTTATGTCTCCATGTAAGAGAAATGCTGTATTAATATTCATAGAATATTCCTCGCACACACACTACATATAGGATTATGCATGCACCAGTCTTAGTGTCTGTTAGCCTTTACCCTGATAACTTTTGGATTCTATCAACATGTTCCCTAAACACGAGATACTAGATAGGCTTTAGGTACATGTCGCTCTGACTCTCCAGACTTTCGTCTCCTCTTCTAGCGCAGAAGTCATAGCCCCCCAGCTCTCCCTAGTAACACGTCATTGCCAGTTTGCGCGCACCACTAGGTTAAAGGTCCCAGCTGCTCAGGTAGCCCCCTCCATGTTTCCGCCCCATTTATGACATATTCTGTTACGTTTGCATCACATGTCTATGTATACGCCCTGTACACACCTCTTGTTACACCCACTTTATGCCTTATCTTTCGCGACTGCTACAAACTCCGCCTACTGCTACGCCCCCTGTATTGAATATAATGTATTTTGTTTAACTATAAATATTGTGCACTGTTATTAAAGTTTGCTAGTCATTCCCAGACCCTGCCCGGCAGCTGTCGGGCCCTGCCATCCCATTCCTGTACAGGCTGTCCTGTTCCAGTCCTTTATGCTTAATTAAAGCCTGTCAACTCTAGCTACCTCGTATCTTGACTCTTATTTATTGAGCTATCTGTTTATATTGTATCCAGTCAAAAATAGAACCGGTAATTAATTATTTATTTACCACATAAGGGAAAATTCAATGGTACCATGTTTTAAGGAGTGGGCATGTGCACTTTAGCACTAGTTAGCAGTGGTAAAGTGCACAGAGTTCTAAATCCAAGAAAAACGAGTTCAGAAAAATATTGATGGGTAAAGCAACAAGTTGGGGGAAGATCACCCTAAGATTGACAGATCTAAAAGTATAAATATATACACATATAAAATATCAGACTTTACAACATGCAATCTGGTGTAAAGGCATGCGTTGTAAAGCCCTGTGTGGTATTGCAGCGCATTATAATGGTCAATGTGTTGTAATGCCCGATGTGTATTGCGTAACCCCTGTAGATAGCCTACAGACTTGGCAGGGGAGACAGGAAACCTGAGCACTTCAAAGGTCAATGTGTTGTAATGTCTGATATTTCTGCGCTTTACAGTAATGCTTCACTCCATACTGTCACAAAACACTGTTGTGGTTTCTGGCATTGGCCACAATAATAGCTAAACCTCGATTCTAGCTTCAAATATGGCACCAACTATAGTGGATATGGTACACACCAAGAGCCAGTGAGCAGGCACAATTAAAAAGTAGACGAGTGTAACAAAGTGTTGATAAGGAGACCTAGGTGAGTGAAGTGGTGTGGAGGGCACAGAGGTGCTGGGGGTAGCTGATAAGGGTGAAGAATGTCATGTAGCGCGGAGAAATTATGCACATACATTGATAGCTGTTGTTGTGTGGTCACCATGTCAGTGGTAGTGTAACAAAGGTGCCCGGGTCCCAATGCAATCAAGCACATTAGACTTCTCTGTCACTTGAGTAGTGAAAATCTAATCATAGCTGGGGTATAGAAAGCCTGTCCTGTCTCTGGGACCCGATGCCTTTGGAACTGCTGCACTAATGATAGCTGAATCCCTACATCTCAGAAACAGCTCCACTGTGTGCATGGGACAAGGGTCTTACTGGAAGCTATTATTAGCCCTTATTGAACGCTGAGGAACATTACCTCCAATTCTGGGGGCACTCAAAAAGTGGCACAGACCGGTCAGAGTGGAGTTCTGGGAGAAGCTAGCACCGCACCTGTGATGAAAATGGTTGCATTTGTAGTTCACAGTGATTGGCATCGTCAAACCCCATTTAAACTTCCTTTCAAACCGTTGTCATTAGTTCTTTTCTGTCAAATGTAGTTTTAAATCCTCTATTCGTTACCGGTTTTTCCAACAATCACTTGGGGTTTAATCTTCCCCTGACACTAATATGTGGGTTCAAATTGGTACATTTATATCATTTCGAAGCTTCTATTACACTGATAATATTTTCGGATCTGAAGGCAATGTTTGCTTTTATGGCATAATTTCCATGTTGTTGTGGGCCATTTAATTGCTGCTCTGGCTCGTAAGTTGCCCCTCAAGGATATTTTATTTGTGCCCCCATGACGTATCTTTGAAGCTTATGTTTTTTAGCCAGATTGTTTGCCAAGCTGTACAGGGACGCTTTGGCCACCCTCGCTTTGCTAGCTCGATGTATGGTATTGAGGGCAACAATAACAGTTTGATAAGTCGCGCTTCTGCAGCTGGGAATGGTGCCTTTTGAATTGAATTGTGACCCCCAGCACGAAAACCTGTCTCCACCTCTATTATTTTTATTTTTTAGGTGTTAAGTAAATTGATGGATGCTACAAAAGCTGCCAAGGAGATGAACGGGTCAGTCAAGTTATCCGTAATATATAAACTAAAGAAAATAAAAAGGTCAGTACCCAGTTTAACTATACTCCTTTATGTTAATCAAGTGTGAATAATAAACTATTATTTTTATTTATTTTAGCATTAGTTGTGCTGAGAGGCTTAGGATAAGTTATGGAACACATTTTATTTGTGACTGTTCGAAGATGAAACACCAATGAGACGCTTAACTTTATCAGATGCAGTAGGTCTATGGACACCTTCAAAGTAGCATCCTATAATAAACTCTTCAGCTGGAAAGAGAATATACATTCTGTGTTCAGTGCTTTAAAGTGAGCGACTTAAATGAATCCCGTATATGCACATGAGAAAACCTCACTGCAATATGTCTTCATATCTCTTATCATGTACACTGGAAGTTGTGAACAGAGCTGGCCAATGCTAAGCCAGGCTGGGGTTGGCAATGTGAGGATGTTTGTGGACCATCACACTACATACATTTATAATTGTTCTCATCACATCTAGGGTACCCCGGCCCCTTTCTGCTGTAGAGGTCACATTTGATCATTCTATGGGCTTAATGCAACCACGAGCCTTGCACTGTTTGTTCTATTGTAATACATTCTCCTTGAATGCTCACCCTTCTTTTCGACCCGTTTTAACATTTTCCCCTTAGACAGCCGAGCGCCAGTTACCATGACAGAAAGGTCTTTACGTTCCATAGATATTAAGAGAGGTAACTAAATAAAAGAAGGCATACAAGTCAAAGGAGCATTTCCTTAATGATGGAGTTTTTCGTGCATTGCAGGATGGATAGTTTCATGTATGACTGCTTGTTGTCAACAGGCCTCTCTCTCGGTAGGTCTGAAGCTCATGCTAAAAGAGGACAAAAAACGGCTAGATCACCTCTGAAGAGGAATGTCCGAATACTTCAGATGTTAAGTCCTGCTACCTTGAGATGCGTTTATTTCACTGCCAAGCATTGTTTGGTAGTTATGAGACTCTTGATAAGACCAGGCCCTCCTACACAAGCTCTGTATGATCTGTGCTCATGGTCTCTCACTCCTCTCGAGGTGGCAGGGAGGGTTACTCGCACTGCTCTATTCTTCTGTCATGACTGCCAAAGAAAACCCCATGTTGGGCAAAGAACCTCTAATCGCTTTTAATTCTAGTTCACCTGCCGCAGGAGAATTTTCTTTCTAGTCCTGAACATGCAATCCTTTTTCCATCCAATTGGGAACATAGTTTAGTTTTAGTTTGAATAGACCCTTTCTTCTTCCTGGTCATCAAAAATGAAACCTCTACTGAGTGCTGTAAACGGAGCAATTCTGAAGTTCTGAAAGCCTTCAAGACACGGTGCTCATGCTCTGCTTCATTTACTTTTTCTATTAAAATGTGAATATGTAGTACAATTGCAAAACGCTTCATTTCCTTTTTCTGTTGAAGTGTGATAATGGACTGTTTTTCTGCCAAATGTACTTTCCTAAACGCCGATTTCTTGCTATTAAAACATGGCCCCTAGTTGTTTTGGCTCATTATAGAACAGCACAGCAAGAGTTTCTTTACTTCTCTACTGTCTGTGGCCCGGTGCTATGAGTGTAGTCAAGTGTGTGTCATTTGGGTGTTACATCATGGGTCTTCACATCCGAATTGGGAATTTAGTCTTAGGCACTGACCCAGTTCCCTTCGTAACTTTTGTAGTGTGGCGAAAGTCTACATTTGTGACATAGATGGTGGATACGGTGCTGATTTTAGAAGAAAACGCACAGCCTTTCTTACCCTTGTCTGTTAAAAAGGAAGATGATTAACAGGGAAGCGTCCTTTATTACGAAGCCGGAATCATGCTGTGCCTTTACAACACCGGCAATAGAATGAACGCTTTGTGACCACTCACTCATTTAGCGCGCAAGTCGTTACAACTACTTGCTTTAGGGGGCGCATTGGTGGAGTGGTGTTGGATTTGAAGTCCTTAACCTTGTGAAGACCTATAAAGTAAATCCTACCATCTATGTAAATGAGACTTGTTCGAGGACGGTCATGCATGTGATGGCCAGTGTGTACTCATTTAGTCATAGCACATGGGCCTCAAGTCTCAAAGCTCCTCTGTAACACTCTAGGCTGTATTTAGTGGCAGGGTTGTGTGCATACAAATGATTGCAAAAGATCAACAATTATTTTAAATGTACATGGGGAACACTAGGACCTATTCCTGTTTTGCTTGTAACCGTGAAAATCCAGTGATGGTTTTTTCCAGCAGCCTGTTATTTAGAAGTGGACCTCTTTACCCCTGAACCTAATTTCAATTGAAGACTATTTTGCAATGGATATTTCTCTTATCGTGGTGCCCAGTTAGATTTATGCGTTAGTTTGTATGCAATTTGTACCACTGTTTTGATCACCAGGGACCAGTAGTCACCTATGAAGTGGAACGTGAACCTGGAACTTGAGTTTGGATCATTACTTGCAGATTCTTTAAATACTTTATTTTCCATTGTTCTCGTGTTCATATTTTTCAGTGAGGACAAAAGTCCAATAACGAGAATTCGTGTTTTTTTAAGACCCTTAGTTAATCTCCTTCCAGCTACTGGTGTGGCATCTGAGTGAGTTAAACTCTAAAAATGTAAATTTGTGCTGGAAGCTCCAGTCATAATGTTTTGTGAGACAAATCAACCAGGTTCTACTCCAGGCGTCATAAGTGACAAATGACCTGTATAAAAACTGTAAGAATGGCATCTTTTGGTGAGCATTTTCAGGCTGGCAAGTTCCTTTTTAAAAAGCTATATCTACAATATTTGCTTATTGGAAGAATTAAGTACTATATAAGACTTCTAGTGCACGTGACATTATTTTTTTTCTAATAGCTGCTTATACATGTACTAGGTTTTCAGTGACTGTTTCATGTCTCCAAGCACCCCCCTAAATGATCCCACCAATGTGCACACATCATAATGTTTTAGTAGTTGTATATCCATTCTGTGTTTCATAGTGTTCGTGATCTCAGTCAATCTGTATTTTGCTTTGTTAAAAATGTTATTGAGGCCGTCCTTAATTTTTTTATGCAGTCTCTTAGTTGTCTATGCTGTATGATTGTAGTAGATTTTGCCAGCATATTCTGAGTTTCAAAAACTTCGTATGGGTTTCTTTAACTGTGTGTGAGATGTGAAACTGACCCTGGCAGTATCTATATCCCATTGAGGATGTAGACCTTCAATTAGGTCAATAATTGATGAACAAAATGTATTCAATTTTCACAAATATGAATGACAGTGGATTGCGTTTTGCAAGTGAGTAAAGTTGGTTTTGTTGCTCACTGGTACCTCCACTCCCACGCCCCCTTCCTCTGAACGTATTCATATACATCTCAGGTGTGAATTGGCGAACCATCACATGTCATACCTGTTTCTTTAAGAACAGTAAATCCCTTGGACATTTGGGCCCCAGGTGTATTCGAATCCTAATCCAGTCTTTCAGAGGCCCACTTCTTTCTCTCTGCATCAAGAGAACTCAATGTGTTTGCAAGGCGCTGGCGCTTAGAATGGTATGTTTGATTATGTCTCTTCTCCCTGTTGTCCTGGTGTGGTTGTTTCCACCAACCTACAGTCACATTCCTCGCTCCCTGAACTCTCTCTTATGCCTACTGTGATGCTCATTAAATGTGGACTGTCAAAAAACACCTACTCTAGTACCTGGACATCCTCAAACTTGCGTTGATTTGTCATTTTCACACTACAAAGCACAATTCAAGTAAAAGTTGCATCCATCAATTTCCACATCAGGTGTAGAGGAAAAGCATGTCAGAGCAGTAGAGGACAGGAGGATAGGCAGGTTCCCACAGGGCCAGTTCTCTATTTGTTTCCTCTATCGTCGCACACTCTAAAGTACTAAGTGGATGTATGACGTTACAACGCATACTTTTACAACGCCTACCTTTACATCGCAAGTTTTACAACGCATACCATTACAACGCATAGTGCTTTTAGGTGCTGGATAGTGAATAGTTTAATTTACTATTCCAACTCCAGTTCCCGTGGATAGTAGGGAAGGTGATGGATAGCACATTAAACCTATTCCCTATCCTAGAGCGCCCCCATCGCAATGCGTTGTAATAGTTTGCGTTGTAAAAGTTGCGTCGTAAAGGCACTGCGTGGTAAAAGTTGTGTTGTAAAGGATGTTTACCGTACTAAGTACATTAGATTTACATAATCACTTTCTCTAAAGTACTACAGCAGAACATGCCATTAGGCACCATGGTATTGTTCTTAGACTGGAGCTTGTGAGTTTGTCGACATATACTGTACAATCTGATTTCATTGTTGAAGGTTCTGCTTTGCTGTATTCTTATTGCATCCAGGTTGATCCTGAGGTGATAGCGTGGACCCATTCAGAAGTCAGTCCCTTTACATGATTGTCTACCCTCAACAAAGGCAGTCCTCGACACCAGTACCAAATAAGTCTGATAAGTTGTCTCTAGTGTCAAATTGTTATTGTTATTGTTATTTGTGATTTGTATCGCGCCCAATCACCTGCTGGCTCTAGGCGCTCGGAAATCGATGGTAAGAACAATAACTCGGCAATCACAGAATAAAAAGGCATCCACTAGCCTATATAGCCCTCATAATTCTTCTAAACAGCAGTGTTTTTAGCACCTTTCTAAACCATAGGAGATTCCCTTCCCTGCGCAGCGTCTCAGGTAGTGTGTTCCATAGCTGAGGGACTAACACAGAGAAGGCTCTCCCTCCCTTGGTTACAAGTTTGTACCGGGGACAGACCAATAACTGAGAACCTGAAGATCTAAGAGTTCTCATTGGACTGTACACCACCAAGCGATCTTTTATGTAGGCGGGTGCCAAACCGTAAATTGCCTTGTGAGCTGTGCACAGATTCTTAAATTCCACTCGCTCTTTGATAGGGAGCCAGTGCAGGCTCCGTAACAGGGGAGATGCTTTAGTTCGTCTTGGGAGCCTGAAGATGAGACGTGCAGCATCGTTCATGACGACCTGTAGCCTATTTGTCAGGGTTTTCTGCAGGCCGAGATAGAGGGCATTCCCATAATCAATCCTCGAAATAACAGTGGCTGCTACGATTGAGCGCATCATGGATTGAGAAAGGACGGGGGCTAGCTTCCGTAGCTGTCTGATGATATTGGTACAGCTTCCCACCACAGAAGAGATCTGACTAGCCATTGATAGATCGCAGTCCAGTTTGATCCCCAGGCTCTTTACATTCAAGCTAGGTTTTGGAGCAGGGCCTAACTCTACAGGCCAAATGGCAAGAAGAATCTTGGATTCAATGACACAAGTTGGGTGGTGAACAGACACACAAGAAGCTGAATTCTCTAGATTTCTAGAAAAATGCCACCCTGTGAAAGTCAGTTGCATTTCTGATCCCGGTTCACTGAATGATTACTTCACCTCTGTCTGTGTATCTGATTTTTGGATATTTCTTGCTTTCGTTAGAAGTATTGCTCTACAAGGGCTATTGCTTTTTGCACTTACTAGGGAAAGTGGTAGGTAGACGTTATGGAGGAGCATGTCTTAGACCCTTCAAAAGGATTTGCATGAGCGCAAAGCTCAAATAAGATGTGATGCAATTTCTGTGGCACAATCCCCACGATTACAGCATTCTCTGGGTTCATTAAGCTTTCATTTCCTTTCATTCATGAGTAACTTCATGGATGACAGCTATGGCCAGTTTCTCTTTGGGCGGGCATGGAGAATACAGATCCATTTCACATCCCTCCCATGGACCTCAGACATGTCTTTTCTCATGCCAGTTCACCATTCTCCATTCCACAGTGGATACCCTCTAAGCCTAGTAATGCTACTTGGAGATGCATTCTAAATAACACCTATCAGGAATACCTTTGGGGGAACTTGTGTCAAAGATGCTGAAGTAGTAAAAACATTTGCCACCCTCTTCCTTTCTGCCTGCAGTGTTCTTCTTGCAGTAGTGGTTTTCATGCTGCCTTTTTAGATCCATCACTTGTTCTGGTATCTACCCAAACTTCTCTGGGGCTTTTGATTATGCTCAGATTTTTGCAGATATTGACTCTTTAATGTTGAACCTTTCTGAATCCTTGGAATTAGACACTGGTGATGGAATTCAACAATAATCAATAGGATACAAACAAGGCTATGAAAATAAGCATGGAGAAGAGTTGGCAAAAGATCAGTTTTTTCCATGTTGTCATGATTAATATGATGGTAACTCTGGGACTGAAACCGTGAGAACCAGCCTCGTCAAAGGAGTGGGATTTGGACCCCAGTTACAGCTCCACTCTGGAGACCCACTCTGGATGTCAATACAAGACAACCGAGTTAGGGGGCCTGTGCCTTTCTTGTACCCTCTAGCATTATCTATGTGGGTTAAGTGGCCATAAGCATGGGCTGTTTTTTGTAATCTGCAGCCTCTACACTCTAAATCTATCTACAACAGAGAAGGCAAAGGCACTCAAATCTGTGCACTGCATCCAGTATAAGCTGCCATGAGTATTTTCTGAAGTGCAGACTGGAAGAACTCCAATAAGCCAAACAGTTGCTCCACTTCCTTCAACAATGTTTTTGTTTTTATCAAGTTCATGTCTCTTCCAAGAATGTTAACTGACTTACATGCCTCACTAGTAGCTTGAGGGTGATCAACTAAGGGTCTTAAAAAACACTACTTTTTGTTACTGTACTTTCGTCCTCATTGAAAAATAATAACATGGAAAACCATGGAAAATAAAGTATATAAGGATTCTGCAACACATGATTTAAACTTAAGTTCATAGCTTATTCCGTAGACTGACCAGGAGTGATCCCCCACTACATTCAGAACAAATCCAGTGTTTCTCTAAGTTATTTTGTAAATGCAGTGTGCTGAACGCATACAGCATTTGCAGAAGCTGTTCCCTTACTTACAGGAGAATAGCTTGATTTTTCAGACATGAAAAGTATTTTCTAAGAACGCACCAATGTATACCATGGTACGTCAAAGATTTTCACTTAGCCTTCCACAGAGCTCCCCATTTTCTACTCCATAACCCCATCTTTTTCCATTCTGACATAACTTCAGAAGTTAATGGTGGTCAGCAAATCTGTCATCTCAGCCAAGAATGGAAATCATTCTTACTTTTTAGACATTCAAAAGGTCATGCTTGTCAGATATGTTTTTTTAAACTTCAACTGGGTGGTGAGGTCCTCTTTGCGCTACTATGCTGGATGATTTCTTGTCTGTCTTGGGTGATTTAAACCCTGCCCTGGATGATTTCTTAGCTGTCTTACTCATGACTGACAATGACTTTGGATAAGTAAACACTGTCCTGGATGATTTCTTGGCTGTGTGACTCATGACTGTCACTGACTTTGGATAAGTGAACCCTGTTCTGTCCTACGCAAATGAATGATTAACAGAATGCTGAATGAATCATACATTCACCCCCAGTCAAGAGATCTGGGTTAAATCCATCATTCATTTGCTCACCATGCTACCCCAGTTTAGACCCAGCCATATGCAAATCAGTCTTGACTCTGTGCCTCATGGGAACAGTCCAGACCGAACTGTCAAGCCAGGTTTTCCCTAGACCAGAAACAGGCATCCCGGGACCGGTTTCAGGGTATGTCACCCCTCATCAGTCAGGCTAGCTTGAATCCAGTGGCACAGTGAGCAAGGGACCCATGTCTGGGCATACCAATCCCACTTAGGGTAAAAAGTGCTACGCAAACAAATGATGTACGGAATGCTGAATGAATCATACATTCACCCCCAGTCAAGAGATCTGGGTTAAATCCATTGTTCTTTTGCTTACCATGCCATCCCACTTTAGACCCAGCCATAGGCAAATCAGTCTTGACCCTGTGCCTCATGGGAACAGTCCAGACCGAACTGCCAAGCCAGGTCCTCCCTGAACCAGAAATCAGCATCCTGGGAGCAGTTTCAGGGTATGTCACCCTTCATCAGCAAGGCTAGCTTGAATCCAGTGGCACAGTGAGCAAGGGACCCACGTCTGGGCATACCCATCCCACTTACGGCGAAAAGTGCTATGCAAACAAATGATGGACGGAATGCTGAATGAATCATACATTCACCCCAGGCAAAAGATGTGGGGTAAATCCATCGTTCTTTTGCTCACCATGCCACCCCAGTTTAGACCCAGCCATATGCAAATCAGTCTTGACCCTGTGCCTCATAGGAACAGTCCAGACTGAACTTCCAAGCCAGTTTCTCCCTGGAACAGAAACAAGCATCCTGGGACGGGTGTCAGGGTATGTCACCCTTCATCAGCCAGGCTAGCTTGATTCCAGTGGCGCAGTGAGCAAGGGACCCACGTCTGGGCATACTCATCCCACTTAGGGCGAAAAGTGCTACGCAAACAAATGATGCACGGAATGCTGAATGAATCATACATTCACACCCAGTCAAGAGATCTGGGTTAAATGCATCGTTCTTTTGCTCACCATGCCATCCCAGTTTAGACCCAGCCATACGCAAATCAGTCCTGACCATGTGCCTCATGGGAACAGTCCAGACCGAACTGCCAAGCCAGGTTCTCCCTGGACCAGAAACATGCATCTTGGGACCGGTTTCAGGGTATGTCGCCCTTCATCAGACAGGCTAGCTTGAATCCAGTGATACTGTGAGCAACGAACCCATGTCTGGGCATACCCATCCCTCTTAGGGCGAAAAGTGATACGCCTTAAACTGGTTCTAGAATGTTTGTTTCCAGTCCAGGGAGGACCTGGTCTGGCAGTTCGGGCTGGCATGTTCCCAATGGGCGCTGAGTCAAGACTGATTAGCATATGGCTGGGTCCAAACTGGAATGGCATAGTGAGCAAAAAAACTGTGGATTTAGGCCCAGATCTCTGTACTGAGGTGAATGTATGGCGTGGAGTGGTGTGGAACAGCGGTAGCAAGCAGCGTACTCAGAGGCTGTTCGGGCTGAGGCGCTCACACAGCTGCACACCTGTACGGAGTTGGAGTTCGCGGAACCAGCAGAGTTCAGCGTCTTTACCGAGAAGGCGAGCCGGACGTGGCAATCTGGCATTGCTCACGGAGAAGAGTAGTTGGCGGCAAGAAGCAGCAAGCGTGAGGAGAGGAGCGAAATCTGTAGCGAAATCTGTAGCGAAATCTGTAGCGGAGTAGGGGGGAGAGTGCTACTGCGGTTCAGCGCTGTTTGCGGACCAGGCTAGAAACAAAAGCGCAACCTACGGATTTAGGTGGAGCCGGGGGTCTAAGTGAACTGAGTGGAGCAGGAGCAGGCTGGAGCCCCCGAGAAAAGCACAGTGAGTCCTTACCTGACACACCTGGGCCAGAGCAGATGCAGCGGGCACAGCCTGTAACCAGGGGCTGCAACACCGGGGTTAGCGCGAGCGAGGGCTTCTTTGCCGACACTGCCAAGAGTCAATTCTGGTAAATTACTCGCGCCGCCGCCACGGGACTACATTTCCCGGCAGGCTAAGCGGCGGCGCGCCCTCTGACCTGCAGAACGGCGCCAGGAGGCGCATTTAAACCACGCGACCCCCGCGTCGCGGGTCTGTGGCCGAAAGAGGCCGGGCTGGGCAACAGATTTTGGTCCTCGCTGTTGACACTGATCCCCTGGAAGTGAGACTTTTCATTATATTAATTCTTTTGTTGGACTTTGATATTATTGTATGATATGTAAAATACTGTGCCTACAGGAGAGTAAGCAGAGTATAATATATAAGTCTTTCGTAATTCATGATAGCCTTATTCTATTTTAGATAAATAATTTTGTGGTTTTAATTATAAATATCAACCATGTCTAAACATAAAGCCGATAAGACTCCCACTGCTGCAGCCACATTAGATAATTATTTGGTAAAAGTGGTTAATAAAATTAATAGTGATAGGAGAGCGTCATTAGGGCGGGGGAGTTCTCCTACTACTACCCCAATTTCACCTATTCTAGTGGACGCACCAACACTATCAGACAGTTGTGACCCGGGGAATCAGGCGGTGGTTTCTGTGGATGTTCTGGTCCATGCGGAAAATTTCCAGGACATCTCAGCTGTACCAAATAATGATATTCATGATACCTCAAACAACGGTATAAAGGACCAGTGTTCACCCCCCCCCCCTCCCCCCCTAGAACATCCAGGGCTGTGAGGGCATGTAGGAAGACCCAAGCCAAACGAGGGGGAAACCGTAGTAAAAAAGGACTAGAGACACCTCCGAAACGCCCACTGGGGGAATCTGAGCCGATAGGTAGTAAAGGCTCATGTAACATTAATGTTGATCAATTAAACCTTCTAGCCAGTATCATTGATGCAAAGCTAGAAGCGCTCATTAAACCCCTAGTGTCCAAACTTGATACCATTTCTGCTGAAGTTAAAAGATTAGGAGGCCTTATGGAGACACATCTGACACGGACTGAAATGCCTAAATGTGGTGCTAAGGGTATAGTGGAAATAAATCAGGGCATTCCCAAAGATGTATCCAAGCCACCTGGTAATAGAATAACTGAAACTGAACGTGTTATGCTTGACCCGATTCCATCAACCTGTTCAAATAAGCAGAGTACTGTAGCTCGAGAGAGTATTCCTACTGTAAGAGAAAGAGGGAATAATCACTCCACCAACCTACCACCTGATTGTGCCCCATACGTGGTTGTCTTGACAAACGTCCCCCCCCCCTGGAAAGTCATTCAGCCCAGCCACAACAGGAAACCCACATTTCGCTTAAAAATAAGACAGTTTCGTGGCTGAATAAGCAATGTGGCTATCCCATACATTTTTCTGACCAAATCCTATCTACGCGAAGGGCAAATTGGATAGGTCAGTCTAGAAAGACCTGTAGGGGCGATTGCGTCATAGTAAATTTTAAACATCCCCAACATGTAGCTACCGTCTTGCTAAGGGCAGCCTCACTAACCTATGCTGAGAATAGTGTTTGCGTACGCCCATTAGGCTATTTTTATAGCCAATTCAATAACGTAATCCCCAATAATGATAGAAGAAGACACTATAGTCCCCATTTACCTGTACAATACCCTGGCTTTGAAATTCCCATGCAGAATAGATACCAAGCCCTAAGCTCGTTGGATTCTAACGACTGACTTGCCGAGGGGCTTGGGTTATCTGCAGTGGCAATCTCAGAAAGCCCAGAGACCGAATTAAATAACATACATCTAGATCTGGAGCAAATCCAGCCGGGGGAACGATATGAGATCAACAGATGCGGGGGTATACTAATGGGGAATGCAATGGCGGGGGATAGTGCTGTCCACACTATAACGCAAACCAACGTTATTAAAATTGTAAGTTGGAATCTTGCTGGACTTAAGTCCAAGGGGAACGTTTTCGGTTGGAACGATTTTATTAACAGCTATGATATACTCTGCTTTCAGGAAACTTGGTGCAGGGAGGAAGTAAATTAAGATGGTTATGTCTCGTACAGTTTGTTGGCACAAGGTTCTACCTCAGGGAGAGCCAAGGGGGGTCTCCTGATTTTAGTCTCTATCAAGCGACAGATTACAGTGAAAAGGTATTGGTGTGGGAGCACATGTACAGATTCTCTGGCTAATTGCGGACCGGGGACGTAATGTACTACTGGTTAATTATTATAATAATTTGTTTGATAATTCCAGGTCGACTGTAGTCCACAATTTGGCCAGCGCTATTGATAATTTCATTACTGAATTTAATGTCGTTTTTGATTTTATCTGGGTGGGTGATTTTAACCTACCTTTGTGTGAACTGTCTACCCAAAAAGTTTGTGGGGTCCTTAATAACGATGGCGTGGATGATTTACATTTTAGACATAACAGTTATGGCGAAATACTGAATAAGGTCATGGGATGTCATGACCTGGAAATTTTGGACTTTGTCAAAGACGAATCTGGTCAGACTATCCCTACTTTTAAAAACAGGCAGAGTAGTTCTGTTATAGACAACATGATTGTTTCATCTAATATCACCTCCCACTGTACTTCTCCTACGATAGAGGTCAGCTCTTTAAGTGACCACAATTATATAGTCCTGGATTGTACTTTATGGGGGAGTAGCACTGTCAAAGTAGGTACTGTACTTACCAACGTGGAGCCTTATAGACCAAATGGAGTAAGGCTTAGATGGGTAGGGGAGAAAGCTAGTGAATTACTAAACTCCATTGTCGGTGAGAGCCTTACAGATATTGCTATCATATTGGACTACGGCACCGACAACGAGCGGGTTTTAGCTGCTTTTAATTCTATCAATAAATCTATTAATGCTAGGTTCACTAAACCCAAAAATGCCAATAGTAGAAATGGCTGGGGCTGGTTTAACCAGGCCTGTACTGGCCTATTAAATAAGTTAAAACAGGCTCTTGCAAAAAAGCCTAGGGACACAGATTACATCATTAAAATAAGGTCAGACTACAAGCATGCTCTGAAAAGGAGAAAGGGAGAATTACAACAGCAGGCCTGGGATTCACTTAACCAGGCCGCAGACCTATCTGATAACAACTTGTTTTGGGCTACGGTAAGCTCAGCCTTCCTCAAAGAGGATAATATACCCGAATTAACATCTAATGTCTCTAGTGAGGGTTGGGTTACCCATTTTTCTCAGATTTTTGGTTTTGGTAACAGTGATGCTAGTAGCATTTATGACTGGCCTGTTATTTCACTGGACATTACTGTTCAAGAGGTTGAATCTGGTATTGGAGCTAGTAAGGGGGGCAAGGCTCAGGGACCCGACGGGGTGCCGATTGATGTATATAAAGCCGCCCCAAAGATGTGGAGCCCTGTGTTGACCAAAGTGTTTAATGCCGCTGTGTGTGCAGAGGCGCCAAATACATAGGGGGAATCCATTATAATCCCAATATTTAAAAAGGGCAGTCGGGCAGATGCAAAGAATTATCGCCCAATCTCTCTTCTTGACTCATCAGTTAAGATCATGAGCCGAGTCATGTTGGTCCGATTAGAAGAGTGGGTTGAGCAAGAAGGCATTCTGGCAGACAGCCAGTATGGATTTAGGAAGGGACGGGGTACACTTGACCAGTGTATTAACCTTGAACTATTGATTGGTAAATATACTGAAGCAAAGGAGGGTTCATTATACCTTTGCTTCGTCGATCTCAGTAGTGCTTTTGATATGGTGGACCATTCAATATTATGGCCAACATTGTTACAGCTTGGAGCGCGGAGGGTATAATCTTCTTTCTTGCCAGGTTATACAGAAAGTTAGAAACCTGTGTGCGCTACGGCACTAAAGGTGAATGCACTCTTAAATTCAGTGTTAAGCAAGGGATAACGCAGGGGTGTGTACTAGCCCCCCTTCTTTTTATACTGTTTATTAATTAAATAGATAATATTTTAAAAACTGTAAATGCAGATGCACCCAAGATTAAAGGCGTTTCTGTCCCAGTGTTATTGTATGCTGATGACGCTGTCCTGCTCTCTAGAACTCCTATTGGACTACAGCGTCTGATGGACAGTTTTTCTACCTTCATCAGGGATAGGAAACTGTCCATTAACAAGGGGAAAACGCATACCATGGTGTATGGACACAGAAATAAAGCCTCTAAGACCTTTTTTATCGAGGGTAATAAGGTGCAAGATGTAGGTAAATTCTGTTACCTTGGCATCACTTTCTCAAAGGACAGGAAGTGGACTAATGAATTTACGAATACTACTAATAAAATGGCTAAAAATGCACATAGTGTTTTTAGATTCGCGGCAAAAATCGGGGATAGACGCACTAAGGACATGCTCCATATCTATCAAGCTAGATGTGTCACCATTGCTATGTATGGAGCGGGAGTACGGGGACATACTTATGACCATAAGCTACAGGTGGAGGAAAATACCTTCCTAAAAAAGCTTTTATGCCTACCGACCTCTGCTCCTACTGAGTTGATACACCGGGAACTGGATATTAACTACCTAGCTGATGTCTTATCCTTGAGGCCACTTATGATTTGGCGGTCAATTTGGCTTCTGGATTAGAAGTTGTTCAATAGATCAGTTATTGAGGACTGTTTATCTTTGGATAAATATCGTAATATCCCTTGGTTAAGATATGTAGCTGATTGTTTCTTAGAAATATTTAATTTAAATGTACTGACTGACCCGGGTGCCGCTTCTATGATCCCAAAAGCCGAGCTGAAAGCAACTTTTATGGCGTATCAGGCTGGAAAACGGGGGTCAACAAATGCATCCCTGTCCACAGTCATGTTCTATAGTAAATATAAAATTAATGAAGGTTTTCCACAATATTTAAGTTTGGTGACAAGACCTTCCCATAAGTTTGTGCTAACGAGAATGAGGTTTGGAGTAGCACACCATTTAGTGGCCCAGCCGAGTATTAAAAAACATCCAACTGGGCCGTGCCAGTGTGACGGCATCACCAAACAAAGCACCTTGCACTTTTTATTGATCTGCAAATTGTATATGAATTTTAGGATTGCCTACCTGAAGCCCCTGTTTGTTAAACATGGTGTATGTACAGTGTGTCAGGCTATGAGTCTGTTATTTAATCTGGAATCTGCTGATATCTGTTTTTTTACTGCTACTTTTTTAAACCAGTCTATTAGGGCACGTAAAAGTATGTTATTTTAAGTATCAAGTGTTTAACTCTTAATTGTAATAATGTTTTATCTGTTTTTATTATATGTGTTGTGCTTTTATGGTCATCTTGTATGTACCGAATAAAGCTTCATGAATTGAATTGAATTGTATGGCATTGTTGTGCATTCTGTCTATCATTTGTTCTTTTTGCATTTGTTCCTCAAGTGGGACGGGTATGCCCAGACGTGGATCCCGTGCTCTCCATGCCACTGGAGTCAAGCTATCCTGTCTGATGAGGGCTGAAAGCCCGAAATCGGTCCTAGGATGCTTGTTTCCAGTCCAGGGAGGACCTGTTCTGGCAGTTCGGGCTGGACTGTTCCCATTGGGCGCAGGCTCAAGAATGATTTGCATATGCCTGGGTCCAAACTTGAATGGCATGGTGAGCAAAAAAACTATGGATTTAGGCCCAGATCTCTGTACTGGGGTGAATGTATGGCATTGTTCTGCATTCTGTCAATCAATTGTTCTTTTTGCATTACTAGATGATTTCTTGGCTGTTTGACCCATTACTGTCACTGACTTTGGATACTTTTTTATTAATCTTGGCTCTTAGCCAATGTTTGTTTTAGTTCTTATGCCTACTAAGGTGGGAGAACGGTTACTCCCTCCTAGCAGATTTAGGAATATTCAAGAAGACTGCATAATTCCCACAGTTCTTCTAGGAGGATACAATACTTTCACAGATTACTGATTCGCACGGCTTCTTGTCTTGGGTGCTTCGTAGTGGTCTTAATTACTTGTCACATTACATCTTCTAGTCTCAACTGCTGGTTGGCATTTCAGAACATGCTTATTGGCACCTTACTACCCTGTTGGAAACTATTGAGAGTACTGCCGGGGTACTACTGTGAGAACTGTCCAATGGATCAGGTTGTTATTAGCTAGCATTAAATATATTATTTCTATTTTTGTCTTTTTCCTAAAATAAATGATTTACATGCTTAAAAGGCGCATATCTTACTAGTGAATCTACATTGTCCAACTAGGTACCCTTACTTCTGGAACTAGGCCTTTGCCCCATCTTCTCTTCTCTCTGCTAGAGGATCGCAGGTCACAGAAGAAGATGGTTATGTGCTTCATGCCTCATGTATATCACTGCACTTGGGCACTTGGTGCTTAAGTACAGCCGAGTTGTTTTGTCTTAGAGCAACAGAGACATATTCAGGTAGTCAGTAAAGTTTCCACCCAACAGTAATGGCATAGGAAGTGACTAACAGTTGGTCACTGTTTTCTAGAGGACATTGTCTTTACTGCCTGCCCTTCAGGCAATGTTCTTTCTCTTGCTTCTTCCCTGGTATCCAGGAGGAATTCAGTCTGTAATATCAGGCTGCAATATGTGCTTACAATAACTTTTCTTCCTAGAAGCCCAGTCCATTTTGGGATAGGAGTGTTGTATTAGTTATTATGTTATATTGATAATTTGAAACAAAGGACTCAGTTAACTCAATCTAGTATAATAAACACAGTTTATTTTCCATTACAATTTTCACTGCCTGCAGTGTTAGTGTACCGCTAATGGAATGGGAAAGGTGGTAATACATAAAAATCTTCCCCAAAATCTTTCACATTTTTATATTTGCTTGGAAATGTCTATGCATTCTCTTTTTAGCTCATACATCAGAAAGTGCACAAGTACTCTACAACCTGGGTACTAAGGTAGTCAAGTACCTTGTTTTGAGGTGTACATCATGCATCCTCCCTTCAGGCTGCCTTTTATTTTTAATCTGTGAAGGGTTTTCATCAAAGGAAGCCAAAAACATCCATGGCCCTCTGGGTTGTAGCTGGAATATTTGAACGTTATCCTTTGAAAGATGTTACCCTTGTGAAGTCTTGCACATTTATGTGGTCAGTGCCGGCATCTGTGGCTTTTTAGCATTATTACCCTCTAGATGTTGCTACATAATACATTCGCCGTTTCCATACATTATGCATTTGACTCAAACTCACAAGTGTATTTTCAATTTGGTCAGGCGTTATTAAAGAACTCTCGCTGTCTTGAGTCTGGCCTGCAAACTTTCTCCCCCCTTGTAATTGAGATTCTGTGCAATCTTCCCTTGGGAATGGGCGAAGATGGATAGGATGTTTTAGTAATGACCCATGACTGTGTAGGATGGAAACTGACGACCACCAGTAAAACTATCTGCAATGTGTAACATACGTTTATTTGTACTGGGTTTCTAATTTGTATTTTTTTTGTCTTTTATAACATTTATTACTACAAATAATTCAGCAAATCACAGGATAAGGACACCAGCAAGGATACACAAACAAACTTGAATGAAATATACCAGCTTTTAGCAAACGTTGATGGAGAAGGAGATCTAACCTATGATGAAAAGTAAGTTTTGCTTTATCTTATAATAATAATCATTGTTGTCAGTAAAATGTTTGCTATTTCATCAAAAATGTAAATCATTGTTTTTATTTAACTTATCTACTTCATTGTTCAAAGCACAACTGGCAGATCGGGTAAAACAATTTCTCACTGAATTGACATGGCTTATTAAACTGTCTGCAGAACAAACTCATTTTATCTAGGCTTTCCACACTTCAAAGGCTCAGTATAGTGTCATGGCCAGAAAGATTTAAGCTAGGGAAGGCATGCAGCCTTTCCTGAGAAGGGCCATTCAGAAAGGCGGTTGTAGCTCTTAGCGCGGAATCGCAGGGCATTCTCTGGTGTACACCATGGGGTTTCAGTCCCAAGAACTCTTTTGTATTACAGGAATAGCAGTTCATTTTCTTTTGTTTAGGCTAGTTATATAGTCAAAATTAGGCAATAGATACCTGAGTGCTTCCAAAGACAACATTAATAAAGGAAGGATAGAAAATATATACAATAATACAAAAAAAGTGTTAAAATACATAATGCACGTAGATATAGAGAAAACAAATTGACTTTCTTTGTTTCCTAAATTGCAATACTCAGGTTGTAGGCTGAGATTCATCGTCTGTAAAGTTCACAGTATGGCCGTAGCTCCTGTGACAGATTTGCAAATAAGGGCCTTTTACACTCCGAGCACATATTGGTTGTGAGAGTTCCACGTTCTCTGGAGACCTCCTCTTTTGAGCCAAGTAGGGTTTGGCTGCCAAGCCTGATTACCTTGGAGGCCATGCAAGCCTCCATAAGCAATGACCTGACAGATATGAAAACTCAAGTATGTGACTGTAGAACTTGGCATATGTGATCTCACTTGGAGGTGCTTACCACCAGCCTGGTAGCTGAAATACAGCACAGCATTTAGAAGGCATGTATTGGTTGCTCTTGGTGTGTGTACCAGGCAAAGGGGTTGGCCTGCAGGTCAGAGCAGAGACCACGCTTGACTCTTGACTCCTTCCATGCACCTACCAGTCCCTCTGACCCAGGGATGGAGATCCCTTATCCCTCAACCTCAGTACTGCACACCTCTTGGTCTACTATCCAGGGTCAAACTTTCCTGATGCTGTCTAGGATCTGACAGCAACGCTCTTCATCTTTAGTGGGAAACAGACAGTCAACCAGACCTTTATGTTGTGTGCTGTTCGCCCATCAGCCCAGCCTCTTAGTTGTATGGCTGGTAAGAGGAAAAGGTTGGAAACATCCCTCCCCACTAGCAAAGTAACTGAAAAAACAGGCATTTAAATGTTATATGCGTGCAATGCTCCCTTGCAAAATATACCATAGCATGAAATGTAGTTGGCCTTTCCTTCCTAGCATGCTGGCTACATCCCTGCATTGACCTCACATTTTCTGTACCTGTCGTGCACTCCCAGCTTTTGTACCTTCTGATCTGCACACTGCTAGTACTTCCAACCTCTGAAGATCACACCGTTTCCAATGTTAACACATTGCTAGTCAATGTAAGCTCCTTTAATGGAGAGGTGCAACACATATACAAATGACAAATATTTCTTTATTCGGCAAAGGTTGCTCACATCTTCATCGCAAAGCTGCTTTCATCCATTTTCTATTCATGGCTGGTGATTTTGAGTGAGAGACTTGCTTGAAGTGCTCTGTGCAGTACAGTCCTATCTTCTCTCCAGTGAGTAAAGTAATTTTCAGCAGTGTTAGGTCGCTTGCAATTTCATACCCTACCAGAGTCTGATTTTAATATCGGCCCAATCGTCTGGGACACAAAGCAGAGGCTTTTGGACAGCTGTAAAGTATATAAGACCTGTCGATCCAGACGAGTGCAAGTGTGAAAATGTCATAGATCAATTTAAGCAAACATGTAAGTTGCTCTCCTATGCTAAATTCTGTGCCAGCATTTCCGCCTCTTCAGCACCTTTCTTATAATATAGCTGTTAACAATGATGTTTAGCTTATTTCCATGTTCTCCTAGTTTAGCAGAACCGAGCAGCACTAATGCAATGGTTTGATCACTCAGTTTAGGTGCAATGGGAATGCTGCGATTAGAACCCAGATTTTTGGTTCCGCGGTCGGTAACGGACCAACTAGGCTACATTTCTTCACTCTCCTCTCACTTCTTTTTCCTTCTTTTATCTACTGCTTGCTTCCTTTCTGCAAATAGTTCATTCCCCTTAATTAATCTCTTCCTTTTGAAATGTTGCCTCTACCCCCTCATCTACTACCTCCCCTTTCTTTCTTCCTAATTTCTCTTCTTTCTATGTGCCCTTCTTCCCTCTACCCTCATTCACTCGCCCATTCCTCTACCACTTCTTTCTTTATTCCTTTACTCACTAATTTCTACACTGATGTCATATTTCCTTTTACAGCTACATCCTTCCTTATTGTTCCTTCAGTTACCTATTCACTTCCTCTTTGGTCATTTATTTAGTATTTTCCTCTCCACTTTCTTTATCAAGTTTGATTGGCCATAAGGTTTCAGATGTCAGAGCTTGGAAAGAAGTGTTGTGCCTTAGATCTTTTGATGACAAATCTTTTCTAATGTTAATGCTTGCTTATTCAGCTGAAAAATGCATTCATATAAATTCATTCAGGAGAATATTGTTGTATTATTATTATTACTATGATTGTTATTATTATGATCATTACTATTATTGTTGTTTTTATTGTTATTGTCATGATTATTAAAAATCACCCTTCGATCCATTATTCTTATTATATTGCAGGCTTTCTTTGCTCTTAGAGCTCGCTCGTCTCTGCCTAGATGTAAACTGTGTACAGCTTGCAGCTGCCTGCATTTCGGATTTGAAGAATTCAAACATAAAGGCGAGTGATATAAGATCATTCTCTAACTCTGTACTCACACATTTTCATTATTATTAAATATTAGTGTTACCGCTGATTAAATAAAAAAAAATATTAAGGAACCTGTAAAATATTGCCACCATGTTTGCAGCGTTTAATTTGCAAGTTAACATTACGTTTTTAGGTCTCGCCTGAGCCAGCGCGTGCGCTGCTCTGCGAGACATTTAGTTAGTGGGTTTTCAAAGTACTACCACTTTTTGTCTGGCATAGAGCGTGTGGTTACGCGCACAATGACGAGCAGAAGCACCAGACTTGACGCAGCAGCTGCTTATACGAGCAGATCCGCAACGCGCGCGCACCACTCTCGTGCTTTTTAAAATTTTCTTTTAGAGCACGTGCACACAACTCCCGGGCTTGTTTGCGTTTTCGAGAAAGTCGAGTCCAACAGCAGCACCCGGTTTGGCTCCCAGTTTGTGCTGCAGCCCATTTCTTATGCGTATGGACGAGCCTGTGTCTCTTTCTCCTCTCTGCTCCCTGATGTGCCTCACCCTACACTCGTCACAGATATACCTCATCGATGAGCGGCACCGCCGACGAGTCTCACCTCAAACTCCTCGTCATGTGCCCCGCTTTGAACTCCTCGCAGAAGCGACTCACCATGAGTTGTTCACTCCGTTAGAGCTGTGCCACAATGGGTTAAGTTCCACCTCACAGACGTGCCTCACCTTTGGTTCATTACAAAAGTGCCTCATTTAGATCTGCGCACACCATAGCCTCACGCTGTGCTCCTCCCACAAGTGCCTCCTATTGAGGTCTGCCCAGAAGAGCCTCACCTTGAGTTCATCACAGAAGTGCCTCACTTGAAGCACCACACACAATGAACCCCTTCTGCTTCCAGTGTGTCCTTACGTTAAGGCTGTTTGCGCTGATCCTTGTACGCACTTCAGGCGTTTATGTATCTGCCACATCTGCCCTGCAACCAGTCTTTGTCAGTTTTCCAGTACTTGAGGTTAACTGTATACATCTCAACCATGTTCAGACTCCAGCCATGTTCAGACCCCAGGCCTCCATGGACCGCTATTTCCCCCGTGCTTGCCAGTTTTTTGTGTGCACTTCCTGGAAGTGGGGATCTAAACTGGACTGTTCCGTGGTTCTTTGTGTTTATCAGCAACGTTAAAATTGCCCCAAAGTCACCCGTGCCTTCTTGCTCCAGAGATTCCACTTTATTTGGAAAACGAGTTTAGGGGCTGAGGCAAATCCAACAGGTACATACGTCTCTGCAGCTTTCCTCCTCTGTGCTCAAAAAATTGGAATTCCACACAAACAAATGCTCTGCTCAGAATTTAGATAAAACTTGTTTTATCGTTTTAGTCATAAGCAATAGTTTTTAGAAACCAATATCAAAACTTCCTAAATATTGAAGCATTTTGCACTACCGTCTGATATAGGTTGTATGTGCCTGGTTGGTAGTAGGTGGGGTTTGAAGGATTTGGGTGTTAGGCAATTGAAACGAAAACAAAATAAATGTATATTCTTGGAGAGCAGAGCTTCTCAGATCTTGGACATAGGACAGTGATTTGCATATTCACGTTTTTATTTGTTTGAAGCTGTAAAGTGCTTTTAAATCCCAGCAGGCACATACATAACTTCATTCGGCCTCGGTTCTTTAACGTAGCTTTGGCAGGCTCTGTGTGGATTGGCTTGTCTTCTGGCATGGTTAGAATGTATTCAGCGGTGCATAGTTGGATGACAAACGTGTAAACACCGCTTTGAAGCTTAAGCTTCACTTTGAAGAGTTTAATTTTGTTAAAACTCGTCATGCCACGACTGCACAGCTAGAATTAACTGCACACTCTTAAAGGGTACTCATTGTGACACAAGCCAGTGTGTTAAGCCAAACTAGAACTTGTGCTACTCTAATGATGACTGAAGAATTATCGCATCTGGGGAAAATTATCAAAGGGTGGCTTATGTGAAAGTATGTATGTATGTATGTGTGTGTGTATATATATATATATATATATATATATATATATATATATATATATATATATATGAGGTATGTCAAGCTCCTATTGTCCACAAGCGCTGCAATTCGCCACACAAACGAACAGGAACCAGCGAGACCCAAATCCAGGTGCAAAGTTATTTTATTGTTTTCAAACCCAGCACCAGTCCGCCACGACGCGTTTCGGCTAGAGATAGCCTTGTTCACATGACAACGTCACGAGGGCTGGCCACCCTTTTAAAGTGCATACTCGCCATCACATGACATAGAAATAAAAGAGTTACTATAATGTCACATAGCAGCTCACACATACTTGAAATTACAGCTTAAATGCTGTTAATTTGCACTCTATTGCACATATTATAACAATATCAATATAATACTGTACACTTGTTTGTAAAATACAAACTAAAACCCCAAGATAATAAACCTCCAAAAAGTCAAAATTATCCCAAAATTTCATGTATAAACATCTAATGACAATGGTTAATCAACATTTACTAAAACCTCCAAATGACATATAAAAGTTAAAAATATAAATATTTACACTTAAAACCATGTCCTAATGATGGAACTAACTCCTGGGTTTATGTATGATTGACCACACTGACAACTACGTCCATGTGTAGGGTATACAGTACAGTTAATTAATGTGCAAAATAGCAAGGTTTGTGCAAAATATTTCTATATGTACAGATGGCAAAAAAGTGCTACCATGAAAAGTGCAAAATTGTGAATAAGTTCATTGAATGTGATTAAAAATAGTTACATAATAATTCAGAAGGCGTCCAGGGTACATGATACAGCTCTATGTCCAATACAGCTACAGATAGGCATTCAAACCCAAGGTTACATCTCTCAGTGGACAGAGGTTATTATAGATAGGTGTGGCAATCCTCCCCAGTGTTCAGGCCCTGTGGTACCTTAGTATCCAAAAGAATGATGTAGCGTGTTTCTAATTTGCGCAACAGGGACTCTCTATCTCCTCCTCTCCTCTGGGGAGGAACACAATCTATCACATAATATGACAAGAGGGAAGCATCTTTCCCATGGCACTTATCAAAGTGCCGAGCCACTGGGTATGAGGGGTCAACGTTGCATATGGCTCGCAGATGCTGAAGGATGCGCTTGTGGACTTGGGGCCTCGTACTGCCCACGTATCTTAGCCCACAAGGGCACTCCAAAACATAAACTGCAAATTCTGTCTTGCAGTTGAGCTTATGTTTAATCTTAATGGGAAATGGCGACAATGGTGTTTTAACTTCTGTTTTGCTAACGCCATTTTTACAAGCCTTACAACTCGAACACCTCAAAAAACCCTTGCTCTCATTTAGCCAGGTTCCCGTTACCACCTCAGGACTGCTGGATACCAAGCTGCCTTTCATCGACCTGGCTTTGCGGTAGGCTATACTGGGAAATTTAGGAATCACTGGACCCAAAATAGGATCTTCAGACAATAAGGACCAGTTCTCCTTAATCATTTTATAGATGCTATTGTGTTGGTTGCTATAACCCATAATCATCCTTATCACCTCTTGCGAGCCCTTGACCCGTGGTTTCAAGTTAGTCACTCCTGAGCCCAGGAGTGAAGTTCTGTCCATTCTGTTTGACTTAAGAATCGCCACATCTATAGCTTCGGATTTGTAGCCTCTGAGAAGGAAACGAGATTTACAGTGGAGTTGTGCCAGCCGGCACTCTTCCTCACTGCTGCAAATCCGCCTGACACGGAGCATTTCCCCATAGGGTACGCTCCGTATCAGGTGTGCAGGATGGTGGCTCCCGGCATGCAACAATGTGTTGCCCGCAGTAGGCTTGCGGTGCAATCTAGTTTGAAGACTGCCTGCCTGGACGTAAATCTCAACATCAAGGAACACTATAGAGGTTGCACTGATACTACTGGTGAACCGGATGTTAAGATCATTTTCATTCAGCTTATCAATGAAATCAATCACCTCCGTCTCAGTGCCCTCCCATACAAAGAACAAATCATCAATATATCTTGACCACAGTTTTACTTTGGAGTTCATAGTGGCAGAATGTTCTTGCCAGAGGACCTGCTCCTCCCAGTACCCCATGTGTAAACAGGCGTAACTGGGAGAGAAGCAGGCCCCCATAGCCACTCCCCTGGTCTGAAGAAAAAGCTGTTTGGCAAACAAAAACACATTGTTCTCTAAGCAGATTGCAATCATGTCTATCAGCATTTTAGAATGATCCTGGAAACAGTTTGGTCTCTTCCCAAGGAAATGCTGTACTGCTCTCATACCATCCTGGTGGAATATACTGGTATATAAAGAAGTGACGTCCATGGATACCAGTATATAGTTCGTATTCCATTTGAAATTTGCTAGTTTCCTTAGTAAGTCACTAGTATCCAAAATGAAAGATGGCAGGTTTCTCACAAAGTCTTGTAGAAAGAAATCAATGTATTTACTCATGTTCTCTAACAGGCTATTGCAAGCCGAGATTATGGGCCTGCCTGGAGGTTGTTGGTAACACTTATGAACTTTCGGAATGAAATAGATGACAGGTGTGACCGGAAAATCCTTCCTCAAAAATGTAAGTTCATCCATAGTGAGCAGGCCCTTGCTCCTCCAGGCTATCAGTGTAGAATATATTACATTCCTCGCCTGGAGAGCATCCTGTGGTGTGATGCGTTTGTAACAGTCCCTGTCATTGAGTTGTTTCAGGGCTTCCTCTAGGTACATCTTACGTGGCCATAAAACCACGTTGCCCCCTTTATCTGATTGTCGTATCACCACATGTTTGTTTGCACTCAGTTTTTTAATTAATTGATGGTATTCACTGTCCCTGTAATTGAAGCGTTTCGTTCTGTGGGCATTCTTAATCTGTAGCTCCTTCAATTGTATCGCCACTTTATCATGAAACAAATCCACATTATCTTTTATCATAAGTGGACAGAATTTGGACTTCGGTTTGAAGGGTGTTTTGCATGAGGCAGTGGCAGGTTCACCCCCAAGTATCATTGAGTTGTTAAGTTCTAGGGGAGATTCCTCCTCTTGAAGCTCGAAGAGTTCTTGCGTAAGAGCTGATCCAGTGGGTGTCGCAACATTCGTCGTTACAAAAGTCCCAGGGCTAGTCTCTACAGGTTGATCACTGCTAGTTGCCTCACTGTCCATTACTTTGTGCGAATTGTGATATTTCCTCAGTTTCAGTTTACGCACAAATTTGAACATATCGATCTTTGTAGTTGTGTAATCAAAATCCCCCCTTGGACTGTACGTTAAGCCTAACGCCAGAATGCTGGTTTCTTTAGGGGTTAGATCGATGTCAGTCAGATTGATGACAGAGTGTCCATTCTCATCAGCTATTGTACTAGCATTCAATCCTGTGATGGTACCGGCTGTGCCTTGCTGTGCTGCCAACGGGTACGCAGTCTCCTTGGAGTTCCCCTTGCGCTTGCGGCGTTTGTTGCTTTTGCGCCTCTCTGAGCGTTTCCGGTTGGCTTGCTGCCTGCGGGTGGCTGATTTGCTGAGCGCAATGTTAGTTTGCGATCCTGCTGGACCAACTCCAACTCCTGCCCTGGGGTGAATTTTCGAAACCCCGACCGTTGTTGTCGCCTTGCTTCTGTATCCGACTCACTATCGGGTTGTGAGCTATCCCCCGAAAATGAGGAAAGTTCTACCTGTTGTGGCGGTACAGTGGTGTCAGTTGAGCTTGTAGCAGCAGTGACAGATAAAGTTTTACTTTGTTTAATGCTGTCATACTTCCTTGCAAAAGTAAAGATTTGGCCATTTCATAGTCAAGTCTGTCTCGTATAAACTTAAAAGCTTTTCTCTTCTTAATAATGCCTTCCTCACGTGCTAATCGTGCATTCATTTCCGTTCTGTATTTGTCAAGTTCCGGAGTGGGAGGCAGTTTAAGTATTTCAGCTTCAATCATGTTGATTTCCTCTAAGAGCTTCAGTCTATCGCTCTCAGCGAACTGTACTAATATGGCCATCAAGCGTTTGGAATTTTCTAAATTGCAGAGTGCCCAAGCCTGTAACATAAGTGGGTCAGGCTGTTCGTAGGAGGGAGCTAGCATGATGCGCAGACCGCGCGGTACTCGCCCCACATCCAAATAGCCGGTCAAGGAAGTAAACTCCCACCATTTGGATAATTCTCTCTTGCTGCATTTCTCCAAACGCTTAAACAATTCTTTTGCTTCATTTCTCGTGTTACTAGCTGAGTTCCAGTTACGCGCAAAGAAGCCCTCGCTTCGTTTAGTTGGTTCTGGAACTGCTGGATCTAGGAATTTATCTGGGTTACCGGAATTACCAGAGCCCCCCTGCCAGTTCGGGACACGGTATGACGGTGTTGGGGTCATGCAGCCTCACACTGGGCAAGGTCATCTCAGCCTTACCCCCGTCCAAAGTCCGTTTCCCGATGACAGCAGGGTGAAGCGGTTGGGGACACAAGGGGACGGCGGTTTCCACTAACATGGGAATAAGGAAGGTTCCCCTCGCAAATCTGTGGATCCGCCCCACGCATCAGCCTCCAGACACATACATGAACATTGCATCCTGGGATTGGTAGGCGTTTGGACATTCAACGAACTACCAAGGCTGTTAGCGCTTAGGTATACACCTTTAAGGAGCGGGACACTGTGCCTCTTAACAGGAAGGGCTCTTATTTAAATTTGAGCCACACGAACCTTCCTGGAACATTTAACACCCCAGGCGCTGAGGAAGGCAGAGAACATGCCGAAATGCATTCGCCGAATGGGGAGGTTGGAGGACTGAGACTTACCCATGTGGTGGAATAAAGCCGTTTCCAAACTGTTCCCCTCTTGTGGTTTCTTCGCTTTGGCTTCGGTTGAGGTGTGGAGAAGAATATTACAGCACGGGTTCCAGTTACGCGCAAAGAAGCCCCCGCTTCGTTTAGTTGGTTCTGGAACTGCTGGATCTAGGAATTTATCTGGGTTACCGGAATTACCAGAGCCCCCCTGCCAGTTCAGGACACGGTATGACGGTGTTGGGGTCATGCAGCCTCACGCTGGGCAAGGTCATCTCAGCCTTACCCCCGTCCAAAGTCCGTTTCCCGATGACAGCAGGGTGAAGCGGTTGGGACACAAGGGGACGGCGGTTTCCACTAACATGGGAATAAGGAAGGTTCCCCTCGCAAATCTGTGGATCCGCCCCACGCATCAGCCTCCAGACACATACATGAACATTGCATCCTGGGATTGGTAGGCGTTTGGACATTCAACGAACTACCAAGGCTGTTAGCGCTTAGGTATACACCTTTAAGGAGCGGGACACTGTGCCTCTTAACAGGAAGGGCTTTTATTTAAATTTGAGCCACACGAACCTTCCTGGAACATTTAACACCCCAGGCGCTGAGGAAGGCAGAGAACATGCCGAAATGCATTCGCCGAATGGGGAGGTTGGATGACTGAGACTTACCCATGTGATGGAATAAAGCCGTTTCCAAACTGTTCCCCTCTTGTGGTTTCTTCGCTTTGGCTTCGGTTGAGGTGTGGAGAAGGATATTACAGCGCGGGTTCCAGTTACGCGCAAAGAAGCCCCCGCTTCGTTTAGTTGGTTCTGGAACTGCTGGATCTAGGAATTTATCTGGGTTACCGGAATTACCAGAGCCCCCCTGCCAGTTCGGGACACGGTATGACGGTGTTGGGGTCATGCAGCCTCACGCTGGGCAAGGTCATCTCAGCCTTACCCCCGTCCAAAGTCCGTTTCCCGATGACAGCAGGGTGAAGCGGTTGGGGACACAAGGGGACGGCGGTTTCCACTAACATGGGAATAAGGAAGGTTCCCCTCGCAAATCTGTGGATCCGCCCCACGCATCAGCCTCCAGACACATACATGAACATTGCATCCTGGGATTGGTAGGCGTTTGGACATTCAACAAACTACCAAGGCTGTTAGCGCTTAGGTATACACCTTTAAGGAGCGGGACACTGTGCCTCTTAACAGGAAGGGCTTTTATTTAAATTTGAGCCACACGAACCTTCCTGGAACATTTAACACCCCAGGCGCTGAGGAAGGCAGAGAACATGCCGAAATGCATTCGCCGAATGGGGAGGTTGGAAGACTGAGACTTACCCAAGTGGTGGAATAAAGCCGTTTCCAAACTGTTCCCCTCTTGTGGTTTCTTCGCTTTGGCTTCGGTTGAGATGTGGAGAAGGATATTACAGCGCGGGTTCCAGTTACGCGCAAAGAAGCCCCCGCTTCGTTTAGTTGGTTCTGGAACTGCTGGATCTAGGAATTTATCTGGGTTACCGGAATTACCAGAGCCCCCCTGCCAGTTCGGGACACGGTATGACGGTGTTGGGGTCATGCAGCCTCACGCTGGGCAAGGTCATCTCAGCCTTACCCCCGTCCAAAGTCCGTTTCCCGATGACAGCAGGGTGAAGCGGTTGGGGACACAAGGGGACGGCGGTTTCCACTAACATGGGAATAAGGAAGGTTCCCCTCGCAAATCTGTGGATCCGCCCCACGCATCAGCCTCCAGACACATACATGAACATTGCATCCTGGGATTGGTAGGCGTTTGGACATTAAACGAACTACCAAGGCTGTTAGCGCTTAGATATACACCTTTAAGGAGCGGGACACTGTGCCTCTTAACAGGAAGGGCTTTTATTTAAATTTGAGCCACACGAACCTTCCTGGAACATTTAACACCCCAGGCGCTGAGGAAGGCAGAGAACATGCCGATATATATATATATTCACTGAAAAAACCATAGGTTATAGACCATATATAGTTAGGGATTAGCATTTAAAAAACCTTATTTTACTCACACAAAACCATTGAAATTCCATATATAGTTAGTTGCACTAACTATATATCGCGCACCCGCAATCCACTGCTGATGATGTCACATATTACATCATTCATGACATGGTCAGTGACATCACTGATGACATCACTGATGACATCTCAAATGACATCACTGATGACATCATCCAGTGACTGTGTGTTTCTGTAAAGTTTAAATATGTTTTACATATTGAAGAATGAGTAGATGTAGAAGTGTCTGGATGAAGGATTTAGTAGGTGCGTGACTGACTGTATGAGTGAGTGATTACATGTGTCTCACTGAGTGCATGGGTTAGTGACTAAACTGTCTTAATTTGTGCATCATTATGTCTGTTGTTCTGTAAACTGCTGCATGTGTTGGTCAGTAGCTATATGAGTAACTATATGGGTTATTGATTGATTGCCCAAGTATTTGTATGGGAGACTGAGTGTGTGTGTGGCTGGCTGGGAGGTGTGTGACTCTGTGCAGATCAATGTGTACTTGTATCAATGATTGTATAAGAGAGTAAGTATGTGTTAGTATATGTTTCAAAATGTAAGGTGCTCTATGTTTAACTGTATAGATTAGAAAATGGAAGTGTGATTGATTATTTACAGGACTGACTAGGTGTGTGAGTAACTCCATGGATGAGTGACAGAGTGTGAGAGTCTGTATAGGTGTATGAGTGCATATGATAGTGTTGTAAAGATGAGTGATTGTATGTATGAATGATTGTATGGGTAAATGAGTGAATGTGTGTGTAAACATAGGAATCACTAAGTGCGTATGTAGTAACTAGTATTGGTGTGTCAATGGTTTCAAAAATTATACTCTGTATTTAACACTGGGTGTAACAGAGGTTATATTAAAGTGTGAGGAGATGCATTGTATTGTCACATGAATGATATCATCAGTGATGTGGTCATTGATGTCAAATGAGATGTCATCAGTGATGTCATCAGTGATGTCATTTGAGATGTCATCAGTGATGTCATTTGAGATGTTATCAGTGATGTCATTTGAGATGTCATCAGTGATGTCATTTGAGATGTCATCAGTGATGTCATCAGTGATGTCACTGACCATGTCATGAATGATGTAATATGTGACATCATCAGCAGTGGATTGCGGGTGCGCGATATATAGTTAGTGCAACTAACTATATATGGAATTTCAATGGTTTTGTGTGAGTAAAATAAGGTTTTTTAAATGCTAATCCCTAACTATATATGGTCTATAACCTATGGTTTTTTCAGTGAATTTTCAAGGTTTTTTAAATGCTAATTCCTAACTATATATGGTCTCTAACCTATGGTTTTTTCAGTGAATTTCAATGGTTTTTTAATAGCAAATATCATAAGCTGTCGAATGTCAAGTACGTGGTAAGTAAAATATTTTCGTGTTTATGCACACTGATCTGCTTTGAATGCTGCCCCCCTCCCCCTCATTTCTATTAGGAGTACTCTCTCTTTGCAGATAGTGAAGGGTAGTTAACGCAGGCCTTTGCCCCCGTTGTAATCCGTCGTGCCTGCTTCTCTCTCCATTTGATTGATTGTTATCCAAGCATTTACTGTTTTAGAATTGGTTCTCTTTGGTTCATTCTCTATTTACAAACAAGCACAGAGTCGCAATACTCTGTTTAGTCTTTGCAGATAGCGAAAAATCGTGTAAAAAAACAAAAGGAATCGAGCAAAATCAGTAGGCCACTAATGGGATCTCTTTTTGACCTCGCTAAAATAGAAACATTAGGAACAACCCCTCATGACAAACACAAAACTATTGAGATGAACTGAACTCCACACCATGATGGCTGCAATACAGCTCGGCTCCGCCACCCACCCCGCCCAAAATAACGATAAACTCTATGCAAATATTACAGATATATACAACACACCAGCAAAGTAACAGGGTAAAACATTTTATTAAACAACTATTTACATAACTATTTTATACTTTTTGTTGCCCGATCCGGCTAGCTCAATCGATCGAGCATGAAACTCATGCACTCTGATGGTTCAAAGTTTTGAGGAGTGCTTGTAACACTGTCTGAAGCCTATTTGCACTTGCTTCAGCTTCACTATTCTCAAAGTAAAGTGGGGGCTGTTTGAGGACGTGACTGCATTTGTGAACAATGTAATGCGGTGCCACCCTGAACCGCTTGACGGAGGCCCCCGAGGGACGGTGTGATGGCGCGGACTCGGAGGGAGCGCTTGGCTCCGGCTCCCTCCCCAAGTCGTGTTCTCCTGGTGTAGCCTGAGATCGTCCCCGACATAGGTGGCCGGCTCCCGGGATCAAGCGGAACTTTTTGCCTTTTGGTAACTCTTCCATTCTTGACCTTGTCCCACAATCCGTTTCACCTAAAGACACGCTGTAGTGGGGCGCCCCTTTACCATTTCAGTTGCCATTCCGCCCGCTTTTGCTACACTGTGCCTCTTCCGCTATTCAGCTGTTTACCGCCCGCTCTTTCGACTACAGCGTCTCGCTCACCATGTAGTTGAGTTGCTCCCGCTCTTGCGGTGCAGCGATAGCCGGCTGCCACAGTACTCTCAAAATGGCGGCCGGCTCTTCAGATTTGGGCGTGGTCCACTAAAATTGCCCTGCGACACCTTGGAACTCGGACGCTTGTCTGCTAGAGATTGGGCTCCATTCTCGAAAGCGTCCCCTCAGCCTTGAAGATTCTACAAAAGTCTTGGGGGCCCCCGACTCCCGCAGGCTTCTGGTGGGGAGCGGCTAGCATTATTGCTCGTGGAATGGCCACGACGGAGCTACGAAATGGTGCTGCTCTCATGCTAACGCCAGCTTCAGTCTGAAACATCCAGAAACACTGTAGACTACCAATTCGATCAGTTCCGGTAGCGCCCCAACGTGACCCGGTAGAGAAGAACTAGCCCTCCCCTCTTTGACTGATGGTTCTTGTTGCCTGTCCCTTCTGTTGTCATTTAACAGAACTATTTAGCCTGCTGAAAGGGGTTGTGTTCCGACCGCTGGTTGGTGGAGACATTTTGACTATATTCTGGACCTGCGTTGTCGCGTAATGCGTCATATGACGCGCCGCGTTAGCGCATCCGGAAGTGATCCGGGGCGCGACGCGCAGCGCGTAACGTAAGCATAACAGGTCATGTGACTTGTTAATAAAACATTTCATTGGTTCATTTTACTTTTCTTATTCTAATGATGAAAGGCTTGGTCATATGACCTAAAAATTACGCTTTTTATTACTTTCGAACATTATTTTTTCTTAAATATATGTTATAATGTTCCAGGCTAATGTACTTTCCCGGAAAATTTACAACTGTCCTGCAAGTAAAATATATTCCTTTTTCGAGAAAAAGGGCGTTTCTTCGTCCCATGACGGAGCCGTTGAGCAAAAGAGGGTCGGCCTGCTGTCTTAGTCGCCGATACGCCTGAATATGAGATTCTTATAGATCACTTTATGTTGCAGGAGTAGAAAACACAACAGCCCTTGACCATTTATCTTTACTGCGTTCCTGCGTATTATACCTTTTACCCTTCATGTAATTGGTCTGCTTTATTTCACTTGCCTTTTACTGATTCTAAAACAGTGACTATTATTAAAAACTTTACCAATGTATATACTACTACCATGTTTTCTTTTAAAAACCTTTATTGTGAAAATGTCATTATACAAATACGGGCCTATAACCACGTGGGCCGGCCACGGAGCAAACTGTAATCGTATATGATGAGTAGACATTTACACTGTAGAGGAACGTAACGGGCGGGCCATTAGGTTGCAAGAACTAAAGTGTCTAACAGTTGCGGAATCGGTGGACGTACATTTTATAATTAAAATACGACAGGGCCAGTTACAATAAAATTATCTAGATATACATTTGCGGGCAAGTACCATGGGTGACGTTAATTCGAACTTTTAATAGTACAGTAATCAATAACACATCAGAACTTAATATCAATAGGGATATCGAAATATTCAATCTATTCTCGTCCCCGCCCGCCATGTGCTTCAAAACTGCATACGTATCTCGTGATATCAAGGTTGTGCAACCAGTACACAACAAGGAGTTACGAGTCCCATTTATTCCGGCACCATTTTGGGCGAGGACGGGCAGGTCCAGGATATAGTCAAAATGTCTCTACCAACCATCGACTATGATGATGTTCATATGCTGTATTTATTAGAGTAACACTCATCTGTCCACATGAAATTAATTTGCCACAATCTAAACATGTCATTTTAATCTTTCCAAAGTTCCTCTAAATATTTGGGACCGTTTCCCTTGCCTCTGATGCTGTCAGTGCCACTTCTTTGATGAATGTACTGGCAGGTCGGGGGTTCTCCTCCAAATCTCTCTTTTATGCAGCACTATAATTAATCGGTGCCACCTCTCCATATGACGATGCATGGTATAGTTACCATAACTATATTTTTTTTCGGTTCCTCTGGAGAGTACATCGTGGCAGATGAAGCGTGTAACGTACCGGGCATTTACCTTTTTTTGCATGTAGAGGAAAGGAAAAAAAATTCGAGCGTCCGAGTTCTAAGGTGTCCCAGGGCCATTTTAGTGGACCAGGCCCAAATCCAAAGAACAGGCCGCCATTTTGAGAGTCCTGTTGCAGCCGCCTGTCGCTGTAGCATCAAGAGCGGCCGAAACTCAGCTGAATGGCAACTGAAACGGTAAAGGGGCGCCCCACTACAGCAGACGAGCCTCCACCTAGGAAGGCCCGTTCACGCCGCCTCCCCCCCCCCCCTTCGGGCACCCCACGCCGTTATTCGGAGCAGGATTGTAGGATGGCCACACCAGTACGGCAACTTGCTAGACACCACCTCGGTGCCTACCGAATCTCAGCGCCTTGTGGTGTCTTCTATTCAGAAAACATTGTTGTGCTGCCTTCGACCTATTCGCCGCAAGTGCGCACGCAACTCAGCTGCATAGCTTGCTAGACACCACCTCGGTGCTAACCGAATCTCAGCGCCTTGAGGTGTCTTCTATTCCGAAAATATTGTTGCGCTGCCTTTGGCCCCATTCGCACATCGGTCCGCTACTGACGCCATCTCACAGGCCAACGGGGCGCCCCACGCCGACTTTCAGCATTGTAGGATGGCCACACCAGTGCGGCAACTTGCTAGACACCACTCGGTGCCATCCGGATCTTGGCATCTCAGCGCCTTGTGGTGTCTTCTATTCAGAAAATATTGTTGCGCTGCCTTTGGCCCCATTCGCACATCGGTCCGCTACTGCCGCCATCTCACAGGCCAACGGGGCGCCCCACGCCGACTTTCAGCATTGTAGGATGGCCACACCAGTGCGACAACTTGCTAGACACCACCTCGGTGCCATCCGGATCTTGGCATCTCAGCGCCTTGTGGTGTCTTCTATTCAGAAAATAATGTTGCGCTGCCTTTGGCCCCATTCGCACATCGGTCCGCTACTGCCGCCATCTCACAGGCCAACGGGGCGCCCTACGCCGACTTTCAGCATTGTAGGATGGCCACACCAGTGCGACAACTTGCTGGACACCACCTCGGTGCCATCCGGATCTTGGCGCGTTGTGCTGCCTTCGGCCTATTCGCACATCGGTCCGCTACTGACGCCGCCTCACGTGCCAACGGATTTTCTACGCTTTTTATACCCTATGCCGCATAACAGGTCATGTGACTTGTTTATAAAACTTTTCATTGGTTCATTTTACTTTTGGTTTCCTAATGATGGAAGGCTTGATCATATGACCTAAAAATAACACTTTTCATTGGATGAAAACTTTTTTTTTTTCCCAAACGATGAAAGCCCCACCTTGTTTCTGGATGTTTCAGACTGAAGCTGGCGTCAGCATGAAAGCACCACCATCTCGTGGCTCCGTCGTGGTCATTCCGCGAGCAATCATGGCAGCCGCTCCCCACCGGAAGCATGCAGGAGTCGGATCCCCCAAGACTTTTGTAGAATCCTCAAGGCGGAGGGGACGCTTTCGAGAATGGGGTCCAAGACCTAGCAGACAAGCGTCTGATTTACAAGGTGTCCCAGGGCCATTTCAGTGGACCAGGCCCAAAAAGGAAAGAGCCTGCCGCCATTTTGAGAGTCCTGTGACAGCCGCCTATCGCTGCACTGCAAGAGTGGGCGCAACTCAGCTGAATTGCGGATTTTGACACAGTGGACCAAAAGCGGACGGAATGGCAACTGAAACGGTAAAGGGGCGCCCCACTACAGCAGACGAGGCTCCACCTGGGGAGGCCCGTTCACGCCGCCTCCCCCCCCCCCCCGGGGCGCCCCACGCCGTTATTCAGAGGGCGGCAACTTACTGGACATCACCTTGGTGCCATCCACATTTCAGCGCGTTCTGCTGCCTTGGAACTATTCGCACAACAGACCGCTACTGACGACCCACCCCCGGGACGCCCCACGCCGGATACCCAAATCAGTGCGGCACCCAGGCAACATCACCTGGGTGCCGTCCAGAAATCTGGACGTTGTGCTGCCTTGGGACTATTCGCACAACCGACCGCTACTGACCATTGTTCCTTCTTTTTCCCTAAAAATGTTTAAATGTTTTTACTGTTTTTGTTTTGTTGTATATATTTATTAGTTATTAAAGTTTTATAATCCTACTACTTTGTTGGAGTGCTATATATTTTTAATGTGACACATAATTGTAAAAACTTTGATGTACAAAGAGTCATCCCTGGAATCTTCCGCTTCAGGCTCGGTCCCCTCCCCAATCACAATACAGGATGGTTTTCAGATAGTAGGAACGCGTGTGGTGTGACGGATCTCATCGGGTGTGGGCCTTGATCTACTATAACTCTTTAGAAGAGGGGTGATTCTTTACAGCTGGGGCCATAAACTACATCTGCAAGGCTAGCTGATAGCCTGGGACCGGCCTGGACAATCGGACACAGAGGAAGAGGAGTGTCAGAGGGTGCGGTAGTGAATAGGGCGAAAGGGAGGTGTCGGGCGGGCACAGGGTGTGATTCTCAGGGAAGAGCAGCGCAGATGGGGGGAGGTTTATTGCCCATGCATAAGACAGAGAGCGGGGGTGACCAGTGCCTGGGGGAGATGCTTGCGAGGGTGGGGAGCCATGCTAAGGATCGACAGCGTGCAGAGAGTGGGTCTGGTCAAGTCATCTAAAATGGCTGCCGTGCACGACAAAAGTGTGGCATTTGAAAAAAGGCAAGATGGCGCAGACAATGTTTTTCAACACTTCCTGATTTCCTTCGAATCGAACGTTAACAGACGTTGGGGCATATTACCAAAGTTAAGCGATATTTATCCCTAACGATGCTTAGCAACGAATTTTTTACCGCTAAGCATCGTCAGAAATTATCGCAGATAAACCTTGCTATTATCAAGGTTTATCGCAAATGCGATAAAAAACGGCCGCAATGCATTAATATCGCTGAAAAGTCAGCGATATTCATGCATTACCGAGCTAATGCTCTTAGCCATGTTATCCACCTCCCATTGGATAACATGGCTAAGAACTGCTCAGGGCAGGTGTTACTTTTTGGAGTCTCCAAAAGTTGGTAATAGGAGATAGCGATGTTAGCGACTGTTTCCAGTCGCTAACATCTTGGCATGCCCACTTTGCATGTCATTAGTGATAAATATCACTGACATGCAAAGTGGGGCCCAAGATGGTCGCTATCTCCTACTAGCGGTCGCTAACTGGTGTTAGCGACAGCTAGGTAATACGGAGATAATTTTATCTCCGCTTTCTTGGCTTTTAAAGCCAAAAAAGCGGAGATAAACCCCCTTGATAATATGCCCCGTTATCTCTCCCACACTACTGGTCCCCCTGGGCTTAAACGCCGAGATGGTAGGGACTGCATCCCGTGAAGATAGGCCGAGACGTCACTCAGCAGAAAAAAAAAGTAAAAAAAAGTCTATAAACATACAATAAGTTAAAAGTCAATCATTCTTCATTCCTTGTAGTACGCTCCCCAGTCCGCTTCCCGTTACGCTAACCGGGCGCACCCCACCAAAAAAACGTTTTTTTGGTTTTTTTTTTGCCCCGCGGAGCCCTTTTAAAGCCTCCACATCAAACCTATGGGGTCAGGGAGGATCTACTATGCCCCCTTATGGTCATTTGCCCCTTCGCTTTGGCCTCCTCTTGTCTCTCGATCCTACCGAGAGACAAGATGGCGGCCGCTACGGACTGTTTGGAATGTTTACAGACGCCGGAGAACCAATCAGCTTTGCTTCACAAAGCTCCGTAACGCGAAAAGTACGCGAAGTGGAGCGCTGCCCGGAGCGCTGTTACAGATATATATCTTTTTTTTAACGTTAATTTCTCAAAATCCACTGGAGCACATATATTGAGACCTAGCAAAGGCACATCGGGCTACCAGTCCCTACAATTTTGCCAAGTTTCGTGCAAATCCATTCAGCCGTTCGATTATTATTATTTTTTATTTTTTTGCCCCGCGGGGCCCTTTTAAAACCTCCACATCAAACCTAGGGGGTCAGGGAGGATCTACTATGCCCCCTTATGGTCATTTTCCCTTTCGCTTTGGCCTCCTCTTGTCTCTCGATCCTACCGAGAGACAAGATGGCGGCCGCTACGGACTGTTTGGAATGTTTACAGACGCCGGAGAACCAATCAGCTTCGCTTCACAAAGCTCCGTAACGCGAAAAGTACGCGAACTGGAGCGCTGCCCGGTCCGCTGTTACAGATATATATCTTTTTTTGAACGTTAATTTCTCAAAATCCACTGGAGCACATATATTGAGACCTAGCAAAGGCACATCGGGCTACCAGTCCCTACAATTTTGCCAAGTTTCGTGCAAATCCATTCAGCCGTTCGGGCTAAAAGTGAGGCCAACCGCCCTATGGAAAACTCAATGTTAAAAACACGTTTTGGGACCCCCCTTTTTTCTCGGCCCCCCCCTTGACGAAACCCCCCCAAATTTTCAGGAGCTGCTCAGAAACAAAATGTTCCATTTTCCTGAAAATTTCAGCCAATTCCGTCCACAAACGCCAAAGTTATTAGACATAGAATTTTCAAAAATCCCATAGAGAAAACATCCTAACTATATATACCTACTGGCGACCGCCAGTAGGTAATATATATATATATATATATATATATATATATATATATATATATATATGTATATATACATATATATATATTAAACACATATAGGTACGGTATAACCCACTTTCACATAAGTCACCCTTTGATAATCTTCCCGGGATGCATTCATTCTTAAGTCGTCATTACAATGGTATAAGTTCTAGTTCGGCTTAACACACTGGCTTATGTCACAATAAGTATCCTTTAAGAATGTGCAGTTCATTATATATTTAAAAAATAATAATAATAATTGGGAAGCATATTGTTGCATCTTAATTTTTGGTTCCACACCCTGAACGATTTAGTAACTTAGGCAAGTGAAACAACTGAAGTGAAAAGATTATGTTCAGTAGATGTAGTGGTCTTTTAAACTATACAAACATAGCATCCGATTTGGAGCCAAGATCAGTTTCTCAATATATTCATTATTTTCACTATTCCTCTCATATAATCCTCTCATAGAATTGCTTTCTTGAAAGTGCTGTGTTCTCTGGGATCTCTGAAAATTGCAGTCTCTTCACTTCTGATGTGATTTTGTTTTTGTTCAGCAAGGAATACCTCATTGTTGGACGCTTTTAATTGGCAATAGAGAACCGGAGTCCAGAGTATATTTATTGAGGTTTCGTACAGTTGAGCTCTAAAGAGGGCTCCAGGGTGAGACACCTATTATTGGGAAGAGACAGCAGCTGCCTATGAGTAAAGGATAATGTAGTCTGTTTTGTGGAGTGGCATGACTTGCAGGGAAAAGTACATGTTTTCTTTCAATTTTAAAAGAAGTTGATGCAGACTGAAGAGTAGCCAGTGGGTAGCAACATGCATGAAAATATGCAGTGCCCGTGAAAACTTTGAGTGATTTAGCCTGTTAATGCTAGGCTAAGCTTACCTTTGTAACCATGCCATCCTACCTTTTGTAATGTCAAGTCTGCATATTTCAGCCTGGAAGGCAATTGTGTGTTGTGTTCCTCAGGTTGCTCTAAGTGCCTGTAAGCTTGGTAGAACAACAACAGATTACCGCTGGTGGCCTCTGAGATTCCCGTGATGAGTCTGTTAAAGATGACTTCCATGGTGTTGACTTGCATGTGGGAACTAATCATATGTTCCTACTTGCCTTTATATACTTTCTTGTTAGTGTAGCAAATAATTCATATTTTAGAAAAGTTTTTTAGAGCTATCTAGGGCTCTGTTGGTGTTCAATGACAATTAGGCAGAGTTATTTGCCACAGTATAAATGTTAAGCAGTTTTCACAATTGCTTGGAATGGTCAAGGGGCAAAGATAACCTACTTTGTGATATGACAAAAGGCTTTAAGCTCAGTTCAAGCAATGTCCCTCCATCTTCACCCCAAATCCCTGGTTACAAAGGAAAGACTTCCACTGATACAATTCAGACTAAAACGACTTCATAATATTCTGGACCTTCCTAGTTTGATTTATCAACTCATGATATCCAGGGTATCTTTCCAAACCTATAAAACCTGGTTTCTGCACTGTTGCTGAGAAGGAATCTTGATGTGCAAATGTTCTGGCGGATGATTTTTTTATTTAGCCAAGGCATGCTATCATTGGTACAACAGCATCAACTGTTGCATGGCTAAACACTTATAAGGTCCCAAAGGCGAGACCTATTGGCTATGCCAATGCTTGTTTGAATAACCATACAGAAGGACAAGAGCGCTATAAAAATGTTATACAATTGATACCACTACAGTGACAAAACTGTGATATCCAGTTCCCTGTGATTGTATATTTGCCAAGGACCCCTTCAACACCTGCATGTCTTTGTTTCAGAACCTGATGAGGCATCTCACTGCACCAGGCAGCATTTGGATAGGCAGACCCGCACCATGATGACAATTAGACGGTGTGATATGAAGGACACTGGGCCTACGGCCATGCACATGCTGTAGAACATTGAGGGATATCTTGTATAATGGAATGGCTATGGTGTTTGAAAGGGTGCCCTTTGGAGTATGTCCAGAGAAAACACACTGGAAAGTAATCATTTGCGCTGTATAAAGGGTTGGAATGAGTGATCCAATGGAGTCCAGTGAGAAAGTAGATCCTACAAGGACAGACATGGGGAGGTAGAGTCAACTTTATGGAGGTGGACTGCTAGGGGGCTGTGCATTCAGTAAGGAGAACTCCCTGTATGGATAGAAGTACTAAGGATCCTAAATCCTGGAGGCATGTTTCGCCCTCAATGAGTAAGATGCAAGTCGCCTTAGTTTCTCTACCAGTCAGATATTGGTTCAGCCCAGTCTCTCCAGCTTTACATGCACGTAATGTGTGGCTTTTGCAAATAGTTGGTTCAATATTGCAACTTTTAGTTAAAAATCTCTTTATTTAGTTTTTTGCGTGAAGAACAAACATCCAGAGCTTTCGAAGACATGCAGATAAATCATACATTCAGTATCACTTATAACCACCGAGAACTGGGTCAGGGCCGGACAGCTGCCCGGCCAATAATGCTTCTTTCTGGTTAATGTGCATAGTAGGCTTGGGGATCCCCTCGTCCAGCCGATAATTTTTGTCTAGTCCACTGGTCCTTAAGACAAAGATCCTCTAACATTCGCCAACCATCCTGTGCTCTACCCTCTCTGCAATATAGCAGTTATTGGCACCACCACACCAGGGAAGCATTACGCAGGAGTTGGTAGCATCATTCTATGAATACCTCTGGCCAGATTGTACCGAGTGTAGGCAGCATGATGCCTAGGATACCCCAGTATGTCAAGAATTACCACTGTTACGCTGAGTCTGCAACGAATTTCTTATAAAAGTTAAAGGCCATTATTTAAAATATTGTCTCAAATATATGCACCACTCAAGATTTTTTCATACCCAAGGCATTTAATGAGGTAAGGAAAAAACAACCCCCTGTTGTATATTACAAGGATACTGCAAGTCACTGAGGAGTTCCAGTACCATATAGAGGAATGAGGCCGAATGCTGAGTTCTTTTATAAGGCTCTAGAACTCAGACAAGACTTCCAATACCCTTATGTACGGCAGGGGTCCTTTATCCCATATAACACATGATCACACCATTACCTTTCTCACAAATTACTTAAAACCTTGATGCATAGCTCTTTCGTATGAAAGAGAGAGCATTTGCAAACAAGAAAAATACAAATAGAACCCCTAGTGCAAAAGTAAACACATCAAAAACTGTTTTTGCAACTAGATATTAGAAACAGTTCAATACAAGTCTTTTTTTTAAAGATGCAGTATCTCGGAATGTTTACAACATGCAGAAAGATTCTAACTTTTCTATAATCATCTAAGGACTGCAAAAATAAACATGTTCTTTCTGCTTGTCACTGCAAGCTGGAAAAAGAGCGGAATTAATAAAAGCAACACAGCTGCTCCATGCCCTGAACTGGCATTCACCTCGGCAGCTGGTTCTGGCAACAGGCATTGTCACTTCAGAACTGAACTGCTAAAACATATTACAGTGGAGTTCTGACATCTTTTCTTTATAATCGACAACTGAATGTGTCTCAAGTCACTGATTATAAAGAAATTAGAGATGTGCATTTATTCAGGGATTGCGGAGTCCCGTGTAATTTCCTCATTATAAAGCAAAACCAAAGGAGATGATGGACGGAGTGTTTAACATTGCAAGCACTCACCCCCAGTCAACTGATCTAGGTTCAATCCATCACCATTTAGACATCGCCATATGCAAATCAGTCTGACCCTGAGCCTCATGGGAACAGTCCAGCTCGAACTGCCAAGCAATGTCTTCCACGGATCGGAAGCAAGCATCCTCGGACCGGTTTCTGGCTAATCAGCCGTCATCAGCCAGGCTAGCTTGAATCCAGTGGCAAAGTGAGCAAGGGAGCCACGTCTGGGCATACACTGCCAACTTAGGGCGAACAAACTAAAACCAAAGGGGATTATGGGCAGAGTGTTGAACATTGCAAGCACTCACCCCCAGTCAACTGATCTGGGTATAATCCATCACCATTCTTTAGCTCACTCCGCCACCCCAGTTCCTCATTTCCTCATTATAAACAACTGCTCATCTCACTTTAATACTTGGATCTCATAAAGAAGTAGGACTAAACAAGACATAAAGGTTAACCATGTTAAACGTAAAATGAACTGTTAGATGTCCTCAGCTAAGGCTGTGTGTGCTAAACATTAATTTTTGATGCCTCCTTCTAGGACTACTTTTAGATCTACAAAGGTGTATGAAAATATAGACTCTTTTCAACTTCTACTCTTCATTTAAGGGATCAGCAGGAACTTTAGTAGCCATGTGCTCCTAATAGAGAGTGCAGAGTTTGCACTCATATTCAACAAGGCATGTTGTGGATGGACAACATTTGCTGGATCCGGTATTTTGGACGAGGAAGACATAAAACATTGACTGATTTACTTTAAGAGGCAGGCCTCAGTGAAATAATTTTCCTTAGTTTTTCTAGAACCAAGTTACATGAGAGCATGAGCTTGGCTATTTTGGATTTAAATGATAGTAAGTATTCAAATGCAATTCCTGCATTCTGGACCTGCTAAACAGGAACCAGAGTAGTGCAGATGGATGATGGTCATCGTGATCTGGACCAGATTGAATTTGAGGTCACAAAAATAAGGATCTTGTTCTTCTCCATGTTCTACCTGGCAACAGTTACAATGGCAATTGATGCAAAACTGTATCACTTAAACTCATTAATTAGGCGGGCCCAGGTTTTTGTAAAGGATAAGCAATATAATGCCAGTGAGATCCGATAGTGGAAAATCTATCCACCTTACCAGATATAATGCAAACAATCTTACGTGATATAAAAACAAGCGCGAGCGACACGCAGTAGTAGGCACGAGGGGCAAAATACCTACAACATACCATCCTGTGTTTACTATTGCCAAGCTACAGCCTCCCAGCCTAGATCGAGCATCGCAGGAACAGACGGTCAATCAGAAAGCATCCCTGCCGCATTCAAATGATAATGGGAAGTCAAACAATGACAGGAGTCAGCTGTCCAGGAAAAATAAAAAAAACGCCTCCAGAAACTAAATATAAATGAAACAACAATAGGAATGAAATACTCATAATTGCCACCTGCATCCCAGAGCATACAAATCCTATATCTCCTGAACCAGTCCAACCAAAACAAGAACATAAGCCATTCCCTATCTTCATACAAAACGTCTCTGGTAAGGAATTTATCAATCCACAAAGTGAACCGTTAGTACTCCAGTTGGTAGTCAACATATCAACTGATAATATTGAATCCGCCCCACTGAATCCAGGACTGGAGCATACAGATCATCATAACACAAGAGAAGTGGGTAGTGGGCACCAGATAGCCAGGGGTGCACTCTGGAGCAGCCCATCAAAACAATAGTTACAAAAAGAGATACAGTCAAAAGAAATGGAATCATTGCAACAAATTTCACCATCACTTTAGACAATGCCGCGAATGAAATTAAAATTGAAATAAACAAAGGCCATGGGGGATTCATCTTTCAACAAAGCATGGTAAAGTGGGATATTCCCAGGGACCAGCGGGGGACATCGATCAGCCCCACACCCAGGCCACTTAGGACCATGAATGCTTCAACTATAATCACAAATACAAAAACATACTAAGGATTGCCAGATGTCGGAAAAGAGGGTAATACTGGAGATGCCTGTGATAGGAATTAAGATAATTTAATTACACACTGAATATGTATCTCAAAGAAAATAAGACATTCTAAGACTGGCAACCAAACTACTAGGTCTTGAAAACTTGAGATCAAAGGATATGGAATACCTAGCTTTTAAACCCCTGGGGCACAGAGAAAGGAACAAATGAACTGAGATCTGCTTTAAAGAGATAACGTTTGCTTCAAGCTTTATAAACCTTAAAGAACAATTGTCCAGAGAGATAGCCCATGTTTTTAAACTCACCCGCTCCTAACCCATGCCAGTCTAGCAAGAAAAAAAACCTGGTGCCTTAGCACCCCCTCTTGCAATCAAACTGCTCCTGGTTGGCCGGCTTCCTAAATTGCCATTACCCACCCTACCATCCCAATGTGGCCGGCAACCCAGTGGAGGCCTCTCAACTCAAATAAAGAGTGATCTTGCTGTAAATTCTAATATAATCTGGGTAGGAAAAGGAGACACTCTCTCATAGTAAAAATTCACTAACCTAAAAGCAAAAGTGACCTTTCAAACCCTCTTCTAATTATTGGAAATATCTATTTACATCCAGCGCTGGCTAGGAAAAGCAAGACTGCAAGTCTATTTCTTGGACAATTTGAAAATCTGCAAGCTGAATATCCTACAACTCCACTACTAATTGGAGGGGATTTCAACACAAATCTACTCATAAAAAATACTAGCGAAGAATGAAAAGAATGGGAGGATGAATACTGGAGTATCCCATTTGGTGCCAATTTGATGAATGCCCTAGAGGCCCTAGGAAGATCGGAACAAGAGAGAGGAGGGTATGCTGACAGCCAGAAAACAAAATATTTAAGGAAGAAGTTAACTAAGGCACTGACATAAAAGTCGGACTCCTAAAGGAACTCAAGAAAAAAATAAGAAAATGAAAGCAAGTATATAGCAGGCAGCTATGGGCAAACAATAGGTCAAATAACAATCTAACATGGGCTAAGCTACATGCTGCACCTAAGAAAAAAGACTCTAATACAATTTGGGGGCTAGTGAATAAGCTCACCAAAACTTAAAGCCAAAAAGTCCGCCATATAACAGCAAAAGAGTGGGCCAATCATATAAAGCAGCTTTACTGCTCCACCACTGGCCTCAAAGAGGACCCCCTCCTGCAGGGGTAACAAACATGAGGCATGCCCCATAGAAGAGGACAGCTCACTCGCCCTAGTTTATGAGATCCTCAATGGGCACCAACTTGAGCCTCGGCAAGCACTGAAATCTGGCAACCATAAAGCTCCCTGGGTGAAGGAAAAGAATTCTGTAAGAACTTCAACTGGCATTAGCATTAAGCGACCCACAAGAAAGGTTGAAGCAGCCCTAAGTACCATCAGATCGACCAGGGCACCAGGGCCCAACGAGCTACCTGCAGCATTATTAAAAGGTGATTTGAACCTCTGGATGCCCATCTTAACCCAGATAGTCTTGCAAAGCTGAAGGGGCTCAACTTTAGTGCACATACACAAAAAGGGGGACAGAACCTTACTTGTAAATTATCAAATGATAGCACTGCTCGATGTCGAAGGGAAATGCTATGCCAACCTACTATATGAAGAGCTTGAAATGTGGGCTACAGAGAAAAAATGTATCCCATGGTTACAAACCAGTTTCCAAAAACACTGTCACATAGAGGATAATCTTCTAATCTTTTTTTGTCTGATTGACAAAACGTGGAGTCTCAAGGCCTTCCCTTCAAATGCAGCTTTCATCAATTTGACCAACGCTTTTGACAATATTCCCAGAGGTAGACTATGGGAAACGTTAAAAAAGTAGCAGATACCATCACATCTCCTAATGGCAATAGTATCACTATACAGCAATACCTGGTCCGAGACAAATTAACAGCAAACTGGGTGACGTCAGAAACAATCTCCACTGATAAAGGGTTGAAACGGCTGTATATTATCTCCTCTGCTTTTTAATCTGTATATGGCAGACCTGGAAAAACCATATGGTAGTAACAAGATTTGGCCACCCCAATTGGCAAAGCGGAAAATACAAATTCTGCAATAGGCTGCCGATATGATAATACTTGACAATACTCAAATCGGCCTTAAGAGATCACTGGATGCTCTAGAACAATATTGCCTAGTAAATGAAATTACCATCAGCTTGAAAATACAAAATCAATGATCTTTGGCAGGCGCATGGTCAAAAAGAGCGTCTGGTCGATTGGGGGCTCAAGAGCTGAAAGAAAAGCAAGTTTTAAGTACCCCAGAGTCACATTGGATGGAAGAGGGGACTAGAACGCCCCGCTGGGCTCCTTGAGAATGACTGCAAAACATATGACTTGCAAGATGGACCAGCTAAAAGGAAGTGTTGCAAGCCAAAATACAGAGGCCATTCTAATGGTGATAGCAGCTAAGGTGATGCTAGCCCTGACATAGGGTGCTATAATATGTAAAGATGATCCCCACGATTAGCTAGACAAACAGCAATGCATCTGCTATCGACGTATATTTGCTCCGCTCCTCCTGACTGCACTAGCCAGTCACAAATTAGGCTAGAATTTAAATTTCCAAAGCAGGATCGCGTCCTAATGGCAAAAATAACAACTTACTGCAGAACACTGCAAAGGGCCTCAATGGGCACAATAAAACATATACTTTGGGAGAAATTTAAAGTCCCCTGGCTCAACATGGGGTTTGCTTTTGGAAACGTCTATTAAGACTTTAAGTGTGGAAGGCTTACTAAAAAGTAGCTTACCATCAAGAACCATTGCAAACCTGATATTAAAGCAAGCAAATATAATCTTGTGGAAACAGGACTTAAGGGATTTAAAAACTAAACGCATGGCAGCTGGGCAGCAAACTTTTATTCTCTTGACATCTTATCCGACTACCTACCCTTGCTGCTTCCCTACTGCTCTAAGTATGTAATCCGATGCACATAGCCGATGGTGTGGTAAAACAGAAGAAACTCTAACACTTGTAATATGCATATGCAAAATCTTGAAACCCATAGGGTGCTGCTGGCTCCGACCAATATTTCGAATTTTAAACATAAGAGCATGTGGGGCTGCTGTTATTACCTGCTTGCAAGGAGAATCATGTCAGTTATCAGGGCGTTTTTATAAAATGTATGAAATCAGTAACAGGAAATAGAAAAAAGAAGATGGCTGCTGAAGATTAGGAATATATCAATGTTAGACCTAGACCTTTTGACCTTTTATCCCCACACTTTTTGCCTTTTGCATCCCATTTTTCTGACCCTGTTTTCGTTGGCTATAGTATTCTGGGCAGTTTACCACTGCTGATCAGTGCTAAAGTGCATACACTCTCTGTACAAATTATGACAATGATTGGTTATCCATGATTAGCATATTTGATTTACTGGTAAGTCCCTAGTAAAGTGCAGGTTGTGTGCCTGGGCCTGTAAATCTAATTTTAATAGTTGGCTTGCAGCACTGGTTGTGCCCCCACATGAGTAGCCCTGTAAATGTGTCTCAGACCTACCATTGTAGTGTCTGTGCACACAGTTGTAAACGGCCATGTTGCCCTGGCAAGTGCACCCACTTGCTAGGCCCAAACCTTCCCTTTCCTTACATGTAAGGCACCCCTAAGGTAGGCCCAAGGTACCCTCATAGGCAGGGTGCAGTGTATGTGGAAGGTAGGACATGTACTTGTGTGTGGACATGTCCTGATAGTGAAAAACTGTTTATTCTGTTTTTCACCATTGAAAGGCTATCAGCCCAAAGGCTTATCATTTGGGTTGCGCTGTAACATTTTTACATGTGTATCTCCCAATAGGGGCAAGATAGAAAAATGGAGTTCAGGCTCTTTAAACTCAGAATTTATTTATGCACCTTCTGGTAAAGGTGGTGTTTAGGTCGAGCCTGAGCCAGCACTCATGCGCTGCTCTGTGAGACTTATTGTAGACAAGTAGCAAATACTCCGTCAATGTTTGCCATTGGCTTGTGTCATTGTCTGCCCTAAATGCTGGCTTCTGACTCATCAGTAGGATTGTTAGCCCCTCCATAGTACCGCCTCCTCTTAATTTGTCACCTCCCATGGCGACTGGCCCATTTACTTTGAGTGTTACACGGTACGTGTTACTCAAATTGTGAGCACTATTTTCTTTAATGAGGTTCTCCTACTGCCTTCTTCACTCCTCCCTCCCTCCCGTTGTCCGTGCCTTCTCCCCCCACTCGCAGTTCCGTTGCCCATGCATTTATGCCCCCACCCACCCGTTGACCGTGTCTTCTCACTCCCTCCCGTTGTTCATGATGACTACCATTTGCAATGCAATAGGTCTGGCGTAAGAGACCTATTGCGTTGCGAACGCTTGTTAAATTCTATGTTTGAAAATGCCACTTTGAGAAGTGGGCATTTTATTACTTTACCATTGTGTGTCTCTGGCCGTTTGTGTATTCAGTGTCTGGTGTTTGAGTGACAGAAGCTGGATGTGCGTACACTCTAGACAGTCACTGGGGTTGTTGAGGTTTGCCCTGCCTTGTCTGGGTGACTCATCACTGGCCTGAATAGACCTGGTCTGCATTTGGAGTGGGTGGAGGAGTTTCCCTTGAACCTGAATAGACTGTGTCTCCTTTTTCACAATGCTGTCTCTGCCCCCTGTGGTCATGCTACACCAGGGAGGCCAGGACTGGTTTGGACTGGGTTCGGAGACCCTTGCCACAAACAGAACAATTATATTTTTGGGTATAAGTAGTGCACCTATAACCTTGCCAAGAAAAAGAGTGAAAGGACTGTGAGGAGTGCTGCCTTTTCTGAGGAAGGGTGGGTTGGCCTGCAGTTACTGCTTCTGTCTGTGGTGGAGGAAAAGGGCTGCCTGTTTTTGCCCGTCTGTGGTATCCTGCTTGTGAAGGACTCTCCAAGGGCCTGTGTGTGCTGGCCTCCTGTTCTGCGAAACTCAGAGATATCAAAGTTTCCATGTGCTTTGCTCTATATAGCTTTACCTTCACCAAGGTTTGTGTGCTTGGTTCTGAAAATGGGCAGTGTGCTTTATTTCCCCGGCATAGTCAGCACAGGCTGCCAGGTGTCTGCTGCTGACTTTGGAGGACCTGGACATGGTCATACTCTCTCACTGTCTTCTTTTCCTTGATTGGTTCATCATACCGGCTGTTGTTTAAGCGGTAATCTGGATGCAGAGAGACCTGCTCTCTCACTCAGCTGAACTTCAGCTTCACTCCCTCACTTTCTAGGGCACAGCGCACCAGTGGTTTTTTATTTCATATCAAGGAACCCGAGTGACCCCCTCCAGCATGGTCCTGGGCCCGTGCTAGTCTGCACTAGGTTGTCCATCCACCTTGAGCACAGGGACTGGGCTCCGGGCTCCTGTGAGCAGTTTCTTTCTTTAGGTGTATACTATATTCCACTCCTGTTTCTCAGCAGTCCAGGCAGGATCCATTACAAAGGGAGGCCCATAAATTCTTGTTACAAATTGGGGTCTCTAGTTGGGAATGGTTTGCACCTTTGTTTAAGTAGGGACCCTTGCTAATAGTCAGGGTAAGGAAGTTACGCCGTTAGACAACCCATGCTCACCCTCTTGGTAGCTTGGCACGAGCAGTCAGACTTAACTCAGAGGCTGTGTGTAAAGCATTTGTGCACAGATACAATAATACAGTGAAAGCATAACAAATGGACACCACAACTGCTTAGAAAAATAGGAAATCTTTATCTAAACCAAACAAGACCAAAACGACAAAAATCCACTGTACATATGTCAAGATATCATAAAAAATAGGTTATTAACAAACATAAAGCTGTAGCAACAAATAGCTCCACCTGGGGACATTACGACATCGGGTCCGATAAAAATCTAAAAGTACGGCACCGACCGTGCCATGGGCAGACCAGGGGTCGCAAGGACCCCCAACAACAGTACCTTGGCAAACGATGAAAACAAAGACGGTGCACAGCTTTGGGAAGGTGATGCATCATATGCGCTGGGCGGCGTCGGTTGATTACGACCACAGTGGAGGTGAGACATTGGTTCCTTACAACCACAGTGGAGGTGAGGCTTCAGTTCCTTACTGCGATGAAGCGAAGGTGAGGCGTCGGTTCCTGAATGCTGTCGGGGAGGTGAGGCGTTGGTTCCTTACTGTTGCCAGAAAGGTGACAACACGGTGGCAACGTGGCATCGGTTCCATTCAATGGTACGGGTCGATGGATTCGGGAGGTCACCCACATCAGGTATCTGCTCAGCGATGAGGCACCAGCATCGGGAAGGGCAGGGCTGCGGTGCGAGTCTGGGCGGTGCGTCATGAGCGTCACAAGCGGTGCCCTCAGCTCCATTGCAGGCAGCGGCGTCGGAGACGGGGTCAGAGTCGATAGGGTGCGGCAGCGGCAGATGTTGGGGCTGCGGTGCAAGTCGGGGCGGTGTGTCGTGCACTTTACGAGCGGTGCCCACGGGTTTGTTGCAGGTCGTGGCCTCACTCGTCGACATTGCTTTTTCCCTCTTTGACAGCTGAAACAGCAGTTCCAGGTGTTGGAGGACAAAGGAAGTAAAGTCTTTGTGTCCCTAAGACTTCAGAACAGGAGGCAAGCTCTACACCAAGCCCTTGGAGATCTTCTTCAAGCACAATACACAGCACAGTTCAGTCTTTGTCCTCTCCTTTGCTGAAGCAGCCACTGCAGGCCAACCCAGCAACACAGCCACACATCAATGGGGCAGTACTCCTCCTTACAGCTACTCCATCTCTTCTCCTTGGTAGAGGTTCCACCCAGAAGTATTCAAAAGTTCTGGGGTCTGGGCCCAATATTTATACCAAATTTCCCTTTGTTCTCTTGTGGCAAAGAGTCTCTCAGCTCAGTCCAAACCAATTCTGTCCTCTCTGGTCCAGCTTCTTGGCAGGAAGTGGAGACAGCATTATGCACATGGGAAAGGGCCTATTCAGTTGCAAGCAAAACTTCTCCCACTACTCTAAATGCACCCCAGGTCTATTCAGCCCAGCTCTGAGTAACCCAGAAAAGGCAGGACACACCTCGACCCCCCCAGTGGCTGTCTGCAGTGAATGCACATCCCAGCCCCTCTCACTCCAAAGCCAGACAGCCTATACACAACCCAGCACACATAGAATGGCTAAGCAAGCAAATGCGTACTTTCTAAAAATTGCATTTTCAAACCCCTAATTTAAAAACCATCTTTACTGAAAGATGTTATGAAATTCTGAGTTCAGAGAACTTAAAATCCAACTTTCAATCTTGTCCTCGTGGGAAGTTGTACTTGTAAGATGTTACAAAGTATCTCCCATGCTATCCTATGGGACACATGGCCTTTCAATAGCGAAAAATTGAATAGAAAGTATTTCCATATCGGGACATGTCACACAGCCAGTACATGTCCTACCTTTACATACACTTCACCCTTGCAAGGGGGGTACCTTGGGCCTACCTTAGGTGTGACTTCTATGTAAGAAAAGGGAAGATTAGGGCCTTGCAAGCGGATGCACTTGCCAGGTGTATGTGGCAGTTTAAACTGCATGCAGACAATGCAGTGGCAGGTCTGAGAACCCTTTGAAAGGCTGCGGGTGTGGATGGCACAATCAGTGCAGCAGGCCACTAGCATCATTTGATTTACAGGCCCTGGGCACACACAGTGCACTGTATTAGGGCCTTAGTGGTGCATCAAATATGCCAATCATGGAAACACTAATCCATATCATGATTTATACAGGGAGCACTTGCACTTTGGCACTAATCAGCAGTTGCAAAATGCCCAAAGCATCCAGACCAGCAAAAACTAAAATCAGCACACAGCAAACATACAGGAGGCAGACGCAAAAAGACAGGGGAAACCTCACCAAAATTTTCAGATCTAGCAATTCTCCAAATTTTCTTGGCAAACTTTCCAAGTAATTTTGCCTCACCGCCTGGAGTGAGGCAAAATTCGCTTTCCAATATCGGGGCCATAAAAACAGCCCAAAGTTGTTCCCTGTCTGAGTATTTCTCTCCTGTTCAGAGCCGAAACAGTCCTTGCTTCATGTGGTGGTATTATCCCAAAGGATGGATGTCTCAAACAGGTATCTCAAACAGGAGGAAATGAAATGAAATGAATTGAAAATGAAATGAATGAAATGAAATAAGATTTATAAACGCGCTACTAAGCCCGAAGGCATCAAGGCGCCTAACCAAAAGAAATCATAAAAGGCCAGTCCAGAGTTAAGGGTAGGCTTTGACAAATAGCCACGTCTTAAGGGCCTTCCTAAAAACTTGCATTGAAGGTGAGGATTTGATTTCAGCCGGCAGAATATTCCACAGCTTTGGAGCTAAACTCGAAAAGGCTCTGCCACCCCGCTTGGCTCTACGCACTCGTGGGACTGATAATAAGGATTTATTGGCAGAGCGCAGGGTTCTAGAAGGGGTATAAGGAACCAGCAGGTCCCCTAAGCCTCCGGATCTGTTTGTCGCCAAAGCCCCATAGATCAGGCACAGGGACTTCAAGGAGATCCTGGCCTCAATCGGGAGCCAGTGAAGTGTCTTTCTTGCAGCAGAGGCTGAAGCCCGCTTAGGAAGATCCAATACAAATTTGGCAGCAGCGTTCTGCACCATTTGGAGTTGCATTAACAGACCCTTGTTTATGCCTAAATATAAGGCATTGCAATAATCAAGTCTTGAGCCAATTAATGCTATTACCGTTTGCTTTCTAGCTTGTGGCGACAGGTAATGTTTAATCTTCCGCAGGATATTTATTATACCCCAACATGTGGAGATAGTCCTGTTGACTTGCTGACCCATCCCCAGGGTAGGGTCAATCATGACTCCTAAGTTCCTGGCCAGGGCAGTGGGAGTCGGACACACGCCCAGGGATGTTGGCCACCATTCCGCCGACCAAATATCCTCCTTTCCTCCGAACACCAGAATTTCAGTCTTCTCGCCATTGAGCTTCAATGAATTGCAAATCATCCATCGAGCAACTGCCTCCATACAGTGTCTAAAATTGGAGGCAGCAGAGATGACAGGTTGGGCGAGAGACATCAATATCTGTGTGTCGTCGGCATAGGAGATTACCTCCATCCCATATGATCTAATAAGCCTGGCAAGTGGGGTCACATAGATGTTAAAAAGGGTTGGACTTAATGCCGACCCCTGGGGGACCCCACACTGCACAGGGAGGGATGGAGATAGGAACTCCCCCAGCTTAACTCTCTGTTCCCTCTGGCCCAGGAAAGAGGCCAGCAAACTGAGTGCGGGCCCCTCAACCCCTATCTCCCTCAGTCGAGATATTAACACCGAGGGAGACAGAGTGTCAAACGCAGCTGTTAGATCTAGCAGGATAAAGAGGGTAGTCTGGCCCTTATCAACTCTGGTGCGGATGTTGTCAAGCACAATAGTAAGGGCCGACTCCGTACTATGCCCTCTCCGAAATCCATGCTGCGAGTGATCTAGAAGGCCAGAGGTTTCCAGAAAGGCTGCAAGATGCTGGTTCAGATGAGTTTCCAGCATCTTTGCAGGGGCTGGGAGTAGCGAAATGGGGCGAAAGTTTTTGAAAACCCCCGGGTCTAATGTGGGCTTTTTTAGCAGTGGCTTGACCACCGCTCTTTTCCATTGTAGGGGGAAATCCCATCCCTCATTGCCCTGTTCATGATCTCTAATAGCGGAGGCAAAAGAGTCTCCTTACATTGTTTAAGGAGTTTCAAGGGGCAGGGGTCTAAAGGAGACCCAGACCTCGTCTTCATCAGGAGGACTTCCAGTTCCTGGAGGGAAAGGGGTGGAAAGGTAGACAGACACCCTGAGGACATCTCCTGGGATGATATTAGCGGTGGTATCAGAAGTCACGGAGAGGTGGATAGTGACGACTTCTCTAGCTCTAACGCTGAATAAATGTCCACAATTTTAGATTGAAAAAACTGTGCAACATCATTACAGAGCTGCTGTGAGCTAACAACGGGATCTGGCACCTTCAACGATGTAAGCGTGTCTACGATCTTGAACAACTCTTTCGGCGAAGAGAGTGAGGTGGTGAGAGTCATAAAGTACTCCTGCTTAATCCTTATCACCTCCGCTTTATAATACCTCAGGAGAACCTTATGAGTATCCCTGTCACGTAAATCCCAGCTAGTCCTCCAGAGACGTTCCTGTCTCCGTACTCCCTGCCTAAGAAGTCTCAGTGGTTCCGAGAACCATGGTGCCGATGGACTTTTCCTAGCGGAGTAACGCAAAGAGGCTGGTGCAAGATCATCAATAGCTGTTTTGATGGCACCGTCCCACCTCAGTACTGCCGAACCTACATCCTCCTCTGGGAGGATCGCCAAACTGGCCAGTCTGGGGGCAAGCTCGTCATTGGTTATACTTTTGATGTTCCGCCTCCATTCCATTTTGCTTGGCTCATTCCCCTTACTATTAACAGAGGTAACCATTAATTCTAAAGGTACAGCATAGTGGTCCGACCAAGAGAGAGGGATGGGAGTCTCAATGGTCAACCGGGTATCGTTCGAAAAGACCCCATCCAGCGTATGGCCCGCCATGTGAGTGGGACCCTTGACTAGCTGTTGCATCCCGCAGCCAGAGAAAATATCCAATAGGGAAAGGGTTTCATTCGATTCCATATTTTCCAAATGGAAATTCAGGTCCCCTAGAACAGTAAGGTGTTCACTGCCAAAATATGGCTCTAGAATGTTGAGCATATGATGGCCAAACTCTGCTCTGGACCCCGGAGGTCTATAGATGAGGAAGCCCGTAAACGGAACTACATATGATCCGTTGATCGAGAACTGAAGGGCCTGAAAAACGTCTTGAGGTTCTGATAGTGGGGTAATATGGCAGGAAAAACAGCCTCTATAGAGAATACCCAGCCCCCCCCCCCTATACGGCCCACTCTATCCTCCCTCACCAACGTGTAGCCTTCAGGAACCGCCTCCACCAGATCAGGGCCCGAGGAGTCCTTGGCCCAGGTTTCTGTAATAAAAACCCAAGAGGGTTTTCTGGCCAGAACAAAGTCCTTGAATGCGAGATTATTCTTAATCAATGACCTCGCGTTTACGAGAAACCCCTTATCGCTCCTCAAGCACCTACCCACTTTCGCGATCGGACCTGTCAGAGTGGCGTCCGAAGACGGAGCAGGCACCCTGGGGGAAGTCCGAAAGCAACGACAGCCGGGGGAAGTCTGGAGCATCTCCGGGGCATTCCTATGATGGCATGGTAGATTAGAAGGCCTAAGAGAGATCATGTCCTGCCAGGAGTACCTAATTCCTGTGTACTCACCTTCGGAATGCCCTATCACCCAGCCATCCAGCCTGTCCTTGGCGTGGACGGGCGCAGACAGGCTGGACTCTGGCGTGACTCCGGCGTTACTGCGGCACACACGCCGCGCGCACACGCTGCGCGTCATCATATTGGGCCTATATAGGGCTCTAGCCAGTCAGCCTGACTGCTAGAGCGCTCCCTGTAATGGCGTCCTATGAGCGTCCCCTACCTACCCCCAATGATGGCGCCGATTTTCACAGAAAGCGCGAAGCGCGCTAAGAAGGACCCGCTGAAGCCGCGGTGAAGGGCACTATTATGGTGCAAGTAAGTGAAACAACAATTTAAAACCAGGGGAAATGAATCAAATAATTTTAAAATAAAATACAAAAACGGGATATTTTAAAATATTACACAGCGCCTCTCTGCCAAAGCGCAGCGCGCAGCAAAGGAAAGTCTTAACAGGCAGACCCTCCTTCCACTGCCCCTTAACTACGAAACCTCTAAATGCCTCTAGCCAGTCAGCCTGACTGCTAGAGCGCTCCCTGTAATGGCGTCCTATGAGCGTCCCCTACCTACCCCCAAGATGGCGCCGTTTTTCACAGAAAGCGCGAAGCGCGCTAAGAAGGACCCGCTGAAGCCGCGGTGAAGGGCACTATTATGGTGCAAGTAAGTGAAACAACAATTTAAAACCAGGGGAAATTAATCAAATAATTTAAAAATAAAATACAAAAACGGGATATTTTAAAATGTTACACAGCGCCTAGATGCCAAAGCGCAGCGCGCAGCAAAGGAAAGCCTTTGGAGGAAACAACATGAGCCCAATCGTGTCTGAGGGCTTTTTATCTGACTGCCGTCAACCTTTGAGAGTAGCATTTTGTGGAGAGACGAAAGGGCAGGTCCTGCCTGAACGATTGCTACCGTACAACAAGGGAAACTGTTATCTCCCTTTCTCTCACCTTCCATCAAGCCAAATGATGGTGGTCAGAAAGAGACAGTCAGAAGGCATCTTCTAAAAAGATCACTGCTACATAAATTACACAGCCCTGTCTTCTCCTCTCACAATTTACTGTCTAATGCTAATCCAAATGTTTTCCAGCCCAATCTGGGAACAGTGTACCATCGCCATAAATTCTCCCCAATGCGTATACCACCCCCTCAGGGTTATCAGTGCAGTCTCCAGACACAGGACAATACTGGCAATTTAAGTTTTTTCTCTCAATACTGGCAATTTACCTCAGTGAGAGTAATAGGCGTTCTGCCCTCCAAGAACAGGCCTTTTTCCAGTCCTTGTTCTACAGTTCATAACAACTGTGTGCTACCACCATAATTATGCCCCAATACAGAAGCCCTGTGTCCTAGAAAGGCACACTTTGTGCACACCTTCAGATTACAAAGCTGCTCGCTGGATCTCAGATCCTTCACACAGGCTGTTTCTCAGCTTGTGAGCATGATTGTCTTGCTGGGCACAAAAAACAGGACAATAGAGAGAACTACAAATGTCATACTCGTGGCAGTCCTAATAACAGTAAAATGAGATTTCACATAGAAATTTACAGATTTTGTTAGGAAGATTAATATAGTAGAATGCAGGGAGATTGGTGACTTACACCCAGAAATAGCACAGCTAGAGGAACCTTGACAGACTGGGTGAAGAAGAGAACTAGTGTTCCTCTAGACTGACCCTAGTGGATTTACATAGATGCACATGAATGCTTGTATGCAGGCATGGACAGTCGGAGAACAGGAGAGAAAATCCTTTCCAGGGTCCGTGAATTTGTGGACAGGTACACATCTTCCAATAAACATGCATCCCTCCTATTAAGCCCTAACACCCTGAGACATAATGAGTTTTTTTATTAAGAACATGTGACATGTAATCTTCGGGTTCAAAGTCACCTTTTATTTAAATAACCATTCTTTGGCCTAAACATTACCTTTCAAACACCATTGATTAATTCTTCATTTATTTCCCCCTTTTCACTTATGCATTAAGTCTTCTGCAGTCCCCTCTGCTGCATGGATCTAACTTCCAAACCTACCCAGTGACAGAGCCATCTCTGGCCTAGCTTTACAGCTAGTCTATATTCTATATGTGCCTAATGAGAGAGCCAGCTCTACCAGCTGCCCTTTCCACCATAGGTGAATCTTGGTATCTTACTAATGTTATTGCTATCACCATTAACTGAAGACAATCAGGATTCAGCATGCAAGCAACGAAATCTGGGACGCTGTGGAAGTTTTTGTGCATTTTAAATTTATTTATTTACAGCTTTCGAAATGTGGGTTTATTCTCAAATTTGCATGCACACATTAACATGGTGCTATTGCATTTGAAACAAATTGCTCTGACTTGTTAAAGTGCCCTTTCCTAGCTTATGCTAACTAGGCCTCAGTTAGGCTTCAGCACCATCTTGGTCATAAGAGATATCTCTTCCTGCATGTTCACTGTTCATTATTCGTGCATCATATAGTCAAGTGAAGCTATGTTTGTTTATTTCCATTGGCATTGTTCTCAAAGAAAACTTTCCAAAATGAGCACAGTAATGTTGCAGTTTTCCAAGATCCCTCCGTTATCTTACTGTACTGTATTCATTCACAATAGTTTGCTGTTCCTTTTGTAACTAGTATGTCCTGCAATATGATGTTTAATAGAACTGTGTTCTGCTTTACTGAGATTGTAACTCTTTTGCTCACACCATGATGACACTGCGGTTTTAGTACTTTTCTATGCCTGAAAACTATATAGATACCCTCTATTTTGAGGGAGAGACAGATTTCTTAGGATGTCTTTTCTTTTCGATGCCACTAGGGAAGCTGCCCAATTTCCTATTCATTTTGCTGCTCATTTGGGACTTAATATGTTCTTGATTTTGTACCTGTTCTCTATTGGTCTGTAAATGAGACGTTTACGGCAATACCTTCATGTACTTACATTTACAGTTTTTGTCCCACACCTTCTGAATGTTTGTAATACATGTTATTGCATTTCTGTTCTTGCCCTAGAACTCAGTTATTCAGTCTGTCCATACCTAATTGACTGTAATTTCGATATTCTGTATCATGACGTCTCTCTGGGACAAATTGCCTCAAGAAATTGACATTTAACACTGTCTCCGAATTATCCACAAGTCGGCATGCTGTTGAGGTAACATTTTCGGTGTGCAATTGCCAATGTCTTGTGTCATGAACGGTAAAGACACTTTACTAAAAAAGGAAATCTGTTGGTGTGAGACTGATACTTCTTTATGTTGCTTAAAGTGTAGCTGAGGTGTTTAACGAGCAAGAAGTCTTCAATAGCATCAACCCGTGCCAAGATCCACCCGGCAAGTACTAGTAAAATACACTCTGGCTGGTTGTTGACCTAGTTAAGTGCCATTGGCATGCCCCTCCTGAAGTGCACTGCTTCCTTGAAGGACTGGCTAAGTCGGCAACATGGGCGAGCTTGAAACCTCCCAAGATGTCAAGGCATTGCAGTGCTGTGTTGTGTAGTAACTGATCCTATTGTTGTGCACAAGGGGCACAAACTGCGCTAGCTGCAGCCCTGTTGAGGAATAGCTTAAGGTAGGAGTGGCAACAGAGCAGTCTGCTGCAGATGATGTTCGTTCAGGTTTTACTACTTTAGCAGTGTTGGTCAGCTGCTGTGGCTTCTGCTTGAGATGTGCACAACCAGTATTGTCTGCTCCAGTGCCACTCAGCATGGCAAAGCACTTAGATCATGGCAGTCAGTTCCTGTGCAAAAGCTAAGCAGTTTCGCCCAGGACTGGTGATTCATAATTTTTTAAAAGAGTGTTTCTTCTAACCCATCACACTATGAGTCTGATTGAAAATGTTGACGACAGGATACTCCATCAAAAACGTTATGGATATCCATTCCACCTTATGGGCAATGCAGCAGATGGTATATCCTTCAAATTGGTGATGGAGTATCCCGTCCATCAAGCTCTAAATTATGCCTTGTGTACTTAAAAGTAGAGCCTCAGACGTTCCCAGAACAGCCCCTTAGCCCCTCAAAGAGTATAAAACCAACTTGCTGCTTACTCGCCTTCAGATGGAGAAAATGGTAGTCCCTATGTGGTCTTGTACACTCCCTACCTACGGTGTCGGAAGTGAAAAGGCAAATGCCATGATTTAGGATGATTGAAAACACACCTATATTGTTTTAACAAACTAAAATAACCTTTTGATGGTGATGAAAAACAATGGCACTGCAGTGCTTCAAATCTCATTGGCAGAATGGCTTTGTTATAATGGATTTAGGCACCATAATACAATGTGAAAATTTGAATCATCACATTTCATGTTAACATTTTGTTTAACTTCTGTTTCTATATCTCTAGGACCCAGGAACGCTAATTGCAATTTCATGTCTGGAATGTGAATATGAAGTTCAAAACCTTGGTTCAAGAATTACAACTTACTCTAAGAGTGCTGTTGAGGTACTGAATTGTATTATTTACTTTAACTCGCATTGGCGAATGATGTATGCTATTACAATGCTGAGTACAAGGTGAGTACTTGGGCAAGCAGTCTCTTAGAAGACGTTATAAATAATTGGTCAAACAGTCCCTTACAACTAGTTACAATATGTGAAGTAGAACTGCTGCATCTACTGACAGACATTTCTACTGAAAAGAACCGTTAATCGAATATTGCAATGGTGTCCTGTGTGAGACTGGGACACCATAAGGTGACGCCTAATGGTATGTTGAACTATCAACAGTTCCTAGTTTCGTAGGAAACAGCTTTTATAGAGTGCCACCTTAAGATTAAAGGCTCTATCGCTCTATTGCATATTGATGGTGCACTATTGCAATTATTTATTTGCTCTTACCCTCTCTACTACTTGTCCAGCTATTTCTCAGGGACTCCCACCATTCTGTCCCTATGCTATCCCACACTCTGTGCCCTTTGTCCCTCTCACTTCCTGCCCATTCTGACTTTCTTCATTTTTGGCATCCCCACCTGTTGGCTGCTAGAGCGTACAATGCTCTAATTGACTCATAAATGATCAAATTGTTCAGGAGAAGCGCTGAAGTCAAACCCCATCATACCTACTCATTTTATAGATTACTTTGAATTAAATTATTAGCAACAGATGTGCTGGAGATGCATGCTCCCTAAGTTGGTGAAGCAGGTGCACTGCCACATTTGGTGCTTCTGGAGGTAAACAAGAAGATTTTGAGGATGACTCGCCTATGCTTCATTTTCACAATCAATATGCAAGAGTACTATGGCCATCACAGGAGTGAATCCCAGTATAAGTTTTATTGTTTGATTGTTTGTAACGGTAGACAGCAGCCTTCAGCATGCTTGAGATCAAAGGTGTTAAGTTGGGAATTTCAAGTCCATTAAGACAGAAAAGACCATTAGTGATTAGAATGTGAGAGTCAGCCCTCAAGGTTGTAGGCCAGATCATCTCAGTAGGTAATGAGGAGATAGAACTACCAACCACCACAATGTCTTCCTTTCTGTGTCTGATTCAAACTATTGTCCTACATCCACTTGTTCATGGCTGGAACATAGTTGGACAATATGTTCCAGGAGAAAATAAGTAATTGGTTATAGCTTGAAGATGAGCTGGGTGTGATCTGCATAGTCATTAGACTTGAAAGCAGATGAATAAATTAAATGCACATGAGGGGCAGAGTAAGTATGGAGTGAGTGTCATTCTCTCTAAATCCTTGGTGAAGTCTTCACCGAATGGTATCTTAAGAAGATTGGGTCAGTGAAATGATAACCCTCTAGGCTTTGTTCATCATAAATTGTTAATTAGCGGAGTACGTCAGTTTTCAAGCAGACCCAACCCTCACTGTTTTGAAGCTTATTTCATGGCCATCAATGTGCAAAACAGCCAGCAATCTAAAAGGATGACAGCTCTGACACTCTTCCTGCAGTTGAAGGTCTACCGTTGAACATGGGTAAACGATGAAGACTAAAAGGTCTGACCTGATTGGTCTCTAACTTCCCCTTTCCCTATATAACGCTGCTTTTTTTGTTGATAATCTTGGAGTTTTAAAGTAACTAAATGTTGACATGCAGTGTGATATAAAACTAGGAAATAAATGGAGACCTCCACTGATGTTGCCCAATGAGAAAACCTTCTTTTGCCTTTTTCAATGATTTAAGTGGTGATTGTTCTTGATAAAAAGTTACATGTGTTCATGGTGAATGTGTTCAATAATCGCCTGCTGAAAGTACTTGGCAGAATATGTCAGATTCAAATTGGCCATTAAGTTGAACTGTTCAACTGGATTGCTTGTGTTTTTTTCATATGAAGTTAACTGTCACTGCCTGTGTATACTGACAACTAAAGCAGGGGACAACCCAATTAACTCTTCGGCATCTGGGTCAAAATATACAGTCAGAAAAAAAACAATGCCTCGGAACCAATAGTTAAACTAAACAGTAAGATAAAGAGAAAATTAATTTGACTCTTCCTATCTTTTAAATACTCTCAATGAATTCTATACTTTTCAAATATATGTAGTCACGGAACAACCAAGTGTATTGAATTCAGATTAATCTGTATTATATTTCAGTGAATATTTTTTCAAAACTGGAAATATAAACAAATACATTAATGCAACATATATATATACACATATTTACATTTATACATATGACACAAAAACAAAAATAAATCTAAACATAAAGTAATTGTTTCTTCTCTTTGCCCTTATTTTATACCAGGATGTACTTTACATAATCTAAGACAGGTGCATTCCTTTATTAGATCACCATCCTTGGGATCGCCGTAGGGTTTAATTAATTCGGAACCTATATTACATCAGGCGGTCTCTATTAAATTAAATTCTCATTTCATTTTCATATGGTGTCTAAATGAATCTGTGTATACTGACAAGGCACCAAAACAATTAGGGTGGGTGTATTAATAACCATTAGGGTTCTGCAATATCAAGTGTTTTTGCCACTACTTCGAAGAAACCCTAGCTTTGTGTTTATTAACAAATCCGTCTAATTTATAGGACTGAGAGCAAAGAACTTCTAGAATTATTAACTAGGGCTCACGCTGATGTTTAATGGATAAACATCCTTGTAAAAAAAACTGGTTTACTACCTACTGCCCCTGTTCAGTTTCAGTTTTCCAACGCCCCACTCAAGACCACAGAGAAGTTTCCCTAAATGTAAATACTCAAAGTGCCTGTTAGACTTTAGGTACTGCATCTCCCATGAGCATTCTAGGCCCTTACTGCAGAGTGTATATTAATTGTGGGTCCTGGTATGACTGAGACCTGTCACCCTATATGTGTTCACAATTGAAGGTGCTAGCAAGGAAGGAGCAATTTTGCAATGTTGCCAATTTCCCCTGCCAGTTCCCTTCACCAGAAGAATGATCTCTGCTGATATCCGGCTGATCCCCCTCATCCCCTTTTGTATCGCGATATCCGGCTTGGAGCACAGCTGTCTCAAGTGATTTATTGATTCATAAGGATGACCCTATACTGTTCAAATCAACTCTAATAGACCCAAAATCTAGAAAATATTGACTTATGTTTAGTAACCATGTTAGCAGATGTTAGACCTGTCAGCATTAGGCTGGTTTTCCACCAAACATTCTTACACTTGAATAGACTGTGTCCTAACTCCGCTCAAAGGGATGCATACCTTGTCTGGAGCCCGGACAGGGACCACAATGCACCTGTGCATTTTAAGGCAGATTTCTAGAAGCTTCTCCCACCTTCTAGATGAGGTATAAATATTGGATCTCAGATACCACCACTTCAGTACACTTCTGGACTTGTGGATACTCTTCCAGGAGGATGGACTGCTGTGCTGCTGAAAAGACTGCAATTCTGCTGGACTGCTGATCTGAAGAACTACTGCCCTAACTTGCTGCCTGCTGCCCTCTTTTGCTTGGGTGAGATGGACTGGATCTTTATCTTTTGAACCCAGGATCCCAAAGGGACTCTAAGGGCTTATTGGCTGGCCTCCTCCTGAAAGAAGATTTCAACAAACTTGAACCCAGCACCTGTATTATGCCTTCTGTGAGTCCTACCCTGTCAAGTGGTACCACCCCAATCCTGGACCCTTAGAAGAAGTCTTGAAAGCCGCCAGCCCATCTGAATCCAGCAGAACTGATGCATCTCCTCTGCTCTGTGGTACAACCCCAAGAAGAACCGAAGCATCGCCTCTGCTGTGAGGGTTCTCCCGGCCCAAGGACTCCGAATCGACCTCGCATCCCGCATTGAAAATTCCACCTTTGCAAAGTTTTCCCGACGCAGGTCACCCGCATCACAAATCTCTCATCAAAGGTAGCCTCAGCGACAATGCAAGTTCTTGCATCACAGCCTCACAATTACTCGGAACAAACGCATTGCCTCGACTGCACGACACATCCTCGACACCGGACTTTGCATCACAAGCCCTGGACAATGACACAGTACCTCGCAGCACTTAGAACAGATGCTTTGCATCCTTGGCATGGGACATTGCTTTGCTCTGCAACTAGGACCTAAGGTACTGATGTTCAGTGGGCCTAACTGAAATGTTAAAACCTGCATATCTCCGTTTCTGCTGATTGTATTTTAGTTGTTTTGGTCTTATTTTATTTATGAAACATTATTCTACGTTTCTAAACTGGTGTTGGATCTTTTTGTGGTGTGTTCCGCTGGTCAAGTCGTTCCGTCAAGTGATCCAAATAGGCCGCCATGGCATCAAGTTTAACATCAATGGACTGGAGGCCAGATGTTAACTCCACAAGAGGGAGGCTGTAGCATTTCCAAGGCCCTGTGTGTCCGAAAAACCCAGTTCAGTGTCTACATCAGATACAGGGCCTGTTTGATGTGGAGTTTTCAGTGCATCAAAGGACAGTTTGCCCTGTTTGGTGTTGCCTTCCCCCATGCTGCCTGACTGTGATCAGAGGGTCTCAGCTGCACTAACAAATAACGACAGGACCCAGCTAACAGAGTCTGGATGCAAATTATTACCCGATCACTTCAGACACAGGGCAGGGAGCCATAGGAATTGGCAGCCACTGATCCACTCGAGATAGGAGTTAGAGAGAGACCCCCATTGTGCCCCTGAAGAGTTTGAACAATTAGGGATGCAAATCACAGGATACAGGGGAATTCAATGCCTAGGCAAAGGTGGTATGTTGGGGGACTGGTTGCCTAGTCATAAATGGTATGTTCAGACAGGGCCCAGTGCCATAAGGAGGAGAGGAGCCCGCAGTGTGGACATCATTCAGCAGTTGATCTGATCTCGGTGGTTCATCCTCAAGGATCCCAGCAATGGAGTTCTGTGCAGGTCGCAGGTCTATCAATGGTAGTAGGTCGTCTTGAGCTCGGGAGGAGTCCTCTGGACTCCAGAAGGGAAGATGCCCGCACCTAGCGTCGCACAGCCCAGGCTGGCAGAGGCTCTGGCCGCAATTGAAAATCCACAGTACGGCCGCGCACCACTCTGCCATGAAAGCAGCAACCCCACCTGACACGGAAAGCAGGGGGAGGGGATGGCTTCAGGCTCACTGGCAGCCCCAAAGGTGTCCGGGCTTTGAAGATCCATCCCCCTCTACCCTGAGGCTACCAGCTCTACTCCCCAAACATCTCACAGCGGGCCGGCTCTGGTTGAACACCGCCTGACTGTCACAGATGAGTTGTGCCTCCTGGAGCTCAGCTCTAGCACACCAACTCGGTCTGCCATGCATGGCCACGCCCCCTTTTTTTACTATAGGGGAGAACATAGAATGGTTGACAACTTGCAAGAAATATTGAAACATACCCTCTGCTCCCAACTGGTGAAATTGAGGGCAGAATTGATGACCTTCCTACATTCTTTGGACTTTCGCCTATTAAATAGTTAATACGAGGCAGACCAGCCCCCATCTTACAATAATTTCGCTTCGCAGAAAGTAGCTTTGTTGGATTACACCAGTTGACAACTTTAAAGCTCTTGTAGGATTCAGAATTGCATTGATTTTTAGGTAGTGACCTGTAAGAATTTTGGTTATTGGTTGAGGGGGTGAAACCCTACTCAGGAAGGAGCCTTAGGTAGCTTGGCACTGAGCAGTCCGGCTTAACTCAGAGGCAATGTGTACATTATCTGTGCAGCACTTCACACAGAAAAACAGTGAATACACACCACAAAAGGATCCCACACCAGATTGGAAAAATAGCATAATTTTAATAAATAAAATAAGACAGAAATGACAAAATTCCAATTTGTAGAACCAGAGTTATGCAATTTTAAAGACTTCAGTGAAAATAGCTCCAAAAAGCACAAAGTGGCAACTGTGGATATCTGGTCACGTCAGACCGGGTCAAAGTCAGAAGTTCAGGCCGACTGTGATTGAGCGCAGGCCAGCTGCATGGACCCAGTAAGGCCTGCTGAACAAGAGTACCTTAGGTCCTAGTTGCCGAGCAATGCGAGGTCCCGTGCTGGGGATCTGTTGCGGGGCCAAGGCGATGCGTCAATTCCAGGTGCTGTGATGCTGCAATGAGGTGTCCAGCGTCGTCATGGAGGATTTCATCGACGAGTGCTTGCAATGCGAAGCCCTGCATCTAGGATGAGCTGCACATTTGAGGTGATGCATCGGTTCCGAGGAGCTTTGTGGCTGCAATACGAAAACCTGCGTCATCGTCGAGGCTGTTGTCGACAAGGGATTGGCAAAGTGAGAATCTGCGTCTGGAAAGCTTTACACCGGCGTCGTTCTGATGCAGACTGCGAGGACGATTCAGAATCCTTGCCTTGAGAGAACTCTTGCAGCAGAGGCGATGTGTCTGTTCTGCTCAGGATTATACCTCGCAGCAGAGGAAATGCTTTGGTTCTGCTGAATCCACAGATGGGCTGGCATAGCACCTTCAGGCCAACTTCCAGTGGTCCAGGACTGTGGTGTAACCACTTGGCGGGATGGACTTACAGATGGCAAAGTCAAGGTGCTGGGTTCTAGGTGGTTGAAGCCTTCGGTCCCTAAGGCTCTAGTCAGGAGGACTGCCAACTAGTCCTTAGAGTCACTCTGGGTTCAACATAAGCAGGGCCAGTCCTTCTCAACCAGACGAGGTTTGAAGTCCACAGGCGTCCTGCCTTGCCTTCCCTGGCTCTAGGCTAACTACAGAGGGTATGCAGCCCTTTGTGTGGTGGTAGGACAGAGCCTATTCAAGTGTAAGTAGGACTGTGCCCAGCTCCGCACTCCCATTCTGCCAGTGATGGCCCATCCAGACACACATAAGCTCTCTGTTGTGTGTGGCTGACTAGGAGGTATACACAAAACCCAACTGTCAGCTACACCCAGTCGTGCGACCCAGAGTCAGGTTACAGGTTCTAAATGACTAAGGAAGGAAAATGCCAGTTTTCCAAAAGTATTATTTTCAAAATTGTAGTTTAAAATCCAACCTTACCATAAGAAAAGATTTCTCCATTACAATTCTAAAGACACCAAACATGAAATGGTAACCTGTTCCCATTTGGAAACTATAGCTTAATAAACGTAATGAGTTACCTCCATTGTTCTCCTATGGGAGAGGCAGGCCTTGCAGTAGTGAAAAATGGAATTAAGAGTTTTCCACAACCAGGACATGCACTGCTAAGAAGTATATGTCCAACCTTTTAAGTACACTGTACCCTGCTCTCTGTGCTAGCCAGGGCCTACTGTAAGGGAGACTTAAATATATTAAAAAAGAAGGTTTGTGTCAGGCAAAAGGCTTATTTTGCCAGGTCGGATTGACAGTTTGAAATTGCATACATAGGCTACTATTACAAGCCGGAGGCATGTTTAAAGGGCTACTTAAGTAGATGCTACAATGAGTGCTGCAGTTCCACTGGAAGCATTTAATGTACAGGCTCTATGTACATGTAGTACCACTTTACTATGACTTACAAGCAAATTAAATGTGCCAATTGGGTATTGCCAATTTTACCATATTTAAAGGAGAGAGCACAGACACTTTAGCACTGGTAAGCAGTGGTAAAGTGGCCTAAGGCCATCAAAACGAATTTAGCAGTGGAAGGTAAAGGTCAACATTTTGGGTGGGACCCTGCAGAGAGAACCAGGTCCAACATGACCACTTTACCCAAAACCTAGTTCTTAATCGTGATCATGCACATTATGAACATTCTAAATCATTGGGATATTCTGGAAACATGGCAAACTTAGCATACTATTAGTACACTAGTTCTATTGTTTACGCTGTTAAAATAGGCCACAATGTACATCCCATAAACTAGGTTACCTCCTGGCAAGAGCTCACGTATATTTCACCTCAACATTGTTCAACACTAGCATCAGCCTTTGGTCGGAAGTGTTAACTCCATTTAATATGCCCATTGATTGGACACAAATACAGTTCCTGACAGCTGGAGTAGTTCTTTTCTAGTTTAATTTTTTTTAAAAGGTCAGTATTCAGCTTCTGCTAATTATCGACTGATAACCCCGGTAGACATAAAAAGAACATTTTATGCAAAAGTGTGTCCAAAGGAATTAAAAGCATGGACCACTATTAATAGAATATTACTTTTTTTATCAAAGAGGCATTCTATAGATGATGTGGCATTAGGGATAACGTTATGGCCTTGGCAATGATCATATAGAAATCAATCGGAAGACGACATAGTTTTGTTCAGCCTGACCCGTGTAGGTCTACAAAGAGCACTTAATGAACTCCTGATGTTTGCTAATACCAACGCACTGGAGATTAACAATACTAAAACAAAAACGATGTCACTTACGAACAGCATACGCTATCAACATCAATTCAAAATGGGAGAGACATGTCTCGGAAGAGTAAGTACCTACAAGTACTCTGGGGTATACATAGACAAAAGACTGAACTTTCAATTTCAGAAACAATATCTTGAAAAAAAAGGAAATTGAATTATTTTTGCTTGTTGTGCTATCGCAAAAAATCTATATGGTCCTTCACTAACGCCACTAGTTTCCGTGATGGCCGCAAAGCTACTACCTGCACTAACCTATGCAAGCATAGTGTTAAATGGTAAAGACTCTTTACAAATAAAGGCCTACAAAAAAGTCTTCAGTCTACCACAGTCAGCAGCTCCGGCGCAGTTCCGACTGGAATTCGGTCTTATCAAGCAGGAAATTGGAAGAAAATACGCCGTGATTAAAACTTGGTATAAACTGTGGCAGAATCGATCGAATATACTGAACGACGCTTTGTGGCAAGCCCAGGATGATCCAAACTCAAGCTACGGCAAATTCTTGAAAATGGCTTTGAAGGATACTGAGACGATGGATCTATGGGCAAAGAACCCATCCTTCCAAATCTTCCGTAGCTTAACAAACAAAGCGGCAAAATTACAATCATCATTGGAAGACAAAGGTACCCTAGCAAAAAGATCCCACGGATGGATGGTTCTGCAGTCCTATACATCACTCCGACCGGCGGAATATCTCGGTGCAACATATTCGCCCCTCTTGAAACGTAAGCTGATGACAATTAGATTCGGGGTTTTACCAAGCTTGGCTGAACAACCATCATGGAAGTATACTGACGTCAAATCTTGTGGCTTATGTGGTGAAGCCCGGCAAGATATTATCCATCTAATATGTGTCTGCCCCAGTTTAAAAACGGAACGCGTTGCACTACTAAAAAAGGCTTTTAATGACAGAGGAATTCGAACTTGTAGATCTGCAATCATTAGAGGACTTGGCACTACAGACCCTCAGCTGACCTGTAAAATGATGAAATTCCTATTGTTTTATGAGAAAAACTATGTGACACATTCAAAAGAATAATGTTTAGCACTTTATTGCAATTGTATAACAAAATGTTAAAATGTTACATATGTCACTATGATCAATACGATTATAATATGATGTGGCATAATTATGAACATATTTTAAATTGGCATCATGAGAAGGATACTAATTTTGGTTTTAGGACTGAACAATTAATATGTTGATTTAAAAAAAAAAAAAAAAAAAACTTAAACAATAAAGACTTACTAATCGGAAGATTGGCCATCCTTTGATATTCAGCATTTATCCATTTTTAAAACCGCTTTTGATTGCATTAATTGCCACAAATTTTGAAAAAATCTGCCAAATTGGGTCTTCCTTCTAAGCACTTGAGAGCAATTATTAGCCTAAAAATCAGACTGACTCCTGCTGTGATTACCATGGAAAATATGTCCACAAACAAACATTTGAAGCACGCCCTCCTTACTTTTAATTTGTATATAGCTGACTTAGGGACTTCCGTTAGCAAGGCAGGCTCCTTCCCCCCTAAATTTTCTGTCTAACCTTTGAACACTTTGTTGTATGAAACCATAATTTTGGACAGCACAGTTTCATGGCTCCAGAGAACACTAACCATTCTAAACGAATCTTGAACAAGTTACAATTTAACTGCCAACAAATGTCCAAACAAGTTTTGTGTTATTTTGCCGGCAATGGTCATTAGGCAACATTAAGTTTGAATTAATAGACGGTTACAAATACCTGGCTTATAGGTGACGAACGTAGAAGTCCTAAACTTCCCTTAGTGTCAATAAAAACTACAGCCTTAACCTTCAACACTTGCTACTTGAGGCTGCTTGTCTCCGCAATAGTTTATGAGTCCATCTCTGAATCCAATCTGTTACATGATAAGGAGTAAACTGATGCCTGCCGTAACATACTGCTGGGAAGCTTTCAACGCGGCTGGACATGAGGGCTGGCTTTAGCGATGGTTGCGCTGGCGCCGCACCCCATGACCAACTCCTCCTTGGATTCCTTCACTACCACACGCAAAAGTGCCCTTCATTTCTCCACAGCCTATCTCTCAGATACAGTGATTTGTTTTAAAGCGCTGGTAAAGGCTGGCTTTACTAATCCACTCAGCTATCCACGTAACATACAGATCTGTTCTATGCAGCAGGCATATTAACCTTTGTGCTACTTTATGGGGAGTCAAAACTGTATTAGGCAAAACTCATATCTATCTCTCTAGCCGGAACATTAATCACAAGAGTTATCTTTATATTTTTATTGCTGCCTGAAAGATGGAATTGCAAGTAGCTCTGGAGTAGATGTTCTTACATTTTAAATTATTGCTAAACACAGCGCCTAACCCTGATGTCCGTGCCCCTCCCCCATTACAGTGCCCCGCCCCTCCCTCCAGGTCAGTGCCAAGTGCTGCAGCGCCAGTCACACCATCCTAAAGCCGGCCCTGCTGGACATAGTGCAATGTTGCTCATACAGACTTCTCTTCAGACTTTCAGACAGCACCCAGCAAGCCCAGGTGCGTTTAGAATGTAATTTATTCAAGCAATCTATAGTTCTTAAGTCTCTTGGTTTCATATGGCCGAAGCACAGAATGGCCCTAGAAGGAACACTGAAGAACTTTCTGTGGCAATACATTACAAACAAGCATTTACAATGCAACGGTCTCGCCTTTGCCAAAGTTAGAGCTATTGGCATTGTAAATGACAACATTTTTATTTATGTATTGGTTTTGAAAACAGATAAATAAATGGCATTGTCATCTACAATGTCAATAGCTTAATCTCTCGAATATGCGAGACCTATTGCATTTGCATCCACCCACACACCCACAGAGAGCCACACACACACACACACAGAGCCCCACACACACACAGAGAGCCCCACACACACACACAGAGAGCCCCACACACACAGAGAGCCCCCCCCACACACAGAGCCCCCCACACGCACACACAGAGCCCCCCCCACACACACACACACAGAGTCCCCCCACACACACACACAGCCCCACACACAGCCCCACACACACAGCCCCACACACACAGCCCCACACACACAGCCCCACACACACAGCCCCCCACACACAGCCCCACACACAGCCCCACACACACACAGCCCCACACAGACAGCACTACACACACAGCGCCCCACACAAACACACACACAGCCCCACACACACACACACACACACACACAGCCCCCCACACACACAGCCCCCCCACACACACAGCCCCCCACACACACACACAGCCCCCCACACACACACAGCCTCCACACACACACACAGCCCCCCCACACACTCAGCCCCTACACACACACATAGCCCCACACACACACACACACACACAGCCCCACACACACACAGCCCCACACACACACAGCCCCACACACACAGGCCCACACATTCAGCCCCACACACACACACACACACAGCCCCCCCCACACACACAGCCCCCCACACACACAGCCCCCCCACACACACACAGCCCCACACACACACAGCCCCCCCACACACACAGCCCCCCACACACACACAGCCCCCCCACACACACAGCCCCACACACACACAGCCCCCCACACACACAGCCCCCACACACACAGCCCCCCAAACACACAGCCCCCCACACACACAGCCCCCCCACACACAGCCCCACACACACAGCCCCCCACACACACAGCCCCCCACACACACAGCCCCCCACACACACAGCCCCCCACACACACAGCCCCCCCCACACACACACCCAGCCTCCCCACACACACAGCCCCACACACACACAGCACCACACACACACACAGCCCCACACACACAGAGCCCCCCACACACACAGAGCTGCCCACACACACACACAGAGCCCCCCACACACACAGCCCCCCCACACACACAGCCCCACACACACACACAGAGCCCCCCCACACACACAAAGCCCCCCCACACACACAAAGCCCCCCCCACACACACACAGCCCCCCCCCACACACACACACACACAGAGCCCCACACACACAGAGCCCACCACACACACACACAGAGCCCACCATACACACACACACACACACACACACAGAGCCCACCACACACACACACACAGAGCCCACCACACACACACAGAGCCCACCACACACACACAGAGCCCCACACAATGCCCCCCACACACACACAGAGCTACACACACACAACAAGGAACAGAGGGGGCAGAAAAGCAAGCACAACGAGGCAACATGGGGGTGGGGGGGGCAGAAAAGCGAGCACAAAGAGGAACAGGGGGATAGGGGGGCAGAAAAGCGAGCACAACGAGGAACAGGGGGTGAGGGGCAGAAAAGCCAGCACAACGAGGCAACAGGGGGGTGGGGGACAGAAAAGCGAGTACACCGAGGATCAGGGGGGAGGGGGACAGAAAAGTAAACACAACGAGGCAACAAGGGGTGGGGGGCAGAAAAGCGAGCGCAATGAGGCACCAGGGGGTGGGGGGGCAGATAAGCAAGCACAACGAGGCAACAGGGGGGTGGGGGGCAGAAAAGTGAGCACAACAAGGCAACACGGGGGTGGGGGCAGAAAAGAGAGCACAACGAAGAACAGGGGGTGGGGGGCAGAAAAGCGAGCACAACGAGGCAACAGGGGGATGGGGGCAGAAAAGCGAGCACAACGAGGCAACAGGGGGATGGGGGCAGAAAAGCGAGCACAACGAGGAACAGGGGGTGGGGGGCAGAAAAGCGAGCACAACAAGGCAACAGGGGGGTGGGGGGGCACAAAAGCGAGCACACCGAGGAACAGGGGGATGGGGGGGCAGAAAAGCAAGCACAACGAGGGAACAGGGGGGTGGGGGCAGAAAAGCAAGCACAACGAGGAACCGGGGGGTGGGGTGGCAGAAAAGCGAGCATAACGAGGAACAGGGGGTTGGGGGGGCAGAAAAGCGAGCACAACGAGGAACAGGGGGGTGGGGGGGGGCAGAAAAGCGAGCACAACGAGGCAACAGGGGGGTTGGGGCAGAAAAGCGAGCACAACTAGGAACAGGGGGGTGGGGGGGCAGAAAAGCAAGCACAACAAGGGAACATGGGGCTGCGGGGGCAGAAAAGCGAGCAAAATGAGGCAACAGGCGGGTGAGGGGCAGAAATGCGAGCACAACGAGGAACAGGGGGGGCAGAAAAGGAAGCTCTCACCGGCTGGGGCGGAGGACTCGGCAGCTTCTCTACTTCTTCCGGCGGCGGTCCAGCAGAAATGGCTCTCCGAAAAGCCCTGACATTTTCCGACTGGGGGGAGTGTTTTTCATTCTCTCCTCTTCCCATTGGCTTGGATGTAAAATTCTAGCCAATGGGAAGAGGACAGAAAGAAAAGAGAAAGAACCTAAAAAACACACCCCCGAATCCCAAAAAGACGGGGCTTAAACGGAGTGACGCCCCGCTCCTCCAATGGCTAGCGTCCGTTTAGGAAGCCAGCCAATGGAGAAGAGGGGCGGGTTCAAGCCCCACTCTGGAAAACATCAGTTATCCCCAGCGAGACTGCGCAAGCGCAGCTTCGCTAGGCGGAGACCTAAAAAAGAACCTTTGTGGCGCACATTTGGTGGATTCCCTACAGACCTTTGTTTACCATCCTATTGATCAGCAGTTTACCACCACTTACTGTCAAAAAAATTGCTCTAAAGCAAACAAAACTCATTTCGGCCTCCTAATACCTAGCAGGCTTGGATATTAGAAAACTCGTGGATGGTTCGAAGCACGTACGAAAACAACGCAAGACAGAAGTACCTGAAATTGCCACTCAGCTTGGAGCAAGAGAGAAAATTATTTAGTGTAAAGTCTTGCCTTCTTTCTTCCTTCTAGAGGTTTCCTCACAGTCGCCTAAATAGTGAAGCAGATAACATATTAGACCACAAAAACAAAACCCATGCGTCCTCAGCAAACTGACAACTCTGAGGCGACAACTTCTAAGACCTATGTTTTTGCATCTAAATGCTAAGAAACGTGGTAGGCAGTGGTAGCTTGTTTGAGTGGCGATGGCTCAAAATTATCCAATATTTTTTTAACGTTTATGGACGCAGATTACCGAGGCCCCTCTACAGATGGATGATTGAGCACGACTTTTGCTGCAGTGACCTCGCTTATGTTTTTAATAGTTTTAATGTTTGCTTTCCGCTATTGCAAGGATTTTAAACAATTGTGCAATAAAACATGCTGACTCTCCTCCTACCTTACTTCCCAAATCTGCGTTGCCCTTTTTATTTTCCTGTAAATTTTATATGAAATACATCAAATGGTTTTTAACACTCCGTATTTTAAAAAATGTAAACCCATTAGCTTGGAAAATGCTTATCTAATGATATTAACCATGGATGATGCTGAACTTATTTTTCACATTGGCACTTTTCTGCGTACAGCTGTTCGAGCTAGAAAGACTATGCTTGACCCATGACTTTGTATGTATTATGTGATCTTATGATGTTTTCTTTTAATCGTTCAGTGATTTTTTATGTATTTGTACTTTTGTGGATACCTTGATATCCGAATAAAGTTTCATTGACTTGAACTTGAACTACCCAAAATGGCTTTTAAATTATGTCATTATATCTATACTACTTACCTGCTGTGCTAATGGAAACTGAGGCGACCCCTATGTCTATTCAGTTGTCATTCCCAATGATTGCTTTTACTTTCAACGACATTGTTTTATTCGTGTGCTTTGTGTTGAATTTTGTATCACAAAAGTTTAATAAAATGCCTGACTTTCCAAATAAAGTGATGAGGATTTAAAACTGAGAAATACCCAAATGCACAAAAAAAAAAACATTTGCCACTATTCCAAACTATAACTGCATCAAGCCGTGTTTTGTCTCATCTGTGGTCCCGACTGCTTTGGGTGTCTGGTTGTCAGCAAATCGCAAGCAAAGTGGAAGGGAGGAAGGAAGGCAAAGGAGTCATATAAACACGTCCTATATGGCGCAGGCCGGTACAAAGACTATAAGATGCAGGGGAGGGACAGGCGAGGAGGAGCTACTTGCAATCTCATGGAGTAGCAGTCATTTTTTCTAATGTAAATAACGCATAGACGGTCCTCTCAACCCTAATGGCGTATGTGCTGCATTCCATACCACAACACCCTGCACATGGAGGCATCCTTGTCCCACTATAGACTTTGTTGAGATTGAAACTCCACTACTTTATTATGGCGGCATAACTCATTTATACTCCTATGACATGCAGGGTTTTTCATAATTGTATGGGCGGTAGAAGATCCTGTTGTCTCTGCAGTCAGTCTGGACTATGGCATAACGTAACGTGCACTGGTAAAGATTTACACTGATATTACATTACCTGGCCAAGGTAAAGTCAAATTTGTAGCGACTAATATACATTGACAACAGTGGCTATGGAAAACCACGTAATTATGAAAAACTCATACATAGTTGAGCGGCACATGTAATGTGGCCCCAAAAGCATTGAGTAATTTGCAATAACATTTTAGTACAGTAAGAAACACTGATCATTAGAGGGCTGCATTGCACCGTTGCAAACAGCGAGTTAATTAGAAAGAGAGTGGGAAGTGTGGGGGAAGCAAACATCCCAAGGTTAATAGTTTTGATTATTAGGGCTGGTATTTGCGTAGGCATGAAAGAAGAGTTGTAGAAATATAATGCTCCCCAAAAGGGTGGGCCAGTATTTAACATCTTGCATGAAGCTGGGATGAAAAGGTTGTGTTCATTAAATACCAATCTACTTTATGTGCTGTTCAGTGTCAGAGTTTATAGCTGTGCACACTAGAATGCACTGTACACCCTGTCTGGCTTGATTTTGTGATTTAGAGATCATGTCAGTTGTTCGTCAGTACCTTATATTAACCCCATGTTTTTACAGATTCAACTTAAACAAGTGAGAAGACTTGAATTTGCTTTGGAGAATGCTGTTCGGTTGTCAGAGCCCAACACTATTGAAGTGGTATGTGCGTCCCTGTGGAACCTGTGCCTGCCTTTACTTCAACATAACTTACGCAAACAACTACGCAAGCCCTTGCTCTCTGTGGCTGAAATTCTAGAACAAATTGACAGGTAAGCAAGACGAGCTGCAATCGGAACCGGATGTATGACGTTACAACGCACACTTTTACAATGCATACCTTTACAACGCATTTACATTACAACACATTCCATTACAACGCATGCCATTACAACGAAATTTTAAAAACTACATTTACAACGCATTCCATTACAACGCATAATACCTTTACAACGCATACCATTACAACGTATAGCCTTACATTGCATGTTTGGTAAGTATTGGATAGTGTAGGGGTAAAAATTACTATTCTAACTCCAGGGGGTGCAACAGTAGGGTAAGTGTTGGATAGTGTAGGGGTAAAAATTACTATTCTAAATCCAGGGGTGCAACAGTAGGGTAAGTGTTGGATAGTGTAGGGGTTAAAATTACTATTCTAACTCCAGGGGGTGCAACAGTAGGGTAAGTGTTGGATGGTAATGTTATGCGTTGTAATCGTATGCGTTGTAATGACTGCGTTGTAATGACATGCGTTGTAGTGGTGTGCGTTGTAGTGTCATGCGTTGTAGTGGTTGCTTTGTAATTGCATGCGTTGTAATGGATGTTGCGTTGTAAAAGTTTCGTTGTAATGGTAGTGCGTTGTAAAAGTTGCGTTGTAAAGGTTGTTTCCCATCGGAACCATCAAAGGTGCTCAGTATAATAACAAATAAACGGTCAAAAATGTAAGCAATTGAAGTGTTTTGTTATTAAGCCGTATAGGCATTCTAACTATTACCCGTACATATGCGCCTGACCCACGTTTGCTTTTGTGTAGAGCTGTAAATTACAGGTGTAGCTATTATCTAAACTAATGGTTCTTAATTTAGGGTTAGCAGTAATGACTCTAGCATAATTTGAATGTGTTTAGTTGCTTCGGGTGATGAAAAGAACAAATGCGGAGAGATCTGTGTTAATTCTGTTTCTACTTGATGGCTTCCTTAACTTACTTGAGGCAGACAGCAGCAGCGGTCACTCCACTGTTAGATTTTAGTGACGAATAGCTGGTTGCTTCTTGCCCTAGTAGCTAGTGCAGGCAACAAGGCAATAATAATGACTCAGCCCATCATATGTAAAGCACCATCAGCAATGGTGACAGCAGACCTAGCAATTTTTCTCCGTAACAGAGAGAGAAAATATAATAGGCAAGGTCAACTGATGGGAAAGGAAACAATTGTAAAAAAATCTTTAGAGTCGGGAGGTGGGAAGTTTGTAGGGATAGGGAATCTGTGTAAGACTCAATATCCATCGTTATGTTGGGAAACAAAAAACTACAGCAAAGGTGAATTCCATATTCTATGTTTTTGACCATCATTCCAGTTTAATTTTGGTTGAAAAAAACATATGTTCACTCTGTGGGTGGTCCAGAGAGAAGACCAGTTTTGGGTATGAACACAAAGCCAGCGTAACCAGCGTATTTATTCGTGTGACCTGGAGCTGTGACATGAATTCTGCCACTAATGTATGAGCCAAGAATCTTAAAGTAGTTCAAACTTCCACCTGCTGGGTACATTCTTTTTTTATTGCGTGGTAAGCAGACGCTGATCTCTAAAGAAAAAAAGTGACGACCCCAGAATTTGCTTGCACTCCTGCCTTACCCAGGAGGAAGAACATTATCAAAGGTAAACCTTATTGGAACAGTATCCATTACATTACTTTTGTGACCCAATCTCAAAGCAGTCCCTGGATGGAGACAAAGTGATGCCCAAGCAGTCTTACAGAAACAAATCTCTGTGTTACGGGCCTGTCATACTGGGAGTCTGATTTTTTACAGTAGTATTTAGAGGAGGAATGCCGAGAGCTTGATATAGGCACCTGAAGTGTAGTCCTAATTTGAATCCTTCTTAGAAGTCTTGAAGCTGCTGCCTTGCCTCGCGTTGCATTGGTTTGGGATCTTTCCAGAGATACGCCTACTGTAACCCAGAACAATATTGATCCGTAGAAATGGCCACTTAGATTTTGAGAGTATCTAAACTTTCCATAGTTTAGACCCTTTGTAGCCTACAAACAGATGGCCTTCTACTCTTGATTCTGTAATCTATAATATGACTGAGAGCTTGCCAATGGAAGCTCTGCTCTTCTTGAATAGTGAGGAGGAAGAAAACACTTGCAGTGGTATTTCTTGAGATCTATGGAACTCTGATGACCTTTTTTATTGGTAGGCTCAGCAATCGTGATTTTACATTGTTGGAATCTTTCAAGACAATATCCTTCTTTTTGCTTATTATTCTTTCACCATCCAGTGATATATCCACCAATTGGACGTGGATATTGCCTCAAAACCGTGAGTGGATCTCATCCAGACATGGTGACAAGGGTTTCTTCCAAAGTCAAAGAGGGGGCTGAAATATTAACTTTGTCAAACCCGATAATAGATTGTTGACAGTCTGTGTACATTCTATCTTTCAGAAAACCATTAGAAAGGTTTCTAGTTTGCTTCAGTATGCTAATAACGCATAGTGTGTATTTTATCAACAGTCAATGTGTACTGCATGTCCTAGGAACTACACTCCACGACAAGGAAAACCTTGTGTCCTAGAGTGTCTACATTTAAAAAAAACATTTCAGGCAATACTGTGGTAAAGTCACACCCAAGCCTGGCTGTAAAAGCTTGTATCACTAGAATAACCTTGGATGCAATGATCTCTGTAAAAAGTTTGAGTTAGGCTAATCGCTACAAAGAGTTCCCTCAGTACTACTTTAGGAAGCCTGGCATATTCTGCCTACTACAGTACAGCAATACTTTATCTAAACAGATACCCAGGCCCATGCCATTCTAAGGTCAAGGATTAACCCTGCTTCAAAAATGTTCAATCAGAACTAAATTGCCTTCCTCACTGTCATCCTCATTTGTGTCCAGACCTAGGTCAGACAACCAAGGGTATCAAAATCTGACGCAGAGGACCATGGGGTCTTGTGAAGGCTTTTTGTTTGGTAATCGTCTATGTTTATGACATTTCATTTTCAAATTAGTAGACAGATTTTATGTTACTTTCCGATTTCAAAATAAACTCAGTCAAAGGAGTCTTAATGGTCAGGTTTCTGACTCCAGGCTGAAGTCGCTGGCTCCATTGCAGACATCAGGAACAGCAAGTTCATGGGCTTCTGGTACATGCAGATCGTTTCCTTGGGCCTAAAAAACCCTGTTCTTAAGAAATGCCCTTTAATGATCGGGCTGGCTGAAGCTGAGTAAAAACTGCCATGGTAACATCAACTTTGTCAAGTGTTAATGCTGCCATAAAGACAGTAGTAGCTTCAGAGGGCGCTCCAGAGATTGCTTGCTATATACTCAACAGATCATTAGCATGGCATACTGAAAGGCCTATTCCCTGAGGAAAGCAAAGCTTGCCTGTATTTATTTTCATTCTTATAAGGCCAGGATAAAGCCTGCATGTTAGCTTTAACATTCTCTCATCCCCATTCTATAAGTTTAGTTATGTTTAGGGGAAAAAGTGGAGGACCATTATTAGACCTGTCATCCATAGGGAGGTCTTCCCTCAAACATTTTGCTTTTGATCCCCACATGTTGCTGAATGTTTTTGTTGGCCTTAGGACTCTGAGCACATTACCACTGCTGACTAGTGCTAAAGTGCATGTGCTTCTTCCCTAAATATGTGTGTCATTGGTGTATACATGATTAGCATATTTAATTTACCTATAAATCTTTTGCAAATTTTACCATATACCCATGGCCTGTAAGTTAAATGTTACTAGTGGGCCTGCAGTACTAATTATGACACCCACAGAAGTAGCCTTTCAAACCTGTCTCAGGCCTTCCATTGCAGTGCCTGTGAGCAGGGTATTGCCACTTCGACTTGACATTTAAAACTACTTGCCAAATTTTAATCTCCCCTTTTACTACATATGTCACACCTAAGGTATGCCCTCGACAGCACAAAGGGGAGGGTGCTTTGAAAGTAAACGGCAGGACATGAATTTTTATGTTTTGCATGTCCTGGTAATGGCAAACTGCTAAATTCGCATTTTACTACTGTGAGACCTACTCCTCTCTTTGGTTAGCACTGGGAATTCCCTTATGCATTTTTAAGTAGTAATTACTGATCAGAAATGAGTAGCTACTTTATGTTTTACATCTATGGAATAGTAATGATGAATCCTCCTTACTGGTGAAGTTGGATTTAACATTACTTTTTTGAAATGCTACTTTTAAAAAGTCTACATTTCTCTGCACTTACTCTTCTGTAAGGAATGTGCATAGCACCACAAGGCAGAAGTCACCAGGTACAGCTAAGAACATTTTTCATAATTCTTGGTGAATGTCTCAAAATGAAGGTCTACAAGGGTTTTCTTTTTCTTACGATCCGGCTTAATACTGAGCTTAGAAACACCGGCATTTTCAAGACATTTTCTGCCCTCTATTGACTTCAGTGGCTGTCTAAAATACTGCCTATTCTAAGGCTCAAATTCTCTTTTATTTACGTACTGTTTTACTATTTTTGTACTTTTGAAACCAAGTGGGATATTTTGTTTCATTTTGCCAATAACAGTGTCTAGCTACACATTCTTTTTTGATCGTCTGGACTTGGTTTTAATTGCACATTTGAAGCATGCTATGTGCGCTGCATGCAACTTTAAGGCTGCTGTTCAGCCAGATAAACTACACAAACCAGCCTCTGGAGAAAAATTACGTTTTCGTGACCCAATAGCGACATACTTTCGATGTAAGATATAGACTATCTATAGAATACATCGTTTTAAGTGTATTTTGATATTCACTTTTTAACTCAGCAGTGTAACTTGTAAAACGAAAAAGGGAAACGATGTAAAGGAGAGAGGAGTAAAACTGCTCTAGCCAGATAAAACTGATGGACATTTCTGATTTTGGAAAAAAAGGTATGAGTTCATAGCTATCCCTCATAACTCTTCGGAAAAGCGAACACAATGTATTAAATGTGTCTGACAGATACCCGAATTTTTTAATGTTCAACTCGGTGTTGGAGTCATTCAGTTGTTAATCTCTTCGAAAAGCAACATGTTTTAGAAAGATACCAATCGACCAGTAGAACAATACTTGAACTTAACCTGGTAGAGGGGAACGTTTTCGTTTCGAAATTAGGTAGGTTCACTGCTGTTGATGGTGCTGCAGGCACTTAAGAGCTGCCATGTGCAAAGGTAGACACAGGACTGCTACACTTACAGAAAGGTGCACCTCACCCTTCCCTGTGAAGCTGTTCTGTAAAGATAAGGATTCAAGTTTCAGACTCTATCATTGTCGTATATATTTATGAAAATGTGGATGTTATGTGGGAATCCCACATCAGGTGAGAGTTATTCAGTCCCACTGCTGGGGAAGCCAAAGGTATGGTGCACAAGTCTCTCTCTCTCTCTCTCTCTCTCTCTCTCTCTCTCTCTCTCTCTCTCTCTCTCTATATATATATATATATATATATATATATATATATATATATATATATATATAGACATAGATATATATATATATATATCGATATATAGATATATTTATAGATAGATAGATAGACAGATACATATACATATATATTATATATATATTTATTTATTTTAAAAAGTACAACTGCAAAGGGTGTGGTCTGAGACAGGATATCTGAGTAAACAATACATATGTTTAATGACTTTCTTTGCTTTAACAAAAAGAAAGTGACAATAAAATAGCCTGTGTCTCGTCTCGGAGTCAAACACACATGAATGCCCCTTTAGGGGCTCTTTCAAATGCTTAGTTCTCACTGAGGGAATCTAAAAATTCAATTTATTCCCAGTTGCACCAACACTTCAGCTGTGATTGCCACAAGCATGAATAAGATGTCTGGAAAAAAAATTAACATTTATATATAATTTAAAAGTTACTGCGCTGAGAGTCCCAAGGATTCATCAATAATTTGGGTTCTAGATAGCTTTTGAAAAGGTGCGTGGAACGAAGTTCAATGTTTTTTTTTCTGTTTATTTCCAGCTCGTTGAAACTTCTCCGCTGCCAGGTTCATTTCGAGCTCTCTCGCATCGAAGAAGATGCAGACAGGATTGAAGCGGCTATTAGGCACATAGAGAAGGCAATGCTATTAGACGATGGAGAGTACCAGGACCAGCTCAAGATTGCTTCCCACCGTCTCAAATTGTGCGCCAGTTTGTACACAAAACCAGACCGCGTGGAGGACCAGGCCACTATGCTTATAGAGCAGGTACTGTTAAGATCCCCTCAGAGAGGGAAGCCTTGCTGTGAGTGCATAGGTTTCCTTAGTGTAAATGTGCCCTTGCACACAGATGATCATTCTTTTTGGCTTTCACAGTTGGATAAATTATGTAAGACCCATTCAGAAACGTCTGTGTTGCTTTTCTCCCAAAAGACACATTGCCAGAGGTTAGGTACAGAACGTCACACTTTCCATCTGTCTGTTCTTTCAAAGACTGGAGCTGTCACTGTAAAGACTTTCATGTTCAACATTATTCAACAGAGTTAAATACATTCATCCGACAATAAATTTGCGTTATATAGTATCCTCTACTGGATATTTTACATATAGAAACTACATTTCCAGTATCTGTTCTTGTTAGTCATTTTGAGTAATATTTATCTTAAATCACATTTATTCTTAACACCCTTTTGCGTTGGAAGACTCGCTTGAGTGGACTCTGTTGTTTAGGACACCAAGCAGTGCAGACACATCCCACCTCTTAAAAGAATTCACACTGGTAGATCTTTTTCTAACTGTCAGAATCTTTAAAAAATCCTAGTTGTCTTCCAAGGGCGGATACAACAAACTGCTGCTTAATTTTTACTGTCTTTGTTTTTAAGAGAGGGGGCTAAAGACCTGCCTTCCTCTAGCCAAATATCATAATCTGACCAGTTGCTACAAAAGCTCTCGCGAATATTTCCGGCTAAAACTTAGTGGAAACTACTGAGGACGGATGCAACCCTATTTTTATACATATTTCTATATTTTTAACATTCTCCTCGTGCATGCTATTTTAAAAGCCTCCTTCTACTATATTCCTAAAACCCTGCATGAAAACCGATCTTGAACTGTATATATACTGATTGATCACTTACCTTCCTTTCTGTTTAAAGATCCTCTCCCCACCCTCCATTCTATGCTGGTCTTTTTGTTTGAGAGCAGCCTGCTCTGTTGCTTATATACTTTCAGCTGGCGCATGTAAGAGATTATATATAACACAGTTATAGTAATGTAGTCTTCAATCCTGTTTTTTTCAGTTGTTTAACAAGTCATTTATTATGATTTCCGAAAGCTCTTCACTGTAACAGGAGCCAACACATGTTTTGTCGCGTTTGAGACTTCATCAAGGCTCCTTATTATGGTATTTCCCTGTATAGTCGAAGATTCTGCATGGGTGTTCACAGCACAAAGAAAATATATGTATATATATATATATATATATATATATATATATATATATATATATATATATATATATTCCAGGAACTTCGTTATATCATCCGCTTCAACCAGGATAAAGAACGAACCGGACCCATTCAGGTGAATTTGCTAATTTTATTTGTGCATTTCTCTCTCCGCCATGGCGCGTTTCGGGCCCTTGAGCCCTTGATCACATGACATGGTTAGCCTATCACCACAATTTTATAGTGTAAAAACAGGTCATCTGGCCACCGGGCCTGTAGACATAAAAAACATACTGCTGCCTTGTCTCAATGTCGATGACTCCAAAGGGTGACACATTAGTAATGTACACACGATGTGTTGATAAATTTTCATCACCCCCCATCCCACCCCCCGCATACAAAAACATATACGTTTTCCTGCTGGATTCCTCTGTAGATAAAAACAGTCAGTGTGCAAATATCCGCAAATAAATAAATATATACATAAATATCATTAAAACCAATAAATATTCATTGTACCTAAAATGTAAAGTCTTGGTTTGATATTGTAAATTCAATTCATTATTTGTGCAAATCTGCTAATTATGTGCAAAATTCGCATTCGAATAAGTGCAGACGTTTTCAAGAGGCTGTATTAAGTGACGTTTTGAATCAGGTAAAGTCTCATTATCTAGGGATAAGTAGAAACCCAAACTGTGGGTTTGCAGTGTCATTCGGCGTCGTGCTTGAGCCCGATCACAATAACAACTTGTAAAAGAGCTGAAGAAACCAAATTTGAAGAATACATTACAATAGCTGTGTTAAATGTAATCTCTTACGTGCGCCAGATGAAAGTATATTGTCGTCCAAGTAATCCTTGATAAGGGTTCTTACCTATGAATGTGGGGTGAACATTCATTCATCATGTGCACCGTAGTTACAGGGTGTGTGCTACAATACTTTGGTGGTAATCCCAAGTGAGCGCTCTGGTACCTTCTTTTTCACCCCCCTTTTTTGTCTACTCTGTTCCTTGGCTAACTGCCTCACTCTACTATATTCCAGCAAACTGGCCATATTTGTGGCCACAAATTACAAACTCTCCCTATGTCTAACTATTCTGTGCAATTTAGCAATATCAAACAGCTTCTAGCCAATCTACTCCTACCGCCTTCCATTTGCTTGGCTTTTAGTAATGATCATACCTAGCTTAACTTAATCTACCTCAAAGAAACTGAAAGAAATTCATGGAACTGTGTCCTGAGATCACAAGAATAATCCCAGTAACTGACAGTAACTAATGACTACTGGAATACTGGAATACCGATTTTGGATTAGCATGGGGGTAGTAAGCACTATGTAAATGAAGTTGTAATACAATGCAATAATAATTTCTAGGTATCTGTTTGGCCCTGGAAGTGAATGAAAATGGGTATGTGCTGGGATAAAAGGCGAAAACTAGAATATGGCGATCCAGATGTATAGCTAAATAGTTTTTGAAATTGAATGTCCAAATATGGAAAATTTGCAGAATAAATACTAGAGTTTATTAGCAGATTACTAAACTTAAAATGCGGCACAACATTTCCCTTGAATTTAATGCCCCGCCCAACGTTCTCTTATTGTACTCTTTTTCAAACATGTCTATTTTAAACTTGATAGAACCCAATTGATTCAGAGTCTGACTTGAGCAGGATTTATGATCCTCATATTTTGAAGATGGATTTGATCGCAGATATGTCAGTTACTAGTCATAATTAACAGTAGAAAAGTAGAATATTGCAGAGGTAAATATACATCTATATTTTCATCCATGCATCTTATATTGTTTGTTTCAGGCCAAAAAGGGGAGTCTGAAAGATGGTGTGCGGAAGAATAGATCACAGCTAGTGAACGCAGGGCTCGCTCTAGCTCCTAACGAATTTCAGACGGTTCTTGATAGCGAAAATGAAGCCAAGGGTAATGTATACAAAGCATTTTTTACACATTGTATCCTGAACATAGAAAACCTCCCGCTGTGTTTTAGCCATGCCTTTCGAGGCATCGCTCATGGTGCTGTTTTTGTGTGGTTGGGTTATGTTGGTTTAAGCTAATCTGGACCACATCAGTAGTGATCTAGAGAGAAAATGAAAGGATGCCTTTCTAAACCGGAGAAGACTGTACTGCAGAGCCATTCTCCAACATCCAACGAAAAGTTGCATCGCAAACCTATAGTAGGTCTTTGTAACTGTAACTTCTTAAGTTTTCTGGTAGAAATTGTGCTCATGACCCACGGATCTGTGCAACAGTTTAGTATTTTGAAAACAACTGCATTTATTAAAAAAAAAACATAAGTGTTTTCATAGTTAACTGGGTTCACTCTAATTTGCATTTGTCTATAAATTAGCAGAACCCTAAGCAAGCCTCCTGAAATTTTACCTTACACATATTCTGGCTGAGGGGCACTTTAGGTTAATTATTTCTAGTTATGGGTGGAAGTAGAGGTCAGTCCACGTGTAAGGGACTGAAACTAGCACAGAGATAAAGAATATACATTTGATCACGTCTTGCTTAGCAGAAACATGACAGCGAGTCAACCCAAACTTTGTTGGCTTATAGATTCACCGAAATTGAAGGTAGAAAAACAACAGCATGGCAATTCATTCTTCCAAATCCCACCTACTACTCAGACAATTATCAGGTCAAGTTAATTTAAGTTGGTTGTTTATTGGCCATTGTGTACACTCCAGGGCAATTCTTGGTGCTGCTAACATGACCCAAACACAAAGAGATGATAGGCGGAGTGCTGAAACTTTTCAAACACTCACCCCAAGTCACAGATCTGGGTTGAAGCCATCATCATTCTTTAGCTCACTTTGTCACCCCAGTTCAGACACAGTTATATGCAAATCAGTCTTGACCCTGTGCCTCATGGGAACCAGGGCCGTACTGGGAACCAAAACCGGCCATGGCAAAGTGCTCGGCCTGCCGGCCCCCAGGAAGGGATGGGGGGAACGGCAGAGCTGTTTGTCACGGCCGATTTCGTTAAAGGGACGATATTGCAGCTATGCTGCAAAAGCGTCCCTGTAACAAAAACGGCTCCCTGGGGGCTAAAACCGACCCCCACCTTGGCAGCCCACCGGGTAAATGCCCGGTGCCCCCTACGGTCAGTTCCGCCCTGATGGGAACAGTCCAGCCCAAACTGCCAAGCCATGTCTTCCCTGGACCGGAAAGAAGCATCATGGGACCGGTTTCTTGTTAACAGCCCTCATCAGCCAGGCTAGCTTAAATCCAGTGGCAAAGTGAGCAAGGGACCCACGTCTGGGCATACCCTGCCAACTTAGGGCAAACAAAGCAAACACAAAGAGATGATGGACGGAGTGCTGAAACATGACCCAGCAGGCCGACCAAAGCCAACCTTACTAAGCCTATTAGTAGATGAAAAAACATGTTTTATGGGGCATCTAATGCGGCTGGTAGTATTGCAAAGAATAAGAGGTTGGTTATTCCAAAATGGAGGATCCAACTCCAAGAATGTCTGGCTACTTTTGCATTAATGCCTGAAATGATAAAGGCTAAATAGACCCTGATGAGCAAATCATACAATTCTCAGGCAAAATTATATATGTATATTGTCTTTAAGGAACTTGGAATAGTTTCTAGCCCATAGGATGGGCAAGTCTCAAAGTCTACAAAATGACTCTGCAGACCACCGAGGGTCAACTGGGGCAGAGAAAATGGATGTCAATTGTTTTCCGGCATTAACATAGGGGGGGACCAGAGGCAAAAAGGTCCAGCACACGAACCCCGAGATATGAACTGGGGTGTGAGAGGGCCCTTGCTCCTCATAGGAGCTATTCACCCTCTTGTTCAGGTCTCACCTTCTTTTCTTCTGTTAGGAACAGCACACCTCATGATTTACAATTGTTTTCTGTGACCACAGATAGCTGTTCAGAGGTGGTGAGACAAGAAGGCATTCTGTGTTGTGGTTTCAATGGAAATATATGAGGATGCAACCATTAACGCCAGTAGGTCCTTGGCCAGGTCACGACCCAAGTTTCCAAAGACTTTCATGGACAGAGGGCAGTAGGTCAATTCTAAGGTCCAAAAACTGGGCTGCACTTGATATCACTTCTGCCCAGAATGAATACATCCTTCTTGTACTAGTTTACTTTGTACCAGTTGCTTTCAATCCAGGACATCGTTGTAAATTTTGATATATTAGCCTTTATTTTAATATTTAGTTGCATAAGCCTTCTAGGATGCAGACTCGTGCCCTGCACTTTACCCAATGAGGATAGTCACGCTGAGCTATTTAACCACAGTAATAAAGGATGGGGCCGAATCATGAATGCTCACAGTGACTGGACATTGAACATAGACCTACTTTAAAGGCTACCTGACTTCATGGCCCGCTATGCTTTCTCGCTCATCTGAGACTTATGCTACTCAAAATAACTAGGTGTAGAATGAGTAGTAAAAAAAAACTCCTAGACCTTTGCTTAAGCTGTATTTAAATAAGTGTAAGGTTTTACCACTGTCACCTGACCAATGTTCTGTAAAAGAAGGTATTATACATTCAATATCGTAAATGTTTTTGGGTCGAGAAGTCTTACCAAACCGTTCCTCTGCTAATTGATCTTTGCAATAATATTTCGACCTATGTTGAGACCTAATGTGTGTTAAATGCTTCTGAGAATGTCTATTTTCGTGTACACCTTAAAAAGAGCTACTTCATCACCGTACATATCCTGCTGTTGACTTTCTATTGTAAATGTGAGTCTGTAATATTTCTGGAAGTGTAGTAGACTTGACCGGCAGATTTACAAGCCCCTTGCGCCGCCAGTGTTTCACGTTGCGTGATGCACTGGCGACGCAACCTGCTGAGTGATATTTACAAGCACAGGTAAAGCCACCCTGCATGACTTTACCTGTGTTTGTAAATATCGCCCCTTTTCACGCAACGCTTTGCGTGTTAGGGGCATGAAATGGGTGTTGCTGTGGGTGTTCCCACGCAACACCCATGTCCACTGACGCATTTCCGGATTTACGTGCAATTGTAAATTCCGAATTGCATCAGAATGCTACACCACCCTAGGGGGTGGTGTAGCATGGGGCAACGAGTAGAAATGTTTTCATTTTTCCTTGGTTTTTTCCTCTTTCAATGCGTGCTGCACTCTATAGCACACATTGGAAGAGGAAATCATCTCAATTGATTGTTTTTGTGCAGGAAGGTGCCCCTTCCTGCACAAAAACAATTTCCGCACGACGCAGGAATCTGTGCACCATGGAGCAAGGGTGCCTGCACCGGTGCATGGCAATAGTTTGTGCACCAGCACAGGGGGAAGCACAGAGATGCAACATATTGTTGTAAATATGTTGCATCCCTGTGCTTCAAAACTAACGCAGCGCGGCGCAGCAAAATGACTTGCGGCACCGCGCTGCGTTCCATTCTTGTAAATCTGCCCCTTTGTGTTTTAGTAGGGTGTGCTTAGTGTACACGTCCAATGCCAGTCCATATTTTCTAGAGCCTAATCCATAAAATCCTTTTCTTAGCTATCCTTCATTGATTTATGGGAGGGCTTGGGACTTCGCATTTCCTCCTAAAGTAATTATAAATAAAGCATATTAATCCAAATCACAAAATGCACATTTTCAAAATTTGCTCCTAAAATTGTAATAGGATGATTGTTTTGCCATTTCACCCCAGTGCTCAACGCTTGACCTTTTATTTCAGTTTCTTTTTTCGTTCCATGCTGCTGAATGCTATTTCGTAAGTGTTACCAATATAGTAATGATGTTAAAAAGATTGGTGTGACATAAACATTTGTGCACAATGGACCTACATTTGACTAAAGAGCACCCAAGACCAAAGTAAAATTGTGCACCAAAAAATAAGGACTCAGAAAAAAGACACCCTATGACCTACTATCGAACTACAAATATCCCCATGTGTTTTGACTCCATTGTAATATTTTTTTAATGTGCTTTCTGTTGGTGAAATATGTTTGAGAATTTCCCAGTTCTAGTCCATGTTTTTGCTGAGTATTGGTAATAAAGTAGATCATTTAGTGTACTTGGCTCTTAACTGTGAGCATTGAGAAGCAGTTATGCTTTATGGCGAGTTGTATACAACTTCATTATTTAATTTCATCATGTAATTTGTGCTTACTGTAAATCTCTTCTGATAAACCTTCACAAAGGACACTGATGCAGTGATTGAAATGAACATCTCGTATATATTTTAAAACACCTGTCTTTCCGATAAAGTTTCCACAGGTAAAAATTCCAAGGGTCAAATCAGTTTCCTGTTTATGAAAGCACAGCATCACGCCAATAGCGTGCAAAAGGCCGGTGAGCATTTGGCAAGTATAGGAGAGAACAATGCGGAAGAAAGGTGAGTCAACTTTGTACATGTGTTGACCATTTAAAGCAATGCTCGTTGGCACTGAAGAGGAATCTATACTTCTTAACGTGAACAATGTTATAATGCTGTAATTGCTTCATTTAGTTTAGCGATAGTTTAATTAATGCTGGAGAAGTTTAACTGCAGATTCCTCACCTCAGAATTGTCCTCGGTTGCCAGACTGGATCAGGAAACGGTTCCCTAGCAACCCTCCTACGTGACGCTTGGTGGGACAGTTTAGCTCCGTTTTGGACCCTACTCCCTGATGCCAGTCCCTTTCTTGCCGTGTTTGCTGATGCCGTCACAGCTCTGCTCCCCATTTAGTTGGCCTTTCGAATCCTTCCAAATGAGTGACCCCTCCTTAAACAACAGGTTTCAGATGATGCCATAACTGTCAAAAGCAGATGTCGGTCACTTGCATGAGGTTTGTCTCTGGTGATTAGGCTCCAGGACACGATTTGAAGTTGTACAATAAGTCCAGACTCATGCACAAAGTCGGGGAACTGGGAACTAATAAGTTGAGCTGTATATTGCGGAACATAAGAAGTCTGTGGAGGTCTCATAAATCCCGCTTCATCTGGCTCCCGAGGCTGTTTCTGCAAATGGTCAACTTTGCGGTGAAAGTCATCTGGTATGTCCTAATGCAAACCCAGAAATGCGTAGAGGACTCAACTTCTTTCTGGTTCTGCAAAAAATTTAATCTAATTGGGAAGGATTAAATTAGTCGATACAGCGAAAATCCTAAATTGGAATCACTAAAACCTCGTGTCAATTGGGTCAAAGGTGGGATGCTGGCGCTGCAAGAAACCTTCTACAGGAGGGTCTGATGGGTATCAGGAAGGAACTGAATGACATCCTCATATAGAAAAAAATCAGAATATATACATTAAGCCCCATGTAAATACCAGTGGGAGCGGTAGACCTACAAAACAGACTTCGAATAAACTGAAGGGCCAGGAAAGCACCACAAACAGTAATGAAAATTAAAATTGGCAAAGCCAAATTAAAATGAGGTAAATAAGTCTCAGATGATATTTGGGATTGAAGAAAAGGATTTTCATACATAAATGAAAAGTAAAGATTGCATATAGAAAAATTATGTATCAGGGTTCGTCTCAATCAACCAGCAGGTGGAGGAGAGTAAGAAAGACATTTGAGAGTCTATATGATAGAGTTCAATTTGTCTTGTGTGTTCAGACCGTGGGATATGGACTGGAATTTGAAGCTCAATAGATTGGAATGTAAACGGATCTTTAAATGACAGTAAGCATCACGGCTACTGCTCAATAATCTGTGAAAAACCCGAACATTGAGAACTGGCATTACAGTGTACATTGATGGGTCTGTGAGGGCATGGATTTAACATCCAGTACATTTGTCTTTATATATTAGTAAATCGAGTTTAAAGTTCTATCTAGCAGATGTTTATTGTTTTAGTCTGTTGTAAATACAGTGTACAGCTAAACAATATTGTTTGGTGTTTTTTTCTTGGCAGAGTAAGGTTATGGGCAGATCTGGCAAAGATTGCGCGAAAGCAAGAAGTTTGGGATGTATGCCGAACAGCTTGTCGTTTTTGCCTCCTGTATGATGATGGTCGCTGGAAAATACCAAAGCCTGAAATTTGTAAGTTAAGAAAATAAAATATATGACGAGCGTCATTATTCCTTAACAACCCTGACAATTACAGCACTGCAAACTAAATGCTTTATATAGGAAATCTTCGTGCTTATGTGGATTTATTATAGTAGAGGTTTAGGCATTGTCCTTCAGTTTGTTTGTTTTAATAGAATTTCCACTATGATTCCTTTCATGAAACAATGATTAGATTTTTGATGTGAGAACAAATTCTGGAAATATATTGCAGATTTTTCTAGATATTTTAATATTAATTTTATCTTGTGTACTCCACATGCGATGGTGATTTGTAGTTCAACAGTTTGCTTAAATCATTGCTTTTCAGCTTTTTAAAATAATTTTAATAACGGCAAAAATACATTTCTGATTTTCTGTGGGATGCTACTAACTGTAGATACCTCATCTTGGAATACTTCCCAGGCACCAGACTGGATCTGGAACTTTACATCAGCAGTACTCACACATGTTGCTTGGTGGCGCTATGGAGCTCTGTTCCAACCTGCAAGTGATAGAATGGAGCCGCATGTAAGGGCCACCACTGCACCCTGGCATCAGTCCTTTCTGTCTGTGCTTTCTGATGTGGATCCTGAGCTTTGCTGTCAATTTTGTCAATTTTCCAACATCTTCTTCAAAAAATGATTTTCAGTGTGCTATGGAATTATATTCTCAACGAAAACTATAGTTTCAAACAATGATGTAACCACACAAAACTAATGCTAGTCATGAGCCCTTACGAGGTGTGTCTCTAGTGCTTGGGCCATGACTCGTTATGTGACAAATGTGGCCTCTTGTATCCAAGTCATTGTAGCACTCTAAGTCCTCCACCACATCAAAATCAAAAATCAAGTGAAGACATGTACAAGTAAAGTGGGACTAGATGCCAACCTGTCACTCCAAATCCCCCCCCCCAAATGCAAAAGCACTATGAAGTGAATCTTTCACCTTCATTATTTTCTGTTGAGAAGCGGAGTTTCAGCTGACCCTGAGGCAGTACTTGACTCACCATTTGAGCATTCAGTGGAAGAAAGCGCTTCTTGTGTAGTGGTGGTACAGAGGGCAGCTGAGACTATGGATTTACAACTGTCCTCAGTTGAGACCAAAACAAACATCTTAACAGATATTTTGCAGCCTGGCTTAGCTACTTCTGAGCCCTTACACTCTTTTAATAAGACCCTCAGGGATAACTTAATGGCCACTTAACCAAAGCCCTGTCCTTGTCCACCAGTAAATAGGCAAGTGGCCAGGCATAACAGGGAGGTTGCTAGCGATTCTGAGTTTCTTCCCAAACATCATACTCCAAAGAGCCTTGTGGTTTAAGCCTCAACCAGAAAAGTGAATCCCAAAGCATTCCCCATAACTCCCCATGAAAGTTAATCCAAGAGGATTGAGGCTTTTGTCAAATATATGTTTTCCTCCGCCAGTCTGTCATTATTGTTAGTTAATGTTGTTTGCTCAATAGGTTTTTATACTCATGGCCTGTGGGATATGGCCAGCGAGATCTTGTTGGCAGTCATGGAAAACCCAAGGACCTCCTTGGCTCAGACGATTCATAATTGACAAGATAGGGCTAAATATGCTAACCACTCTGGTTTAGATACTACTGATTGCTTGTGGAGTGTGCAGTTGGCCCTGGTATTGTACTTCTTCCACATTCATGGATGTGCTTCACTAGATTTTTGACCGATGTACATTTCTCCCTCATGGATATGCCACTCAATGGGTCCTGCTTTTTCAGTGAGAAGGCAGACTCTGATCCTGTGCTAGAGTACCTAAAAGAAAGTAGAGTCACTGCGTGACTCTTTAGTCTATTGTCCCTTGCCAAGCAGTTCTCACACTACTTCAAAATATTAAGGGGCTAGTTCAAAGGATTAGTGTATAGACAATGATAACCTTCCCAACCAGTACAGTCACCTTAGTCCTTTTGATGCATTGACATGGCTCTGGCAGGGAGCGTGCAGGCCAACAGTGGCATCAGTCCTCCCATTCTTCTTCCTGTGCTTCAAAAGTCACCAAACCACTTTAGTAGATTGCTGTTATTGGCACATGCCCATTCACAGCAGGGCAGGATTATTCATCTCCTTCCAGAGTAGCAGTCTGTTATGTCCGACTGATGGGTGTTATAAATTGTTCAGCATGGCTATGTATTGTCCTTTCATTTTCTCCCTCCAAATATTCCCACCGCATCAGAGCCAATTTCTGAAGAGCACCTTCCCATTCTGCTGCATGTGGTATGAATGATACTCTCCATGGGTGCTATTGAAAGAGTGCCAGACTCAGAAAGAGAAGAGGGTTGTTAATCTTGCTATTTCCTTGTTCTGAAGAAGCGTGTAAAGTAAAGCATCCCTCGATCGTCTGAAGATGCCTTGCGGACCCCCACTGGTCTCCAGACCTCAGGGTTAGAACCACTGTGCTACACGATTAATTGTGAAAAAGCTGATGGTATGCAAGTGCTACTTCTAAGAAATCAGGTTAATAGTTGAGAGGGGTCCGGGGCTGACTCAAATATTAAACACAATCCTTGTCAGGGTGAACCACTAAAGTCACCGAATAAACCTGTGCTTAATCCTCTGGTAACTTGTCACAAAAAACAGTCAGGCTTAACAAAGAAGTGTTTAACATATTTATGCAGCACTCAAACAGCAATAAAGTGACAACAAAAAAAAGAAAAATCCCAACCCAATTAATAGAAAAAAAGATTCTACTGATTGAAATGACACCAAGACAACAAAAATCTGATCAGTAGATCCAGAGTAATGAGTTGTAAAAGTTTCAGGTCACAAAAACACCCGGAAGCACAATACGCAATTCTGTTATCTAGGCGTGCTGTACCAGATCAATGTTAAAAGTTCAGGCCAACTATGATGGAGCATGGGTTGGATACAGGAACCAGTTTCATCCCATTGAAGAGTTTACCTTTTGAAACCAAGTTCATAGGAGGTGCCTTGGAAATTTGTGTTGACAGTGTCACGAGGAGGTCGTTGCCAGTGCAAGCAGCAGGTTGTAGCTGGAGCTTCGTGTTGGCATGAGATGTACCAATTGTTGATAACATGAGGAGGGCAGTTTTGGAGAGCCCCAGGCTTCTGGATTATCACCTGGAGTTCTGTTTTGATGCAAGCCAAGAGTTCAGAACCTGCTAAAACATCTCTCGGGGATCAGTACTCACTCCAGCAGATGCTAGCAATGGGTATCAGGCAGGTTCAGTTGATACTGGGCAGTTGCAGGGAAGGACTCTGGAAGCTTGTTGTGCCCCTGTAACTCAAACAGGTCCACCTACTGCCTCTTGTAGTCACTTCTAGGGATCCTGGTTTCAAGACAGGTCCAGTATTCCTTCTTCAGACAGCACAGCAGTTCTCCATCTGAATCTTCCTCAGGTCCAGCTTTTATACCCAGTCCCAGTTTTTGTGTGGGTGGCAATCACTGGCCTATTCTAATCAGATTTTACTGAGTTTTTCTTCTGGGATTGGCTCCAGGGTGACAAAGGCAAGGGCACGTCTGGTTCCTTTGCATGTGCAGCAGGCAGGGTGCCTTGAAGTGTAATCAGGTTAGGGCTCAGCTTTTACCCGGCCATCGTGTCAGGAAGAACCACTCCCTCTACACACAGGTCCCTTTTGTCCCTGTCTCTGGAGGAAATACACAACACACCACAGGAGAGGCATTCACTGTCATGTGACCCTAGCAAAAAGGCACATTTTGTTTAGGCAGAAAAACACTAACTTTCTAAAAGTTGCATTTTCAGAATAGTAACTTAAAATCTAACCTGACCATTCAAGAAGATTTTAAATTATTATTCAAATGAATGGAAGACGTATTTATATGTTCCAAAACTGTAATTATCACGTATTAAGTGTACTAAGGTAATCTGGTGGGAGTCTATGGGAGTGGTTGCATTACTACAGTGAAAACTGGCTTTAGGACATGTAACATTTAAAAACACATGCCCTACATTTTAAATATAAAGCAAGCCTCCTGCCCTCTGAGCCTTTAGGACCTATCTTAAGGGTAACTAATAAGTATTAAAAAGGAATGTTTAGGACTGGTACCAGGTTATTTTGCCAGATCGAAATGGCAGTTTAAAACTGCACTAAAGGCTGTAGTTGCAGGCCTCCGACATGTTTTACAGTACTACTTTAGTAGGAGTTGCATACAGTGCTACCCCAGTTGTAGCATTTTATTTGCATACCCTGAATACAGGTAGTATGTTCCTTATGCATGCATGGATGTAGCTAGCTCCATGCCTTAGACACCAGAGGTAATGATAACATGCCCTTAGGGTGCTTCTTCAATTACTGATGGCAGGCAATTGCACCTTTTCCTGATGATTCCATTTTTATAAGTGGCTTTTGATGGGTGCTACTCTTCTATATGTGGGCTGGGAGTTTTGCTCTTGTGGTTCTACATTTTAAGGCAAACCTATGCAGCCTTTTCTGGACTGCTGCCTTCTTGGTCTTTTTGACTGATTAAAAACTATTTTACATTGTTTCCCACAGGTCAGTTTTGGAATGCCTAGATAATGCATACATAGGTGACTTTGTTGTATCTTTAATTCAGCCACAAGACTAGTCAGGATTTGGTGTAGTCTGATGGCTCAGTGGACTAATGAATCCACCAAGACTGTATTTACGCGCTGTGGTCACAGGTTTGAATCTCCTTGCGTCCACTCAGCCCTTTATCCCTCTGAGGTTATTTTGGCGAAATATAAGAGCGTAGGACACAGAGATCATATAAGGACCCACTTTTTTACAACATATTTGTATCTTACTCGACGCACAGTGCATAAGAGAAATTTAGAGAGCAGCAATAATATTTGGAGAAAAGGGTCGTAATTGCAATCAAAATAACTGTTGGTGGAGAAATATTGGTAGTATCCCCTAGGTGTAGCGATATTGGTATGATATCTGGCAGGTCCTGAGGAAGGTGGTGCTCATCCATTCTTCAAGCCACCGAAACCCCGACCAATGCTGTTCAGATCCTGCTATATGCAGTTGCTATAAATGGTCATGGAGACTAAAAACATCCTTATGTCGCCCCCTTTTCAGATATATGTAGTTCTGAATGTGGTATAAGTGTAGTTGAAGAGGTATGCATGTGTGATAGGTTGTTGGGATCACTGACATAATATCGAGGGACATAATATCGACTAGCAAAAATATCGTTGACAAAATATCGACAGACAGAATATCGAGTTTGTATCTACAAACAGGTAAGTACAAAAATATCGAGTAAAACATTTCGTTTACAAAAATATAGTTTATAAAAATATCGACTTTATTAAAAACAGTGTTAAATTAAATTAATATAAAAAATTATTTACTAAAATATACTTAAAAATACTTAAATTAACTTATAGTGATTAAATAATTAATGAAAGTTATAAAACAAATTACAATCATATTTGTTAAAACATATATATATAGTAACATAATATAATTAAATAATATCCAATATTATTACCGTACGATAGTGGAAGTGTAAAAATTACTATTCCCACTCCAGAGAGTGCAACAGTAGGGAAAGCGTTGGATAGCGTAGGGATCAAAATTACTATTCCCACTCCAGTGAGTACAAAGTAGGGAAAGCGTTGGATAGCGTAGCGGTAAAAATTACTATTCCCACTCCAGTGGGTGCAACAGTAGGGAAAGCATTGGATAGCGTAGTGTCGTGTATTTCTATAGGTTCTGAATCGATCCCCCTATTCCTGACCCTATTCTGGTTAAACTTACTAGCTAGTTAACTAACAGTCAGCCCATGAGGCAAGAAAACCCCCATGATGCAGATACCGTTATCTGACGCAGTCACACTACGGCACAGGAACGTGTTATCTGATTAGGTCATAACGCTTGAGATCTAATTAGACAAGCGACATTCCTCCAGCCCCTGATAAGGCATACGACGTTCTCATAACAAATCAAACCTATGACAACCTGGATAATCCGTGCGGCCATTGTTTTGATTTCACAGAGAACTTTAGTAAAGAATGTGCTAACGAGCAAGTCGTATGACATCTTTATTGACGTACCTATGTCCATCCTTACGTCAATCCCGGCACCTTTAAGGTATAAATATTGCCGACCTTGCCCTATGCAAACACACGCGTGGTGACAAGACGGAGCAGCCATACTTGCCGAAGCAGAGAGCAGAAGCAGACCCCGCAGGCAGCAGCCCCGCCTTCCTGACGCGCTGAGAGACGCGCTGCTATCTCAAGCCGAGAGACCCAGCACCGGCGCTTCCGGGTAGCCCTCGCAGGCAGCCTGGAATATCGAGAGCAGAGAAAGAGATACCATTCCTCATTCATCCTAAATTCCAGGTACAGAACTGAATAACCCCTCCTAGAGAATTCTTTAGTTATTCACTTGGCAAAAACAAACTTAACTTAAACTGTAACTTTCTATTCCCGCCCACGCATTAGACTTAGGTCAGGTACACGGGGTAGGCGTATTTAGAAACACCAGTTGAGTGCGTTTAGTCAAATGTATATGTGTATGTAAATATATTTTAATCATTTTAAACATCATATGGCTCAGAAACCATATCAATGTTTTTACAGTATTATTTTGTACTATTGCTTTTAACGTATGCACTTTACTTAACTATAAGTATTGCAATAATATCGATCCATTTCTCTTGTACGAGAAAAGAGACTGATCAATAAATAACACCTTTTATTGAACACGCCCGTCTCTTCCTTTTCTCTACATTCTGATGAGACTAAGAATGCACGTACTGACTGAGTAAAATAATTGCCTTGTGCTCACACGACTCTTGAGATTGACTCTTGATTAGGGGAGAGCAAAGTTGTCATGTTCTATGGTTGTCAGAAACTAAATCCCTTCTTGTCTAATCAGGGGAGTTAATCCTTCCTTGAACATTCGAGAAAGTTTCTAGCGAACTCTGAGCTTAGCTGGCAAACCCAAAAATTAAGTCTAGTATCGACAGTAGTAGACCTAGTTAACGTCTGGCCTAGGCCTTTACTGCTGTAGGTACTATTCCAATGCGCAGAGCCTATTGGGAAAATAGGAGCTACACTTCATGGCGCCCAACGCGTTTGGAAAGGGCGATAAAACTAACGTAAGACATTTAGAGTAACTCAGTCGTGCTTTCTCACTCAGACCCCTTTTCCCAAATACTCCAAAGACGTCTGGAGTGGGTGAAAGGTTATAATATCCTCCAAAACCTCGCAGGAGGGAACTCCTATGTATGGTTCTTGGTCTAGTCAACGTTGAAGGATAAAACAGTTCCAAAATATTGTGCATCTAATCTCTGTTTACATAAAGAAACCTGATCTGCAAATAAACATAATACCATCCTGTCAGCAAAATGGACAGCGACGAAGAACGAGAGGTTACTAGATTAGCTACTGAAATAGCAGATGCTGATGCTACCATGCAAGCAGCAGACGCGGATATAATACTCATTCAAGGAGATCTATAACCTTAAAACTTATAGAAAATGGACTGACACCTAGAGGTGGCACAGTCATATTCGTAATCGAGGCACACGAATATCGGCAGACAGAGGTATACTATACATGGATACATTTTCCAGCAGCTAATACTATAACAAAGTACTTCCACTATTACAAAGTAGAGGAACCTCCTAATGAGTACACTCCTTTCGAGGAGGTGGAAGTACCACTCAAATTCCAAGAGCATTTGCTCTTATTTGATGGCGCCCTAAAACATAATAATCACATTACAAGGCTCGGTCCTTTAGGAAGACCAGGAGCAACGTGGCCGGTCTTAGCCGGATACACACCATATCCAGACATCGAAAGAATGCCTGCAGCAGAGCTGTTAATACAGCTAAAACAACTACTAAAAATTCACAGACAATTAGTTCAGTATGTAATGCGGACTTCAACAATTCAGCCAGCGATTAAACTTCCACAGCTGACCCCTCACCAGGGGAACACAAATAAAATTACACCACAGAACATCCAATCCTGCCTAGGTAAAGTTCCAGCTAAACGGGAACAGATACCATTCTGGTTGGCACAGAAAATTACCCAAATAGAGGCGGTGTTTCCTGACACCACCCCATTAGAAAAACACAGAATTCTGACTATATGTCTCCCAATGGGAATCGCACCACACATTGAGGACTGTGACACTTGGGGTACAGTCTTTGCTTCCATCTACACAAAAACGCACGGTGTTCCATCCATTTCGGTAATACCAGATGTGCTAAAACAAATTCAAGATGAATATGGTCCAGAACCTGCTTTAACTCTTGGTATGAAATTACTAAAAGACTTCAAGCAGGTCTCGGCTATATTACTAGCCAACATAAAGGGTGGAGCAGCAAACGTGGCGATCCGCCAGAGGTTAAAAGAGACAGATATAGCAGACCAACCAGCTGAAATTGCCAGAATCATAGAAAAATCCTATGAAGAACTAGGCAGAGATAGTCTAGGTGGAATACCAGTAAAACCGCAACTGACTACAAGTCCAGAAAAAATGTTTTTTAATAATAATAATAATTCACCAAAAAAGAACTGGGATGGGAACAAACAATCCAATCCTAAAGAAAAGAAATTCCAGTCCAGAGGAAGGTCTCCTAGGCGAAGAGAGAAATCTCCAAACCCGAGACAAAGGTCACCCCAGAGTGAACCCTCTGGGAATAGATATAACCTTAGAAATAGGGATAATATTAAAAAACCTGATAGATATCAAGACATTGATACACGTCCCTCTCAATCTTTTCAGAATTCCTCGCAGAAATCGGAAAGAAGAGGACGATCAGAAGAGCACGCCAAGTCCAAAGACAAGGAACCTGCTCAACTGAAAAAGAAATCACAATTTCCAAAAAAGAAGGTAGCCAGTATCAAGGTAGTTAACAATGCCGAGAATACTGAGGACACAACTGAAAAACGTAGAATGGGCTCAGACAATGCTAGACAGCGCAGCAGAGGTGAGCATAGCTCGCAAAGTCCTTATGGATCATCTGGAGACAGTGGACACGAATGAATACCTTCAAGTGGAAACTGCAGATACCAGAGTTAGCAAGCCCCACAAAATATACGAGATAACATTACGTATAGAGGGAGATAAGACTAGGAAAATAAGGGGACTATTTTGGGATAACCTCTCAAAGGGTTATGACATCCTTTTAGCTGAAAAAGACTGGCCACCAGAGTTTGTCAGGGAGTGCCCTCATGGCGAAGAAGTAATTATGCCTGCCTTCTCGAATCAAATACCGATTCATAAAAAATATACACTTGCTAGAAAGTGGGCAGTGGCCTTAGCACCTGCTTTATATAAAAATCATGTAGGATGGGATGAGGATTCTCCTCCTCACAAAGTCCAGTTAAAATCACAACCAACTGCACAAAGGCAGTACCCAATTAAGCAAGAAGCTAAAAAACAAGTAAATGAAATACTAGATCAGCTAGAATACCAGGGGGTGATTGAAACTTGCACCTCACAAATGAACAATCCTTTGTTTCCGGTCTCCAAACCAGACAATTCGTACCGTCTAGTTTTGGATTACCGACACCTTAACACATGTTGCAAAACTTTTGCAGTGCAAAACTCACACAGTGCTGCACTAATGAATAACATAGTGCGCAAAAAATACAAAACAACCTTGGACATCTCCAATGGATTCTTTTGTCAAAACATAGCACCAGAGAGCAGATATTTAACTGCATTCTCAGTAAATGGCACTCAAAAACAATTCTGTCGGTTAGCCCAGGGGTACAAGAACAGCCCGGGGGTATTCTCAGCGAGAGTAACAGAATTACTACAACTATATGATGATGAAGCATTATCTTATGTCGATGACATTTACTTAACAGATGATGACTTGGAGACTCACTTGAAAAGAGTGAACACCATAATACTTGGTTTCGCTGCAGAGGGTTACAAATTCAACTTCAAAAAGTCCAGAATTGCCCATCTGACGGTCCTATTCTTAGGATATGAGTTATCAAGTGAAGGCAAAAGCCTGGCAGACAATTTCCTAGAGAAATGTGCCGTAATCCAAGCTCCTAAAACACTAAAAAACCTACAGTCAATTCTAGGCTTCCTAAATTTCGGAAGAACATATATTGCAAATTACGCAGAAAGGGTCAAACCCCTTTATGATCTAATTAAACCAGACTTTAAAAGATCAAGTTGGACTCAAGCACACACAGAAATTTTGAGATCCTTACAAACAGACATGCTAATTAAAACAAAATTAGAAACCCGTGATAATACACGCAACCTTGTGATCCGAGTCATCCCAGGGAGATGCGGATTCACATACCTAACCTCTAATGAGAGAGATAAGGTACCAATTGCATTCAAATCACATTTGTACACAAAAGCTGAACAGAGATTCAACAACAAAGGAAAAATTGTTCAAGCAGTTCAAACCGCAATAGCTAGAGAAAAAGACATAGCTGACGGTAGACATATCACAGTCAGAACAGCAGAATCAGCCTTTGAGGCATTAACAACACCGTGTAATTTACCAACAACAACATTGGATCCAGAATGGTTACAATGGGTAAATTCAATCACAACGGACAAAGTATATTACTTCTTTGATCCAGAACTAGAAGAATTAAAAAATCTAAAATATGAAAAAACGTATCCTCTGCCAATCGACATTCTGCCTCTACGACATTACGCCTGTGTAATCTATACAGACGGACATGCTCAACCCTCCGTTTGGGGAGAACATGCATACAATCCCACATGTGAGATTACAAAAGAAGTGTGGCACGGAGGTAAACTAAGACCTCTATTAACAAAATCACACTCAGTAGAAACTAATTCAGAACTACAAACTGAAATATTAGCTTTGAAAATGGCGCTAGATAATGCGGATCGCGAATTCCCGACACTTATAGTGTCAGATTCATATTTCTGCGTCAAAGCATATAACAAGGATTTGCAGACCTGGATTCAGAACGATTACAAAGATGACACGGATGCACCAATAAAGCAGAGACTGCTCTGGGAACAGGTAGCTCTTTTGAAAAAAGAACTACCAAAGACTCACGTGACACACTCACTGAGTCACCAGCGTGATGGCGTTCACGTTGTAGGGAATTCATTGGCTGAAACAGCCGCAGCGGCAGCCAGTAAACCGGCTCCCGTAGATCGAAAAAAGCGTACATTAAAATACATTGACGGCGAAACATTGCTAGCAGTAAAAACGTCATCAAAAGGCGACTGCTCGGCGTTACCGATCAACTATCCACTCAATTACACATACATCATAGATGCAAACTCCATTCCTTTTGCTCGAATCCCTGGAGTGGGGGATAGAGTGATTCCAAACATGGACAGGAGAAACTTGTTAATCGCAGACGCACACATGGGCGAGGGTCTCAGACACCTTAAATTAAAAGATTCTCTGGAAGAATTACAATCACGGTACTGGTGGCCAGGCATGAGCCTGCACTACACCATGTTTGTAAAAAACTGCCCAAACTGCAACAGAGATCGCAGTGGGGAGAGAAGCAGTTTAATACCTCGTCGTATCAAGGCAGATAACATCACCACTAAAAAGAATGGCTTACGATTAACATATACAGGCTAGTTCCCACTTATAATGTAGATCCACAGCACTCGGCTGACGTCCAGACTGTTATACAAGATTTGCGAGTCTAAATGGCATATACGCTAAGAGCATGCTACGTTCGACCATTTTTTTCTTTTTCTCAGGCAATCCAGCCTGGGGGAGGGAAAGAATGGCCAAATGAGCACAGCCCAGCGGGAATCTTCTCACTTCCTTTCTGAGGGTATGGGATGGTGTAAAGAAAAAACCAAGACAGAAAGCAATCTATAATAGAAAGGATATTAGGTTCGGGAGCTGGGTGGGTCAAACATCTAATAAGTGTCCAACGTAGTCTAAATAACTTGCCAAGAAATTCTCTGAAGGGATTCAGTCCGTACGAATTATTATTCAGAACTAGGATGTTGATCTCTGACCTTGATAGTCAGACTTCAGTGGTAACAGAAAAAAGCTTTGATGTCAAAGACCGTTTGGCTATTTTGCAGGACTTAAACAAAACAAGAAAAGACCTGAGCAACATACAGTTGAAAGAACAGCCAACGACCACTGAAGATTCACCACCTGTCCCAGCAAGACCTGTCTGGATTCCAAAAGTCGGGGATCTAGTCAGGGAGAAGATCGCGGTAAAGAAGGAATTTGGGCCTTCTTACAGAAAAGCAGTTCCTGTATTGTCTGTCAACGGGACAAGATCAGTTGTACTACCGCCACTTGCTGGAAAAAAGGAGAACCGAGTTGTATCCATCGACCTGGTAAAACCACAACATGTGGCCGATAACCAACGGTAGGCCAAGTGGACTCCCGATAAGTAGCAGAACACCAAGGTTTGCTACCAGTACAGAGGTCCTATCAAAGAGGCTCATCACATTCGAAACGCCTACAGAAGAACAACAAGGACTATGCAACAATGCAATAGAACTAAGACCTCTGAAAAGCCAAATAAAGACATTTAGCAGAGACACACCAATCTATACAGAAGTACCAAGTGAAAATGCAAGAAACAAAAATCCTGAACCAATTGGAACAATTGACAGAACTGCATCCGGTTACTTCATCAACTTCGATGATTCCTCTGACGGTTTCAGCGAACAAAAGACACAGCCATCATCAAAATCCTTTAAAGACAAAGCGAAGGAACTTTTGAAACAACTAAAAGAAACATATCTGATTTCTCCATGGATTGAATTTTGGGTGGGTTTTGGTGCATTTATCCTCATACTTTGGCTCATCATGGTATTTACCTTGGGACGCTTCATTGAGGGAAAATATGCTAAAATGGACACAGCAAGTCAGAACATCAACTTGGTCTTCAAACCACACACATCTTCACACGTCGAGAAACGAGAACTTTCTTCAGAACTTTCTTCAGCCAACTTCACAGCAATTCCAATACCTGGTGGGGTAGCCTGGGACAACACTGACTATGAAATTTATGGTCCGGTCGAGATCCTGAAATATCCACACCAAATCAAGATCTCTTTGAGTGACTTTGCAAAACCAAACTCATTTGCTGATGATTGGGACTTTGAAAGTATAAACAATATGATGTCTGACTTAGTAATGTCTGCTAAATTTACAAAACATGATTATTTGCAAGGTTCTACAAATTATGATAGTATGTATTGCTATAACCATTATGGTAACCATTTCTTGCATAAATCTGCACAACCTAGAAATGTTTTAAATTTTAATCAATGGGAACATTGTGCTACACCTCCAAAAGGGAGCTCAAGAACCGTGTATGGCAAATATTCATATTTTTCAGGTTTTAACACAAGTAATGCGGAAACATTTTATTTTAAATTGTCAAACAAGACAGGGACCAAAACCATGATAACCAACACAAAATTGATTTATTCTGACTTATTCTTTGAACAAATGAATACTTTTGGATTTAATTATTGGGACAAAAATGTTGATTTGAAAAGTGTTTGGGGTACAAAAGAATGGCAAGTACAGGGTTTAGAAGCTTTGTTTAGAGCCTGCATGATCCCAGAACAAATGATATTTTTAAATGACACTGTTCAACAAACCACCTGTCTTGGCTTAGCCAAAATCAAAGATTTAAATAACCTGTCTATTCCAAAGCCAACAATGTTTAGCAATAACTCTGATACAGATGAAGAAATAGACATAAACCATATACTTAACCAAAACAGAACACATCCTGATTGGAAACAATGGTTGATCTGGCCCACAGATACAAATAACTGTCAAGATAGATTCCTGAATAAAACACAGGGTTTCAAAATGAACAGGCCAGACCCTAGATATCCCCAAAGACATCACCCAGGGATAATAACAACCTACAGTGTGGGCAAATTATGCCTTCAATGGCTACAAACTTCCACACTGCCTGAAATTAAGCAACACCTAACTTTACTTACTGATGGTGCTGACTTGCGTGATTTCATACTGGGACCACGCAAACAGCGTCATAAGCGTTTCATAGCAGCCTCTGTATATGCAGCATACAATGAGGCCTGGAAGGTTACTCAAATTGAGACAGCAGAAAGAATACGGGAAATTGACCGTATTAATTTGGAAAAATCACTTTCTGTAGTGGACAATGGGTTAATGACTCTGTCCTCCAGAATTTTTTCATTGGACAGCATTGTGTCTTCAGCAATCGATATATTATCGCAAGACTTACTGTTATTACAACATGGTCAGTCACAATTGCGTTCTATTGTACAGCTTGGCTGGACGTTACAAAATCTGCGTTCAGGCTACGTGCCTTGGCGTTTAATCAACACAACGTCACTATTCCAAATCTTTAACCTTACTGATAGACAAATCGGTATGGCGCAGAAGGGTGCTGATTATACAATCTTGAGCATTGAAAAACTAGAAAGATTACCAATGACAATGTCAGAACGACCTGTCAGTGAATGGATAATCCACGGAATCATAAATATTCCAATGTCAACCTTCAGGTTTCAATACTGCCAAAAATATATACAGGCTGGCATGTACGAGAAATTGGGAAAGGGGTACCTTAAAACAACTTGGAACCTGCCCTATTCACATGCATGTGTCAGTAACAAAGGACAGTGTTGTATAGCTCCTATATATCCATATTTCGTGTTAAGTTAGCATAGGTACATTTCAGATTTAAACGCCATTTTTCCTTTCTTGCAACTTCTGCACACGACCCTCATTTGTTGACTTAGCTTTCAACCTAGTAGTTTGCCGTGGTGAATGTGAGAATAATATGTTATTGCTCTGATATCTGCTTTGTTTAATAAAACATGTCTGCACGGAGAGTGCTGAAGTTTCAGGAGCAACACGATATGGAATTGTTATGAGGTCTGATCTCCACGCCTTCATAGTCATAACACAAGTGCAGCCTTTGCCAACTTGGGCTTGAGGCGGGATTGATATTGCTTTGCAGGAGAATAGTTAACACACTTGATGCGGTGCACATGCAGAGAGAGCTGGTGTATGCTGATGTGATTCCTTCATGCTAGGACACTAAGGTATGGGCCCGCCCTAAAACAACCCAAAGAGACCTTCTTAGATAATAATATAATATATGTGTCAGGGAGGGTGAGATATAAGTGTTGTTAACTCTTATTCATTACAGCATGTTAACATGCTGTCACCATTCGCTTTTTATGTCTTAGTAACTATGCTGATAATTTTGCTACTGATAATAAGTGTACTTGTATTATCTAAGATACTGCGCCTGAGAAGACGGCATTAGTAAATAAACATTTCAAATGCACATGTGTCTTCTTTACTCCATGTTCTGGTTTGTAATGATAATATAACGAAAGAGTGTTCATGAGTCCCACGTACCCTGAGGTACTGTAAGTTCATGTTCTGGTTTGTCTAAACATTGGGTGTTTGATATGTCCAATGAGACACTGTAGCTAGCTCGGTAAGGGGTGAGTTGGTTGCTAAGGTAAGTTTTGGGACATCCTAATTTGCCGAGGTGCCACTCCTCTGTGCACAGTTCTGTGTGAGTACAGAAACCCTGCAACATGGCGCCCAACGGTTTCGGTGGTCTTATATCATGACACTCGAGTAGTTTATCGTTCATGCCTTAACCCCTTCACTTCCGTTTCCGGAAAACGGGGTGTTGGTGAAACCTACCTATTTTTTGGAATAGGTCTTTATTCAAGCTTGATTCTTACCTAAACGGTTTCTTTGGATTACTACCCAGTTGTGCTACAAAGTATTCTTTGTTTTTTCTTGTTTCCAGTTCTGTAATGGCGGCAGCGGTGGCTATTGCGCAGCATAGTCGCGTAGCGGTACGCAACCATCTTCAGACGTACCAGGTCCCAGTAGATGGGATGGCTGTGATTTTCGTGGTATGTGCAGATCCGGCGTTTCCTTACGAGTTGTTTTACTCTTGGGTTACGTTTCCGGCTGTGGACGCTAATTCTGGTTTGTTCCACTCCTACACCGCCTCGGATGTCCCGGCTGAATATACGCCGTACAGGGCATTGGAAATACCTATTGATCATTGGCAGCATCGAGTTTGGTTTGATGGCGCCCTCCCCCACTCTATGTCCCCTGCGAGGTTAGGCCCACTCTCAATTCCAGGTACTAATTGGCCTGCGTTGGGTGGCTTTACCCCGCACCCGAATCACGGGGCTTGCACCCTGGCAGAAATTCGCAGGCTGCATGTAGTTTCCATTTCCGTGATTCGTGCTTTAGTGCAATACATCGGTCGACATCTTCCTGGTGGTCCCCAGGGGGGTGCGGCCGCTCCCATGGAACGAGGCGGAATGCGTCTCAATCCAGTGATGGTAAATTCGGTTTTTGGTGCGCGTCCTGTTGACAACGATGACTTCCCATTCTGGCTAGCAGAGAAGTTTGATCAACTGGAAGCGGTTTTTCCGAATTCTACTCCTGCTGATAAACATAGAATGTTGACGATTACTCTCCCGAAGGATATTACTCCTGAACTTGCTGACTGTGACAGCTGGGGAAAAACATTTGCGGCAGTTTATACAAGGTGCTTCGGCACCCCGTCTATGACTGCCCTGCCTGAAATCGTTAGACGTGTTCAGAATGATCACGGTCCAGAGGCAGCGGTTGAATTGGGTATGCGCCTGTGTGGTTCTTTTGAGATTGTAAGTGATCTCATTCTCTCCAATGTTAAAGGAGATGCAGTTAACTTTCAGGTGTCGAATGCTTTGGCTGCTCTGCCCGATGCCGACAAACCCCGCCAGTTAGCAAAAATTGTGGTGGCCGCTTATAAAACGATTGGCCGCACAAGTAGAGGTCTGAAATATTTTCCAGTGAAGGAGAAAAAACAACCACAGGGACAATCTGCAGTGACAGATGCCCAGCCCAAGTCCAAGAAACAAAATTGGCCTAAAAAACAGACACAGGGGAAGCAGACAACGCAGACTCAGGGTACTTTTCCTGCAATACAAGCTCCTGCGCCACCCGAAAAAGTTTATGATTTGCGCGACCGCGCGATGATTAAATCGCCTGATCGTTTTCAGGGTTCTGATCAACGCTCTCCTCGTTCCTTTCAGGACACATCGGCCCCGAAGACCGGTGGAGGAGGGGGTGGACGTGGACGTGGTGGCCAACAAGGACGTGGCCAGTCCCGCCAGACGGACGGCGCAGTGAAGCAGGAGGATTCTACGCCTAGGCGTCCGCAGTTTGCGAAAAAGAAAGTCGCAGCCTTAACAGCGCATCGATATGCCACAGATAGTGAGAACGCGGCTTCGGAATCTGACGTGGGCTCTGACCTTGCTGGACAGCGCGGCGGAGATAACCATAGTCAGAGAGGCGCTGCGTCCACTACTGAGGGTGACAGCGACTGATGTCTACGTTGTGATAGAAACAGCGGATACGAGACTTGCTCCCCCTGAAAGACTATATGAAATTGTCCTGTTAATTGAAGGTGACATACAGCGTACCGTTAAAGGTGTATTTTGGGAGAATCTGTCTTCTACATATGATATTTTACTTTCGGAGGCTGACTGGCCCCCACCTTTTGTGCTCGCGGCGCCGCGAGGGGAGGAGGTAATCCTACCCAGTTTCGCGAACACTGTCTCGAAAGAGCATGCGCAGCATTTTGCAGAAGAGTGGGCTCGGGCTCTCGCGCCGGCTCTGTACCGTAACCAATGTGGTTGGGATAAATTGTCGCCTTGCCACGAAATTCCGTTGCGGTCTCAGCCGCAGCCTCAACCTCAATATCCCATTCGGCGTGAAGCAAAATCTTCCGTCGCGGAAATCCTTGAACAATTGGAATATCAGGGAGTTATTGAAACGTGTGTGTCACCGATGAATAATCCCCTTTTTACTGTGAATAAACCTGACGGATCATATCGTTTGGTTTTGGATTACCGGCATTTAAACTCGCATTGCCGTAACTGTGCAGTACAGAATACCCACGGCTCTGCCCTAGTGGATAGTCTCGTGCGTAAGCGTTTCAAAACAACGCTTGACATATCCAATGGTTTTTATGCCCACAGATTGGACAGCTTTAGCTCCCAATGGACCAGTTTTACAAGCGCTGGAGTCCAAAAGCAATTCCGGCGTCTTCCAATGGGCTACAAGAATAGTCCTGGTGTTTTTACCGCTCGAATTGTCTCTATTCTGGAGGCACTCGACCCTGATGCTTTTTCATATGTGGATGACATATATCTCACAGACGACGATATTTGGGAGCATCTGTGTCGAGTAAATTCTCTTGTTTGCAACTTCGCAGACATGGGTTACAAATTCAACTTTGCAAAATCGCACATTGCTGAACACACAGTGTTGTTTTTGGGCTATGAGCTCAACAATGAAGGTAGGGGTTTGGCTCCTCACTTCTTGGAGAAGTGCGCACATTTGCGCGCACCAACAACTCTGAAAAAATTACAATCCTTACTGGGCTTTTTGAATTTCGGCAGAACTTACATTCCGGAATATGCCCAGCGTATCAAGCCTTTGTATGCTTTGATACAACCTACTTTCTCAAAATCTTGCTGGCTGCCTGAGCATTCAGCCATTTTGCAATCCTTGCAGGCTGATCTGCTCGCTTCTAAATATTTACTGACTCGTGATAACCACACCAACCTGGTCATAAGAATAATTCCTGGGACGGTGGGTTTCACTTACCTCACTTTTAATGAAGGTGACACAGTACCTATTGCTTACAAGTCACACTTGTACACCTCGGCTGAGATGCGGTTTCCCACCATAGAAAAGGTTTTAACTGCTGTACAGATGGCTATTCTAAAGGAACGAGCTCTGTCACAGGGGAAACGCATGCTAGTGGTAACACCCTGTCCTCATTTGGAGGCAGTCACGAAAGCCAGTGTACCAAATTCAAAAGCTTTGCACCCTCGGTGGATTCAGTGGGCTGCGTCATTGTCATCCTCGGATGTCATGTTTATTTTTGACGCTTCCTTACGGTCGCAGGAGTTCTTGCAGTATGAATTCGTTCACCCTGCTCCTCTGGCGATGCGACCTTTGGAGGACTTCCATTGCATCATTTACACTGATGGGTCGGCGCAGGTTGCGCATGGCTCTAAACATGCCTACGTTTCCGCTTGCGCCATTGTGGTCGGTGCTATGTTGAATGATGAGTTCGTTTCCAGGGAGGTACACACGATGCCCCTGGGCGATTGCACCGCACAATTAGCAGAGCTTCGTGCTCTCTTACTAGCTTTGGAGTACGCAGATCCAAGTGTTACTACTCTGATTGTAAGTGATTCTTACTACTGTGTCCAGTCTTACAATGAAAACTTGTTCTTTTGGATTCAAAATGATTTTCATGATTCCAAGGGTAGCACAATAAAACATAAAAAGATCTGGGTTCGAGTGGCAGAGCTTAAGGCTGTGTTGCCACTCGTTTATGTGATTCATACTCTCGGTCATCAGCGCGTGGGAGTTCACGCTGTTGGCAACTCGCTTGCTGATGAAGCAGCGAAATCAGCAGTATCTACATACTTAGTTGCAGCAGTTACTAGGTCGAAAACCAAGATTGATAGCGACATCTTGGCAGCGATTGCTGCCTCTGAGAAGGGAAGTAAACATCCTTCGGGATTCCCTTCGAAGTATAAATACCACTTAAGTCCCGAAAAGGTTCCTTTTGTGACAATACCTGATGTTGGGGAACGGCTGATTCCCAACTCTGATCGCAGAACAGACTTGATTACAGCGGCTCATGAAGGTGTGGCGTCTGCGCATGCGGGCGTCTCAGCCACTGTAACGCAACTACAACAACGTTTCTGGTGGCGGGGACTGTACAAACAGACGCGTGATTATGTCCTTCTTTGTGACATATGCCAGCAGATTAAACCTTCAACTGCTACGCGTCCGCCTCAGACTCAGTTGTACATTTCTAATAAACCACTAGGCTGTGTTTATTTAGATCACTGCGGTCCATTTTCATCTGATACTGCGTATAAATACATCTTAGTAGCAGTTGACTCATGCACACGCTTTGTGTGGTTATGGCCACATCGCAGCGCTGATTCCCGGACTGTCATCAGAGATTTGCGTATCTTTATAGGGATTTTTGCCTGTGGTACCTTCCATTCGGATCAGGGTCCGGCTTTCGCCTCTAAGGCGTATAAGGATGCCATGACTTCGATGGGGGTCCAAGTCAAGTTTTCGTCACCCTACAGACCCGAGGGTAATAGTGTAGTTGAACGAATGAACCGTGATTTAAAGCAATCTTTGACAGCCCGAGTTATAGGCACTGGCAGAAACTGGCTGGCCCACCTCTATGGCGTGCAGCGTGCTCTTAATAATCTCCCTAGAAGGTCTCTGGGTGGGCGGACCCCATACGAAATGCTCTTTGGCATCAAGATGTTCGTCCCTGACCTTGACGGTCTAGACTCGGTGGTTCGCGCCACTTCCTTTGACGCAGATGAACATTGCACTGTTTTACAGAATCTACAAAAGACGAGAGACACTCTTGCAAAGGAACATTTGCCCTCCACATCGGATGATGCGTTGCAGATCCCGGTAGTTGGCTGGCTACCCCAAGTTGGAGAACTGGTTCGAGAGAAGATCGACAACAAGAAAGAGTTTGGTCCCTCCTATCGCGCTCCGGTCCCAGTGCTTGGAGTGAAGGGCACAAGAACAGTCATTTTACCACCACTTCCAGGTCGTAAGGAAAACAGGTTTATTTCTATTGACAATGTCAAGATACACAGAGTGGCCGATTCTTCTTAGCATGACACCGGCTGTTTCCTGTCCTTCCATTGTGAGAAATTCAATTATGCCCACTGCTTCTAATAATGAACCTGGGGTGGCCATCGAATTACCTGCTGTTTCCACTCCATTATTGAATACTTTACCAGGAACTAACCTTGATGAGACAGACTATACATACCCCACTGATTTGTCCATGCCTGACCTGCAAGCTCGTTTAGCCACGGAATCAAGATTTTCATTTGACTCTGCTTCCCTTGCCTCGAAAAAACCATCTAAAATTGCATTATATGCTAGCCTGTTTAAAAAACATTTTTTGATACCTCCTTGGATATACATTTGGCTGGCCCTTTTTTCAGTTTACCTTTTTATGTCAATTGGTTTTGTGTTTTATTTTTTTCGGATTATGAATGGACACTATGTCGAGGAGAGAACTTGCATTACTCATTTGAATGGAACTTTGGCCCCACTTTCCTCTTCACATTCTACACACAGATTAAAAAGAGACTTGACTTTGGTTAACATCACAGCGTGGCCTGTTCTGGATGGAATCGCGTGGGATGCAGTTCGTTTTCAGATTCATGGCCCAACGGAAGTCGTTAATGTTCCTAATGTACTAAGAGTTAATATGGGGGATGTGGTGAAACAAAACATTCGTTCTGATGATTGGGATGTTAATGCTGTGGAAAGTTTGTTTTCTGATTTGAAATATTATGCTGCTTTTGATGCTGAGGATTTATATTTAGAATCTGCTAATTATGGTGAATTGTTCTGTTACCAACATTATGGCAATCACTTCTTACACAAGACATCTTCCCGAAGGGATGCGGTTAATTTTACTCAGTGGGAACATTGCCCAGCACCAACACAAGGGAGTTCAGAAACGTTTCTTAAAAGGTATACTTATTTCACTGACTTTAATCAGTCCAATCCCGAGTCCTTTTATTTTAAATTTCAAAAACAGCCACTGTCCAAGGTTCGACTTACAAATACAAAATTGTTATATTCAAAGGCCTTCCTGGATCAATTAGTTTCTGGAGGGTATGAGTTATGGAAGGATACCATAGACCTTAAATCAGTTTGGGGCTCGAGGGCCTGGCAGGTACAAGGCACTGAGGCTTTGCACCGTGCATGTCTCATCCCAAATCATATGTGGTTTTTAAATGAAACCATTTCCCAGACCACGTGCTTTGGATTGGCTACATCTAAAAGGTTAAACACCCCGTCTTTCCCGGAGTTGGAGGAATATGAGAATTGGAGTAATTTTACTAAATTGTCCATTAGAGAAATACAGGCTCTGCTTCTGAATTCCTCCTTTAACATTTCCAGTATGAACCCCAAGGGTTGGCTGCTTTGGCACCGTGGTGCTGATTCTTGCCAAAAGAGATTTTTAAATATGACTGACGGTTTTAGGGCTGTTAGATCTGATCCCCGTTTTGATTTGAGTCATACTGTCACCTCTTACTCTGTGGGCAAGTTGTGTCAATCATGGCTGAAACATTCAACTTTACCTGCGGTTAAGTATCACCTTTCCAAACTGAATGCAGACGTGGATTTGAATGATTTCATTAAGGGCCCAGCTATTGGCAGGTCGAAACGCTGGTTATATGGTGTTTACAATGAAATTTGGAAACTCTCACAAATTGAGGCTGCTTCACGCCTTAGGGCTATTGATCAGGCAAATCTTGAGAAAGTTCTTGCAGTTGTTGACAATAGCATTAACGTGCTTTCCTCTAGAATTTACACATTAGATAATATTGTGTCGTCTGTTGTTGATATTGTGCATGATGAAGTGTCTGTATTATACCATGGTCAAAATCAATTACGTTCAATCATGCAGTTTGCATGGACACTACAGACTCTAAAAATGGGTAAAGTTCCCTGGGGATACATGAACGTTTCCTCTTTATTTGCACCGTTTAATTTGACAGACAAACAACGCTTGCTTTCAATGCGTGATGCTTCCTTTTCTATGCTCCATATTGAAAGATTGGAATCTTTGCCTTTTTCTGTGGCAGAGACCACTGCTGCTACGTGGCTTATCCACGGTTTAATAACGCTGCCTTTTGCTTTATATAAGTTTTCAATTTGTATGAAATATGTGCCAATAGGTCGTTTTGAACCCTTAGGTAGCGGTTTTCTTCATGAGGTCTGGTCACTCCCATATACATACAGATGTTTCAAGGATGAACAAGAGGTTTATCTAACAGGGGATGAGTGTACTGAGACGCCAGATCATTCTTTGATGTGTAGACACATACAGTTACACGGTTCATGTAACAAGGACAGACCGAATATGGCTTGCGTTTTACAGGGCACGCCAGTTCCTGCTATCATCCCCACGTTTAAATTGTTAGAGAATGGTAGTTATTTAATGCTCAATAATGAAAACTGTTGTGGTTTAATTAAAGGTATAGCTTTCATAGTAACAGTTAGTGAGCGAGTTATTTGCTGCAGAAATGTTCTTTATCCTCCCACACGTGAACATAGGGAGTCTACCATTTGGCCACAGATACCGACCTTGGGAGCAGAATTCAGCGGCATGGCTAGAATAAGAGCTCTATTGTCCCAGAAAGAGGTGGCCTTGAGCTCGGCCCGTGAAACTTTCGTGCTTCACATTGCTAACACCCGCACGGAGGTTCAGGCTCTTTTAAACACTGATTTGCCCTTGCATTTCGGAGCTATGGTCCGTTCTATCTTTAACGCATCCTCCACAACGGGCCTAGCACATTTTTTTAAAGTTGTTAGCGGTGGTCTCGTGACTTCCTTTGAGAAGATTTTTGGAGTCATCCCTGCTTTCTTCCATTCTATTTTTTCGTCCTTATTTGGAGGGTTCCCGTTTTTACTTGCTTTAGCGGCAGGCGCATTGGTGGTTTTCTGCCTTTTTAAATATGGATGCCCTTCCTGTGCAAGACCACGCACAGCTACTACTGACGCGGTTTCGCAACCGCATGCTTGATTATTATGGCACACTGCCGTTGGCGACTCTAAGCACGGCGTTTGGATTATCTTTTCGGTTCTCCTATTTCACCTGTGTCCAGCCTGTATTTCGCTGCCTGACCTGTGATTTCCTTTGGGCCATTGATTTGTGTCTCTGCGGACCAGCATCTTCTGACGTCGATTTTGATCAACTGATGAGTCCTATCATTGCTCACGAGTTGGTTTGTTCTGACGAAAGAATTATGGCCTTGGCGGTGGCACATGGACTAATGGGTCCCTGGGATGTGTTGTCGGCAGCGCGAAATTTCTTGGAACAAAGTTTTCTTGAAAACCCACCGAGCTGTCCTCTGATGGTTATAGAGGATCCGGTGCTGGAAGATCACGTATGTTCCTTTCATCTTTTAAACTGGATGGCTGAACTGTTTTCGGATGAGGACAGTGACTTCCTCCTTGAGGCTGTTGCAGCTTACTTTTCATATACGGTCTTATCATAGACACTGCCTCAGATTGGCATGCTGATTGATAGCATTTCCTTGATTTTATTGACTTTTGGTCAAGACATTTTATTTTTGCTTGCCTATTGGCTTGAGCCACATTATATTTGTGGGCTATTTTTTAGCATTAGTTTTTATAATTGAATTTTTATTCATGCTCGTTTATAAATGGATTCTGCTCTCATGTGATGGCACTTCTGTTACCTTATTTAGTCCGTTCTCGGATCATGGGGGGGTGTTGTATAGCTCCTATATATCCATATTTCGTGTTAAGTTAGCATAGGTACATTTCAGATTTAAACGCCATTTTTCCTTTCTTGCAACTTCTGCACACGACCCTCATTTGTTGACTTAGCTTTCAACCTAGTAGTTTGCCGTGGTGAATGTGAGAATAATATGTTATTGCTCTGATATCTGCTTTGTTTAATAAAACATGTCTGCACGGAGAGTGCTGAAGTTTCAGGAGCAACACGATATGGAATTGTTATGAGGTCTGATCTCCACGCCTTCATAGTCATAACACAAGTGCAGCCTTTGCCAACTTGGGCTTGAGGCGGGATTGATATTGCTTTGCAGGAGAATAGTTAACACACTTGATGCGGTGCACATGCAGAGAGAGCTGGTGTATGCTGATGTGATTCCTTCATGCTAGGACACTAAGGTATGGGCCCGCCCTAAAACAACCCAAAGAGACCTTCTTAGATAATAATATAATATATGTGTCAGGGAGGGTGAGATATAAGTGTTGTTAACTCTTATTCATTACAGCATGTTAACATGCTGTCACCATTCGCTTTTTATGTCTTAGTAACTATGCTGATAATTTTGCTACTGATAATAAGTGTACTTGTATTATCTAAGATACTGCGCCTGAGAAGACGGCATTAGTAAATAAACATTTCAAATGCACATGTGTCTTCTTTACTCCATGTTCTGGTTTGTAATGATAATATAACGAAAGAGTGTTCATGAGTCCCACGTACCCTGAGGTACTGTAAGTTCATGTTCTGGTTTGTCTAAACATTGGGTGTTTGATATGTCCAATGAGACACTGTAGCTAGCTCGGTAAGGGGTGAGTTGGTTGCTAAGGTAAGTTTTGGGACATCCTAATTTGCCGAGGTGCCACTCCTCTGTGCACAGTTCTGTGTGAGTACAGAAACCCTGCAACAACAGAAAGTGTTTCTTAGTGGCAACAATTGTGCTATGTCACTAAGCGGCACGCTTCTGTGTAACGGTATTAGTTTGCACGGAGCCTGTGAAGGGAATTCATACAACCTTTCATGTCACCAGCAAGGCGCACCTGCAACTGAAATAGAACCATTCTTTCAAAGACTCTATAATGGGAGTTACATTCTTATTGTAGACCGCAGATGTTGTAGTCTTATGCCCGGGACTCCTTATCTCGTCACTACGACGGCGAAGGTCAAGTGCTGTGGACGTTCTTTGTTCCCCAGCTCCTTTCCAGACAGGGAGGCAAGGGCATGGCCCGGTCTGAAAATTACTTCTATTCGAATAGACACTTTAAGCAGAATGAAAACAGTGCTTCTTCAGACGCCTACAAGGCTCACGTCATCAAAAGAAACGTATGATCTACAAGTCGCAAGGACGACTGCAGAGATACATACATTATTATCAACTAATTCCCCCGTACATTTCGCGGAAATCCTGAGCGAAATCTTAAATATTTCTGATACCACTGGGGTCTCAAAGGTATTTAAGACAGTATTTTCGATGGCATTAACACCATTCAAAGCCATACTGGGTATTTTTCCAGATTTCGTCCATTCGATTTTTGGCGGACTTCCCTTGATCCTGGGACTAATTGTAGGAATCCTATTCCTAGTCCTTATTTTTCGTTATGGCAACCCATGTCACAGAACAAAATCTCACGACAATGGAAGATACGATCCTAGCCATTGGATACCGGGACCGGATATCAAAAATCCTGGGACTCTCCCGGCTTAGAGACCTGAACATGACTTGGTTTCTATCATTTCGACCAATGTGGCAAAGGTGTGTTTTACCTGTACTAAGGTGTCTGCTATGCGGAGAAGAATGCGTGTTAGACACCTGTCTGACGCTACAATCGGATGCGCCGGTGGATGCAGATACACTGTTGGTTCCTACCAAGGTTCACGCACTGTGCTGCCCTCAAAGGCTGCCAATTCTGATGACGGCATTCCTGGAATCTTCACCACTGCGATTGAAGAGTAGTGAAGTTCAAGATGAAAGCAGCATCGAACAGGTACGACCTTCTGTCAGCAATGCAAATCAGAATGTCAATGGAGACAATCATGCGCACGAATGCATGGTTACCCCTATTTCCGACTTAGTGGAACTTTCCCATGAAGCTGTTGACAGTTTTTTCGAAAGCCTGAATGATATGATGTTCTCTCCGGAACAGAAATAGAGACTTTTGAGTAAACTCGCACACGGCGTTCCCTGAATTCGGCCTTCAACTTTAAAAATAAAGTCACATGAACAATTACAATCCAGTTCACGGACAGCAAATTTTTTCAGCAAGCCCCTAAAATATTTTTCTATATATTTTTCCCGGGACACTGATCTTCTGCTTAAAGTAAGAAACTATTCCTAGAGAACTAAGATTTCTATTTTTTTAGATACTTTATAGACTTTATATAGACTTTAGCTGCCCGCTGGTATGTTCACAATATATCTTATGTGATGAAATGGTTTCGACTTTTTTTCTGTATAGCCATATTAAGAGCCATTTCATGTGTATTTCTCATATACCAACAAGCAATAATGCATGAAATGCGTGTTTACTTTTGCATTTAATTCATAGCTTAAGTGCATACAATATATATGACTGCAATTTTTTCAGTATATTTGAAAATTTCAAAATGCATTTATGTATTTTGGGGTGGTAAGGTATACACTATACTCTATAGTATGTTGTACTATGTTATACTATGCATAGATTAGTAGATATGACCATAGTTAGCGTGGAGTGGGTGTCGTGTATTTCTATAGGTTCTGAATCGATCCCCCTATTCCTGACCCTATTCTGGTTAAACTTACTAGCTAGTTAACTAACAGTCAGCCCATGAGGCAAGAAAACCCCCATGATGCAGATACCGTTATCTGACGCAGTCACACTACGGCACAGGAACGTGTTATCTGATTAGGTCATAACGCTTGAGATCTAATTAGACAAGCGACATTCCTCCAGCCCCTGATAAGGCATACGACGTTCTCATAACAAATCAAACCTATGACAACCTGGATAATCCGTGCGGCCATTGTTTTGATTTCACAGAGAACTTTAGTAAAGAATGTGCTAACGAGCAAGTCGTATGACATCTTTATTGACGTACCTATGTCCATCCTTACGTCAATCCCGGCACCTTTAAGGTATAAATATTGCCGACCTTGCCCTATGCAAACACACGCGTGGTGACAAGACGGAGCAGCCATACTTGCCGAAGCAGAGAGCAGAAGCAGACCCCGCAGGCAGCAGCCCCGCCTTCCTGACGCGCTGAGAGACGCGCTGCTATCTCAAGCCGAGAGACCCAGCACCGGCGCTTCCGGGTAGCCCTCGCAGGCAGCCTGGAATATCGAGAGCAGAGAAAGAGATACCATTCCTCATTCATCCTAAATTCCAGGTACAGAACTGAATAACCCCTCCTAGAGAATTCTTTAGTTATTCACTTGGCAAAAACAAACTTAACTTAAACTGTAACTTTCTATTCCCGCCCACGCATTAGACTTAGGTCAGGTACACGGGGTAGGCGTATTTAGAAACACCAGTTGAGTGCGTTTAGTCAAATGTATATGTGTATGTAAATATATTTTAATCATTTTAAACATCATATGGCTCAGAAACCATATCAATGTTTTTACAGTATTATTTTGTACTATTGCTTTTAACGTATGCACTTTACTTAACTATAAGTATTGCAATAATATCGATCCAAAGAGACTGATCAATAAATAACACCTTTTATTGAACACGCCCGTCTCTTCCTTTTCTCTACATTCTGATGAGACTAAGAATGCACGTACTGACTGAGTAAAATAATTGCCTTGTGCTCACACGACTCTTGAGATTGACTCTTGATTAGGGGAGAGCAAAGTTGTCATGTTCTATGGTTGTCAGAAACTAAATCCCTTCTTGTCTAATCAGGGGAGTTAATCCTTCCTTGAACATTCGAGAAAGTTTCTAGCGAACTCTGAGCTTAGCTGGCAAACCCAAAAATTAAGTCTAGTATCGACAGTAGTAGACCTAGTTAACGTCTGGCCTAGGCCTTTACTGCTGTAGGTACTATTCCAATGCGCAGAGCCTATTGGGAAAATAGGAGCTACACTACAGTAGGGGTAAAAATTACTATTCCAACTCCAAAGAGTGCAACAGTAGGGAAAGCGTTGGATAGCGTAGGGGTAAACATTACTATTCCCACTCCAAATAGTGCAACAGTAGGGAAAGCGTTGGATAGGGTAGGGGTTAAAATTACTATTCCCACTCCAAAGAGTGCAACAGTAGGGAAAGCGTTGGATAGCATAGGGGTAAAAATTACTATTCCCACTCCAGTGGGTGCAACAGTAGGGAAAGCGTTGGATAGCGTAGGGGTAAAAATTACTATTCCCACTCCAGTGAGTGCAACAGTAGGGAAAGAGTTGGATAGCGTAGAGGTAAAAATTACTATTCCCACTCCAGTGGGTGCAACAGTGGGGAAAGCGTTGGATAGCGTAGGGGTAAAAATTACTATTCTCACTCCAGTGAGTGCAACAGTAGGGAAAGCGTTGGATAGCGTAGAGGTAAAAATTACTATTCCAACTCCAAAGAGTGCAACAGTAGGGAAAGCGCTGGATAGCGTAGGGGTAAAAATTACTATTCCCACTCCAAATAGTGCAACAGTAGGGAAAGCGTTGGATAGCGTAGGGGTTAAAATTACTATTCCCACTCCAGTGGGTGCAAGAGTAGGGAAAGCGTTGGATAGCGTAGAGTTAAAAATTACTATTCCCACTCCAGTGGGTGCAACAGTGAGGAAAGCGTTGGATAGCGTAGGGGTAAAAATTACTATTCCCACTCCAGTGAGTGCAACAGTAGGGAAAGCGTTGGATAGCGTAGAGGTAAAAATTACTAATCCCACTCCAGTGGGTGCAATAGTGGGGAAAGCGTTGGATAGCGTAGGGGTAAAAATTACTATTCCCACTCCAGTGAGTGCAACAGTAGCGAAAGCGTTGGATAGCGTAGAGGTAAAAATTACTTTTCCCACTCCAAAGAGTGCAACAGAAGGGAAAATGTTGGATAGCGTAGGGGTTAAAATTACTATTCCCACTCCAAAGAGTGCAACAGTAAGGAAAGCGTTGGATAGCATAGTGGTAAAAATTACTATTCCCACTCCAGAGAGTGCAACAGTAGGGAAAGTAAATACTTCATATATTATTTAAAAAAATATAAATTAATATCTATAAAAAAATAATGAAAAGTAATTACCAATTTAATATAATATAATAATTAATCAATTAAAATTACAAATTAAAATTAATTATTACAATTAATTACCTATTAATACAAATTATTTACAAATTAACAATTAATAATTTAACATTTAAAAATTAATTAACAAGTAATTACAATTAAATAAATTGATTTATTTAATTAATTAATAATAAATTACTTCCCACCCTATTCCCCTATAAACCCACAACCCGCTACAGAAAATAAATTAGTTAAATTAACATAATTAGCAGTTATTCAGTTAAATAAAATTATTTGGCAATTCAAATTTAATTAATTACCCATAAAAAATTAATTAACAATTAATTCTAAATAAATACCAATAAATAATTTTACATATTTAATTAATCATAAATAAATTACTTCCCACCCAATTCCCCTATAAACCCACAACCCGTAACAGAAAATACATGAGTAAAATAACATATTTAGCAATTACTCAATTATTTAAAATTAATTGCCTATTAAAATTTAATTAATGACCAAATGTACATTAATTAACAATTAATTAAAAATGAATACCAATAAATACATTTACATATTTAATTAATTATAATTAAATTACTTCCCACCCTATTCCCCTATAAACTCCCAACCCGCTACAGAAAATAAATTAGTAAAATTAACATAATTAGCTATTAATCAATTAATTAAAATTAATTGCCAATTAAAATTTAAATTACCAAATATAAATTAATTAACAATTAATTAAAAATGAATACCAATAAATACATTTACATATTTAATTAATTATAATTAAATTACTTCCCACCCTATTCCCCTACAGAATTAAATTACGCAAAAATTAAAAAAACAAAATTCATTAATTAAAATAAATTATAACATAAATACACACTTTTCACACATATATTAACATAAAAAACATTATAAAAAATTCGATATTATTAAAAATTCGATAATTTTAATAACCTATATTATTTACTTCGATATTTTAACTTTCTATATTTTTAACATTCGATATTACATTACTTACCTTAAAAACGATATTTTTGATGTCTATATTCTGTCCATTCGATATTTTGTCCATTCTATATTTTAAACTCGATATTATGTCCATTCGATATTTTGTAGTCGATATTTTGACTGTTTACCAGGTTGTTGGAATGTTTTTCCTTGTTGTCTCTTTACCTGGGGGTTTATGATGTTGACGCATCAAAATGTCATTATATTGTAAAATTATGTGTATATGTCTACAATATTAATTGTATATGTAAAATTGGCAAAAGTTAGTATAAAAATAATTTTGATAAAACAAAGAAAATAAATTAATAATGTTAAGATTTATAAATATGTTTGTTTGTGGATTTTGTTATTGTCTAACTCTATTTTCAGCCCATGTTGAATTCATGTTGAATCAGATAAAAGAAATATAGGTCATGAGGGAGTACTCCTAGATTGTTATTTTGATAAGGTCCAAGGTCTTCAACAAGGAGTACCAGATGTATCAATAAACATCTTTTATTCAGAGTCAAGAAAACACAAGCAACTCCGAGCTTCACAAAGTTAAATGTTAGGTTACGGCCCAGGTTTGAAGAATGGAGGGAATTAGGAGAGAAATACATTGGGTGACCATGAGGGTGGAATGATGAGTGGACAGAGAGAAGTGGGATGAGTAGACGAATGATCATCCAGATGGAGGACAAGTGATGGGTAGGTTCATGTTGATGATTTCTGAATTTACTGAAGAGGACGGGGCACGGATCACTGGCTGTTTGCTGCTTGCCTGCCTGGAGGACCAAGGAATCGCTGCCTGTCGTCGCCAATCTGTCCTGAGCTGAGGGGACGACTCTGAACCTTGCCGGACCCGCTGCGCGGGTCCCGCTGCGCCAGGAGTCTCTGCGGGAGGGAAGTAGAAGACCAATCAACCCCCCGTGCACCGGCAGGGCTGCGAGCAGCCTAGCAGGGACTCCATTGACCAGGAGTCCCTGCGTGTAACACCTGTGGCCGCTCTCCCTGCCGGCCACGCCCCCGTCAGCGTAAAAGCAGCTCTGTGTCTGCCAACTGCGGGAAACCTTCCTGTTTGCTGCTTGCCTGCCTGGAGGACCAAGGAATCGCTGCCTGTCGTCGCCAATCTGTCCTGAGCTGAGGGGAGGACTCTGAACCTTGCCGGACCCGCTGCGCGGGTCCCGCTGCGCGGGTCCCGCTGCGCCAGGAGTCTCTGCGGGAGGGAAGTAGAAGACCAATCAACCCCCCGTGCACCGGCAGGGCTGCGAGCAGCCTAGCAGGGACTCCATTGACCAGGAGTCCCTGCGTGTAACACCTGTGGCCGCTCTCCCTGCCAGCCACGCCTCCTGCCCTGCCCTCTATCATAGGGCGGAACATCCGCTGCGCGGGAGCGCGCGGGAGCGACCGGGGCGAAGACCGGGCCGTTGTGTGGCCGTTAGGTGGCTGGAGAGGCTGGGCTGGGCCCCGTTTCTTTTATTCCCATGTGTTTGTCCCCAGACCTGAGTTCCCTACGACTATAATAATATTCATATTTCTCCTATGTTTGTAGCGCTTTACTGCCTTTTATAGTTTGCGCTAATTTTTGTCCCACTGGTATTGCTTGGCTAGGCCTTTTTCAGATCTGATATTCCAGTCTAATTTCTATAGTTGTGCACTCTTTTGGCATTATGGATACGGCCTCACCTGGGACTGCGGGGGCAAACCTTAACAAGGGCACACTAGACAATTATTTCAAAAAATCTATTTCGGAAATAGAAAGGGAAGAAGCCCTAGCGGAGAAAAGGGTGGAGCGCCGTCGCTCCATCGAGGGTTATAAGGCCAGACCCTCCTTGACATCACCCCCGCATATATTAACATCCAGCTCAGGGGTGTCCCCTATCACTGAAGACCCTTTTACAACCCAGGGAATTCCAGTACTTTTTAGGGACATATCTCCCACACCATCTTCTCCCAGGGCCCCACTTAGTCCATCAACGGTGGCTCCCTCAGCACTTTGTAACTCTGCTCTAGGTCAGGAAGTAGCACCAGCTCCCCACCATACTGGTAAAATCATCGTTAAAAACCAACCGAGGAAGATAGAGGCCCCGAAAACCCACGGACCACCGCCCAAAAAGAGAATGAGGAAGGGGGGCTCTATTCAAAAGGGCAAAATTAGTCATTCTGAATTTGGCAAAGGGAAAGGGGGGGGTGTAGCCTCTGCCCCAAAATTAACAGCGGACACTACACCTGTTATCACTATAGTGACTACACAAGAAACACCACCACTTACATTTGCCACTACCCCCACAAGTGCCAACGCTGAGGAGACTCAGCCGATCGTCCCCACCCTGGTGCTTCTTGGGCAAATGCTCAGGACGCTTACTTCTCCTATTGTAGATAGACTATCGGCTATTGAACAACGGCTAGGGAACCTGGAAAAGGCTATTCTTAACAAATCGGATAAGCAGAAAGCCCCTCCCATTCCTAATACAGCATTGGCTGCGGTCGGTTTACCTAACGCCTCAAAACCTACCTCAGCCAAGGTGGCTCATACAACATCTAACACCACTACAACGGTGTTACTCCCTAAGCCTAATGTCTCTACCAAAACAGTGACTCACAATTCTCAAGGGATTACAACCCCTATTATTTCTTCCCGACCTGCCATGCACATGGATGGTGCCAACCAGAAGGGTGGAAATAGTACGGTCGCAAGACCAATGCAGACGGCTGGGGAGAGGGAACCCCCAACCAGAGTATCAAAACGTAGAATTCCACAGGTTGAACTTCCTCCGGAAGCACTACCCTATGTAGTGGTGCTTACGGGCGTTCCCACCCTTGACCCTGACAAGCGAGAAGGTCCACAGCAGCTTAAAAATAAAACTATGTACTGGCTGTCTAAAAATAGGCCACTACCGGAGAATGTTATTGGGGACATTGTGCACGTGCGTCGACTCTCTTGGTTGGGGGGGCGGGAGAAAGATATAGAGGGCGACTTGATTGTGATCAACTTTAGGGATCCTGAAGTTGTTAGGCACATCCTGAGCTGGATGCCAGGGAACTTAGGCAAATCAATCATGCCGTGCGACCTTACTTACTTCTATCCCAGAGCCCTAGTAGCTCCCCTGTCATGCCCCTGGCCTTCTATGGCCCCGACAGGTCCTATTGCTCCAAAACAAAATAACCATCACTTTTCCCTGCAGCCTGGCCCAATGGTTTCAAAGAATGTTTATGGGTGGGAATCCATTCCGCAAAGGGGCTACGGCTTAAACCATAGGAGACCGGACTATTCTTTTCAAACAGGGGGCATGGACCATTTGCTTCCTTTCACTCCCCTGGAAGTTAATAATAGATTCGAAGCTTTCTCTGGTTTGGATTCCTGTGATTGACGCCTGGGATTCTCTCCTGATCATTCTGTATTAGAGAGGGGGTCAGGCGTACAGGAGTTTAAATCTTACTCATCTGGTGCAAACTCTCCTCCTCAGATGCCAAGTGATTCCCATGGCATGACTCAAACTCTTTTAGTCTCACCCAACCTTAGTCCATCTCCCCCTCCAGGGATTCCTATCTCACATGTATGTAGTGGTGGTGATACTACTGGGGGGCAGGGAACTACATTACACATTTCATCTAGAGCCCTGAGGGTACTGTCATGGAATGTTGAAGGCATTGCCAATAAGATATACACTGAAGAATGGGACTCTTTAATAATAAATAGTGACATCTGTCTCTTTCAAGAGACATGGGCGAGGGAACCTGTCCCTAAAATTGGCTATGCGGTATTCGAAATCCAGGCTTCCTGGAATGGTAAGGGGAGGCCCTCGGGTGGCTTGGCAGTGTGGATAGCGTGTCATATTGGTTGCATTGCGGAAACCATAGCCACGTCCTCTCAAGACATCCAGTGTGTCTTATTAAACTGGCCGGGCGCCCAAAAGTTGGCAATTATAAATGTTTATTCCCGCCCAGTTGGCCCAACGGCGGAGTCCACTACATTAGAAGATCTTGCGTCCTTTTTGGGACAACTGCCGACCGATTACAAGGTGGTAATGGGCGGAGATTTTAACTGTCACTTTGAGCCCTTAGAGGGCTTGAGGGAAGGGGCCCTTACGGCAGAAGATGACTTCTGGGGTATCCCAGTATGCCAATCGCCCCATCCCAGATCTTGGTCTCCACTCGCGGTCCAAATTATGTCACTAACCCTTAATTTTGCGTTAAGAGCTTGCAATGGACGTACGCCCTCAGATACCCCCTCAAAATGTACATTTAACAGGAAAAATCATGAGTCACGACGGGACTACATTTTTGTGGATACCAGTCTTTGGCCAAAGGTAGAGGATTTCAAAATAATCCCCCGCACAGATAGTGATCATGACGCTCTCCTACTCTTCCTGGCCCATCTTCCAGCATATCCTGGATCACTACCACTCGAGGACAGAGATGAACAGGGAAACCTGGTACTATCCTCTAACAGGCGTAGGGTGAGATGGCAGAAATTTTCCAAATCAGAAGAAAATATTGGGAAAATCTACAATCTGGTGCTGCCTAAATTTGAGGCCCTGGATGAATTAGTCAGTCAATCCAGTCCCCAGGATTTACATAAAATTCTACCTTTAATTCATGAAGACCTAGTGGGAGCTCTAGGAGAGGTTCTCTACCCTGAGGTGACAAAGCCCAAACACAAGACTAGAACCTCCACCTGGTATAACTCTGATTGCAGAAAGGCCAAATCTGACCTTATTATTGCAGTCAAAGAGGGCGTAGCTCGGAACAGGGTGGCCGATCTGTGGCGTCAGTATAAGGCCACGATGGATCGTGCGAGGTCAGACTGGGACTGGGATAGATGGCATGATCTTTCAACTGCCCTTATATCTAAGGACCTAAGAAAATTCTGGTCACTAGTCACTACTGGCTCAGGGGAACCCAAAGCTGCAGTGGAACCCAATATAGCAGCACATATATGGGAAGACCACTTCAGTAAACTTTACGCAGATACCCAAGAGAACACTGATGCCGTTGTTGCATCACTCCTTTCCCTTCCTGGAGACACCTTGGAGTTTACGCTAGGGGAAGTGGCCAGCGCAATAGAGGGTCTAGCGTTGGGAAAGGCCCCCGGCCTTGATAAATTACCAGGCGACCTTTTTAGGTCCCACCCAGAGGTCTGGGTGCCTTATCTTCACATTCTTTTTAATTCACTTGCAAGTGGAATGGCGATCCCCTGTACTTGGCTGGGGGCAGAGATAGTCCCAATCTTCAAGAAGGGCTGCCCTCTGCTCCCATCCAACTACAGGCCGATCAGCCTTATAGATGTCCCCCAGAAGATTTATTTGCGACTTTTACTGGACCAACTCTTGGACTGGATGGAGGAAAACGAAATTTTAAGTCCCCTCCAGGCTGGCTTCAGGAAAAATACGTCCACCATGGACCAAATCTTCCGCCTCGTCCTCCTTTTTTGGAAATCGGTGACCATCGAGGGAGGGAGATTGTACATGGTGTTCGTAGACCTGAAGTCGGCATTCGACTTGGTACCACGGAAAAAACTCTGGGAAGTCCTGAAGGAGATGGGAGTGCCCACGAACCTGCTCCAGGCCATAATAAGACTTCATCAGGGTAACTTTGCCCAGGTACGATGTGGGCGGGGTGGAGCATTGACAAAAAGGTTCCCTGTCTCCCGGGGGGTTAGGCAGGGATGCGTCCTCGCCCCTACCCTTCTTTGTCTTTACGTGAACAGTGTCATTTCACACTTAGTTAACGTTAGGGACAACGACGCCCCGGTTTTGGCAGGCAGGAGGGTGCCGGCAATAATGTTTGCTGATGACACCCTCCTGCTCTCTAAATCACCCATGGGAATTCAGCGAATCCTAGATGGATTTGGTCTTTTCTGCAGGCAGTATGGCCTTGAGATTAACACAGGGAAGACCAAATTTATGATCTTTAACCCCTCTCCCACAACTAGACCTAACCCATCCCTAAACTCCACGGTTTTAGAGAGGGTTAAAACATTTCAGTACCTGGGTGTGACCCTCCAAGAGAACCTATCCTGGGGTCCACAGATTTCGAGTGCGCGAATAAGGCTTTCTCAACTTTCTGGGGCTATTTTAAAGGCTACGAACACCTCAACCTATAAACCCATAGCCCCTGCAGTTGAGATGTATAAAACACAAGCGAAATCAGCTGCACTCTACGGTAGTGAGTTATGGGGACATCAAGCTGCTAGTGAGTTGGTACGTGTCGAAAACAACTTCATGAGGCGTCTCCTGGCCCTCCCAATTGCAACTCCTCTGTTTCCCTTACGTCTAGATTTGGGTTTGCCGTCCATCAGGGAGGACCTTGAATCCAAACCTTTAAGATTCTGGCATAGACTATGGTCAACAGGGGAGCTCAGCCACTACAGGCAAGATCTTGTGCATGTTATGAATCTAAATCACAATGATAAGATTCCTTGGCTAGCCTTTGTTAAAAAAGAACTGCTTCGGCTTGGTTTTAATGAGCTGTGGGAGGTCCCGGAAATAGGCTGTAATAGGGTCCCCCGGAAAAGACTTATGGAAGCTTACAAGGAACAAAATCTTGTTTCCCACATGACTGCACCCAGCATTGGCACTTTAACCCATTGTTTTATTGAATCCAAAAATTCTTATAAGTTTGAAACTTTTATGGATTTTATCTATCCGATTACGGCAAGGAAGCTTTTTATACAGTGGCGGTTTGGCACCCTACCTATCAAATCGTTTACTAGTAAATGGACTAATGGAGGGGACAAATTATGCCCTGGCTGTAATTCCTGCGAAGAGGAGGAAATCCATGTTCTGTTTTTTTGCCCTACCTACAAGTCTCCCAGGAAATACTGGCTGGTGCCCCTTTGTAGGAATATGGCAATAAGGAACTGTGTTACATCTTACAGAATATTGAAAACGGATTCCTCCCCCCACATTGTTTTCGCAGTTGCAAAATTTCTCTTGGCTATGTGGCGCATTAGGTCCAATTTGATTAAGGCAAAATCATCATAGGATGAATGCCTACACCACTGTGTCATGTTAACCTTTTGGCTCCTGCTGTTAACGTTTTTTATCACACCGTTTATTCCATTTTTTTTTTTAATGACAGGAAATGTTGTTGCTTGTTTTTTTTTTATTTTATCTATATTACTGATTTTAAATGTTATGAATTGCTGCTACTCGTTCCCTGTATGCATTTTAATTGTTTGGATTTTAAATGTGTGTATATTTTTATGCATCTTTTATGGCCTAAAAGGTCGAAATAAAGATTTTTTGGATTGGATTGGATTGGAATATGGAAGTTTGATCACTGAAATTGAAAGTTATAAAAGGGGAAGAGAAGACTAGTCGTGCAAAATGGAAAGTGTTACAGGTGATGGAAACTTGAGGCACAGCTTAATAAATCACTGGAAGGGTAAGGGAGATCAGAATGGAAAGCGAGGAGTAAGACGAAAGAGGATAGACAGTGTAGAGAGCAAATCAAAATGTATGGTAGAGGCAGAGGTTTGGGGAGTATATCAGAGAAACAAGAATGCAAGATCATAGTCTTGATCAATAACTTTTAGCTTGTCAATGACATTGATGGGAGCAAACAGAAGATGCAGATTCAAGGAAAAGCTTGAAATACTTGGAGATCAAGGTTCTCCCAGGAACAGAGTGGTGCAACAGAACAAAAGAACAGAAGAGTTTAAGGCTTTGAAGTCGACCCATATACCGCATACGTGCAACAAAAGTAAGACGCAGAATCCATTGAAGAACAAGATTACTTACAGAGTATGACATCCAACCATGAGCAGCGTAAGCACTCAAATTGAGGACACTTTTTACTCATAGAAAAACAAAGCTTTTAAATAAACCCACGAATGTGCAGGGTAAACCGAGCTGAAGACACAGCTTCCTAGAAAAAAACTAAAGTTACTCTCCTCCTAAAAGGTCCTATCAGAGACATCATAGGTGCCACCAAATGGAATGTGAAGCTGCCTAGTAAAATTCCAGTATGGTAGAGGCAGTGCAACGTGCAAACAAACTGAAGACACTGCGTTCTATTAAAATAATCTATTTAAAAAAAATGTGAAATCTCTTTAGGAGCTGTCTGCGAGCAAACAAAGGAGAGGCACATTTCCTTAGTTGGGTTTCGAGTTATATGACATGGAAGCTAGGGTTCAACAGTGACAGCAGCAGTGAGTAACAGTAGAGAGGAATTGTTGCTAAGACAGTAAAGGAAAGGGGAACGTTTCCAAATATTGGTGATGCGGACAGAGGTGAAAACAGGACTATTTCAGGGCAGTGTTTCTGGACAGAGGCCCACTATAGCCAAACCGTAACAAAAGGTATGACGTCATAGAATTCACCCTTGAACTTTTGGCCTTTAACTGGGCGTCTAGGCTGAATGTGATAAAAGGTGTTTTCTGGAGGGGAAAGCTGACATGAGGCTACTTGTTGCAGACTGGTAGTCTCTTTCGGTGGTGTTGTAGGCCACTGCCTACCATGGCCTTAATGTAGCCCCGATCTTCCCAGTTAGGACAGTTGTGATGGCCAAGACTACAACTCCCAATGTGCATTTGGTTGTTATATGAATTCACGGAACTGGGAAATAGTATCACTGATGACATGAAATCGCCTCATGGCTTTTTTTTAACCAAGGAAAAGATTGGGTTTTCGTGAATACAAACAATTTTATTTTTCTATTTCTTTGCAGAATTTAATTGGAAATGTTACGTGACATACATAGATAACATTTTAAGCATAAGTAAAACACAAAGATATTATTCAAATTCTCATTCGGTAAAGAGAAATAGACGACTTAATCTTGATTTGTTGCTATATTTCTTTTTTTCACAGTACCCAAAAAAAGTTCAAGCACAAATAGAGCGGATGATAGTCATACATCACTCTCAAGCTCTGTATCATCTACTCTTACTCTCAAGCCATCATTTGATCCTGGCAGAGCTTTTCTAAGACTTCTGGCAGAAATAAGATTTATTAATGCAGAGGTTGGTAAATCTAAGATTTTTAATCTAAACCTCTCTGCTGTTATGCAGTGTATTGTAGTGCTCTGTGTATTGGATTGTGTTCTTACAGGTCTTTATTGTTGCCCATGTCTTTTCTTTGTTGATGTTATTCTACATGTTATTTGTAATACTGGACTCTAAATATAATGTGGTTTTGAGTATGTAAATAACATGTTTGATGTTGGAAAGTGTGCACGGTGAAGGTGGAAATTAACATTGAGTGAGGATGGTGAGAGTGGAAGCTAGAATTAAAGTATTATCTTAAGTTGTGAATTTGATACATTTTTATGTTCTGTGCTATAGCCATTATTGCACCCCTTCAAAACATAACTCCTCTTTAACTTTAGAATTTTTTCAGGGAATTTTACTGTTTTTCTTTTTAGATGCACTACTCTGCTAATGTTTAATATGAGCCTCTTTTACAATAGGCTTTTTGTGTTGCAAACCAGTGCTATGGCAGTTGTCTGTTTTCCCAGCCCTACTTTCCCATCATTTCTTGAAGGGTAGGGTACACTTGGGGTAAGGACAGCCACCTTGGCACAGTTGGTGCTTAAGGAGTCTGTCCTGGTAAGGGGTGGGGGTGTATTAGTCACTGACTTGGTGAATTGAGGAGTGTTGGAAAGTGGATTATTGGTAGGGGCAAATGTAGGTCTGCTACTAGCAATAAGGCCACTAACACATGGTAGGACTCAGTATAGGTCTTAGAAAATTATTCCTATGCTCAACCCTTGGTTACGTGGCTGCGAGCAGGCAGGCTTAACTTCAAAGAGAGGTATGTAAAGCATTTAAAACACACAATTTCAGTAAATAATTAAGACACAACACAAAATAAAAATCCAACACCAATTTATAAAGCTAGATAATATTTTTATCTTTTAAATGACACCAAAACAAAAAAGATCCACTGTAGGGAACCAGAGATATGCATTCTTAAAGATTAGTCACTTTCTAGTGCTTAGAAACCAACAGTGCCCCTTTTAGTCATTTTGTTTTCTCTGCCAGGGACACCTTTAGAAATTGTTCTGGAGAATCTCACCAAATGTGTTGTGCCGCCTTCTCCAGCAGGCGCGGTCCAGTTAGAACTCCTTCCTGAAGTTCTGCTTGTGGGTCCCAAAGTATCCAACACACAATCCAACGTTCTGGAATCTCCAAGAGGGTCCTTGAAAGTGTGAAACTTCAATTCCGCAATCCAACAAAACCCTTACAAATCCACTGTTACTCCAGGCGCAGAAGTCTTTATGGGGATGTCCTGGTGAGCTCTGTTAACCTGTAACTTGCAGGGAGTCCACTCTTCAGTCCTTTGGCAGCAAGGTAATCCACAGGGCTGCAGTTTCCGTTGGTGCAGTTTTCAGAGGTCAGGCCTTAGAAATCTTTGCACAGCAAAATTTCTCATCAGGGCACTTCTTGCTTCAGTAAATTTCAAACAGCAGATCTGGAGGGCTCTGCCCCTCTCAGATACTTATTCCAAATTCTCTGGGTCAAGCAGGAGGTCACTTCTGACCAATAGATAGCTCCTCATAGTTATGATCACATCCTGTAGAGTGTTGCATTATTTTGTCTCAGAGTGCATCAAATCTTACAATTCCATAATGGCTGATTTTCCAGTTAGGAGGTAGCTGGCTAAACCCCCCCCCCCCCTCCCCAGGATGGCTTATTTCCATAGACTCCCCCTACCATCTGCACATACCTTCCCTAATCCTGGGTCTTGTGGGGGTCAAAAGTGTAAAGTGGAAACTGATACTGTGGCCATCCCTCTGCCTTGGAGGACCATGGTTTACGACCACTCCCCCTGGCATGGCATTCCTATTGACCAACACACTGCCCTGCCAGCGGAGCTGGTTAACCGCAGGGGCTCTTTATCACCTCTTCAAGGCAGCCTGGCTAATCCACTTAACTCTGACCAATCAGGGCAGACCACTGGAAGGCTGAATTTGGACTTACAAACACGAAAGTCTTATAAATTCTTGTATGTACATTTTAGGAGAAATTCAACAACATGATATTGTTGGATTCACTACTACCATTCTGGGAAGTCTTTGAATGGCCATTCTAGTCCTCTCCTATCAATAGTTATTAATCAATAACGTCCTACCATGTTAACCTATGTAACAAGGGTTTTGCAATGGGAAAAATGACTTGGGCCATTTTTCCAGCACCAGGACTTATAAAAACATATTTTATAAGTACTTGACTTATATCTACAGGAACCCCACCCCCTGGGCAACTTGGGGAGACTTTAGGAGTTCTGAATCTGTAGAAATGTTGCAGATTCTCCCTTTACTGTGCTCCTAGCATCAAAGTCGAATTAGAGCAGCACTTTACCACAATGTGGGGAGTGAAATGTGACATTTTACTTTACTCAGGCATATAAAAACTCATTTTATACATTTTATAAGGGTTTACCTAATAGATAAGTGACCCCCCCAGGATACCTAAGGGAGACCCTGGGGGTCCCTAATATGCCAAAACATTGAAGGTTATCCATTTGTAAGTGCTCCTACCACCAAAGTCGAGTTTGGGCACAATTTACTTTTTAAAAGCAGTCCTGGCACCCAGGGCTGTTTTTAAACTGACCTCAGGCTTCAGCAATGCACACATGCAAGTGCAGAAAAAGCTGCTGGGCTCTAAACTACCATGCTCCAGGGTACTGGGGGTCTTCTAGGTAGTTTCAATCCCCTGCCCTCTTATATTCTAGGGGCTTATGAGGTAGGTCATGCCAGTTACAGGGGGTACCCCACCATACCATAGTGTACCCTAGTGTATGTTAGGTATTTAAACTGTATTCTAATGTGTCTCTTTCAGCTTAGCACTGGCCTTGGGCCTGGTTAGGCAGAGCCCAAGTTTAGTCAAAATCAGTTACCACCAGTATGAGTCAGCAAAAAGTTGGGGGGTGCCCAGGGCACAAGATGACTTTGCAACAAGGAGACACATTAGACCCTTTAAGCGTCCCTTTCTTGCTTACTGAAGTCCCGCTTTCCCCAGTGCCTGTGGTTTTTGTTTTTCATCCTCCATGCCAAAGTCAGTCAATCTGTCAATATCCATTTTCTAGAGCGCAGCACTGTATTCCCCTCAGAGAATCTAGGCGCTGGGGTGCGAGATCTCTGTTGAAAAGCCAGGTCTTGAAGAAACGATGGGAAGAGGGAAGAAACAAGCAGAAAAGACAAAACAGAGGGCAGAGAAATGATCTGGCAGAAAAGGCAAAACAGAGGGCAGTAAAACGAGCAGTAAAGGTCAAACAGAGAAGAAGTGGGCAAGACAAAGGGCAGAAAAGCCCAAACAGATGGCAGAAAAACAAACAGAAAAGGCAAAACAGAGGGCAGAAAAATGAGCAAAAAAGGCAGAGGAGGGCAAAACAGATGGTACAAAAACAAGCAGAAATGCCAAAACTGAGGGGAGAAAATTAGCAGGAAAGGCAAAACAGAGCAAGAAACTAGCAAAGGAGGCGCAAACAGAGGGCAGCAGGTCAACAGACAACAGAGGGTAGCAGACTGCAGGAAAGCTGGACAGGAGAACTGTCGCAGGGAGAGCTGGCAGGAGGATACCTGGGTATGTATATTCATTTTGTTTAAAAATGCGGTCCCCGTTACAGAGCACTGTATTCTAACAATCTAATTGCACTTTTAAAAGCTTGGTGAAAACCTGCTTGCACAGGGATTTCACAACTACAACCTAGATCTACAAGACCGTCACTCATTCCCACTGAATTAATCTGTCAATTAATCAACTGATAGCAATGGTAATGTTATACTGCGAGTGGTCATAGTACAGCATATTTATAGAGGTAATTAGCACAGCAATTGAAATGGTAAGTAACATAAATCTGTCTCTTTTCTCCGTTTTAGGCAACCATTCATTTATTAAGATCAGAAGGCTGTCTTCTGAATAACGAACCTATTCCTCCTGTAGATAAAAGTAAACATCCTATGGGATATGTTGCAAAACCTGCTGAAGAAGACACTGAATGGGTGACATACAGGTAATACGTGTGTGTATTCTTCTATGTAATATACAAATCCATATTTTGGTATCATACATTTAATGTGATTGAGCCATGTTTTTCACCCGACCCCCATGCACAGAAATGCAATATCTAGAGATTACAACCTTAGTAACCATTGTTAGTAACCAGCTCTTTTGTGAGGTCTGTTTAACGGGCAGAGTCAATTGCTGTATCACAAAAAATTGTTTATAGCCAAATTACCCTTTGATCATCTCCTGAAATGACTGCATACAGCCTGCCCCTGACGGTGGTAGGGAATGCCAACATTAATTGTGAAAGAGAACCAAGCTTTCAGATGTCCGGTGAGAGGAGGCAATATTCACGTAGGGCCGCAGGAGCCACATTAAGAACAGACTGAAAATGGAGTTCTGTATCATCATAGAACATTGTATATTAGTGAAATATTTGAAATCCCTCAGTGAAATGGCCGCCACCGCTGCTGCTGAACAGCCCTGCAATTCTCTGCTGTATCCTTATACATACACACAATGGCTGTGCAGGCTGCGAACATAGAAGGAGAGAAATGTGCTCCGGAGGCATGAGACAGTGGTCCAAGCAATGCCAGAGTCCACCTCAACCTGATGAGTTTAGGAATTGCTGTAGCTTCTCTCAGCTCAGATCTAACTTCCTTGTCTTTTGTCCCACTGAAAACTGAAGCCTTGCACTCTGTAACAGCATTGCAAGTGTGACGGTGTTTTGTCATTGTGAGTGGAGCCTCAAATAAAATAGCAGACTGGACCAGGAAGTGCAAAGGCAGCTGTTCTGGCACCCCTCCAGGCTCCTCCTCCAGAGAAGGCACACAAGTCCAAGCATACCCACATCACGACATTCAGCATAGTTATGGGTGGCTGGATACCTGTTGAAAAAGTGATGAGAAAACTAGTGGTCACAGCCCAAAAGCTAGGGATTATTTCGGCTGCATGACATCTACAAGGGTCTACTCTTAGGCTCACTAGTCAGTGGAGATTCCCAGAAGGTGACTCACAAGTCCTTCCTCTTTGTGAACAGGCCAGAGTGAGTCATATCGAGGTGGAAACAGAGATGGTAGGTGTGCAGAATCTGACAGACACTTTACAATTTTCCGGGCAGAAGCGAAGGGGGAGTTGTAGGAGAAGGCAAAATGTTAGTGGCCCACTGCTGACTGATACACATAGACTGATCTGTTTCCTTTTCACTCTACCAGGTTGAGGCTTCCTCCCTATCCTAAAGAGAGGACTACTTTAGGAAGACGAGAATAGGGAACTCTCTACAAAAAGGGGTACTACAGTACCTCATACACCCACATGTAGACCTCTAGAGTGTCAAGTAAATTCTTGATATCACCATGTGGGTCCTTTTACCATACCCTTACCACATCCACCTTTGCATATTACAAATGCTATGGACCATTGGGTTAATTGATTTGCTATTGAGAAGGCAAGGGTTTGATCCAACCACCCTGAGGCAGCCTTAGAGATTCCAGTTGCACAGTGGTAGAAAAAATTATATAACACCTTCCAGTCATTTCCACAGTTGTTATGTTGTAGATCTGAAGAAATGTCCTTTTACTTGACATTTTCTGCGCTCTACCACATATTGGCAGGTTCTAGAGGATCTCCCAGTTATCTGTATTCGAGAATAGGTTCATTTTCAAAAAGCCTTGCAGCTATTGTAAGGACATAAATAAGATAGTATCCTTTGGAAGTTCTATTACGTCCCATATTTTCATTTAATAACTTTCAAAGCTGTACGCTTCCTTTATCAATACTGTCTTTTTGTAGTTTTAACTGATAACTTCCTGATGCGGTCATTTCCCCTCATGCCTTGCAGACCTCCTTTGCTGGTCCATGTTAAAATAGTTGTGATTGGGGGGCGTGGCCGGGCAAGATGGCCGAGCAGACATGAACTGCTTCGGCTCCCGGTCCGCGCGCTACCTGGCGAGGGATTGCAGCCGGTTTTCCTGCATGGAATCACCTGTGCGGCACAGCCCCTGTCTGCGGAGGATGTGAGGCACAGCAGATGGCCGTTTTCGCTGTGTTTCGGGGTCTGGGGGCCTCATATGCGGTGATCCTAGAGACGGCGGGAGCAGCGAGAACAAAATAGCGGCCGCGAATCGGCCCTGACGGACTACATCGCGATGCCGCACAGCGGAGGCAAGTCGGGGACACCACAGCATTGAAGGTGGCAGCGGTATGTCCTGGCTGGAGTGAGTTGTTCGGGATTCCTGCGCCTTTCCGACGGACAAGCTTTTCCCTGGCGCCTGACCCTAAGATGGCGGCCATGGAGGTCCCCCACAGCGCGGGAGCCTCGTAATCGCTCACCTTTACTGGACTTATTCCCTGGAGCGGCGAAAGAGGTCGGACAGCAGAGAAGGTGTGGGGCCCTCTATTGGCGGATATGGCTGCTTGAGCTGGATGCAGAGGCGGAGAGGACTCAGGTGATTGACCTGCCGCCCCCCACGATTGAGTCGGTATTCTCTCCATGGGCGGCTAGTGCTTTTTGGCTTCCCCCTACTTATATGTGCAGGAGGAGGGGCCCAGGGCTCCGGTCATGGCAATAACTGAGCGAGGGGGGTCACAGTGGTGGTAGAGGACTGGTCATCGCTCCTCCTGACAGAGTCTCTGGCTACTGGAGTTTGGCTCGCACTTGGGCCTTCCTTGGGTCTCTTAGGAGTGGTCCTCCCTATGCCGCCGAAGAAAGGTACAAACAAAGGGACCAGCAAGATGTCGGACTTCTTCTCTACCGCTGATAATCGGCCAGCACTGAAGGGTAATTCTGACAAGTCGACAATGGCCCTCTCGAAAGCAGACCTGTTGTCCATGTTCAAGGACTTTAAGTCAGAACTTCGCTCTGAATTAGGCCAGGACATCAAATCCTCTATTGATCAATTACGCACTGACTTGTCGGAGCGTCTGACATCTCTCCAGCAAGATGTGGACTCAGTGGGCACCAGGGTACTAGAACTGGAATCTCAACATCAGGAGCTCAAGGAAACTGTGGGGGACTGCCGGAATGACATTCAGTCCCTCAAGAAACAATTTCTACAGTCACAGCTTAAGGCCGAGGACTTAGAGAACCACGCACAAAGGGAGAACATTCACGTCCGGGACTTGGAAGAAGGCGCTGAAGGGCCTCACCTGGAGGCTTTTTTGGAGGGGCTCTTCGCTGGAATCCTGAGCCCCCAGGTCCACAAAATCAAGCTGGATAGAGTACATAGAGTGGGCCCCCTGCAGAAGGAAGATAAGAAGAGACCCCGAGATGTGCTGGCGAAGTTCCATTCCTACAAAACGAAGGAGGCAGTTCTGCAGGCGGCCAGGGCGAAAGATTCTATCTCCTTCAGGGAACTTCTCCTGTGCCATCTTCCAAGACATTGTCCCGGCCATGTTGGCGCATAGGCGGACGATGAGGCCCATCACGACCAAACTCCAGGAGGGTGGTATCAGTTACTGGTGGACATACCCCTTCGGTCTAAGGTTCGAATATCGCAACAAACGATGGCACATCACCGATCTACAGGGCGGTCTGCAGCTGCTGGGCCTCGCACCAGATGAAGGAGGAGACACGTCCCTGGGGACCTCTGGGGATCCGGCGAAAGGTGCACCCCCCGGATTCCTCTTGGGTGCCGAAATCGAGACGAGGACGCCGTTGACAAAAACTGAGGGTCGCTGCCTAGTTGTGAGTATGGCTGTCCTCCTGGGGGGTCCTTGCTGAGTCCCGGGCTGCCTTATTCGGGACTCGTGGTTCCCCGGGAGTCTACAGCCACGGCGGAGGTGAGACTATGTACATTACTGGTTATTTGGTGTGACCCTCCCCAAGCACGATGGCTCCCGCTCCTAGTAGGGGCGATCAGGGGCTCATGTTTAGGCCCCAGAGACTAAACGTATCGTCTGGTCCCCTGAAGTGGCCTGGACTCGCCTTCTGGCCTTGCCGGGGGGTGTAGAGGTGGCTGACATTTTGAAATATTTTGCGCAACAGCACTGAAGTTCTGACTGGTTGAGCCGGGTTTCAGGCCGCCTAACCGAAAGATGTATACAAATGTGCAGACTGATATTTGCTGGTTCTGTTTAGAGCTCTCGCCAAGGTGGGGTGCGGACTGGGTCCCAGGACCCGCAGTTCCCCCGTATATATGTGTGGGCGTATTCGCCCTACACTGCGAAAGAGCAATGGGTTCAATTCTTTGTACTGGTTTTTTCTTCTTTGGGTTTTGGTGGGGGTTGGGGGGAGGGATTGGGGGGGTAGTGGTTGTAGCAGGGGATTGGTAACTCACAGCAAAGCTAAGATGGAGGGGTCTTCGCATAAGTGGAGGTTCTGTGGTGGGGGGGACTGGAGGGAGGGGAGGTCACACGGGAGGGGGGACGTTTGTCATGGTTGGGCAGACCCGGGACACAATTGCAAGTCTGGGTGGGATGGAGATCGGGAGGGTCAGTCACTCGTTGGTGTGGGCTCCCCCTGAAGCGCAGCTTCTTTGGTTACATCGCTGATGCCACTTACTATAGGGACATGGAATGTTAAGGGGCTGAATTCTCCCCAGAAGCGCCAAAAGATTTGGAAATATATCAACGACCGCCAGTTGGATATAGTTGGCCTCCAATAGACCCATCTGACCAAATGAGAAGACGCCCGCCTTAAACACAAACAATTCCCGCTTATTTATAGGTCCTCTGCCACCACGAAGCACAGAGGGGTGGCCCTTATGTTCCTTATGTTCCTTATGTTCCGTTCGGCCTTGCACTTTCAGCCAATGGGAGTTCAGAGTGACAAAGAGGGACGTTGGGTCATGTTGAAGGGCCTCCTGCGGGGCAGACTATGTACCTAACACTGGCCAGAAGGGGTTCCTCCAAGTCCTCTATGGGAAAATCACAGACTTTGCTGAGGGGCCTTTGATTTTCATGGGGGACTGCAATTTGGTGTGGCAAAAAGACTTAGATAGCACTCACTCACAGCGATCTGACATGGGCTTGTTTTCCACTGACACGCAACAGAAGATTCAAGACATGGGCCTTTTTGATGCGTGGCGGTACCTGTACCCCCAATCCAGAGACTACACATTTTTCTCCCACGTTCATCGCTCCTATTCCCGGCTTGACTACTTCTACCTCAGCCAGTCCCTCCGAGGTGATCTCCGCGAGGCCAAGATTTTCCCACTGTCCGTTTCTGATCATAGTCTACTCGCGGTGTGCCTTCATTGGGGCGTGAAAGGTCAGACCAACCCTAGATGGTATTTCCCGGCGTCCTTGGTACGGGAAAAAACTTCCTGCAACACTCTGAGGAGGGCTATCAATGAGTTTTTTGCTCTTAACGACCCGGGGGACACTTCGGTCTTCACCACATGGGACGCCTTTAAAGCGTGCTTTCTAGGGCACTGCTTAGCCCTGAACACTGCTCTCAACAAACAGCGAGGTCGGGAAAGGGAGCAATTAGAGGAGGAATTATCCACTCTAGAGAAAGCGCATAAGGCGAATCCCTCTAGACAAGCACTACGTCAGCTAACGGCAGTTAGAGGTAAACTTCGGGCACATTACAATAACAGGGCACAATACACTTTGCTAAAATTACGACGTCTCTTCTACTCCCAGGGTAACAAGGTAGGGAAGCATCTTGCCAGACAGCTGCAGGACAAGAGGGAGCGGGAGTATATTGGAGGTATCCAGGATGCTCGGGGGGAACTGACGCACAAGGATGATATTAAGGCTGATCTCTTCGGTGCCTTCTACAAAAGCCTATATTCGGGGGACACTCTTGATTCCTCCGCGCAAAGAGAATGTCTGCAGACCTTACCGTTGCCCCAGGTATCGGCAGAGTGGAACGAGACGCTTTCTGCTCCCTTCACTAGGGACGAAGTGATGGCTGCCATTAAGGCCTTGAAACCCCATAAGGCCCCGGGGATGGATGGGTACACGGCCATTTTCTACAAGACCTTCGCTTCTGATCTCAGTCCATACCTAGTCCGGTTGTTCAACAGTATGGCGGACGAGGGCGAGACCTCGGGAACGATGGCTGAGGCCCTGATATCCATCATACCCAAACCCGGGAAGGACCCTAGCAGGTGTGCCTCCTATAGGCCAATTGCCCTCCTGAATCTAGATGCAAAACTATACTCCTCTATAATTGCGCACCGGCTCAATGACCTGATGCCGGTATTCATCCATCCGGACCAATCAGGGTTCATTAAAGGGCGCCAAACCCATGACGACACGAGGCAGGTGATACATCTGATTGAAAAGACCAACAAGTTCAAAATCCCAGCGGTACTGGTGGGACTTGATGCCGAGAAGGCGTTTGATAGGGTGGACTGGGGGTTCTTATTTCGGACGTTGACTGCCTTTGGCTTGGCCTCTAAACTTTTATCTATGATTCGGGCGAACTACCTTTCCCCCAGGTCCAGAGTAGCGGTGAATCTGCACCAGTCTTCCTTTTTTGAACACACGCGGGGCACCAGACAAGGATGTTCTCTATCGCCTCTGCTCTTTGCCCTAAGCATAGAACCTTTGGCACTGGCGGTGAGAGCCAACTCCGACATCCGAGACCTGCCCTTCACCGGAGAGGAGCATAAGATCACTCTCTTCGCGGACGATATCCTTCTCTCCCTCTCTGAACTGGCCCACTCCCTCCCTCATGTGCAGGCGGAACTGGAGCGCTTCGAAGCTGTAGCGGGGTTCAAAATCAACCTCGACAAATCCGACGTCCTCAACCTCACTCTCCCCCAATCTGAAGTCCTCCTTCTCAAGACACTTACACCTCTTCCATGGGCCGGATCCTCTATTTAGTACCTGGGGATTCATTTGACCTCCACGCTGGGGAAACTCTACTGGGCCAATTTCCCCCCGCTCTTAGCTAAGATCCAGTCTGACCTTGCCCGTTGGAAGCCAATGTTCATTTCATGGCTGGGGAGGATTCACGCCATCAAAATGTCCCTTCTTCCCAAACTGTTGTACTTGTTCCAAGCCCTTCCCATCGAGCTCGACGGGGATTTTTTCCGGCGAGTGAAATCAATGCTGTTACACCTTATTTGGCAGGGGGGACGAGCACGCTTTTTCTTTGCTATTTTGCGCAGACCAAAGAAGGAGGGAGGAGTGGGGCTTCCTGACATCCAACTGTATTATAAAGCAGCACAACTCCGAGTGTTAGTGGAATCGACACAACAGGTGTCAGAAAAACACTGGCTACATATGGACCAGAACGTTGCAGGGAGGACGATCTGGGATTTGGTATGGAGGCCCAAGAGTGACAGGCCCCAAAATGTTTATATCAGCACCCCCACCCGCACTACTTTGAAAGTTTGGGACTCGGTCTCCAAGGATGGTAGGTGGACTACCTTTCCCTCCCCCTTTACACCAATACATTTCCCCCAGCATTGACCGAGGGTCCCTTTGAGGCTTGGAAGGAGTGAGGCTGCCTTGCATTAACACACCTCTTCCATAACTTTGACCCACTCACCTTCGACAGCTGTAGGAGTGACTATGATGTTCAGGACAATCAGCGGTATCATCACTCACAATTACTTCACTGGGCGCTGTCCCCTCAAGTCCGAGACGCAGATATACGGCCCCTTATGAAGTTTGATGCCTTTCTTACCAAGACCTCCTCCATGAAGGGTGCCATCACTTTCATATACGGGTTCTTACTTTCCACTGCGATTTCCCCTAGACCCCGATACATGTCCATGTGGGAGGGAGTCCTTCAACAAGACATCACCGACTTGGAGTGGACACACTTATGGTCAGATATAGCAAAGTTTAACCACTCTGTGGAACTTAGGGAGGCGCACATGAAAACCATGATGAATTGGTACCTATATCCAGCCAAGTTGTGACAGATATTCCCTGGTACCTCTGATAGATGCTGGAGGGGATGTGGGCTACTAGGGGACTTTCAACATATCTGGAGGGACTGCCCCGTTATACGACCGTTCTGGGAGGAAATTCTTGCCCAAATTAAAGACATGTTGGGTTACCCCATTCCTACTTCGATGGCCACTACCCTACTAGGTCTCCGTGATCCCAGTCTCGAAACATCAGACTAAGGCAGACAAAAAGATTCTGTGGCTCTGCATTGGGGCGGCCAAGCTCACCCTAGCTGCGGTGTGGAAACTGAGGGAGGAACCGGCTGCCTCCCTTTGGCATTCGCACCTATGGAAGCTACTGAGTTTAGAGCAGATGGCTGACATCTTCCTGGATGATTTTAAGAACTTTGAATTCCGCTGGGGCCCATTGGTCGCTTTTCTCTCCAAGGGTCTTCCATCTGCAGTGTGTCCAGCTAGCGTTAGAGCCCTCCACCTCTTCCAACTGTGACTCCCTGACACTACGCGTTCTTGACCTCCGTCTTATGTGAGTTGCTACCACCACTGGGGAGGGGGGAGGGTTTTGGGTAGGGAGGGGTTTTGTATTTTGTTGTTATTTGTGTGTTTAATCCTTCTGATAATTTCCTTTACGACAATGCCCACGAGGGAACTGGCTTGTGGAAGCTATCCGATTGTCATACCGCATTGCGGCGGCTATTAATTTGTGCCTTGGAACCGTAGGCTGCTATCCGAGCCACCGGGAGGGCGACCGCCCTGAGCTTTCGCAACTTCTCCACCTCAATTGGCAAGCCGTTGGTATTCCCCGTATATGTCAGAAGCTGTATCCTCCAGAGAGCTACCTTGTATGTTAGGGGTCCGGCTTATTTGGGGTTTTGACCTGCTTTGCTATGTTGCCTTTGGGCTTTGATTTCTTTGCTACCCCCTGCGTGGGATGATGTGCGGGATTGTCGCTTGTTTCTGTTTTTAAATACTAATAAACATCCCATTGACAAAAAAAAATTGTTGTGATTGTTATGGCATACATTGAAATGACGCAAAACGAAAGGGGATGACGGACGGAGTGTTGAACATTGCAAGCACTCACCCCAGTCAACTGATCTGGGTTTAATCCATCATCATTCTTTAGCTTACTCGGCCACCCCAGTTCAGACATGGCCATATGCAAATCAGTCAGACCCTGTGCCTCATGGGAACAGTCCAGCCCGAACTGCCAAGACATGTCTTTCTTGGCCTGGAAACAAGCATCCTGGGACCGGTTTCTGGCTAATCAGCTGTCATCAGCCAGGCTAGCTTGAATCCAGTGGCAAAGTGAGCAAGGGACCCACGGCCGGGCATACCCTGACAACTTAGGGTGAACAAAGCAAAACCAAAGGGGAGGATGGACGGAGTGTTGAACATTGCAAGCACTCACCCCCAGTCAACTGATCTGGGTTTAATACATCATCATTGTCCTTTTGTAGACTCCAGATGTATCATGATACGGAGATTGTAATTGAGAAACTGTCTGTGTTCTCTAAAGTTTTTACTTTACTGATACAACACTTTTATTTGCTGTTTTGTGATTTTTTATTTAGGAAGGGATTGTTGGATACAGTAACATGCTATGAACAGAAAGTGCAATTCTCTAATTGCTATTGTTTTACTTTGCTGTCGTCAACACAATGTTGATACATTGACAACTTTCTAGTTCAGAAGGTATACACACCTAAGCTCTTTTAAAGATGCAATGAAAATAAGGGTCCTTTGTCTAAAGTACCTGCTAGGCAATATTTAGCCGGTCATGTCTTTTAAATTCACTACTTACTTTGTCTTTTTCATAGCACAATTATTTGAGTGTACTGTAAACTCTGATCATGCATTCTGTTCAGCAAAGGGTCTCTATGCTCATCTTTCACTCTTTTGTAGGCCATCATCTTGCCTCATTATGGAATTTTCATTCTAGGACAGTTGGTTACAATGCACAAATATTGTTTGACTATTAAGAAGCACTTCCCCCAAAGAAAAAATCTGTTGACTTTGTCAATTCTTGTACTTAGTGAGGGTATATTAATCAGTCAACCATGATTTGGTCTGATTTGTTTCCATAAAGTTAATGTATGATCAGTACACACAATTAATTATTTTAATAAAATAGAAAATATAGCTTCTTTTGGCTTACAATAAAACCTTTTGCAACCCGAACAATGGACCATGCAGACATAGTAGGAAAGGCCCGACATATTTGGATTTAATTTCCAGGTTATGATTGGTTAGAAAATATTGCATTTTAACATCATTCGAATAGTTCCATGCATCTACAACTTCCTTACGTGTCATATACTATGAGTCTTAAATTTCTCATTGAAATACAAGATGGAGAGGGCATATGAATACAAAATGAAATCTATGCTCATGCCGTCAAATACAGTTCTTTTAAGATAGATAATCATAAACAACATTAGAGGGAAAATCTCAAAATCCCTAACCTCAATGCTAAATGCAGAGAGAGAGAGAGTAATGCCCAATTCAGTGCCATAAAATGGTTTAAATAAAATTAAGCTTGGTGCACAGAAGAGTTTAAGATGCTGTTCTGAATGAGAAGATATAAAGACTCCTAAAATCATCACTAAAGCTCTGTCTGACATATTACAAGTCTTAGGTTCAAACCATAAATGTGTCAAACGGGAGCTGATCAATATTTCTGATGGATACTTCTAACCATGGTTTCCCTCGCACATGAATATCCCTAGCTGCAAGACTGTATCCAGAGAGTTATTCCAGCATTGCTCCTGAGTGCTAGTAGCTGGCACCGTTTGGCTCAGTGGTGCTCCATGCTGTTCCCGAAATGATAGTGCAGAGGCACAGCAATACCTAACCCCTGCTCATGATGTTAGTTTCTTTCTTTCTGTGTCCTTCATCATAGACCTGGAGCTCTGCATCCAACTTTGTGGTTCTTCCAACAACTTCAAAAAAATGCTTTTTTCCACAGAGGGCTAGGGAATGATGTCCCAACTGAAAATGACTGGATTCAATCCAAACTGAGACTGAAGGAAGCAGCCTAAGGACTATAGGCCTATTTCATGGTGGTCCATAACCAGGGTCATGGACCCCCATGAAGTATGCCTGTGGTGATTGGGCTCCTGGTGAATATGGGCACACTAATTGCACATCTTACAGTCGGGGCCTAAGGCAATTCAGGAGTGGGAGGCTAAACTCTAAGCTGCCAGAACTAAGAAGTGGTTGCAGTAAAGCAAAGGTTCCATTCCCATTCCAGTTTTCAGGGTCGATTGTGGTCCAGGTTGTGAGGCTGCTCCTGCAAAAAGTTCACTTCCTGCTCTAAGTCTTTCAGTAAGTCTTAGTCTGGGTATAGCATAAGAAGACTGTTCAGGACTCTACCCCACCCTGCCAAGAAAAGTCTAGCGAGAAGGCATAAGGGAGCCATGATTAAGGTCGCACTTCCCTGATGTGTCTTGAAACTGTAATGATCCTACATTTGTGGCCTGCTTGTCTTGAGTTTCATACAGATACAGATTGCTGTATCCTGATTATAGTGATGATGCATTGTATTTAGACTTCTTAAATGTCACTGGGTAAACATATCTTTTAGAGCACAGCTAGACTCTCTACTTTGGTCACTAATGGTGGTAGGTGATAATTTGTAGTGTAGCTGACAATCTAGAATTGGATTTGATCACTACTGAGACAAAAACATATGTATCGACTGCCATTCTTCAGCCAGCGCCACCTTCATCTGAGCCATTTTTGCCATTTAATGAACACCTTACTCTACTGTCTACATGGTCTAAGCCATGCTTCTGTCCACCAGTCAGTCAACCTGTGGCTGGGTGACTTGGACCAGCTTCTGATGACCCACACCTTCTGACCAAGCATCCTTCACTGGACAGGCTGATTCTTCAAACTTCAACAAATAAGGTCAATCTAAATTCTTCTCCGATTGATTCATCAGAGAGGGCATCGAAGATGCTTGAAGCTTTCAGAAAGTAAATCTTTTGTTTGACTAGTCTAGCACTTAGATCTGTAAATGCTGTTTGTCTTTTTGGTAGATTCACCCACATATTATGGGAAATTGCCAGCAATATCTTGTTACCCGTCCCAGAAGACTTTGGACCTCATTGGCCCAAACAATGCATAAGGGTCAGGATCCAGTCAAGTAACTGCTCTCGGATCATCTAGACACTGCATCGACAGAGCTGTTGGGCCATGAACTGGACTCTCGGATCCCAGTTGGAACAGCATTAGGGCTGACTCTTGGACTCAAATCAGATCTTGGGTAGATGTCACAGGATCTGTAGTGGTAGACGCCAAACTGACTTGCAGCAGTTCACTTTCCCTTTTCCACCTACAGTTCATGGTGGGGAAGACATGTCACTGCTGAATTGTGGGCATCATTTTGGAGAATGGAAGCTCAGACCTCTCTGGTGGAGAGCCGGCTCCATATCAATGTTTTGGAGTTAAGGGCAATCTGCTTGGCCCTGAGAGCCTTTCTGCAATTCATCAAAGAGGGTGCTAGTGAAGGGCCTTACAAACAATACGACTGCCATGTCATACTGTGACAATGAGGGCAAAGTGGGGTCCAGATATGCCAGAAGGTCCTACTCATCTGAAGGTGGCTGGTCCTGTACAAAGCTTACTGGTGGGTATGCCAAGGCAGATTAATTTAGCGGGCATCATCTGGTGGCTTACAAGTGGCACTTTACTCCCGAGGTGACTTTGGATATGCCCTGGTCCTATCTTTTAACAACAGATGATGAGAAGCAGTGTCAGCAAATCTGCATGTTCGACTTTCCTCTAAGGCATTCATTAAGAGATGCATTTCAGCTGAAATGGAAATACATACTCCTGTATGCATTTCCCCCACTACCTCTCCTGCCTCAAAGTTTTAGGAAGATTATGGCGGGATGGTCCCAAGTCATTCTCATTGCCTCAGACTGGGCCAGGAGTGTGTGGTACCCCAAACTCCTGAGTCTGAGTTTTTATCCTCTAATCAGGCCTCTCCATCATGAGGACCTTTTGTCTCAGAAACATGGCAGGGTCCTGCATCCATGTCTCCACAACCTACACTTGTTTGTAGATTGGGTAGTAGCAACAAAATGTGTTTGATGTGCAGACTGAGGTAGTTCATATCTCTTGATGGCCAAACACCTTTGCACAAAACTAGTCAATGCTGGGTTGCTTTGACAAATGTGTTGCTTTGTCCATCGCTCGTAGTACTGACCCCTTATAAGACCAACGTTCTAATGTTCTTTTGTTTTTTCTTTCATTAGCCCATCAAGATCTTGTGGTGGGCATGGAGAAAGATTATTTGCCAGCCCTTTTTGTCATTTTGTGTTTACCTGACCAGCTGTAGTCACTCGTTGTGATGCGTTCTATAAAAGGTTTGATGCAGGTACTTCCGTGTAAACCAGTTGTTATGCTTCAATTGAACCTGAACTTGGTCTTGACATTTCTCATCTGCACATCCATCGAGCATTTACTCAGCAGCCCCTTTTGGCTCTTGAGACTAAAATCCATCTTCCTCACTGCCTTTACATCTGTCCAGTGCTAGATTGAACCACCGTACACCATGTTCTGTCCGGAGAAATTGGTCACAACTCCCTTCCGAGTTGGCCAGTCAATAACTCTGACACTATTTTTTGGATTGCCTCACTCCTTGAAAGAGGAAGAGAGCCTCCATCTTTTTAACCCACAGCTGACCCTGAGTTTTTTCATCACATACATACGGGTCCGTCACATGTATGACCAGGTCTTTTTGGTATTTTAAAAAGCCAAGTAGGCCTAGGAAACGCAGGAGAGGACCCTATGAAAGTGAATAGTCTGTCATGTGGTCAGGAGAGGCCTAGTAAGAAACACAGTCATTACCATGCTCATGTTTCTTAAGTTGCCTTCTCTTTTTACACACAATGCCTTTTTAAATACATTTGCGTGTGCGACAATGCAGGATAACGGTCTCTGAATCAGCATTGCTCACATTTTTACTACGTGTGCACTTTATCACGACACCTTTAACATTCAGTACAAGGGATAAAGTTCACTGCACAGAATGTCATCATTGTTATTCTCCTGAAGGTGACTGCGCTATCCAACTAAAATAAACAATTGCGGCCTGACAGGGGTTGCAACATGGCCACATGGGTGTTTGTGATTATAAATACACAACCACTTCCATGTTTAGGCAGTGGAGCTCTCAGCTGCCACTGGTGGGCATGGAGAAAGGTTATTTGCCTGCCCTTTTTTGTCATTTTGTGTTTACCTGACCAGCTTTAGTCACCCTTTGCGATGCGTTCTATAAGAGGTTTAATGCAGGTATTTCCGTGTAAACTGGTTGTTATGCTTCAGTTGAACCTGAACTTGGTCTCAACACTTCTCATCTGCACATCCATCAAGCATTTACTACTCAGCAGCCCCTTTTGGTTCTGGAGACTAAAATCCATCTTCCTCACTGCCATTACATCTGTCCAGTGCTAGATTGAACCACCTTACACCATTTTCTGCCCGGAAACATTGGTCACAACTTCCTTCCGAGTTGGCCAGTCAATAACTCTGACACTATTTTCTTGCTTGACTCACTCCTTGAAAGAGGAAGAGAGCCTCCATCTTTTTAACCCACAGATGACCCTGCATTTTACATCCATCACACAAAGGTCTGTCATGTGTATGACCAGCTCTTTTTGGTATTTTCCAAAGCCAAGAAAGCCTAGGCATTGCAGGAAAGGACTCTATCAAAGTGAATAGTCTGTCATGTGATAAGAAAAGCCCTAGTCAGAAACACAGCCATGTACATGCTCACATTTCTTAAGTTGCCTTCTTTTGTTACACACAATGCCTTTTTATATACATTTGCATGTGTGACAATGCAGGATAACGGTCTCTGAATCAGCATTGCTTAAATTTTACTTTGTGTGCACTTTATGATGACACCTTTAACATTCAGTACAAGGGATAAAGTTCACTGCGCAGAATGTCATCATTGTTATTTTCTGTAAGGTGACTGCGTTATCCAACTACAATAAACAATTGCAGCCTGACACGGATTGCGACATGGCCACATGGGTGTTTGTGATTATAAATACACAATCACTTCCATGTCTAGGCAGTGGAGCACTCAGCTGACACTGCAGGGTCACTACATGCCGGAATTCCAACTTAGCTGATTCCTGCTTACCAACATGAGGGATGTCCAGCTCTACACAAGACAGACAACTTGATGACACTTACCCACAGATAATTGGGAGTTAGTCCACCCTGGCAGGGATTTGGCAGATCACCCACCTTAGGCAAGACTAGGTTAGGGAGTGCTAGGTACGAGTACACTATACCAGTTCTTATATCCCCACATATATTCACTGTCTGAACACAATGGTGGAAATGGTCACCTTTTTCACTGTTCTTGCAATGCTAATTATGCAAATCTGTTTCATTCTACTAATTATCGCAGTGCGCATATCTTATGCTAGGATCACAATACTTCAATAAATATTGAAAAGCTTTGCTGAGTATTTCTCGTGTACTTCTTTGAGCATGCATGAGAGTCCAAACAAAAGGGTCCAGATCTGTTACCACGATTTTCTTGGGGAATCAGGGTTGTCATGTTCTGAGGCTGCACACACATTTGTTACCCTGTAAGGTTAGGGGTGCAGATGGTACACTGTGGCTAGCAGGGAAATAGGCCAAAATATCTTGAGGGTGTGTGCGGAATCAATCTGACACAATCCTGACGTTTATGTTATCCAATAAATACACAGTTTTATAGCTCGAGGTACAAGCCATACGACAAGTCCTCTGCCTCAGAATCTGCTAATCATTGGCCTGGAAATAGCCTCTTGAAAGACTGCTGACTTGTTCTACAAGAGCCAAGAACTCTACAATTGGTTTGGTGCAACGGGTACCTGGTCTAAACATTTGCCAGGCTGTGGTGTGGGTGTCAGTACCTACGGTCATGAAACACTACTACTTTGATATCTCCCAAATGAAGAACATCTAGCCTGCTCTGTTCTGCAGGACATTTTGTTTTAAGTTCACAAGCCAGACTCTCCACCCTTCTGAGGTCCTGCTGTGGTATCTATGCTGTGGTTAGAATTCAACAGAAGAACATGTTATTTACCCTTGGTTATACACTTTATGATGGATGCTGTGTTACTACAGAGTCTTCATTGCTCTCCTACCTCCCGGTTCTGTGGAGTGTCCTCTTTACCATCTAATAAGTTCCTAAGTTAGTAATTCAACACACTGTCTTAGACAATTTGTTCTACGCTCTGCGTCTGAGGGGACAGCAGGAGAAAGACACAAGAAACTGATATCAGCGTGCAGGGAAGGAATTTACAAGTGGCTCCCCTCCTTCAGTTTGATGGAGGTATGGAGTCACTGAGGAGCCATACATCACCACCTAATAGCACGGAATATTGCTAGAAGAAATCTCTGGATCCTGTATAGTGGCTGGGGTTTTTCTGAAAGTAAGAAATGTGCATCTAGAGTATCCACCGTAAAGAGCATTATCAAAGGTAAGTAACTTGTTCTTCTTGTACTTGAGTCACCAAGGGGCAGTGGCTTACATTATTGCAGTTGGAATTTCCGTAGGAGCGTGTGTAGGTAGAAAATTGTTGCTTGGTTAGACAAGGCTGACTGAAAACCCCACTACTTTCAATGCTGCCACACCATTAATTTTAATTTACCTGTAGTTCACACTGAAGTAATAGCAACGTTATTGATGTAAGGAGGCAGGTAATTTTACATAAGAAGCCATTGTGTGGTGTCTTTAGTAAACTTACATTTGGGTAATCCCAAAGTTCCCCTTTGTGAAATGATGATATTCAGGTTTGGACTGAAAATTTTTGATCGGCGATAGGGAGGCCTGCTCCCAGATACGATGTTATAAAGGGACACAATTTATTAAGTATTTGCTAAAACAATGGTTTTGTTGACCAGTAGGGAGTGCCTATTACTGTTTCTACTAAATCGTCCCAATGTTGCACTATATCTGGCTTCTTACCATCAGCTTGATTTACTTTCTTACAAAATACACAATCCCAACAATCAAAACTGCTTTTTCTCATTTATTTCAATGTTTTTCTACTTAAAATACTTTCCAAATATATTAAGTGCTGATGATGCGAATTTTAAATGTGAGCAAAGAGGGCTATGTCATTTGAGACCAGGGCCGGATTGGTTGTGGCGAGCATCGGGTATTTCCCCAGGAGGCTGTAAGGGTGGAGGCTGGTTTTGTAGCAGTGCGGGGCAATTTTGTTACTGGGGGGCCAGTTTTCCAGTAGTGCTGCAATATCGGCCCCCAGTAACAAAAGCAGCAGTGTTTCACACCTCCACCCCCTTTCCCCCGGGAGTGGGGGTGGGGGAACTGATTAGCCCAAATTGCCAGGGCTGATTTGGGTTTCCAGTCCAGCCCTGAAGGAGACGCATTAGCAGTTTCCTACCCATTTGGAAAATTATTTCATACAGAGATTAAAGTTGATACTGGGATAAAAGTTGATACCAGGCCATTAATACAATTATTAAATAGTAATGGGGCTAAGCTACAGCCTTATCTCAACCTCGTGTTTGTTTCAAAGCCTTTGGAGCACTTACACTTCATTCCAAATCTAACTTGAACCGAATTCCCTGTATTCAAGAGAAATATGCGATCTTCCAAATATTTCAGAACATGAAGACTTGGGCAAGGGTGGGCGATTAATTTCTCCTTATTCCCGCTTTGCCCAAGGAGGGGGTTATGTATGTATTTTAGGGGAGTGGCGGCGTGGGTTTCTTTTCTTTCCTCCCCCTCCCAATTGCCCAAGTGTGCTTTAGTTGATTTGTGGTTTTCTACCCCAGCTTTGTCAGGCAGGAGTAGTATTTTGTAATTTACCTCTAGTATCTGTAGAACCCCCTTCACCTTGCCCAAGGGGCACCTTCTCTCCCACCTTACTGCAGGCAGATGTGGGACGCCTAACTGCTGGCCCAGTGCCATCTTTGCAAATGCTACATACAGCACAAAGGAGCTGGCTTTGCTCACCAAGGACTGCCGCATTTGTCAAGACACAGAGCGAGTCAGCTGTCAGCGGTAGTAGCACCGGACTCAGGTGGAGCAGCGGCCTGTCTTGTTCACATACCTACTCTGCGGTAATTCTAATCATTCCATCAGCACTGACTTTGCAGTGTTTCCTCCAATCTTTGAGGGCCTCCTCGACTAAGCAGCTACTTGGACCTTGTGCACTGCGGCTACCTGACTACGACAGAGCGGCCGCTCATCTAGTTATCCAGTATTGGGGTATCTTTCATAGATTCACATGCCTGAATCATTCCCCGTCGTCGAGGCGGGAGTCCCACGGTAAATAAAAAAGCAGTGCCAAAAGCACTTTGCAGTAGTAGGCCCTAGAAAAAAGGCCTGAGGCCTATATTATAGTAGCCTATCTACCTCCTTATGCTAAAAGACCCAAAGTCTTTGCTCCAACCAATCAGCTCACAGCACCCTCTAGAACCTTCCCTGCAGAGCCAGCTCTCCTCAGATTTTCACCGCACGTCGTGTGGAAGGGAGTCTCCCTGAGTCTTGACTCAGTTTTTTCTTCAGAGCTTCAAGATGTCTGACAAGAAGGCCTTGTTCAGACCCTGTAGAACATGTGAGAAGAAGAGGGTCCATGTGGATGACTTACACAAGGACTGCATTTATTGCCTATATCCCAAGCATGAGGCAAAGACTTGTAAGATCTGTGTTACCTTCCCTGCCAAGACCTTAAGGGATAGGGAAGCCAGAGTCCTTTTGTGGCTTAAATCCTCTTCCAAGGATGATGATGACAGAGCCTCTACCTCTAGCAAGAGGGCGAGGTCTCAAGAGGATAAGATAAGTGAGGGGAGAAAGCATGTTAAGGCCTCCCACTCTACTTCAGGCTCTTCACAGAGATCCAAACATTCTGTCTCTGGAGCCTCAGCCACCAACGATCCGGCAAAGAAAACAGTGAGTAAGACTTCTACTGTCTCCTCTCCAGTTACCACTGTCTCCACTTCAACCTCTTCTTCTATGGATATGATATCCACTACGTCTATCACTACACCTATTGTGTCTACTAAAATCAGTATCGTGACAAAAAGAACTCTCGTAGACGACTCGTCGACGAAGACGCCGTCATCATCAAAAAACTCGTCATCTAAGAAGAGCCCGTCGACGAAGTCGGCGACGCCGCCGTCGACGACTGCCTCGTCGACGAAGAAAGCATCAACGTCTATCCCGTCGACGACGAGCCCGTCATTGGTTGCCTCGTCGACGACCGTCCCGTCGATGGTGGCTCCATCGACGACGAGTCCATCGACGATTGTCCCGTCGACGTCCAGCCCGTCGACGACAGTCCCGTCGACGGCAAGCCTATCGTCGACGATGCCCTCGTCGTCGATCTCGTCGACGATAAATCCGTCGACGACGACATCTTTTCAACAAATGGATGCGCCTTGGTCTCCGGGGTCATCAAGGTCGATGGAACCAGCTTTATTAAGACCTGCCACTGGGAATCAGGCCTTTTGTACGCCAATGGCGACAAAAAACTTTCAACTGGTGTCTTTTAAGAGGCAACAAGGTTCATACATATCTCCACTTCTGCCTTCTCATCTTCTGGAAACATATGTGGACGATGAAGAAGATGACTATGAGGATGATGATGATGAGGGTGCTTTTGGTGTGGCACGTCATCCATCCGAGCTTGTCATCAAGTGCCAAGATGATGATGAGGAGGATTCATACGCTGAGCACTATTACCAAGAGGATATCATAGTGCCTCACTCATTGGATCATCAGAGAAGGCCTAGAGTCCCGGAAGTCACTCAGTTGCCGCCTAATTTGATACAGGATTTACAGGCTATGCTGGCGGATTACAAACAGCGTTTTCCTCCGCAAGTACCTCAATCTGACACGGTAGCTCCTCCTCGGCAACAGCCACCGGCTTCTCCAATTGTGGACACTCCACAACCGGTCTTGCCTCCACAAACTCCGGATTCATCATCAGAGGAGGAGGTAGAAGATGGAGAGTTGCCTAACATTCCTTCATCGGACCCATGGGATGAATATGTTATTCCCATGCCGTCCCCTCCGACTCCACAACCTTCAGATTCACCGCCTGATGATGTAGGTGGTTTTCACAACCTGATGCAAAGGGCATCAACCAGGTTTAAGCTCCCTGTTACAGTGGAGCAAACGGAGTGTTTTCTCCATGACTTTAAAGAGGAAACAAGGAAGATATCTAGAGCCATTCCCATAGTTGAGTTTATTTGGAAGGAAGGCATAAAGATAATGGAAAACCCCGCATCTGTGCCTGCTGTGTTACCCAGAATAGAAAAGAAATATCGTGCCCCGCTTTCTAGTCCGGCGTGTCTTATTGGTCATCCACGCCCGGATTCAGTAATCTCTCAAGCGGCGCAGCAAAGGTCAAAGAACCCAGCTACCCCTATTTCTACTCCACCAGATAAAGAGGGACGAAGATTAGACCTTATTGGGAAGAAGTTCTCCACTATGGCGGCAGCATCCATCAGGATAGCAAATTCAATGGCGATTATTGGACGCTACGATCGCCAAATGTGGTCGGAGATGGCTAGGTTCATAGAGCTATTGCCAGAGGACTCAAGGCAAGAAGCCAGAAAAGTTTTAATGGAAGGAGAGCGGGCAGCGGAAGAATCCATCGACTGCGCTCTAGATATGGCGAATACGAACTTCAGGCAGTTGGCTGGAGCAGCCGTCCTGAGACGTCAAGGGTGGTTAAAAGCCACTACGTTTCGTCCGGAGGTTCAGTTGAAAATTCTGGACATGGCTTATGACGGAAAGTCTCTCTTTGGTAAACATGTCGATGAGGCTCTCCAGACGATTAAAACTGACACGGATACCGCAAAGTCGCTAGGATCCTTACAATTTAAAAGAGGTTCGTTCAGAGGAGCTAGAGGACGAGGTTATTCTTCCAGGGGAAGTTATTACCAACAAGGCAGACAGTATCAACCACAATACCGTCAAAACTACCAGTCTTCTTACAGACAATCTGGATCGGCTGGTTTCTCTCGTCAAGGAGGAAGAAGGCGCGCAAACAACCAAGGACGAGACAGTCACAAGAAACAGTGAGAGCAATTGGGCGCCGCCTCCAACCCCTTACCTTCCCGTGGGCGCGAAAATATCTGCTTTTCAACAACAATGGCAGAATATAACATCGGATCGGTGGGTGTTAGACTTGATCCAACATGGTCACACCCTAGAGTTCATCACCAAACCTCCACCAACTCCGCCCAGGGGCCCCCCTCCCCCTCGTCTTCACTTATTGTTCAAGGAGGTTCAAGCTATGCTACTCAAGAACGCAGTAGAAAAGGTTCCAATCCATCAGAGAGGGACGGGTTTCTATTCCCGGTTTTTCCTTATAAAAAAGAAAACCGGGGAATGGCGACCGATCCTAGACCTGCGAAATCTGAACAAATATCTCAAGAAGCAGGGATTTCGAATGGTCACCCTCTCGGACATTCTCAGTTGCCTCAACGAGGGAGATTACATGGCCTCCTTAGACATGGAAGACGCATACTTCCACATCCCAATCCACCCAAACCATCGGAAGTACCTCCGTTTCACTGTGGCAGGCGCCCATTATCAATTCAAAGTTCTCCCATTCGGCCTCAAGTCGGCCCCAAGGATTTTCACGAAGTGCCTGGCCCCGGTGGCAGCAGCTCTTCGGGCAGCAAAAGTGCAGGTCTTCCCGTATTTGGACGACTGGCTAGTCAAAGGTCCATCAGAAGCCAAAGTGAGAGCCGACATTACGGCATGCTGCAATCTCTTCGCATCGCTAGGCCTCACAATCAACAAAACCAAGTCTCAGATGCATCCGGAACAAAGCCTGTTGTTCCTAGGAGCTTGCCTAGACACGGTGGAATGCAAGGCATCCTTGTCTCGAGAGAGACAACTCCGTCTGCAGGTGTTAGCCAGAAAGCTGGCAAGAAGAAAGTCACTTTCAGTTCGCCTATATGCATCACTTCTGGGGATGTGTTCTTCAGCCATCAACCTCATTCCATTGGTGCGTCTAAAGATGCGACCGCTGCAAGAGGAGCTAAACTGTCAATGGCATCAAGCGACAGGTTCATTCGAGGACACCATCACAGTCACCAACAGGATGGTACACGCACTCCAATGGTGGTCTCAGATCAGCAATCTGGAGCAGGGGCTTCCATTCTTGCAGAATCCTCCGGATTTTATTCTTACAACGGATGCGTCCATGGAGGGTTGGGGTGGTCACCTCCAGGAACTGCAAGTGCAGGGACGATGGTCTCAGCAAGACAAGAGATGCCACATCAACAGCCTAGAGCTGAAAGCCATTTGTCTGTCTCTTCAAGCGTTCCTCCCCAGGATAGTGGGATCCTCGGTCTTAGTCAGAACGGACAACACCACAAGCATGTTTTATATCAACAAGCAGGGAGGAACGAGATCGGCAACACTATCCAAACAAGCCCAAGAGCTTTGGAGGTGGTTAACAGTTCACAACATAACCCTCAAAGTGGAGCATGTCAGAGGCCTCTACAACACCTTGGCAGACAAACTGAGCAGAACTTTGTCAGAGTGCCACGAGTGGGAACTGGACAACGGCCAGTTGAACTATGTGTTTCAGAGATGGGGCAAACCCAGGTTGGACCTATTTGCGACCCAACAGAACAAGAAATGCCGGTTCTACGCCAGCAGGTATCCTCAACAGGGGTCAAGGGGGAATGCCCTTTCGATGCGATGGTCAGGGACATTTGCATACGCTTTCCCTCCGATCCCTCTGATTCCACGAGTGGTGCGCAAAATGAAAGTGGAGAGTTGTCGCCTTCTCCTCATTGCTCCCAAGTGGCCTCGCCAGTATTGGTTTCAGGAACTCATGCTACTTTCTCAGGAGCCACCGATCAAGCTGCGGGTAGTTCCGAAGCTACTATCACGCAACGAGGGTCAGGTACTTCACCCAGATCCTCAATCACTGAAATTGCACGCATGGCTCCTAACTTCTTAGAATTTGAGCATCTTCAAATTCCTCAGGAATGCCGGGACATTCTAGAGAAGGCAAGAGCCCAGAGTACATTAAAGACTTATCGTCTCAAGTGGAAGCGTTTTTGCGCATGGTGCATCTCTAGTGCTTTGCACCCTATAGAGGCATCGGCAGAAAAGATATTGCCCTATTTGTTACACTTAGCGCAATCTGGCCTTTCTTTTTCATCAATAAAGGTCCACTTAGCGGCTTTATCCAGGTACAGAAAGAGGACCAATGCTCAGTCACTCTGCTCTTCATCGCTAATCAAGCAATTTATGAGAGGTCTGTTCCGGGCTTATCCACCAGTCAAGCCCTCACCACCGGAATGGGAGCTCAACACGGTTCTATCACAACTGATGAAACATCCGTTCGAGCCTATCCATAGAGCCGACCTAAAGTTCTTAACATGGAAGGTTGCTTTATTATTGGCGCTAACTTCCGCAAGAAGAGTGGGAGAAATTCAAGCTTTCACTATAAAGGAGCCCTTTTTGCATTTCTCCCAGGACTATGTCACTTTACGAACAAATCCAACATTCATACCGAAAGTGCCTTCCCAGTTTCATTTAAATGAACCTGTCAAGCTGAAAGTTTTCTTTCCAAACCCGTCAACCCAGGCTGAAAAGACATTGCATTCTTTAGACATCAAGAGATGCTTAAAATTCTATCTTCAGAGAACCAAAACTTTGAGAAGATCAGATCAATTGTTTGTGGCTTATGGTCAAAATACTTTGGGGAATGCGGTCACTAAAGCCACAATTTCAAGATGGATCGCATCCGCGATTCAATTCTGCCACGTCAAGGCTAATCGACCATTGACAAGGTCTGTTCGATCTCACTCCACAAGAGCTGTAGCAGCGTCTGCGGCTTTATTTGCAGGAGTGACGCTTGAGAACATTTGCCGTGCTGCGACATGGAAGAATGTCCACACGTTTACAAGACACTACTGCCTACAATCAGCAAGTCAGGATGATGCGGCAGTAGGTCAAGCTGTTTTACGTCACCTGTTTCCATAAGGAGAATGTTCAGGTACTGATGTTCACTTATTTCATTTAAAGTATATGCTTTTATTAGATTGTTTTGATATATATATGAAAGCATTTAACATGTTGTGTTTTTGTTGTATGATGCCTAAGATTTCTTTCCAGAAAGAAAATGCGTAATGTCAATGTTGAACTTGAACGTGATGTAGTAATGGTTCAATCTCTAAGCGTTTGTTGGTTGTTGACGATACACTCATGGGGGTGCACTGCAATAAGTCTCCCACCATCCGCAACCGACTTTGCCTGGCTTACTGCTTGCTATTCTGATTCAGGCATGTGAATCTATGAAAGATACCCCAATACTGGATAAGAAAACAAGTTACTTACCTGTAACTTCAGTTATCCAGTATTGGTATCTTTCATAGATTCACATGCAACCCACCCTCCTCCCCGGAGAGTCAGTTCTCTAAGTTTGGGATACTTGTTCCCACTTGTGCTACGAAAATCTGAGGAGAGCTGGCTCTGCAGGGAAGGTTCTAGAGGGTGCTGTGAGCTGATTGGTTGGAGCAAAGACTTTGGGTCTTTTAGCATAAGGAGGTAGATAGGCTACTATAATATAGGCCTCAGGCCTTTTTTCTAGGGCCTACTACTGCAAAGTGCTTTTGGCACTGCTTTTTTATTTACCGTGGGACTCCCGCCTCGACGACGGGGAATGATTCAGGCATGTGAATCTATGAAAGATACCAATACTGGATAACTGAAGTTACAGGTAAGTAACTTGTTTTCTTTCCTCACGGCCGTTCTGACAGTGCATATAATCACCACGACAGCGCTGGCCTCATTCTTCCCTACCCGTAATTCATTGGGCCCATTCCCCTTCACGGCTTTCTACCTTCTATTGTTATATGGCTTCTCGCTTTTTCCGCCTCAACCGTTTACATTGCCCAGCCCGCATTGATTCCCTCAGCCTTCGGCGGACACACAATAAATACCAATTGCTCACATCTTATGTCCTGATGAAGATCTCAATCTCTTGAGATCGAAACGCCATCGACCTGGTTACAGCAAAAAACTTCCTTTTATTCCTAATGATTTGTACCAAGGAGTTTTTACCTATGTTGTCAATGTGATGTATGTTTTTATATTTCTTCTCTAACCACATCACACTCTTTTTCACTTCTATGTGAGCACTGGATCTATAAACCCAAACAACCTATATTGTTAAACAAATGAAACTGTTTTCTATAAAAAAAAACTTTTTTGTGTCCCTTTCAACAGTTATCCAGTAGAGGTTTTTCTGCCATACTGTATATGATTAACAATCACTTTTGATAATAAGCCTTTTTAAGGACCTCTTGGCCTTGTATGAACCATTGTCTCTCTCAAAACTATTGTAAACCCCGGGTTCAAAGAGTGGGGTACCCTTGTTATGCTATACACGTCAGCTTAATCAGTGCCATCTTTGGAAATGCAGAAATGGCATAGACCAGTTTTTTGGTTGGAATACTCCTTCTCTCACCCTTACGCAAGTTGGTGGAGGAGGGGTTGAACTTATTGCAGTGGAGAAGTGTGGCTCAATGGTTAGAGCGTCAGACCCTGATGCAGAGGTCTGGCCCGGGACCAGGGTTCAATTCCTGCCTTGGCTGCTCTCGGCGAATCTTGGGCTCATAATTCCTCGAACCTGATTTCTCGCCTCGGTGCCTACTCTAAGCATGGGTCCCACGCTGCAAATCTGGGCAATAGCTTGCTTAGTCTCCACAACGGCCCCCTACAGCGCTAGGGATGCCTGGTTGCACCCTGGGGATGCCCAGGAGTGGACATTTCACGGGGAAAAACCAGGAAGGGTTCCCTAGCGGTATGAGTGCAGCGCCAGGACACTCAGGAGTATCAGTGCACTTTACAAGTACGGCTACATTTACATTTACATTTACTCTACACAAGGGCTGTGGCTACTAAGCACCCTCCCTAAGTCAAGACAGAGGTATACCATAACTAATCTTGGGTAATGCAGCATATGCCAGTGTTAATACTCCCTCTGCCCGTTGGGCACAGAAGGAATGTTTCATAAAATACCCCCACACTTTTGCAGGTGGGAGGCCACAGCATCATCCCCCATCCTTGATCCTCTTAGTGGGGTGACAAAAAACTCTCATGTGCTTGGATAATACAGTTAGAAGTATTCATCAATATGGTTAGGGGAGCAATATTAATTCTCCCATTCGTAGGCAACACTGGGAGGGTCTAATTAAACCTAGTCTATCCCATGGGGTCATTGTTGGCAGTCCTTGTAGGATTCGCCTCTCACACGTATGCAAAGGCTAGAGTCAAGCAGCAGGCACTTAGCTTCTGTGCAACACTAGAGAATTTGGTTGTTTCAGGGCTCCCAGTCGCCCTGATCTGGGCAGACTAGGCCAAGTGTTGTGGGGAGGAGCGACGCCCCTCTTCCCGGAGCAGCAAAGACAGGTAAAAATAAAATGATAATAATGGAATGTTATTATAATTTTATTTTGTCCTCCTGCTGTGGCATTGCATGAGGGGGCGGGTGGAGCTGCAGGGGAGGAGTGCTAGAAGACTCCTGTGCGCAATGACTGTTTGGTCGGTCCTCTTGGGCCACCCAAAACAGTCATGTGCCTTCCCCTGTTCTCCATACAGGCTGCATTACAGCCTGCATGGAGAACGAGCCCGCCCTTCCAGCCCCTGGCTTTGCGCCGTGTCATGTTGCTCAGACCAATCACAACGCTGCATTGGCCTAGGGGTGGGAGCCTGGCTGCCTGCTTCCTGTTCCGACTTGGAGTGGGATATAGGTGAGCAGGAGAGAAGATGCAGGACTTGGTGGTGGCAGCAAGGTCAGTTCTATTTTATTTTATTTTCTTTTAAAAGATTCATACCACGACCCTCCCTGCCGCGCAACCCCCCCACGACTGCCCCCTCACACGCGAGCCGTGCCGGCCTCCCCTGGTTGAAGGCCCATTTTGTTTAAATCTCTATATAGTTTTCGTGAGAGGCCAGGGAGAGATCTGTAGAAGTGGTTGGACGAAAGACCCATACACTTTGCATTCTTCAGCATCAGCTTTACTACTGTGCATTTTGTAAAAAATATTTCTGTTGAATCTTCATGAACCTGTATGTCATGGTCATGTCTATTGGCTTTGACAGTACTTGTTGCCTATGCCTCCAGAATGGCTGGGAAAATATTTCACCAAAACAAGAAAAAGCACAACATAGGCTGCATGGCCGTTAAAGTCTGGTGGTCTTTTCTTCCGTGGTTTTGGAGATATTTGTAGTTTGTGTGGGAAAACTCGTGTTATTTGAAAAAGTAAAAAGTGTTTTGATCAACTTGTAACTTTTAAACCGCTTACGAGCTCGCACCAAATATGGCACACACTGAAGGACTGAGTGCTGAACTACGTCCCTCAAATTTGGAGCAGGTTGGTCAATTGGTGGCAGAGGTATTAAGAAGGAAAAGTTTTTTATTAAGGCATCAGGTGCCAAACAGAACTATGGATTTGCACCCCGCCAACTCAAGCAATACATTATTAAGGTTATTTATATATATATATATATATATATATATATATATATATATATATATATATATATATATATATATATATATATATATATGAAGAACCGCTCCAAAGAATACCACAAGCTGCAGCACCCTCGCGAAGAAAAACGGACAACAACTCAGGTAGCGATTGCAGTGTCTCTTATTTTATTTCTTTTGATAAGTGCAGCGGAAGTGCCATAGACCGCTGGAGTAAGAGATGGTACTGCAACATCCAGCATGCCACAGGTGTGGCCGCGCCCACATGGGTGGTGTTGAGAACATTTAAAGAGTACCGAAATCAACGTGCAAGGACACTCAAGCTCATGCCTCTGATGAAGTGACCTATCACGAAACGCGTCAGGCTAAGCTGGACATTCATTTGGTGAAGTTTCGTTTTCAGTCCCTGCAGCAACCTCCTATTAAAGTCTTGGCGAAAAATTTACCTGGGTTGTGGCTTTTTCTACAGCAGGCAAAACTGTGTGTTTGTATTGTGAGCGGCCCCGCCTGAGCCGCGGAAAAAGCCCGGATGCTGCATTGCATTTCCTGATCGACGCCTTACGACGCCGGTTTTTAGATCACAGGTGCCACAATATTGGAGGAATAAGAGTGTATGCGGTGGCCAGAGACGGACATCACAGCCCACGAGGGTAACACCTGTACCGACATTGAGGTCTGCACACGCTAGCTCACTGGAGTAAGAGATGGTACTGCAACATCCAGCATGCTACAGGTGTGGCCGCGCCCACATGGGTGGTGTTGAGAACATTTAAAGAGTACCGAAATCAACGTGCAAGGACACTCAAGCGCATGCCTCTGATGAAGTGACCTATCACGAAACGCGTCAGGCTAAGCTGGACAATCATTTGGTGAAGTTTCGTTTTCAGTCCCTGCAGCAACCTCCTATTAAAGTCTTGGCGAAAAATTTACCTGGGTTGTGGCTTTTTCTACAGCAGGCAAAACTGTGTGTTTGTATTGTGAGCGGCCCCGCCTGAGCCGCGGAAAAAGCCCGGATGCTGCATTGCATTTCCTGATCGACGCCTTACGACGCCGGTTTTTGGATCACAGGTGCCACAATATTGGAGGAATAAGAGTGTATGCGGTGGTCAGAGACGGACATCACAGCCCACGAGGGTAACACCTGTACCGACATTGAGGTCTGCACACGCTAGCTCACTGGAGTAAGAGATGGTACTGCAACATCCAGCATGCCACAGGTGTGGCCGCGCCCACATGGGTGGTGTTGAGAACATTTAAAGAGTACCGAAATCAACGTGCAAGGACACTCAAGCTCATGCCTCTGATGAAGTGACCTATCACGAAACGCGTCAGGCTAAGCTGGACATTCATTTGGTGAAGTTTCGTTTTCAGTCCCTGCAGCAACCTCCTATTAAAGTCTTGGCGAAAAATTTACCTGGGTTGTGGCTTTTTCTACAGCAGGCAAAACTGTGTGTTTGTATTGTGAGCGGCCCCGCCTGAGCCGCGGAAAAAGCCCGGATGCTGCATTGCATTTCCTGATCGACGCCTTACGACGCCGGTTTTTGGATCACAGGTGCCACAATATTGGAGGAATAAGAGTGTATGCGGTGGCCAGAGACGGACATCACAGCCCACGAGGGTAACACCTGTACCAACATTGAGGTCTGCACACGCTAGCTCACTGGAGTAAGAGATGGTACTGCAACATCCAGCATGCCACAGGTGTGGCCGCGCCCACATGGGTGGTGTTGAGAACATTTAAAGAGTACCGAAATCAACGTGCAAGGACACTCAAGCTCATGCCTCTGATGAAGTGACCTATCACGAAACGCGTCAGGCTAAGCTGGACATTCATTTGGTGAAGTTTCGTTTTCAGTCCCTGCAGCAACCTCCTATTAAAGTCTTGGCGAAAAATTTACCTGGGTTGTGGCTTTTTCTACAGCAGGCAAAACTGTGTGTTTGTATTGTGAGCGGCCCCGCCTGAGCCGCGGAAAAAGCCCGGATGCTGCATTGCATTTCCTGATCGACGCCTTACGACGCCGGTTTTTGGATCACAGGTGCCACAATATTGGAGGAATAAGAGTGTATGCGGTGGCCAGAGACGGACATCACAGCCCACGAGGGTAACACCTGTACCAACATTGAGGTCTGCACACGCTAGCTCACTGGAGTAAGAGATGGTACTGCAACATCCAGCATGCCACAGGTGTGGCCGCGCCCACATGGGTGGTGTTGAGAACATTTAAAGAGTACCGAAATCAACGTGCAAGGACACTCAAGCTCATGCCTCTGATGAAGTGACCTATCACGAAACGCGTCAGGCTAAGCTGGACATTCATTTGGTGAAGTTTCGTTTTCAGTCCCTGCAGCAACCTCCTATTAAAGTCTTGGCGAAAAATTTACCTGGGTTGTGGCTTTTTCTACAGCAGGCAAAACTGTGTGTTTGTATTGTGAGCGGCCCCGCCTGAGCCGCGGAAACAGCCCGGATGCTGCATTGCATTTCCTGATCGACGCCTTACGACGCCGGTTTTTGGATCACAGGTGCCACAATATTGGAGGAATAAGAGTGTATGCGGTGGCCAGAGACGGACATCACAGCCCACGAGGGTAACACCTGTACCAACATTGAGGTCTGCACACGCTAGCTCACTGGAGTAAGAGATGGTACTGCAACATCCAGCATGCCACAGGTGTGGCCGCGCCCACATGGGTGGTGTTGAGAACATTTAAAGAGTACCGAAATCAACGTGCAAGGACACTCAAGCTCATGCCTCTGATGAAGTGACCTATCACGAAACGCGTCAGGCTAAGCTGGACATTCATTTGGTGAAGTTTCGTTTTCAGTCCCTGCAGCAACCTCCTATTAAAGTCTTGGCGAAAAATGTACCTGGGTTGTGGCTTTTTCTACAGCAGGCAAAACTGTGTGTTTATATATATATATATATATATATATATATATATATATATTACACTTTTTAGTTACTGAGTATCAGGAAAGTTATGGCTGTAAAGCAAAGCACATCTGTTGGCTCATAAAATAGTGCATCCCAAAATGTTGTTGCAATTTATTTAAAGACGTTACCAGCTTAGGGCTGTAATATTGCCTTTTAAAATATAAACAATCTGATGAAGTCTTATATGGCCCATCTTACCATAGATGAGTACACGTTGCACTCTGAACATGCTCTTAACATTAGCCGGGTTACTAAAATACTCAACAAATACAGCTTTCTAATTCTTTTTTTTAGTTTTGCTTGATTCCAGTATGCCTGGCTTCCACAGCAATCTTCCTGAATGCAATCGGAAGAACTGTATGGCTGAGCAGCACTTTGGCAGCAGGGCATATCATCTCGAGAGAAGGCTACATTTGATGTGTGCCATGACACAGCATGTGCACGTCAGTGCAGATTAACACCAGGAGGTCCGCATGGCCTCTTCCGATCTGGTTTCCAGACAGAAGGGGAATCTGGTTCAGTGGTTCCGTATGCACTGGGGCACTCTGTCATTCCGAATGAAGGGGAACGGATCAGAGAGCGACGAAAGTGCAAGAGAAATGAAACCTTTTAACATAGTACTTTCCACGGCCAGATTTCCACAGGACATGTTCCGTACGCATGACAAACATGTATGCAATAAAAGGAATGTTATATTGATATTTTTGCCAAGGGTATCCTCTCAGCGCCTTGGCTTCCTGTGGTTAAAAATAGAAACGGTATTGACTTTTAGCTTTGTTTTCTGGAAAATCTTGGTATATTTACCTTTTTCTACAAATTTAGAAACGTAATAGTTTTTAGAGTTAGATGTTAATTTACTCTTCATTAGCTGTGTTTAAAAAATGCATAGCTTGGTGTATCGTGTACTCAGCTCACCGAGGCCCAGATTCTGGAAGGTGTCAGCCGGCGCAGTGCAGCACCCAAAGTTGCTGCGTTGCATGACAGGGAGAGAGCAGGAGAGAGCGCCATATTCACAGAGATATGGGGCCCTATTTTGTATAGGGCGAACTTTCCCTGCTTTGGCCCGGTGCACCTTAAAATAGGTGCGCCGGGCGCAAATAGGGGAAGTGTGCCCTATTACATAGATTGCGTTGCTCCCAGGGCAGCTGCAAACTCGTGCTGCCATTGGGGCAGAGCATTCAAGTGAAATATGGAGCAGCTTTGAAGCAGCTGCTGCTTCTTTCACTGTGCAGGCGGCAACCTACCTGCACTTTTAACTCCTTCCATGCTCATGACGGAGCCGCTCCGTCATGAGCCTCGGTTGAGCTGTGCTCATGACGGAGCAGTTCCGTCATGGCCCGCTCGGCGCGCCTGCGCGGCGCGAATTCCACGCCTGCGCTGGACGTTCCATTGAGCGGGCGGGGCCATGACGGAACCGCTCCGTCATGAGCACAGCGCAACCGTGGCTCGGCCCCCCCTCCCCCCTAGCGCTGCGGCGAAATTGCTGCCGCAGCGAAAGAGTTAAAGGGGATTAGAGATCCCCTTGCAGACAGTTGCAGTTGCAGTGAGTGACTTCACCCACCTGTAAAGGGTTGTCTGGGGGCTCCCTACCCAGGGCTGCAATCAGGGTCAGTGCCTGCTGGCATGCAAGGAGGGTTGTGGGGCGAGAGGGAAGCAATATAAATTTAGTTATTACCAAATAAAAAAATACACTTACCTTGGATTCTGGCGCGACGTCCTCCTCGCTCGGGTGCAGGCAAGCAGGCTCCAATGCAGTGGGATTAATTAGCTGCAGTAACCATTCCTGGTGCTGCTTTCATGCAGCATGAAACATCCGGAAAAATGCAAGTACTTATTTTCATTTGATCACCTGTTCATCTTACGATCACATAACCCAATTACTATGACCAATTGAATGTTATTCAAAAAAAGAATTTTTTTATTTTGTAAAGTTTGTTTTTTTAATTTTGTTTTTTAAAACTTGATTCATTTTACAATTTCATTATTTCTTGACATTCACAGGAATCACAAAATTTCAAAATACAAAAATATACAACAAACTTACAAATTACATAACATATATGATACAGGTACAACACTTAACAAAAATAATTTTTAGGCTCAAGTTCTGTACAGATTAAACTGCAAAAATGCAATAGTACCCCTGACAGCTACCTTAATGGGGAAGATACAAACGTGTTGGCAGGAGCGATAGCCAAACATTGACCCTACTGGGCTCACATGCAATATTCTTTTAGAAACTTTTCGAAAATACTGAATTGTGAGCAACAGTAATACATATATGGAACACTTATTTGGCTGAGAAAGAAACTGTTGACGTGTTTTGAACTCTGGCACATTTCTTCAACGGTTCTCCTCAGGACACAAAAGACTGAGGGCCAGATGTAGGTAGGCTTTTACCGGGTGGTAACGGCCGAATTCGGCCGTTACCACCCGGTAAAAGCAATTTGACATGTAGGTCCCTGTAATTTACAGACTCGGTAAATTTACCGGTTGGTAAATTTACCGAGTATGTAAAATACCGAGTCGGTATCATTACTGATTCCGGACAATTGGTATGTAGGTGGGACTCTTCTGAGTCCCACAAGCAGTACAACATCGGTATTTTACCATCAAATACTACTTGATGGTAAAATACCGTTTCTGGTGTGCATGCACATGTGTGCATGCACACCTATGCCATATGACAGGCAGACCTGCCCTTAGGGCAGGTATGCCTGCCACATGGCACCCGAGCCTCTTTTGGGGGTGCCAGAGGGTGTCAAAGTGACACCCCCTGCACCCTTGTGACAGTCGGTATTTTCCGATGTGGTAAATACCGACCGGTATATGCCCAATCAATCCTATGGGCTTCAAAGCCCATAGGAATGCATGGGCATTGACTGGTCGGTATTTACCACATCGGAAATTACCGACTGTTTCCGATTCGGTAATTGCACATCTGCAATTACCTACATCTCGGTATTTTTATTTTCCGACCTCTTAAATACCGAGTCGGTATGACTCGGTATTTAAGAGGTCGGTAAATAAAAATTACCTACATCTGGCCCTTAAAGAGCTAAAACATTGAAAAGACTATGGTTACTGAGCAGTGCTAATCAGCACATTTGCACTTTCCTCTCATTCATTCAATGAACAAGCAAATCCTTTACCTCCATCTCCTATGTTCACACAATGAAATTTGGTTCGAAAACACACCTGTGGACTGTCAATATGTAAACCAATCTATAACACAATAAATAAAACAAAACAAAAATCCGGCATTAGTTACATTTCTCAACAATTAAAAGGCTATGCTAGTACCTCGCTATACTAGATCACTTACCTTGAACACTTAATTTTGCCAAAACTAGAAGTAACACCACCGGCTGACTCAATAATGTATTTTTTTCTGGTTTTCTGTGAAGTTAAAATCAGTATTGCTGGTTTTTGTTTATTGTTTTTTACCCATGACAAATGAAAGATACCAAACATTGTAAGATCACGTCTGTATTATTCAGACACTCAGAAAAGAGGATAATATCCGGATCCTACTGCTAGCGTGGCATTATGGAGTCAACTTCTCCAGCCTTTTGCGTGCAGATTGAAGCCTGACTGGCAGCAGCAGAAACCAGAAAGTCAAGCCCACTGTCCTGATGCTCGGCTCAGGACTGGTTTGGAAAGAAAATGGTAATAAATTTAGTTTATCACCATTCTATTTTTCCATATCTGAGGGCAATTTGGTTAGTGGGGCTACGCTCCACCACCTTAATGGAGGAGCCGCCCCTGATCAGGGGGCGCACTGACAGCTTCTTAACCTCTGCACTGGTGCCTATAATACGGCGCAGTCGCAGAGATAAAGGGATTCCCTCATTTGCATGCGGCCACGCCCTCATGCAAATGAGAGAACACCCTCTTGAGAAAGCGCTGGTGATGTATATGCACCAGCGCATTCAGTATTACAGAAGGGGCCACGCAAGCATCTGCGGCCCCTTCTCTAATACCAAAGTGCCCCGGGGTGCCCACAGTGGGCACAAATGCCTGTTGCGGCCTCAGGGCACTTTCTGAAATAAGGCCAATGGCACTCCCTCCCCTTTCCCAACCACTGTTGCTGATTTCAGGCTCGACTAAAGCATTTGTTTGCTCTCTTTAGCCATTCTGTGCCTCTTGGGACTTTGATCTGTCTTATGCAGCATAATACACAAACATTCTTGAGGTGATGGTCTCGTGTGACATTAAACTTTTTCATGAAAGATGTCCTTGGCAATAACATCAGCCAGTTCCATAAGCTATCTGTGCCTTTGAACCTTTTATCACAGTGCTACATAGGGATAGGGTGTTTTTTCTGTATCATTTTTCCTTCATTTCAAAAGTGCTATTGAAGTTTTGTTTGAATGAATTTATCATTCTCCCAGCATTCCTCCCATTTTCCTGTGTTACGTCAACTAAGGTAACATGGGTAATGAGGTAACCATCTAGATGTGAGGGGCACCTTGTGTTTCTATTTGTCTCTACACAGGTCTTCACATTCATTACTTGTTCTGATCTGAAGATAATGATATCAGTTGAGCACAGGCTACGACTTTCATCCTCTGACAGATAAGTCTTTTATAATATACATTGTTACACTTTGCCTAGACCTGGTATCACCACACACTCCATGAAAGTAAATCCGACAGGCATGGCATTCAACTGTCTTGTTTCTGTCAGACATATACCAAGTGGCTTCATAATCTACCACAGACACATTCTGCCAACACTACTCTCCTGAAGCTTATTCCCAGAGTGATGCAAGATTTGGTCAGGTAGTCCTATAAACTTTTTGCCCATACCTAAACTAGCAGAAGCTATCAATCAATCAGGGTTTTGTAGAGCACACTCCTCACCTGCTATGGTCTCATGGCGATGAGGGGTGGGTGTGCGCAGCTCCATTGGGGTCATTTGAAAAGCCAGGTCTTGAGGTCCTTTCTGAATTGTTGCAGTGTCTGACTTCGCCGGAGGTGACGGAGGACATCGTTCCAGGTCAGGATTTTTACAATAAGATAAAGTTACCTTCACGAAGACACCTCAGTTAGGGGCATATGTAGGTAGCCGTTTGCGATTCGCAAATGCCGAAATTCGGCGAATTTCAGCGTTTGCAAATCGCAAACGGCATTTTGATATGTAGGTGCCACTTAGCAAATTAAGGAATCGCAAAAATTGCGATTTCTTATTTTGCTTATAGCATTTAAGGAATCGCAATTGTGCGATTCCTTAAATGCTATGTAGGGGTGCTTTAAAAATTGCGATTTTTGTACAAGGAATCACAAATTACCACCTACTTCAAGTAGATGGTATTTTGCGATTTCCTTCAAAAATGCATTTTTTTTAAAAATTGAAAGTGCCATGTGGCGCACAGACATGCCCTTACGGCATGTATGTGCGCCACATGTACTTACAGGCACATTCCAGGGGTGCAACAGGTGTCCTTTGGACACCCTGCCACCCTTGGAATTGCGATTCTCAAATTGCGATTTTCACACGGAAAATCGCAATTTGAGAATGTATCCCCATTCATTCCTATGAGCCTTTTGGCCCATAGGAATGAATGGGGCACTCATTCCTTAATTGTGGTTCGCAATTTGCTAATGGCAAATAAGAAATGTTAAAGATTCGCACAAAAATTGTGAATTTTTACTTACATTCCATTTTGCTATTCTCAAATAGTGATTCCTTAAAAATCGCTATTTGGGAATCGCAAAATGGAAATTACCTACATATGCCCCTTAGTCTTTTTCCTTTTTTTCCATTACCAAACCCCTCCCACTGAGCTTCAGCCATTGTTCCAAAACCAGATTCTCACTTTATCATTGTTTTCTAAAATGTGAACTGGTGAGGGGTTATGAATGGGAAATATCTGATGGACTGAAAAAAATGGAGTCGCATAGAAGGTAATTTTCATGCTTTTATCACCAGGACAAAAGTGAACGGCCGACAATATTGTGTAACTATTGTTAAACATGTATATAATTCAATGTTGTATATAAATCAACTACATGAATATGTTTATCGAAAAAAAGAAACCACTCTGGTTCCAAAAATACCTTGAAAAATTACGGTACTTATGGGATTTTGAGCGTGTCACCAAAAAGACGAATATCGACTTCTAAAATGGGACAGAGATCCGACTTTGAATACTTGGCTTTGTGAATTGGTTCAAAGCTTGACTGTGTTTGCATGCTTGTGATGAAAATGAAGAACATTATTTACAAGTGCTGCACTGATGAACAGTTTGATTTTTACATAGATTATTGCGCTATTTAGAAAGACTATGAATACAGATTAGCTTTGTTTACTGTTTTACTTAAGGTGTTGTTGTTTTGAGTATACTCATAGTTTCTTTTTATAAAACTGAATTTATAGAGATTGGATAAAACAATTATCCCAGGATGCGACAGAGAATTTTTTGAAAGCAGCAGAACTTGGCGTTGAGTTAGGAGAGCCATGGATAACCGATAATGCTGTGGTCTATGTCTTAAATCACAATAAACATCTAATACGCACAGGAAGACAAGCAGAACTTGTAAACACCCTGCAACTCCTGCTGAATGCCATGAAAGAATCTGGTCACAATGGGTAAGCTTAACTAACAACATAAATTATCGTTCTTAATTCATTATTTTTCTGTTATAAAAACCGATCACGAGTGTCAAAGAAATGTACTGTTCCTTATTTTCTCTTTTTTGATCTTCTTTAAGTTTATATCTTTTCAGATCTTCCTATTAACGGGCACATCAAGGAACAAATATTTTTACTTTCTTCTCAAACAATCAGTCATGTAAAATGGGACACTTTGTGCCAGGTTACACAATTTATGCATGTGTAAGAAATGGGACACATACTTTTCGTATTGTTTTTGCTGCATGGATGATAGGTAATGGCACATAAATCGATGCAATCAGTTGCACAGGGTTGTACTATTTGCAACGGTGTATCCACTATAAACTGAGGGAAATGTAGAGCAGGAACATGTTTTGCCCACTATTCATTACTAGCTGGTTTGTGCCACTGGAGCCAACTAAGGCTCTGCTGGCGCAGGCCTGGGGGTTCCCAATCCTCAAAATGTGGAGGTTGCCCGCACGTCTATTCCGGTGGGGTAAGACAGGGCCGGACTGGCCGTTGCGGGCACCGGGCAATCCCCCGTTGCACCGCAAGTGTGGGGGGCGGTTTTGGGCCCCTGGGGGCCGTTTTTGTTACGGCCCTGCAACATAATCGGGCGAAAACCGGCCCGGCAAAGAGCTCAGAACTCCCTCCCCCCAGGGCCGACCGAGCACTTTGCCGGGGCCGGTTTTGGTTCCCAGTCCGGCCCTGGGTAAGAGCCTATTTAGGGCTGTTCAACTATTGCTCCATTTTTAAAACACTCCCGAACTGCTTTTAATGTGGCGTTCTATTCTATACGTGCACTTCTATCTAGGGAAAGGTTTACAGATGTGGTACTTGGCATCCCCAAATCCTCTTTGATTGTTTGAGGTGCATATTCGGAGAAGTATCATTTTGGCAACAGGGAGAGGACTCCTAAGGTCAAACTCACTGTTTGGACAGCAATGTCCCCTGCATGGTAAACCTTCCCTAAGTACCCTACTGCTTATGAAACTTGTATTCTGACTTTTACTTTGACCCTGGCATCACACTAATTTAGTATGTGCACAGAGGCTTAGGCCTGTCCCTGTTAAGGCGAGGTCTAGAACCAGTTCTGTGACCTGGATGGGTGCTGTATTTTATATAAATGATATTTTTATAGTGTTAATCTAGCCAAAAGGCAGCAGTAACTGTACAGGGTCAAAAAGAACCATAAAGTCCACAGGTGAAGGGCGAGGTAGCTGGATTCTGGACTGTTTCTGCACTGCACCACATAAAGTGGTGATGGCTGCATACCATGGTTTGTGAATGTTAAGTATGAGCGGACCTTTTTTTCTGTGTCAGAGTGTGTGGGGTAGGACTCGGAGTACTGGCACCAGTAGGACTCATTTTAAATTCCCACTTGTTAGCATGGAACAAGATGGAGGATGAGGACAGCGTCACACACAGTGGAAGGATATTTCCTGCATTCTGTGGCTGGAAGGTGGAGACCCAGATACTGAATTAAGAGAGGATAGAGACAGGGCTTCCATTAGAAATTAACTGAAGATCTTGTTAGCAAAGGAATGCTGACAAGTTCTTCTACAATACTTCAGTTTTGTAGATGGAATGGTGGGTCTGCGGTTTCTGTTGTTCAAGGTGAGGCAGTTTCTAGGCAGCACATGACCCTAATTACGGATCCAGGATGGCTGAGGATGACCAGTTGCAGACATCTCGCACTTCATTGTGCCCATATTTTAGATACTCTTGCTTGAATTTACCATCACAACTACCTGCTGTGGGAGCCATTGCCTCATGCAAAGACGGTATCAAAGGAGCAGCAAGAAAATCATATTTGAAAGAGAACTAATCCATATGGTTCTGAAATCGTAGGTAGTGGATCTATAACCCCTCTCTGCAAAATGTCTATGAAAGTAGGACACAAACTACCCCACTTAGTTCCAGATTCAAGTTCTTCTTAATCAAGGAAGGAAGTGCTCTGCAGAATACTTGAACTGCTGTATAAGCAGGGCATCAGAATCTGCTACACATTCGCCAGCATGTAACCTCCAAAAGGCTTGTGAGCTCATTCCACTAGAGCTAAAGCTGCGACTACTGTGTTAGCATGCGGAAGTTCGGTCCTGGACATCCGCCAGGCAGCATTTTGGGTATCTCCGCACACGTTCACCAAAGATTACTGCCTGGCTAGTCCAGTTCGTAGGGATGGGCTCTTCGCCTATTGGGTCCTGCAGGACCTCCGTGTGTGTGAAATTGGTTCGCAGACCCACCTCCGGGGAGGTATTGCTTGGGTATCTATTCAAAGGTAAGGAATCTGTGGCTACAAGTCTTTATCAGATGAACAAGTTACTTAGCTTTAAGAATGCCTTAGCTGGTATAGACTATATCTAGCCGCAGATTCCTTACCGACCCACCCATCCTTCCCGCTCTGAGAACGGATTTCTAGTGACATAGCTGACACCTTCATGGCCCTAGTTTTCAACACTAGTGGTGAGTGTTCTTCATAACTCCACGCTTCTGGCATGGTCGTTAAAAAAAACGTATGTCAGCCCGCCTAGGTGGAGCCTGTATTGGTGCCACGGACGCCACTTCCGGCGCGTACTAAGCACTCAGAGCCGATTGACACCACCTACCGGCACACAGGGATACTGCTCATGAAAAATCTTCCACATTCAGTCTACCGCGTGGGAAAACTCAAAGGTAAGGAATCTGTGGCTAAAGTCTCTACCAGATAAGGCATTGGCTAAGGTAAGTAACTTTTTTGTTAGTAAATCAATTTTCGAGGTACGTGCATGTTTTATGAATTTCATGCTCAAACTTGCACATCTTAGCATGTGCGTGCCTAATTAGATATGCAAATGGCTTTGTAAATCAGCCCCCTAAATAAATCAATCTGGAATAAAATAGGATTGCATCGCATTAGCCTGTGCTTTAGTCTTGCAAATAGGTGACATTCATGCTATAACTCGTATTTATTAATGAACATAAGACCAACTTTTAACCAGTTGTAAGCGCACTTTGTATCAGAGACGTTGTTTCAGGAGTTTGGCAGTCATTACGTAGTTTTGCTCATTGGTTAATCCGTGATTTTTCTATAATTTTCTATTTTCAGGAACACTGTACTCTTGGTAACGCTGTCCAACGAACTAGCTCGCGGCTTATTGGTCCCTTGGATTCCAGAATCACCCCAGAAAAAGCCCGAAACACCGTTGCAAGTGGAGAAAAGCAAAAAGGGTGCTGCAAGGGGATCTGGAAAAGCAAAAATCGTACAGGTTTTGTCAGTCGATCCAAATGCACTTCCCAATCTCACAACTGCTTTAGAGGTATTGTGTTTTTTATTGATCCAATGTCGATATATTGACGAATTTTATTATATGAAAACTCCCTACATTTCTGTGGAGTGTATGCTTACTGTATTTCAAGTGCCTTATAGAGATGAAACTGTTTATTTTTTGTTTTTTTATTTTGATTCCATCTTCTGTATAACAATGTTTAGTAGTAATGCACATTTCTAGCAATGTACATTGGTAGCTTTACTGAAGAGTTTCAGAGTGACGTCATCACTGCAACCTGAGCTAACTTGGTTTGATATGTCTGTGTTTAGAGCTACCACACTTTATGGTGCATATTAGTCCTATACTGTTATCATTAGCACCTTTCAAGCTAACACGGTTAGTACAATGTTTGTGAATAAAGTCAGATATGTTATTTGATTGCTATTTTTGAGAAGCCTTTAATTGCTAGTTTAATTGTTCAGTTCTGTATGTCTTTCATTGATAGCAGTTTCTAAAACGCCAGGTTCCGATTCTAATATACAAAGTAGGAGTGACACACCAGAGCATTTAACAATTGCTCTTAGTGTAATTCATGTTACTAAATTGCTTTTCGATTCAAGAGTCAACATGCATAGGCAAAACCAACAGTTCTGGTGTGGGTCGTTGCCTTTTGGCAATCTTGTTTTGATTTGTGATGATTTTTTCAAAACGTTATTGTTCAGGAAGCTGTCAGACCCTCATCAATGTAAACAAAAACATAGGCAAAAGGCACACATTTTGTTTTGGCCTAAAAAAATCATGCATCACCATTAGTAGCTCCTAGCACTGAAGGTAACTACTTTGTATGTTGATGTGCACCTTGTGAAAGGGCAGCACACCAACAGCTTGGTGAAGTCAGCAATCAGCTTAAGTGCGCTGATACACTGCCCCTAAATTCATGCTGGAGTGGGTGGAAGGAAAATGTGAATAACAGAACCATAGACTATGGAAGAAGTCCGGTTGAAAACCCCTATGGGTAATTATGTTAAAAACGTAATTTTAGTGAAATAAAAAATGTCTTGGCTAACTGGCTTAAAAAAGCGAATCGGTCTACCATTGGCTGCCAACCTGTTACCTTGGGGAAAGAAGAAGGAAAGAAAGCGAAAGTCAAGAAAAAGGGAGGAAATGGAAGAAGGGGAAAAAGAAAGAAGAATGAAAGAATAAGGCAAGAAATAAAAAGGAAGGAAGGAAAAAGGGAAAGAAAGGAAGGAAAGAGGGGAGGAAGAAAATAAAGAGGAAGACAAGGAAAAAGGAAAGTGGGGAAAGCAAGAAGAAGGAAGAAAGGGAAAGAAAGAAAGATGGAAGAAAAGAAGCAAAGAAAGAAGGAAAGAGGAAGGCAAGAAAGAAGGAAAGAATGAGCAAGGAAGCAAAGCAGTAAAGAAAGAAGGTTGGCTGCAGGTAAGGTTGCAAAGATAGAGTACCCTCATGAGCTTATATACTGAGTTTCTGTGAGCTGTTGGTATGGTGTGAAAAAATGCATTCAGATAAACCAAGGCCACTTAGGAATTTACAACAGCGGAACTGAAGCTGGAATACACCCTGTGCTCTAATTTGGTAGAAAGTGTCTTACTATCACATCAGGCAATTTTCAGGTAATAATGAAGTACAATCAAAAACACTGGCACTGAAAGAAACTACTTTGTGTATGGATGTGTTAGTTGTGAAAGGGCTAAATGCAGTCACTCAAAGTGAAGTTAGCCAGTGGCTGAAGAAGGCTGAACCAGTGCTCATGCTTTATGCTGTAGTGGGCGGAAGCAAAATGTGAGTGCCACAAGAATAGACCACTGGATGACGAGAGGTGGTTGTAAGCCCATTTATGTAAGTATGTTATACATATAGTTTTTGTAAAATTAAATGGTGTTGGCTAATGCCAGACCTAAATAGCAGGTCCAAATGCATAAAATGATATACTCGTATTATGCAAAGGCAGTACATCAGTTAAAGATAATCTTTATTTTATTCTCGTAACATCAATATGAACAACAGCCAACACGTTTTAGTCCCAGATAGAACAGGACTTCTGCAGGGCTGTCAATAGATAGATCAAAATGGAGGGCATTCATTAAACAAAATCAATGAAAGGCTAAAAAATTAAAACCAATATAAGAAGACATTTCAGACAACTTAGTGGCACAGAACCAATATGTCAGGTACACCATAGAAAAGAATCAGCGCTTATTTATTTATTTATTATTTATTTTGAAAGTTTTATATAGCGCGAACAAGATCTTTGCAGATATCAGAGCGCTTTACAGACGAAAGGAACAACGTGTGAGTAAATAACAATTGGGGTGGGGAAGGTACATGTGGGAGCATAGTCAGCCAGATACATCAATAATGATACAAGTACAAATAATTGATAGCGTAAACACTCAGGCAGGTCAATAACACGAGTCATACAAAAATGCAAAAAAAAGAGATCAGTAGAACTGAATGGTACAATGCCTGTAAATATCATCCCCAGTAATAATTCAAGTGTATTTAGCCATGAGGATCGCTTTTACTTCTTTCTTAAAAAGTATGGTAGAGGAGATGAGCCTGATTTCAGGGGGGAGTGAGTTCCAGATCCTGGGTGCCATTCCTGAGAAGGAGCGTTTATACGTTTTTTCCTTGCGGAATCTTTGGGGCTTTAGCAGGAGATTGTTTGTGCCTCTAGTGTTTCTAGAGCCTCCGGAAATCGTCAGCTTTTGGGCGAGGTATCCGGGTGAGCTCAGGTGGACAGCTTTGTGCGTGATGCAGGCGATTTTCAGATGAATTCTGGCTTCAAAAGGCAGCCAGTTCAGGGCTCTCAGGTCAGGGGAAATGTGTGAGTGTTTTCTTGATCCGGTGATGAGTCTCGCTGCAGCGTTTAGAGAAGCTCCTATGGGTGCCGTGGTAGTTAGGGGGAGACCGCAGAGGGCGATGCTGCCGTAATCTATTCGAGGGATGACTAGAGCTTGTACCGCAGTTTGGAAATCTTTGGCTGGAAGGAAGGGTTTGAGTTTCCTTAAGGTATTGATCTGGTAGTTCGCCCCCTTAGTTGCTTTGTTGATGTGTTCCTGCATGTTGAGGTTGGTGTCAAGTGTTATGCCTAGAGATTTTGCTGAGTCCACGATGGTGGGATGAACATTGAGTGCGGTTAGGTGTTTAAGCCAGATTTGAGTGGTAGTGATCTTCGCAGGAGGTGCGATCAAGAGGAACTCTGTTTTAAGAGCATTGAGCTTGAGATGATTAGCGACCAACCATGATTGGGTGCTTCTGATCGTTGAATTCAAGAGCATAATGTCTTTGGGTGATTGTACTTTGAGATAAAGTTGGGTGTCATCGGCGTACATGTGGAATTGAACATTGGATGCTTGTAGCAAGGTGGTGAGAGGTTCCATAACTAGGTTAAACAAAGTTGGGGATAGGGAGGATCCTTGTGGGACGCCTAGCGATACCGGTATTGGAGAAGACATCAAGTTGTTACTCTTGAATTTCTGCGTTCTGTTGTGTAGAAAGGACGTGAACCACTTGAGCACAGTTCCAGATATACCCATTCTTGAGTTTAATAGATCGAGTAAGTTCTCATGTTTGACGGTGTCGAATGCAGAAGAGAGATCAAGAAGGATAAGGAGGCACGTATCGTTTTGATCTAGGATTTGGAGGGCGTCGTCAATTATGTGAATCATAGCAGTTTCTGTACTGTGGTCCGCTCTGAAGCCTTATTGATGAGGGTTGAGTAGATCAAACTGTTTAATGTGTCTAGTCAATTGGGTTTGTGCGCATTTTTCCAGCAATTTGGCAAGAGTCGAAATATTGGTAATGGGACGGTAATTATTTAGATCAGAGGGGTCGGCTGTAGGTTTCTTTAGTAGAGGTGTGACTTGTCCAACTTTGAGGGAGTCGGGGATGGTCCCTTGTTGAAGTGAGCTGTTGATAATTTTAGTCCAAAGTGGGAGGAGCGACGGGGTAAGGTCTTTGAGAGCGTTGGCAGGAAGGGGGTCCGTGAGGTGATTGGCTGGTTTCACAGTGCTGAGCAGTCTACCAATTTCTTCCTCCGAGTAGGTGGCAAAGGATGACCATGTAGCATTGTTTTTTGGTTCAGTGGGTGCTGTGCAGAGGGGTTTGGGGTAGAGACTTACGTCAATGAGGAGATCGTTCTTTATGTTGTCTGTTTTTTGGATAAAGAAAGAAGCGAAGTCTTCACAGGAGGGTGCTTCGCCCAGAGTACTAAGTGGTTGGGGTTGTTCCTTGGATTGTGTTCTGATTAGCTCAAACAGCTTTCTCGGACGATTTTTGGCTTGGTCGAGCTGACGGCTGAAGAAATCTGATTTTTAGCGTTTTATTTTCCTGAAGTAGGCATTTCTCTTTTTCTTCAGCGTTTTTAAGTGCAGTGCGGAGGGAGCTGATCTCCAGGTGCGCTCTGCCATTCGCATGGCCCGTCTATCGTCATTGAGACTCCCGTCGTACCAAGGATTGGACATTTTTGTAGATGCTCTTTTTAGCTGCATAGGTGCAGCTTCATTAACTAAAGAGGTCATAGCGTTGAGATAGTGATCCGTCAAGGATTGGACATCCGTAACGCCAGTGGGAGGAAGTAATATATTGCAGCTATTGGGGGGTAGAGAGTTTGGGTTGAGCTTTTTCAGGTCTCTTTTCCAGACTTTGGGCTTGGAGGATTGAACCGGGTTATATTTGACTTTTTCGTTGATGAAGAACGTGACAATGTGATGATCTGACCAGTCACAGGGTTTGATAGATTCGAGTTGGATAGAGTCCTCTTTGGAGATAATAAGGTCGATGATAGAGCCTTTCTCGTGGGTCGGGCTGTTGCATATTTGGGTGAGGTCAAGGGCGTCGAGGAAGTTTTTAAGACTATTTACCACCGCGTCATTATGATCATTCCGGTGGAGGTTGAAGTCACCAAGGTATATTTGTGTGAGTTGTCGCCCTGAATTGGTTGTGATCAAATCCATGATTTGTTGCGAGAAGGTAAAGTTGTCCCCTGGTGGGTGGTAAATGCCGTGAAGAGAGCATATCGGTTTGCCCTCACTGATAATATCGAGGCAAATGTATTCACAGGAGGTTGGGGAGGGTAGGGAGGGAGAGGTTACTTTCATGACAGAGAGGTTACTCCTGTGTATACATGCGATTCCCCCACCTTTTTGACCAACCCTGTCTAGTCTGGTGATGTGGTAGTTGGGGGGAACCAGTATGTCCAATATGGGTGTAGAAGATTCAGTTAGCCAGGTTTCAGTCATGATGATGAGGTCAAGGTCCAGTGATAAGATGAGATCAGCGATTGCAGAGGAGTGCCTAGAGGCCGATCTGCAGTTGAGGAGGGTGCATTTGAGACGGGGTGTGTCGAGGGTGGAAGGGGGTTCTAGAGAGAGGGGGACTTTTCTCAGGTTACTAAGGACAGAAATTCTGTTGTTTTGCGTGGGGGGTCTAAGGGGATTTGGATGAATCGTTGGAATGGCGCAGAGGGTGGAGGGTATGTTGTTAAGGGGAGCTGGGTCGTAGGAGCGGAGGAGGGTGACTGTGTCGAGGTCCGATAGTGTGTTGCAGGTGCGATGGGGACGGTTTTCCCGATTGCGAACAGGGATTGAGGTCCATTGCGGGGGGCGTTGAGTGCGAGAGTCAGCCGACCAAGTGGAGGTCCTGTTAGGAAGGGTGGTGCTGGTGAAGGTGGGTGAGGGGTGTCTGGGATGTGTGCAGAGTAATTGTTTGATGATGTGAATGTCTTGTTTGAGCTTGAGGAGGGTGGTGGGTGAGGAGTGACTGGAATGCGTGCAGAGTAGTTGTTTGATGATGTGAATGTCTTCTTTGAGCTGGAGGAGGGAGGCCATAACGTAGTCTAGTGTGGGATTTGTGTTGGTGGTGGGTATTGGAGGGTTGGGGGAGGATGACATAGTATGGAGGAGGGTATTGGTGGTAGGTGGAGAGTGCATGGTGGAGGATGGGCGTATGTTAGTGGTGATGGGTGCGCATGTAGGGTAATGGGGGGTGAGAATGGGGGGGGGAAGTGTGATTGTATGTGGTTCTTTTTTGAGGAGGCGGAGTTGAATTGATAGAGGCGTGCTCAGTGTGGTTAGTTAATGTGTGGAAGTGGGGGCTGAGAGTGGGGGGGCTAAAGGGTGGGGATTGTCTGTGTGCGTGTCGGTCTGGTGCTGAACTCGGTTAGGCGGATTGTGGGTGGGAGCTGTGGTGTCATGGGTGAAAAGAATGGGAATGTGGGCTGGTGAAAGGGGGGAGGGGGTACGGTTGGTGTATGTGGGTGACAGATCTATGTCTGTGATTGAGGAGTGTGAGGTATCAACCGTAGGCGGGTGTATGACTAAGGTGCCGGTGGTAGAGGGGAAGTGCGTATCCTTTTGGGGCGGAGGTCTGTTAGAGGTGTTGTGGTTGGGGGCTGTGGTGTCAGGGGAGAGAGGAATGGGAGTGGTATGAATGGAGGTCAGGGTGTTGGTGGGACGGGAGGGGGTGCGGCTGGTGTATGTCGGGGAGAGATCTAAGTCTGTGATTGAGGAGTGTGAAGTGGTTGCAGTAGGTGGGTGGATGACGACGGTGCCGGTGGTGGAGGAGAGGTGCGTGTCGTTTAGGGACTGAGCTGGGTTAGCATCGTTATGGTTGGGGGCTGTGAGGTCAAGGGTGATCGGACTGAGTGGGGTCCGCGGATTGGAGAGGTGCTGTAAGAAAGTGTGGAACAGGTTGTCTAGTAGTTCCAGGTTCCTGTCTGTGGATTGGATTAGTACAATCCCGTTGTTATAGATAGTGATGGAGGTTCTGCCTGGGAAGAGTTGGGATGGTGTGATGGAGAGTGTTTGGCCATGTGCGGATTTCCTGGAATTGGATACGGTGAGTAAAGAGAGGAACGTTTTTCTCTATTGAGCTCTGCGTGCGGTGTGGAAGATGATATCAATGTTTACGGCACCATTGACCGGTGAGTAGTAGGTGTCTGCAAAGGGTATTTCAGGGTGGGACCTCAGTAAGTTGTGTTTAAAGCGTTTAGCGGCTTTTTTGGTGAGTGCGGGTGGGTAGTTGATTCTGTCTGTGTGCTTGCCGATGAGCTCCATGTTGGGGTGACGGAGTCGGTAGGTGTGGGAGGGTGCCCAGTAATCGCCGGTTGCATGGAATGAAAGTGACACTAGTGGGCAGCCAAAGTGTATGCGGTAGTAGTCAATGCAAGCAGGGATAAGATCTGTAGTGGGTGCGGGTTGCACAGATGTAGGGTGCACAATAATGATATACTGGAGCAGAATACAAACACATACAATAATACCCAATGCATGTAACAACAGTGGCATTAATGAGCAGCCAGAGTATATGAGGTAGTAATTGGTGCATAAAGGAATGAAACTTGAAATGGAAGCAGGTTACATAAGTGTAACAGGTCAATATGAGCAATTAATCGGTGCATTACAGTAAAGTCGAAGTGGGTTACAAACATGTACAGCATAGAATATAGGTATAATACTGATGATATACTAGACTGAAATACCGATGCAGATAGTAAAATACCTGAATCAAAAGTGACAATAGTGAATAGTCAAAAATGGGTGTTTCCAAATAAATGAGGTGCATGAATCAGTAGCAAGATAGAGTTACAACAAAAGTTATATGCTATATAACAATAGTGAGTAGTCAAAAATAAATGAAGTATATGAATCAGTATCAAAATACAATTGCAACCATAAATTATATGAGACCTAAAGTGACACTAGTGAGCAACCAAAGTATATGAGGTAGCAGTGGTGCATAGAGGTGAAGAAAAAGTGGGATGTGCAGTATACCATTAGGAATATTGACATATAATAACACCGTAAAGGGCAGACACCCTATCATAATCTTGCGTGTAAACATATGATGTAAATATATGAGGTAGCGTTGGTGCGTTACAGTTGAAGAAAAAGTGAGATGTGCAAGATACAACTAGGCATATACATATAGTACCACTGTAGTAAGGCAGACATTTAATCGTGAGGAATGACTAGTCCATGATGGTCGCCAGGGATAGACAGTCTAAGATGGCAGAACCGCTAGGGGAGATAGAGAAATTAGTCCTCTGTCTGCTGCTATTACTTTGTGCACAGGGAAGGGCAGTTTCACTTTCAATTAGAGCAAGCACTGCTCGTAGCATGCTGAGAGGGAGGCTTATCTCTACTTCTGGTGGACTTGTGTGGAGGAGTTGAGCTGAAGAGCTTCGTGGACATCAGGGGGATCAGTGGTATTTATTGCTACAGTTTTATGGCCCCAGCCATTTTGAACAAAGGAGATAGTTTAAGATGTGAGCAGGCGGGTGGGGTGAAATAAATACCTTATATACCAGCTGCACCGTGTGCATGTTGAGTTTGCCAGCCGAGATTGTCAGGTTGCTGTTGCAATGTTTAATCAAATTGAATACAGGGCTGGAGGGGGGTCTCTCTCTCAGCCCTCCGCTGTCTCTGTCTCTCCAGCCAGCTTAGATTCAAAATTACATTCTCTTAACTTGTCATCAGTTTTACAAGACATTTAGACCATAGTATATTTTTATACACAAAACTTTTTTCTATATACACCTCTGCTAATCACTATACAGATTATATTCCATGTTGAAGGAGAGCCTATTTGAATTTCAACCATACAGAACCATATTTCAAATTTCTATATAGTAAGAATCCTTGAAACATAGGCAACACCTATCAAAAAGACCAGATAAGCCTTCTTCTTACAACTCCCTGAAGAGTAAGTAACACTCACCTCTATCATGTTTCCAAGCTTTTAGACAGGTCAAAGGCAAAATGTAATCATCAACACATAGCAACAAGCATATACAATTCATCTTAAAAGAATCAGTAGAAAAAATAAATAAAAATAAGTAAGACCACCAGTTTCAATATTCAAATTCTGAACACTTAAAACATCAATAAGACAATAGAAATTACATTGAGACAAGTGGATAAACAATTACTCCGGTATTGGAGCTTTCATAGATTCACATACCTGAATCATTTCCCCGTCGTCGAGACGGGAGTCTCCGGTACATAAAAAAGTAATGGTTAGCAGTATAGCTAACTGTAAAACATGCCTAGGCCCATTTTTCTTTTGCAACCCATAACTTTCGTTATGTAAAAAAGAAAAGACCAAACTTTTCTCTTAGCCAATCAGAGGCACTCACCCTCTAGAACCCTCCTGAGAGAACCTCTTGCCCCTCAGATTTTCTACCGGCACGTTGTGCTAGGGAGTCTCCTTTGAGCTCTGCTCAAAATCTGGATTTCCAACTTTGTAAAAGCTTAATATTCAGGCTATTTCTTCTGGATTAGTGAAATTAGAATCTATTTCTTATCTACATTCCTGAAAATGGCTGGAAAGGAGAAAAAGGGTCTGTCTAGAGCCTGTGCCACCTGCTCTAAAAAGAGACTCTACACTGATGACCCACATGAAGACTGTATATATTGTCTTGACCCGGACCACCAAGCACAGGATTGCAAGGTATGTCGCACTTTCTCTAGTAAGACCCGTAGAGATCGTGAAGGACGCCTTCTAATTTGGCTTCAGAAGATCAAGGCCAGAAAGGAGGTGGTTTCTAGTGATAGGGACCAGGAATCCTCCACTTCTTCCAGGAGATCTAAAAAAAGATCAAGGTCTCCTCAGGCTCATTCCTCAGAGGACCATCCTGAGAAGGCCCTAAAAAAGACCAACCAAGGGTCTTCCGGGCGTAGTCCTTCAAAATCTCCTCAGAAAAAATCAAAGAAGAGTAGAGGACTCCCTTTAAAAGAGAAAGAATCCAAAAGAGCCTCTTCTGAGCCTTCAAATACACCACCATCGGCTCCGTCATCATTCAAGAAGCCATCCTCTAGTATTCCTGAGGAGAAGGTTAAAAAATCCACATTGTCGACGAAGAAATCATCGACTACGGCGACGACTAAGGTACAGGAGTTACCAGTAGTGGTATTGGAGCCAGCGTCGACGGGAGCGTCGACGACGGGAGCGTCGACGACGAGATCGTTGACGGCAGAGGCGTCGACAGCGAAGGTATCGACGACGGGAGCGTCGACCACGACAGTGTCGATGTCGGTGACATCGTCGACGACGGCAGTCTCGACGACTGGATCGTCGTCGACGGTGATGACAGTGAAATCGTCGACAGGAACGTCGACGATGATTACTATGTGGTCGGCGAGGAGTGGATCTATGGCGCTGACAACAGCTTTGTCGACGGTGGTATCGACGACGATCTCGTCGACGGGCTCGTCGACGAGACAAACTCCGGAAAAGAGCAGGAAGAAGATCACCAGCAGTAACTTCTCCTAGTAAAATTACTCCATTGGTCCCGTCGCACCTTTTGGAGGAAGAAGAGTCAGAAGATGAGGAGGATGATGGGCCCTTTGGGTATGCCCCACGCCCATCGGAGCTCCATGTGAAATGCCAAGATGAGGATGATGAGGAAGGGTATGAGGAATACCACAGTGTCGCATACCACCGCTACCAACAAGAAACTCAGGAGCAGATGGTAGCAATGCCATCATCCATGTTGACGGATTTACAATCTATGTTGGCGGATTATAAACGGAGGTTTCCTACGTCAGGAGTTTCTCACGACATTCCACCTTCACGTCCTCGCTCAATTCCGGCCACTCCAGTCTGCAGTACAGAAAACCTGCTGGACACTGCTCCGCTGACACCTCAGAACCGTCAGCAGCAGGATCCTGTGACAGCAGATGATGATGATGATGACCGCGAAGAAGGGGAACTACCAGAACCCCACAGAGAATGGAATGATTATCTGATTCCTTCTCCGCCTTCGCCCACCCAAGTACCGGCAGATTCTCCACCGGTGGATATTGGTGAATTCCACAACTTAATGGAGAGGGCGGCGAAAAGATTCCAACTGCCAATGAAAACAACTCAAGCAGAATGTTTTCTTTATGACTTTAAAGAGCCATATCAAAGATCAGTCAGGTCTATACCAATTATTGACCACATATGGAAGGAAGGATTGCAGGTCATGACAACTCCAGCAACGGTTACACCGGTACTAGCGAGGCTGGATAAAAAATATAAGGCACCTGTGGACGCTTCAGCTTGTTTACTGGGCCATCCTAAACCGGACTCCATCATCTCGCAAGCAGCGCAGCAGAAGAATCCAGCAGCACCTATTTCGGCACCTCTGGACAGGGAGGGACGGCGTTTAAATAACGCAGGAAAAAGATTCTCCTCCATGTCAGCGCTCCTGGTCAGAGCTGCTAATGCCATTGCCATCCTGGGCAGATATGACAGACAGTTGTGGTGTGATGTAGCACCCTATATCTACCTCCTCCCGGAAGACTCTAAGCAGGAGGCGAAGAAGGTTTTACAAGAAGGAGAGAGAACTTCGGCTGAAGTTATTGATTGCGCTATGGACATAGCTACCACAGCGTTTCGTTCCCTCGGAGGAGCAGCAGTTTTGAGGCGCCAAGGTTGGCTGAGTGCCACTTCCTTTAGACCAGAGGTCCAAAATAAGATTCTGGACCTACCCTTTAATGGGGAGGATCTCTTTGGGCGCATGGTGGATGACACCCTTCAAAATATTAAAAAAGACACGGATACAGCGAAATCCTTAGGTGCATTACAGTACCGGAAGGGGCCTTTTCGAGGCGCCCGTGGAAGAGGACAACTCTCGTATAGAGGTGGATACCAGCAAGGAAGATATACATCCTATCCTTCCTCTTCGCAGCCCTATCGGCAGCAATATGGGCAGAAACAATCGGGAGGCTTCTCTAAGTCAACTCCCAGAGGACGAGGAGGTAATTCAGGAAGAGGTAATAATAAAAGACAATGACAACCTACAGATTGCGGATCCTTCTCCTCCTATCCTGTCAAATGTTCCCCTGGGTGGAAGAGTGACTCATTATTTACCACAGTGGCGGAAGATAACATCGGACAAATGGGTTCTCCACGTGATACAATTCAGACATACATTAGAATTCCTTCACTTCCCTCCTCCCACGCCGCCGACATATCAAGAAGCTAAACACCTATCCCAGATGCGTCGGGAGATTCGGGCAATGCTCCGAAAGGGAGCAATAGAACCGGTGCCGAACTCCCAGAGAGGAAGAGGATTTTATTCCCTTTTCTTCTTGATCAGAAAAGATGCTCTCAGGTGGCGTCCGATCTTGGACTTAAGGCCCCTGAATGCCTACCTCAAGAAACAGGCATTCAGAATGGTAACCCTGCAGGATATTCTGCTGCTCTTAAACCCAGGGGATCAGATGACCTCCCTCGATTTGCAAGATGCATATTTCCATATCCCCATCCCTCAGTCCCACAGAAAGGTCCTTCGTTTTGCAGTAGCCAAAGACCATTACCAATTCAAGGTGCTACCATTCGGCCTAAAGTCTGCACCGAGAATATTTACAAAATGTCTGGCGCCGATGGCGGCCTATCTAAGAAGACAAAAATACCAGATATTTCCATACCTGGATGACTGGTTGATAAAGGCACCATCGCAGGAAGCAGCTAACGAATCCACCGTAGCATGCATGGAGCTGTTTGCGGATCTGGGCCTGACCTTGAATGTAGAAAAATCATTTAGCCAAGGGATTCGGCAAAAGAAAGTCTCTTTCAGTCAGAAGATACAAGTCGCTTCTGCGAACAATGTCCTCATTCATACCACTCATTCCCCTGTGTCGCTTACGAATGCTACCGTTACAAGAAGAACTGGATCTTCAGTGGTGCCAAGCAAAGGGATCCTTCGAGGACAGGATAAGAATCACGCGTCCAATGTTGCAGGCAGCAAAGTGGTGGACTCGCAGGAACAATATCTCTGGGGGTCTCTCTTACCTGACCGAACCAGCTCCGTTGGTGGTCACCACGGAAGCCTCTCTCGAGGGATGGGGAGCCGTCCTACAGGAGTTACAGGTCAACGGTCGATGGCGCAGACAAAAACAACACCTTCACATAAACCTATTGGAGTTAAGGACAATAGGATTAGCGTTGTTGGCTTTCCTGTCAAGAATAGAAGGAAGATCAGTGTTAGTGCGGACAGACAACACAACTGCAATGCACTATATAAACAAGCAGGGAGGACCAAGATCTCTCTCTCTGTCAAAAGAGGCACAGAAAATATGGAAATGGTTGATAGATCATGGAGTGACTCTGAAAGCCATACATCTTCCAGGAGATCAAAACACGACAGCGGACACCCTCAGCAGGCAGAAAACGACCTGTCACGAGTGGGAGCTGGATCAGGACACACTGATGTCCATCTTTGCCAAGTGGGGAATACCAACGGTGGATCTATTTGCCACAGCCCAGAACAAGAAATGCAGATTCTTTGCAAGTTGGCGTCACCAAAGGGGATCATGGGGGAATGCGTTTTCGATGGCATGGTCAGGCGTCTTTGCCTACGCATTTCCGCCAATTCCCCTCCTGCCACGAGTGCTCACGAAGATGAAAAAAGAACCATGCAGGATAATACTGATAGCTCCTTGGTGCCCAGGCAGCATTGGTTCACAGAGCTGCTCCTTTTATCGGAGACCGAGCCAACACGTCTTCGACCAATTCCAACACTACTGACTATGGAGAAGGGACAAGTACGGCATCCAGACCCGACATCATTGCAATTAGCGGCCTGGCTCCTGACTACGGAGAATTTCAGCACTTGAGCATTCCAGCAGAATGCTGAGAAATTCTGGCAAAAGCAAGAGCGGAAAGCACTGATAGAACGTACAGGATGAAATGGAAGAGATTCTGCTTATGGTGTCAGGAGAATGCCTTACATCCTCTGCGGGCAGAGGCGCATCAGATTATCCCATATTTGCTAAAACTAGCAAAATTGGGATTGGCCCATGCATCTATTAAGGTGCATTTGGCAGCAATTTCACGATACAGGAGAAACTCAGCACGTCCTTCTCTGTGGTCGGAGAGAATTGTGAAGCAATTTATGAAGGGGTTATTTCGAGTTTACCCACCTAGCAGGCCTCCACCACCTGTATGGCAACTGAACGTTGTCTTGTCACAACTTATGAAACCGCCATTTGAGCCAATACACAAGGCTGATCTAAAATTCCTCTCCTGGAAGGTGGCTCTTTTAATAGCTCTAACATCAGCCAGAAGGGTGGGAGAAATACAAGCCCTTACAACGCAAGAGCCATTTCTCCAATTCAGGGAAGACAGATTAGTCCTCAGAACGAATCCAAGATTCATTCCGAAAGTACCAACAGCTTTCCATTTAAATGAGCCCTTAATCTTGAAAAGATTTTTTCCTCAACAATCGACGGCGGCGGAAAGGACTCTCAACACTCTGGATGTCCAGCGTTGCTTGCAGTTCTATTTGCAAAGGACAAAGCCCTTCAGAAAGTCTACACAATTGTTTGTGGCGTTTAGTGCCCCCAGAAAAGGTTTCCCGTTGTCAAAACGAGGAATCTCAAGATGGATCTCAAGTGCTATCCAGTTCTGTCACCAAGCAGCGGGAAAGCCATTGACTGCACGTGTTTGTGCGCATTCCACAAGAGTGGTATCAACCTCAACTGCTCTATTTTCAGGCGTCTCCATACAGGACATCTGCAGAGCAGCCACCTGAAGGAGTACGCATACCTTCACCGGGCATTAGTGCCTAGATGCTCATGCAACAAGCGATGTAGCAGTGGGACAAGCAGTGCTGGGGAACCTTTTCCAATAACGGTGAGCCTCTTTCTCATCCCTCCTTCCTTTGTTGGGTAAGGAAAGCACATTTTATTGTTGATTGATATTGGATATGTCATTGAGAGGCAATATGTCTATGTATATATTGATATGGTTACTACTATGTGCAAGTATCATGTGTTGCATGTTAATGAAAACAAGGTGACAAAGACAAAATGTGCTATAATTTACTGCTCGCTATTCTGATTCAGGTATGCAAATCTAAGAAAGCTCCAATACTGGAGTAAGAAAACAAGTTCTCCAGTTCTGGAAGCTTTCATAGATTCACATACGCCCACCCTCCTCCCCTCAGAGGCTCACCTCGGATTGGGTACGGAAAATATAATAGCACAAGTGCCCGGAAATCTGAGGGCCAAGAGGTTCTCTCAGGAGGGTTCTAGAGGGTGAGTGCCTCTGATTGGCTAAGAGAAAATGTTGGTCTTTTTTTTTTTACATAACGAAAGTTATGGGTTGCAAAAGAAAAATGGGCCTAGGTCTGTTTTACAGTTAGCTATACTGGTAACCATTACTTTTTTATGTACCGGAGACTCCCGTCTCGACGACGGGGAAATGTATGTGAATCTATGAAAGCTTACAATACTGGAGAACTACAGTTACAAGTAAGTAACTTGTTTTCTTCCTGAGCAAGTGGTGATCTTTTGTAGTTAAACAGAAAATATGTGTCTAATAGACCAGGCCGCAAGGAGAACTTTAGATGTTATATATCTATCATGCCCATAGAATCACTTTTACAAATTCTAAGAGGGTTTGGACGATTTGTCAAGCCCAAAAGATGACATAAAGGCACAATCCATCTGGCTCTAGGTCTGGCAAATCGTAGGGAGAAAAATCGCAAGTGTTTCTCGTTTTTTAGGAAGAGCATACACGACTAGCACAAAGTAGGCTCAGGCATTGCAGAACCCCAAGATTATGTATACACCGCAATTGTCAAATTCCCATACCTAAGCTGACAAAAGTGAGCGAACACACACTGGTCAAATGTGGTTTGGAAATTCCTCTGTCTTAGGCACGAACCTCTGAAATAAAAATTGCCTTGTGAGGCTACAAATAGAACTAAGTGATTCATTGTGAGCTGCAACAGTCTCCCAGTATCTTAATTTAACAACACTAACCGCAGTGGATGAGATAGAAGATGGATCTTCCCGAAGGTTAGTTACACCAAGATCATGCAATTATTTTTAATGTATGCCAGCCACTTGATTTTCTTAGAACATTGTAGTTTAAGAATGTCTGCAAGACCTTCTCTGAAGGTTTGCAATTCTTTAGTAGCCCAAATGCGATCCCAGTAGAGGAGTGGCCTTAGAATGGGTAATGCATAGAGGGGCTTAAGGTCAAGGTCCAATCTGAGGGGCTCTAAAAGGGCACCTCTCCTCAATCCTGTTAGGGCTCTCACCACTAAGTCCTGATCATATCCTTGATATAGCACTTACGTCCAAAATGTTGAGGGTAAGGTCTGAAAAAACATTTTAAATGTCAATACCCCTTGCCCCAGTATTGGAACTTTCATAGATTCCCATGCTTTGTATCATTCCCCGTCGTCAGCCTGGGAGCCTCTGTAAATAGAAAATACCATAGCAGTATGTACAAAAGAGAAAGAAAGGCCTAGGCCTCATCTCATTTTGTAGCATATCAACCTCTTTTTGTAAAAGAGACCAACATTTTGCAACAACCAATCAGATTAGCCTCACCCCAGAGAACCCACATGAGAGAGCCTCAGAGCCTCAGATTTTCTACCGCACGTTGTGCTAAGGGAATCTCCACTGAGCTCAGATTTCTCTTCAACTTTTGGATTTCAACTGTATTCTCTTCAGGATGCTGTTTTCCCCCTTTTTCATCATCAGACATGGAGAAAAAAGGCCTTTTTAGAGTTTGTGCTACCTGTTGTAAAAGGAGGCGTTTAGGTGAATGACCCTCATAAGATGGCATTTATTGCCTGTATCCGGACCACAAGTTCTAGGTAAGATAAACATAAGGGTCCGTGAGGGCCGTCTTTTACCTGGTTCCAGAAGCTAAAATCTAGAACCGATCCAGTTTCTAATATGACAGTGATGAAGCCTCGTCGGCTGCGTCTTCGTGAAGATCTGAGAAGGAATACGATCTCACCCGGTTTCTTGTGAGCAGCGCACTCAAAACGCCTTCAAAAGACCTCCCATGGGTCTGACAGGCGCAGTCCAACTAAATCTCCTCACTGAGGTGTAAAGGAGAGGATGGGACTTACAAAGAAAATTCCTCAAAAAGCCTCTAAAAAGACCTCCTGGGGGTATTACAGGCGCAGTCCACCTGAATCTCCTCACCGAGGTGTAAAGGAGAGGAAGGGACTTATAACAGGAGAAACTGGTGTGAGGAAGTCTAGCTCGTCGACGACGATGGCAGTGTCGTCGACGACACCATCAACGACGACACCGTCAACGACGACACCGTCAACGACGATGGCAGTGTCGTCGACCAACGACGACGATGGCAGTGTCAACGACGATGGCAGTGTAGACGACACCGTCGACGACGATGGCAGTGTCGACGATGATGGCAGTGTAAACGACACCGTCAACGACTATGGCAGTGTATTCGACACCGTCGACGACGATGGCAGTGTAGACGACACCGTCGACAATGATGGCCGTATAGACGACACAGTCGACGACGATGGCAGTGTAGATGACACCGTCGACGTCGATGGCAGTGTAGACGACACCGTCAGCGACTATGGCAGTGTAGACGACACCGTCGACGGCGATGGCAGTGTAGACGACACCGTCTACGACAATGGCAGTGTAGACGGCACCATCTACGACGATGGCAGTGTAGACTACACCGTCTACGACGATGGCAGTGTAGACTACACCGTCGACGATGGCAGTGTAGACGACAGCGTCGACGACGACAGCGTAGACGACGATGTCTACATCGTCTACGACAACCGTCAACGACAGTGTCGGCGGATATAAAAAAAAAATACATTTTAAAAAAAAACTTCTGTCAGGGAGAACCGCCTGAGACAGAAGGGAATGATGTAGTTATAGTGCCAGATGATGATTATGATTCATCTGATGAGGACCAGAATGTGGAACATATCCAAAATCCTGACGCAGTATAGGACGATTATGTTATCCCAGATCCGGCTTCACCATCCCCGGACCTTGTGCATTCGCCCCCAGCTGACATAGGGGGTTTCCCTAATCTTATGGAAAGAGCATCTAAAAGATTTCGCCTTTCTGTTCCTGTGGTGCAATCAGACTGTTTCCTCTATTATTTTAAAGAACCTTTCAAGAAATCTATTCGTTCCATTCCCATAGTAGAGCATGTTTGGAATGAAGGCAAGAAAGTGATGCAGTCTCCAGCTACTGTAACTCTGGTTCTACCGTGTCTGGAGCAAAAATATAAGGCACCGGAGGACAGTCCAGCCTGTCTTATTGGTCAACCTAGACCGGACTCGGTTATTTCTCAGGCGACCCAAAGAAAATCAAGAAACCAGACGGCACCCCTGACTGCACCGCCAGAGAGGGCAGGCGCAGAGACAATGTTGGCAAGAGGTTTTCCTCTATGTTTAGCCTCCTTGTTAGGGCCTCAAAGGCACTAGCAATTTTGGGACGATATGATCGCCAAATGTGGTGCGATCTCTCTCCTTTCATTGATCAGCTTCCAGTGAGTGCCAAAGCGGAAGCGAGAAAGATGCTAGAAGAAGTCGAATGATCATCATCTGAGATTATAGATTGTGCAATGGACATTGCTACAGCGGCTTTTCGTGCCGTGGCAGGTTCAGCGGTCCTGAGGCATCAAGGTTGGCTGAGATGTACCTGGTTTTGCCTGAGAGCGCAGAATAAAATTCTGGATCTGCCCTTCGATGGAGATATGCTGTTTGGCAAGCATATAGATGATGCTTTACAAGACATTAAAAAAGGATACCGAGACGGCAAGATCTTTGGGCACACTTCAATATCGAAAAGTACCTTTCCGGGGTGCAAGAAGAAAAGGTTTCTCTAAATATGGAGGAGGTTATCAACATTGCTACTCCTCCTATTCACAATCCTCTCAATCATTCAAGTCTCAGTACTCTCAAAGGCAAAATCAATCGACGTCTTTCGTAGACAAGGACGTCAAGGGAAAGATACTTCTAAACGCTAATAGTGGCTTCCAGGCTCTGCCTACTGGTCCTTCACCCCTTGTAACACCGATGGGGGGGCAGGTATACACGTTTTCTCGATTGCTGAAAGATCATAACAACAGATCAGTGGGTTCTGAATATCGTTCAATTTGGCCATACACTAGAACTCCAAAACCTACCACTTCCCAGAGCTCCTCGCGCCACAGAATCAAAACACCTGCATCTTCTCCGTCTCCAAGTTTGTCAACTGCTCACCAAGGGAGAGATAGAACCAGTGCCACTTTCTCAAAGAGGAAGTGGGTTATATTCCAGGTTTTTTCCTCATCCACAAGACGGAAGAAAAGTGGCGCCCAAGCTTTGATATGAGGGAGCTCAACGCCTATCTCATAAAACTCTCTTTTCGAATGGTCTCTCTTCAAGACGTCTTACGTCTTCTAAATCCAGGGGATTATATGGCGACTCTGGATCTCCAGGACGCATATTTCCACGTTCCCATCCACCCAGCTCACAGAAAATATTTACGCCTCACAGTAGCCAAGAGCCACTTTCAGTTCAAAGTACTGCCGTTCGGGCTCTGATCCGCTCCGCGGATATTCACAAAGGTGTTGGCCCCGGTAGCAACATTCCTAAGGAAACAATCACTGGAAGTTTTTCCCTTACTTAGACGATTGGTTGATAAAAGCTCCGTCTTCTCAAGCATCGGCAAGGGCAGTCGAAAGTTACATCCAACTTTTCAATCACCTGGGTCTGCATCTCAACAAGGAAAAATCAGTCTTTATTCCATCCAGGAGGGTCAAGTTCCTGAGCTCCATTCGGGATACAAGAAGCTGCAAGGTTTTTCCTTCGGAAGAAGGACAGAAAAAGCTAATCTTCTCTGCCAACCATTTACAAAAGAGACGATCCCTGTCAGTTCGTCTATACAAGTCTTTCCTAGGATCGATCTCATCTGGCATACCACTAGTTCCGCACTGCAGACTGCGAAGGCGCCCCTTGGAAGAACAACTGAACATGCGAGGGCGCCAAGTGTAAGGTTCTTTCGAGGACAAGATAAAGGTCACTGATCTCATGAGAAAAGCAGCAGGCTGGTGGGCTATCAAGGAGAACATCTCGAGAGGTTTCTCTTTCAGAATGGCTCCATCCCCTCTGATTTTAACCACAGATGCCTCTATGGAAGGGAGGGGCGCTGTCTTACAGGACCTCCAAGTGAGCAGTTACTGGAACGCAGAAAAGCGTTTTCTTCACATCAATCTCTTAGATCTCATAGCGATTCGCCTAGCCTTGCAGGCTTTCAGGACGAAAGTTCAAGACGCAACCGTGCTGGTCAGGACGGACAACACAACAGCCATGCATTACATAACCAAGCAGGGAGGTACGAGGTCTCATCTGCTCTCGAAAGAAGCCCAGGGAATATGGGAATGGGCAATTCTCCACAATGTCGTTCTTTCAGCAAAACATCAGACACCTTGAGTCGTCTGAAATCGGCCTGCCACGAGTGGGAATTGGATCAAGACATTCTGGAGGAAGTGTTTCAACGCTGGGGAACTCCAACAATAGACCTGTTTGCAACTCCAGAAAACAGGAAATGCCGACCCAATGCAAGCAGGGATCACCATCGAGAGTCGCTAGGGAATGCTCTTTCAATGTCTTGGTTAGGCGCACTTGTTTACGCCTTTCCTCCAAATCCCCTAATCCCACGGCTTCTCAGGAAAATAAAGATGTAACCTTTCAGGATGATCTTAATAGCACCAGCGTGGCCACGCCAATTCTGGTTCACACTACTTCTCCTGCTTTCTCGGGTCCATCCATTTGACCTATGTCCCATTCCATCTCTATTAACAATGTCCCAGGGACAGGTGATACATCCAGATCCTAGTTCTCTCCATTCGAAGGCCTGGCTCCTGAGCACAGGGAATTCCACAGCTTAGATATCCCTCAGGAATGTAGGGAGATATTAACTCAAGCTCGTGCACCAAGTACAAACAAAACCTATTGTGCTAAATGGAAGTGCTTCTGCCTATGGTGTCATCGTAAACACATCCATCCATTCTCTGCAGCTCCTCATCAAATACTGCCTTACATTCTATCACTGGCTAAATCGGGCTTATTCTCATTCTTCCATCAAAGTACATCTGGCAGCTATTTCAATATTCTGAAGAACAGCTTCTGGTTCTTCTCTCTGGTCTGCTAGAATTATCAAACAGTTCCTGAAAGGTCTTTTCAGGGTTTTTTCCTCTCCTGCGGCCACCACCGCCAGATTGAGATTCTGACTTGGAATCTCAATCTGGCTCATCTCATGAAACCTCAGTTTGAGCCTATCCACAGGGTGGATTTAAAATTTTTGTCTTGGAAATTAGCTCGCCTTTTAGCCCTCACTTCAGCTAGGAAAGTTGCAAACTCTATCCATTTTAGAACCTTTTCTACAGTTAAAAAAGGACACGTGTTTTTAAAGACCAATCCAAAATTTAGTCCAAAGGTCCCTTCGGATTTCCATTTGAACGAACCAGTGGTTCTAAAGTCATTCCTCCCCCGACCAACATTCCCTGCAGGAAGGTCTCTACATTCTTTAGATGTCCAGATATGTCTCAAATTTTATCTTGCACATACAATCGATTTGAAGAAATTATCTCAACTTTTTGTGGCTTTTAGTGCACCTCGAAAAGGTCTTCCTCTCTAAAAACAAGGAACCACACGCTGGATTTCAAGTGCAATTCATTATTGCCACCAAGCGGCAAGAAAGCAGCTGGAGAGACATGTACGAGCTCACTCCACAAGATCAGTTTCATCTTCGGCAGCTCTCTTCGCTGGAGTCCATATAAAAGACATTTGTAGGGCGGCTACATGGAGCAGTGCCCATACATTCACAAAGCATTACTGCCTGGACTCTTTCATAAGGAGTGAAGCGGCAGTAGGACAAGCAATCATGAGGAATCTTTTCCAATGAGAGGTGAGCTTTCCCTTCTATCCCTCCTTCCTATGATTGCACATTTTTTATCACATAATGTTTCTGATGTATTGTTACAAGGTATATGATTGTCATATGATGACGGTTATGCAGAGATATTGTAATACTCAGGTGGCAAAATGTGCACTGGTGACTTACTGCTAGCTACTTCGAAACAAAGCATAGAAATCTATGAAAGTTCCAATATTGGGGCAAGAAAACAAGCTACTTACCTGTAAATTTAGGTCCCCAGTATTGCTAACTTTCATAGACTCCTCCCCTGTGAAAGCTCAGCCTTCAGCAAAAGTGGTTACTGATACACAACGACTGCGAAAATCTGAGGCTCTGAGGCTCTCTCATGTGGGTTCTCTGGGGTGAGGCTAATCTGATTGGTTGTTGCAAAATTTTGGTCTCTTTTACAAAAAGTGGTAGATATGCTACAAAATGAGATGAGGCCTAGGCCTTTCTTTCTCTTTTGTACATACTGCTATGGTATTTTCTATTTACTGAGGCTCCCAGGCTGACGACGGGGAATTATATAAAGCATGGGAATCTATGAAAGTTACCAATACTGGGGAACCAAAGTTACAGGTAAGTAACTTGTTTTCTTCTCAATTATCTTAATTGTATTCTACTCCTGAAATATCGTCTATTTTGAGCTTGCCATATGCATATACCTTGAAGTTTTAATTTCTTTAATTCCGATTTTTAAGGACGAGCAGAATCCTTAGTCAACAGAGTAATCTGTGAATAAATTATAAAACCTTGTGTCAAATCTTTGCACATAAAATGCTTTATTGGGCTTCTAAAACCCTGTGTTTCAAAACCTGCTAACTACCATGATAAAATAATTAATATGTTTGACGCTGTAGTGTGTAATCTGCTGAAGCCTTTAACTTATGATGAAGAAATACAAATGTTCATAAAAAGAGATGAAAGAACTACATAAGGTATTCTAAACCTTTTTTCATTCATCGTGCGTTAATACCAACAGCCGTCTTGCACTGGCAAAGCTTCAACTTTCTTACCCCATTTGAAGACATTCACATGTAGTCAAACCCCAGCAATCCACCTTTCCTAGAAAGTTCAGAAACGTATTTTTCAAATATTGCATTCCACGTATCCCACCAGATGGCAAATAACACTAATCAGAGTATACACACATCATATGGCAATATCCTGCATTGCACACGGTGTTCAGCCCAAAAATATAAAACACTAAAAAAAGCAAAACATACAGTGAACCCCAAAGCGAGCAATTTAGTCCGAGCTCATCTAACTGCATCACATATCACAATGAAATGTCATACTAACATAAAAATACTGTGTCTCTACACCCTTGATATGGCGCCGGGCATTTTTGTAGAAAATAGAAGCATTGCAAAAGTGCATATGGCAAGGGCATCTCAGTTTCAAGACAAAAGAAAATCTCACCTGCAAAGACTTGTCAATTAAAACATTACTTATTGTTATGCTAGGGCACTCTGTTACCATACGTCTCTCCCCAGCTGATAATATTGCTTAGCTGGCGTAGACATTGACATATTTGCATTCTTGCATGATAAAATATTGTCTAAAATATTCCTAAAATGAAAAACCAAAAATAAGCATTATATTAAAGCTCCTAAAAAAAAAAATTGTTGATGCCTGCTCTGTGTATTGCGGCAGGTTGTCATAGTGGCATAAGGGTGTGCTGGTGAGGCAGCATATTGAGTTCCCCCTTAATTTATAAACCGCAAACTGAAACCATTTGCCAAGCATATCTTCAACCATATTGTTTTTTAAAAGATTGTAGCCATCACCTCACACGCCAGCAGTGACAGAATGTTGGCAATCTTTAAACAATCCACAGATCATCCCAATGCATTGCCAATGTCCAAAAATATAACAACATGGGGAGGTGCCAGAGTGCCTGGCTCCAAGATGGCCGCACTCCTGTGGGGCTCCTTGTGCCAGTGACATAATCTGTGCCAATCTGGGTGGTAGCAACTATACACCTGGCCATACAGTCCCTACCCAGAGGTCTCCTGCCCTGTACTTAACCAAATACTGTGGCTAGTGTGCACCTCAGAGCAGTAGGGATGCTGATGCGTTCCCGGCACGATGCTGGATGTTGGCGGTGGGACAAATATGGCAGCCTGGTCACCGTGGGTGGCACAGCAGAGATAAAGTAGAAGGCAGAAGTCCCTAAAGCGAGAAAGTGAGCAGTGGAGACTGGGACAGTAAGGCTCGAGTGTGTATCTGTCCTCCTGGCCTGGAAAGCTGTACTTCACAGTGCGCCATATATGTCTAGAAAAACATTCAAATATCTGCCTGCCAGCAAAGTATTAGGGTGCGCCATAATAATGCGCTTTTATGCCTTGAAATACAATATTTCAGCAGAGATTTTGGCCTCTTGGGCCTCCCTCTCCTGCCTGCGAGTGCGACCCTCCAGAGCTCCGGGCCTCCCAGCTCTATGACCCTCTGAAGTTTCGGGCCTCCCTGTGCTTGCTGCAACCTCCTCCGGAGCCTCTGAAGCTCTGGGCCTTTTGAATTTACAACAGTCTTTCAGTGCTCCCTGTACCTTGCTAGAGGCAGGGCTGGCTGGCTGGGGTCAGCCTCTGCAGGGCTCAGAAGCTGGATGTTCGAGGAGCTCCAGTGGCAGGTTTCACAGGAGCCCGCTTCAACCACACTCACTGGTCCCTGTTGCTGATGGCTCATGCAAGGGTGAGTTTGAGCCACGGCCTCAATAAAACATATGTGTGCTGGAGCAGCTCCTCATGAAGTACAGAGCCATAACCCCTTGCAGCACGAGGCTGTGCACACCTTCCTGCAAATCAGGAAATAATCCCCCAGATTCATCAAGAACACATTTTGCTAATCCTTAATAGCGAAAAAAACCGAATCGCTATTAAGGAATAGCAAAATGCTATGCATCAAGAAATCACTAATAAAATAGCGATTTCTAATAATTCCCTAATTGCGACTCGCAATTAAGGAATATCTCTCCATTCATTCCTATGGGCCTAGAGGCCTATAGGAATGAATGGGTAGACAATCTCAATTTGCCAATCGCAAATAGCGATTCACAAATTGAGATTGCGATTTCAAAGTTGCAGGGGTGTCCAAAGGACACCCTGTTGCACCCCTGAAATGATGTGTGCACATATGTTGCGCACACACATACCCTTAGGGCATGTGTGTGCGTAACATGAAACTTTGAAAAATGCACTTTAGTGCATTTTTCACAGTTTTTGCAAATTACCATGAAGTTGTACTTCATGGTAATTTGCGTGCCCTAATAGCGAATTCGCTATTTTTTTCACTTTCATGCATTGCATTTAAGGAATCTCAATTTGAGAATCCTTAAATGCAAAGAATTGCAATTTAGCGAATTTTAGCGATTTTTGCATTTGGGATGATGCATCCCAAATGCAAAAATACTGCTCGGGCCAGATTCTCAGAATCTGGCCCTTTGCGAGCGGATTTTCGTTTGATGAATCTGGCTGAATGTATTTTAAATAAATAAAAAACAAACGACGACGTCGGTTTATCCGGTTGGCGTCTTTGGAATCGGCAGTCCACTGTGTTCTCAGAAGAAACACATAGAGCCTGAAGTAAAGTACCAACGAACCCAACCAATCCTGGAGCTACTCTTAGCATGAGAGTAGCTCCATGATCTGTTGGATGAAGCAGGTTCACACAGCGCTCCTTTTCAGATTAGGAACCTGTGCTTGCAGTCCGCTGGCTTTCGCCCAGCTAATACATATGTGCGGGCTGCAGTGCGCGTGTCGGCCGCCGTAGCAAGACAGACGGACAGTCTGACATGCACACTTTAGCCTTTAGGCAAGACATTTCTGCAACCAATCAGATGTAGGAATGGCCCCTGGCCCCAAGAGGAGACAGTGAGTGCCCTTTACTAAATCAAATGGCTGCAGCTGCTACACTCACAGCAGGCGGGGGCGACACTCCTCCGCCCTGCAGGAGGAACCACTGTGGTTGCTAATACAGCACCATATTAGGTGAACTAAGCATTTTTGTCTTGTTTAATGCCAACCACATTAATTTCTAAAGGTTCATATCCTGGTCATTCACTGTGCTGACGTCAGAGCAATGAAAGGCAACGTTTTGTTTTCCACTGCTTTTGTGCTAGATCAAATAGGGCTCTGAAACCCATTCTCTACCAGATGTTGGTAACCTATTTCCCCAAGTATGCAAGCGCACAAGTGAGTCAGTGTAATCCGAGACTGCCATCTGGGCAATCTTAAATTATATGCTGCCCCAAGGGAATTAACAGAATGCAGAGTGTGCTCTATCGCAGCCAACTGCCTTCTCCCTGCCAGGTTTGAGTTTGTTCAAGCGGCTGACTGGACATTTGAGTTGGCACAGTGGCATTACACACATTGGTTGACTCCCTCTGCAGATTATGATGAGGGGCCCTAGAGTTTCCCTGTATATCACATATGTTAATTGGCCTTGGGCTGTTTGGGAGCCACCATAAAGGGCTGGGGCAAGCGTTGCAGCGTCCTGCGTTATGCCCCTGGTTGATATCGGCTGAGTAAGAGATGCTGTCAATAAGGGGTTGGATTTCCACTCATACGAAGAGTAGAGAAGAGCACATGCTTTGTGTGGGGGAAGTGGCATAAGTCCTCAGAACATAGAGAGAAGGGGATACAAGGACAAATTCTACATATTTGTATTTGAGGAGGACAGAATACTGCTGAGAGTGGTAGGGGTGAGTGGCACAATGCTGCTTTTTCCCCAAAATGTATTTGAGTAGGGATAGTGGACACATGGTTAAAAGGTGGAAAGAAATAGTTTGTGACAGGACGTCAGGTATATGTAATTAATTATCTACATCAAGAGTTGTGTGGTTTCAGGAAGGAAAATCCATGTTGTTCATGGTTCCCCATGGCTCCTCTACCTGCGTATATCTGATCGCAATTGATAATTGCAGGAAAGCTTGCCTTTTCTCTGTGGTCACCCAGGATATTGTGCCTTCTTATAGGCCTTGTGTTTGCTGGTATAATCATTCTGCACCTGGTGACACTGACATTCAGTGCCAGTGTGTGTGCTCCGTCCCTAAACCTGTACTGTTAAATTGGTTTCCCCCAAGTGGGCCTATTTAACTTTTCAGTAAGGCCATGGTTGCTGATGCTAGGGACATGGGAATTAAATGTCATATGTGGGCAGGTGTGTGTACGTACACCACTCACATGTGTGTTACAGACATCTTACTCCAGTGAGGACCATTGTGTTCTGGTTAGACTACAGGTTTAGTGTACTGCAGTGTCTCCTGGCAAGGAAAAGACCCTATGCCATGTAGAAGAAATATATTTCCACTAATGCACAACTAAAGTTCACAGGTCTGAGTGCACAATATATGATAATGGGGCATTATGAAAAGTAAATAAATAAATACTCAGATTTGTAGAGTGCGTCTAATCACCCATGAGGCGTTCCGGGTGCTGTCCATAGGCACAGGCCCTCAAGACCCTCAAGGAGGGGGGTTGTTAATAAGTAAGCATTGGATGTGCATTCAGTCTTTAGAGCGGGGCTGTAAGGTAAATACGTTATAAAACAGTTTAAAAACAGACAGCACAAATTACACTTTGATAAACATACTTTTCCACAGATGCTTTAAATGGAAACAAATAAGTGCAGGTACTCATTACATTGAGCTAGGGGCGTGGTAATGGGCGGGGTTAGAGGAGGGGTGATACATGTATATGTATGTATAAACCATTTTATAGCGCGCTCTATTACTTGGGAGTATCCTGGCGCGATGGAGAAAGACAGAAAAAGACAGCGAGGGGACCAGCTTATGCCACACCGATAAACAGATGAGTTTTGAGACTCTTCTTAAACTGACCCACGCACTGAATGGAGCGCAGGTGAAGGGGAAGGGCATTCCATGCCCTGGCAGCCACCACGGCTATCGACTGACCCCCTAATCTAGTCCGCTTAAAGCGAGGAAGAGTCATCTTGTATAGGGAGGACGATCTAAGGCAACGTGGAGGGGCATAAAAGGTAAACCGTTTCCTCAAGTAGGCTGGCCCTTGATCATGAGTTGCTCAAAAAGAGAGCACTAAGGATTTGAATAGAATGCGCTGTGCCACTGGCAGCCAGTGAAGGCTGCACAAGTGGGAGCGGACGCTCTTCCATCTCGGAACATTAAACAGGAGATGGACAGCGGCGTTCTGGATGACCTGTAAGCGTTTGACCAGATAAGCAGGAATACCGCTGAACAAAGCGTTCGCGTAATCCAGTCTCGATAAAATGAGAGCTCGGGCAACAGTCTCTTTTGCTTCTTCTGTGGGAAGAATCTTCGCAGCGCTCTCAGGGTAGCAAAGCAGGTCCCTGAGAGTTTCCTTATGTGGTCTTCAAATCTTAAATCTTCCCCAAACCACATACCAAGATTTTTAGCAGGACCACCCATCACCTTAGGGCTGGAAATGTTCGGGGGCCACAGCGTATCTTTAAAGCTGGAGGGAAAAGAGCCGTAGAAGAGGACCTCGGATTTGTCCTCATTGCATTTCAGCTGGGCCATAGTCAACCAGCGAACGACTGAGGACAAACAGAGCTGGACTGCCGTGGTATCCAGATGATCGTCCGGCCAGGTAAACAGCAATTGTGTGTCATCGGCATAACCAATTATCTTAGCCCCATACTGTTCCGCCAGGTAAACTAGGGGAGTGATGTAAACATTGAACAGTAAGGGACTAAGAGTGGAGCCCTGAGGGACCCCGGTGAGAAGTGGCTTAGGCTCTGAGGCATGGGGCGGCATCCAGACCTGTTGCGTCCTATCCGATAGGAGTGATGTTAGCCAGGCCAGGGCACAGCCACCAATGCCAATCTCAGACAGCCTGGCGAGAAGGAGCTCATAAGCAACGGTGTCAAACGCGGCAGAGAGGTCCAGAAGAATCAAGACCGCTCTGCCGCCACCGTCCAAACACTCCCGGATTGCCTCCGTCATTTCAACCAGAGCTGTCTCAGTACTGTAGGCCGCCCTGATTCCCGATTGAGCTGGATGCAGGGCGTTGGAGGTCTCCACGAAGTTCTCGAGTTGGCGAAAAGCCACTTTCTCACAGAATTTTGCCAATGCCGGCAGAAGGGATATAGGACGGTAATTCCCTGGAACAGCAACATCCAGCCCTGGTTTTTTTAAGAGCGGCAGAAGCTTTGCCTGCTTCCAGCCTGCAGGAACAGTTGCTGAGGATAAAGAAAAAATCACAATCTGGGTGACCTCACTGCATACAGTACTGGCTACTTCTGAAAGTACCCGAGCAGGGCAGGGGTCTGAGGGTGAGCCAGATTTTAAGGACTGAAGAAGTGTCAATATATCGCATTCAGCAGCCACAGAAAAGTCCGTGAACTGCTGGGTGCCACAGTGACATAGCATAGGGGGGGAACCTGCCGCTCTGCTGGCTTCTGGCAAAGCAGAGAGCAGGTCCTTCTGAATCTTTGCTATTTTATTAATGAAAAAAACAGACAATTCCTCGCACCATTGAATGGAGGAAGGGATTGTGGCTGTGTCAGCAACAGGGGATAGAAAGCTCTTTACAATAGAGAAAATCTCTCTACTGTTATTATTCGCTCTGGCAATTCTCCCTGCATAGTAGCTGCCTTTTGCTGTCCTAATAGCGGTATAATAGTCCTTTTGGGCTGTACGCAGGGCGGCCTTTGTCTCCGGACTATACTCGTGTCTCCACGCTCGCTCCAACTTTTTACACCCCAGTTTCAGCACCCTCAATTCGGGGGAGAACCCAGGTTGAGAGGGGGTGCGACGGAGCCTTACCATGGTGTTATGTTTTGTAGAAGCATCAGCCGCCTGCTGCACCCACCCATTAAAGCCACTAACCGCCTCGCCTACCACAAGGGCAAGCGTCGGGCGGGCTCTAGATAGGGCCTGGCCGAACGAAACCAATTTGATCTTCCTGGGGTGGCTCAGAGGCAGGGCGCAAGCCATTCTACCTGCGTCCTCCACCTCCCATGAAAACCTGATAAGCTCGTGATCGGACCATGTCACTCTTTCTGAACTTAATGCCTTGATGGGAAAGTTAGAGCAGACTAGGTCCAAAAGGTGACCACCATCATGGGTTGGAAAATCCACCCACTGTTTGAGTTGAGCCAGATCGAAAATTTCCCCCAAGCATCGGGCTTCAGTAGAGTCGGAGACATCAGCATGAATATTGAGGTCGCCTACCAGAAGGAATTTCGGAAAGCTCAGGGCCCGTGGCACTATACACTCCTCCAACACATCAATAAAGTGCCTAGCATAGCCTGGAGGCCTGTTAATCAGTGATCCTCCCAGGGTAAAATGGGGATTAACAGTAAGAGAGAAATGGAGTACTTCTCCATCGGCCACTTCATCGGACTGCTCAGTGGAGAAGTGCCATCTCTCCCTATAGATTACTGCTAGCCCGCCCCCTCTGCCTGTGATGCGGTCAACTCTAGCAATACTAAAACCTCTAGGGACAGCGAGTACCGTGATCGGAGCACAGGTGTTAGAAGCCATGTCTCCGTGATGAGGAGGAGCTCTAGCTGTCCGTCAGCGAGTGTTTCAAAAATATCAGCCGCATGTTTTACCATGGATCTAGCATTAATTAACCCTGCCTTAATCACAGTAGGGCCTGATCCACTGCCTGTTCGTGTGGGTAGATTAGGCTGGGGCAGAAAACCACAGTTTGTACACTTCCCGGCAGTACAGTCCCGCCCCGCCCGAGTGCAGAGACCCCTTCCAGCTACCAGATTGAGCTTCAGTAGGTCACTGCGAGAATATCTGACCCTACCAGCCACCCTCCTACGGGGGAGATGCCGGGCAGAATGGCTGGCCCTGGGCCCGTCCGAGGCACGGACGGGCACAGACTGGCCCTCCTTTGGCGCTCCTTCGGCGCGCAGACGGCGCGCCCGCTGCGCACGTCCGCTGCGCTTCCGGGTGACCATAGCTTTTTAAGTGTTCCGCCCCTCCCCGCGCTAGAGCGCTACCTCGATGTGCACCAGGGATCCGGGCCTCACCCAATATGGCGCCTACCCCTGCTCGCCACTGCAAACAGCACACAGCCGCGGTGGATCGGGACTGGGGAGCGATGTCAGGAGAGCACACAGGAAAAATACAGTGAGCGAAGCAAGGCACTGCAAAAGGTATAAATGATTTTAAAAAATACAAGTGAAATAAATGCAGCTATTTAAAATTATCCAAATTGGCTTGCTGGGATCGGTAGAGGCAGAGGAGGAGATCCTCGCAGTCTGCCTAACTCCAAAGCAACCCCCAACGAGCTGCCACCACCTCAGGAAATCGCCCGGGCCCACAACCTCCCAGTCTTTTTAAGTGTTCCGCCCCTCCCTGCGCTAGAGCGCTACCTCGATGTGCACCAGGGATCCGGGCCTCACCCAATATGGCGCCTACCCCTGCCCGCCACTGCAAACGGCACACAGCCGCGGTGGATCGGGACTGGGGAGCGATGTCAGTAGAGCACACAGGAAAAATACAGTGAGCGAAGCAAGGCACTGCAAAAGGTATAAATGATTTAAAAAAATACAAGTGAAATAAATGCAGCTATATAAAATTATCCAAATTGGCTTGCTGGGATCGGTAGAGGCAGAGGAGGAGATCCTCGCAGTCTGCCTAACTCCAAAGCAACCCCCAAGGAGCTGCCACCACCTCAGGAAATCGTACATGTTGATACAAAAACACTTCTGTTGAGTACCGTATTCATTTTGCCCTTGATAGTGGTCTCAAACTTTTCATATGTGCAGAGAAGGGCAATTACACCAGTTCCATGACATACCAAAACATGAGAGAAATGTCTGAAAAAAATCCAAATGTGCTAACTCATTACACAAAATAAATGTCAAACACCACATGTTAATATTTCCTTGTTTCATAATAGTTACAGCTTTTTAATGTCAGACTGTTCCTACTTACTTGCATTTGGCGCAATCCTTTTACATTCAAGAGTACACACACATACACACAAAACAAGTATTCCACGCATTTCTTTTCAAATACCTCCTGAGTGTCCCGATTCTCTTCCACTCCGATTTCATTTCTCTCTCACACACAAAGAAGCAGGCAAACACTCTCTACCAGTCTTCACACCCCGAATCTCTCCATCCCTTCCCCTCACTTATCTCCCATTTGTATCTAACTCCGTCCCACTCTCTTTACCCCACTTGTATCCTATCATTCTCTACCATCATTCTCTCTATTTCTCTGTATCTGGTCTTACTCTTTCTATAGCTGTCCTGATCGCTTCCCCATCTCTATCTGCGCTTACCCCTTCTGTCTATCTTTTTCCCCTTTAAAATCTTCTCTGCTTCTTCTATATCTGTCCCTTCAATCTTCACCTTCTCTCACCCCATTATCCGCCCTCTCCCCTCGGCAGAAGGCCCCGCGGTCGGGAAGCTTTCAGTGGCAGACTGTGAGCACTGCTGCGTCGTGAGCATGTGCAGAGTCCAGCAGGGTAGAGGTCACAGACAGTACAATACTGGCCTCTGATGGGAAGGTCAGTAGATCGCTTCTCACCTCACCTGGGGACCAAGGAGTCCGCGTAGATAATCCCCACCACCATCTCGTCCCTGCCCATTAAACACTCAATGTCACAGCAGGCGGGCGGGGTGGGGTGGATTCCCAGGGACAAGCCAGTCAAGGAAAAGACAGCCAGACCCCAGTGAGACGCTAAGGGGTGAAAATGACCCTTGTTACCTGGGTTCTTAAGTGGCCACTCCTGGGCAGGCTCCCCCCACCCCGCGCACACACACACACACACACTCATTCAGTCTGCACACATCACTGTGCTGCGCCCCAGGTAGAAAATGTTCCATACACCATCTAACAAGGCGTCCCAGCATGGAGGCTCGGCAGGGGGCTGTTGAGGGCAATGACAGCTTCCATCTGGGTGGGGAGGGGAGGGAGTAGAGTCTCTTGCCGCAGCAGCAGGCCTGCAGCAGGCCTCCAGCAGGCCGCTCAGGCCCTATCCTGCCGCTTGTCTCAGCTGAATGACACAGGCAAACGGCAAACATACTGCTAAAACGAACAGGAACACAGCTGGCCCTCGGCATCGGGCAAGGCCGGTGCCCACCTTATCAATTCGACCTTGAGTACCGGTACTCTCCTTGGCAGTGGAGAAGTGCCGGTACTCAGCTCGGTAAGAATGAGAAGTGCCGGTACTCATTTAAAGCACTGCACAGAGGTAATACAAAAAATCTACTTTCACCAGTGAATTAGATTTTCAAAACGAAGTGGAAGATAACCTTTAATAACTCCAAAACTTGTGAATAGATTTACACTAAATTACAAAAAGCACTCTAGGTGATATATAGATATATTAATTACATGTTTAAACTCTGGATTTGGCCCCTTTTTTCTGATAGGTGACTCCGCAGCTTTAGTATATATTGAAAACCGCATGCTTTCTTTGATTTCAGATTTGTGAATATGTACTGGATCTAACAAATGGAAAGTTACCAGATGAAGTGGTGCCCATTGCTGTCAGAAATCAGATTATTACTACTTGGGTGAAAGTGAAACATTTACTTCAGCAACAGATCGGTCCAGAACTTGGAACTGAGGATGAGGTAAGGCTCTCTTTGATTTGATTAGGATAAGGATATTTAAAAAGATATATATGACTGCTGTCTGTAATGTTATAGCCTCCCCTTCTCTATTGCACTCTCTCGCTCCCTCTCTCAATTTGTTAAATAGTTATCACCTCTGTCATAAATCACCTCCCAAATAACGTAAGATCAATGTATGCTTTGCTGTGAATAATTTGAGTGATACAATGGCCCGATTATTTACTTTTGGCACTTTAAGTGTTGTATTAATAATGTGCTTACTGTCACTTGAGCTGGGGAAGCCAGTTATTGAACTGCTATCAAAACATAAATTATACAAGTCATGCCTGGGGGTTGTGATCTGGTTGCAGCAAAGCCATGCGCCTATCCCATCTTGGATGGCCAACCCCCTAGTTCACTGCCTTCGGCCATGCGCAGCAGGGATTGACCAACCCCTGCTGATGATGGCCATGCGCCATGCAGAGCAGGATTTGACAAAGTGCATATGTAAGGTGCCAAATTATTCTTTGAAAAACCTTTTTTCAGGATTCATCAATCCTGAGTCCTCTGGAAGGTCTGAATAACCCAGAGAGAGTCGACAGATCCAGCACTGGATTCCCGAATCCTCCTATAAAAATCATGTTTTAATATCAATTTTAATGCTGAAGAGTTCTGTGTGCCCCTTGTTCCCCATGAGGGTGGGGTCAGGATAGGGTCACCCTGCCCTCTTCCCGGGAAGTATACAGACCTAGACCTTAAGTCTTAGTTTGATGCAGAAACACTTTGAGAAAGCTACCTTAGCCGGCTGCTGTACCCACCAGCTGACAGCCTTTATAAACACCTCAAGCCCAATCTCTTCCTTGTCAACTGTCTTAAGACTTGATTTCCTCCCATGATCCTTTATAACCAAAAGTGTGCTAGTAAACTTCTGGATTTAAGAGCTACACAAAATACCTGAATAAAATGCAAATATTGGAAGTAATGATTCATTGTGAATATTTAATCAAAATGTTATGTTTACTAACAACTAATGATTACGTCTCACCTATTTTCTTTTTGTTGACTTCAAATATATTCGTGTTGAATTGAAATAATCCGGAATTTTGTCTTTATTACGTTAGAACAATAATGAGGGGCAGAATCTAATGACAAAGATTCTCGTTGCTTTGGAAATGTACTCCTGCAATGGTTTAGGATTCATGGATTTCATTGTTCCTACTCTCTCACAAGTAGGTATTTCTTTTATTGAATTGATTGTATGTTAAATGTTAAAATGCAATTAAAACATATATATTTTTTTTTTAAAATACTAGTTTTCTAATTACAGTAATATTTACCGACATTTGGGCTATTTACTTTCCAAAAACAAAAGAGTGACTATTGGCGCAAAAAACAAATGAAGTAACAAAGTGTAGAACAAAGCAGGGGGCCGGGTGTGATGGGGAAAAACCTCAGTTTTTTTAAAGAACCCTCACTCACCAACCTAGTTGGTGACATGCTTCATCATCGGGTCCCCACCAGGGAAACCGAATGTCTCCCTGTCTCCCTGGTGTGCTACAACGCCTGAGTTACAGCTGAGCGGGTTTTTTCAGACTGTGTGATAGTGCAAAAAAAGGAGTGAGTGGTGTAGGAATTAAAAGATGGCGAGCTGCACCCTGAACTAATTTTAATAGAAGGGCAGCTTGCAATCATTAAAAACAGGTGGAGTGGACACGTGCTGGCCTTTATAGTGAATCAGCTGTATCCTAGATTAAATGTGAAGGAGTGGTCGACATGTTTCTGCTTGTGACTGCTAATTTAGCAAAGCTTTCATCAGGACCAAAGGAACTCCCCGGCGGTATATGCACGCTAAGGCGTACCCTGACCTGGGGAGTGTGTGTGTCTATGGTAAAACTCACGATTTTACCAAGTGGGCTCTCCCGGAATTTCCAAGGGCCCTAATGTGAAGAACAAAATGGCTTCAAGTCATGGGGTCCGCGGCGGAGGTTTTTTTCGCCATGTAACTTTTCTTTAGGGGTATCCCTCAAGCGACCTATAGTACAGACGTCCGCGGCCCGAATGTTCAATTTGGGCTATTTAAAAAAAATCTGTTTGTTACCAGGGGGTTTGCGAGTACCGAATACTTCGAAAATAAACCCGAAATTTGAATTATTTCAAAATATATTAAACTGAAGAAAGTGGTAGGAACCAGAACATGTGTATTCAGTGGCTTCATTCACTTCTAACCGTAGGTTTCCATGTTACATTTTTTCATGATTACTTTTACATCTCAAGGTATCAGATGTTAATATTTATGTATATGCTTCACCCTTGAACTCTTTACGCCAAGCAATGATTAAAATGGATACGGTATTAGACGATCCAGATGCCGGTCTTTCAGCCCCACCGATATCGGGTGGTTGGCATACTGTGATAAGAGCTGCCAGCATGTTGCCCCAGTATTGGACTTTCATAGGTTTCCATGCTTTGTATCATTTCCCTGTCGTCGGAATGGGAGCCTCGGTAAATAGAAAAATACCATAGCAGTAGGTACAAAAGAGAAAGACAGGCCTAGGCCTCAACTCATTTTGTAGCATAGCCACCTCTTTTTGTAAAAGAGACCAAAAAATTGCAACAACCAATCAGAGTAGCCTCACCCCATAGAACCCTCCTGAGAGAGCCTAAGAGCCTCAGATTTTAGTACCCGTTGTGTAATAGTAATCACCTCTGCTGAAGGCTGAGCTTTCCCAGGGAAGGGAGGTGGGCGCATGGGAATCTATGAAAGTACCAATACTGGGGAACCAAAGGTACAGGTAAGTAACTTGTTTTCTTGCCCCAGTATTGGACTTTCATAGATTCCCATGCTTTGTATCAGAGTAGCTAGCAGTGGTTAAAAAGGTCACATTCAAGTAATCTGACTCACAACTTCTTTTCTCCAGAAATGCTTTTTTCATTTACTTTTACTTATCAAGAAAACCAGGACATGGTATGTTTGTATTTATACTTGCTACTTTCAAATAAAGTTTTTCTCTTTAGGTGGTTAAATGTTTTAATATGTAATCTGTCCTGGTTTTTGTGTTTAAAAAGCTTTATTTATCAATAAGTGCAATTAGATTAAACCATTTGAGAAAACAATAACGATATTATCCTAACACTTACACCAAAAACATTATATTAGGAAATAAAACAATATTTTGTAGAGTCTTTTTTAAATGGGAGGGAGGGAAAGGAAAGTAGGGAAATAAAACAAGAGAAGGATAGTGTAAATATGTATAATGAGATAAGTCCTCACATCCTATACAATAAAAGCATATCATACTGAAATAATATGAACAACACATTAATTAATACCAATGGTCAATAATAAGGAAAAAGACTGAGAGGTAAAAATCCATGGTGGTTGGAAGTTTTTAGAGCAAGTTCTGAAAGTAATAGAAACATTATCAACATCATTTTGAAGAAAGTTAGTTAATGGTAACCATATTGAGTCTCTGTTATGTAGATACATACAGAAAGATGCATAAGTAGTATTCAATTTATGTTGATGACAGAGTCCCACTTACTCTTGTATGAAATTTAAAACTAGTACCTCCAGTTGACAATTCTTTGCTACAAGGCTATTGCCAAACATTCATCAATTAATTTGGTTTTAGGATAGTGGAGAGAAAATTAATTAGCTAAAGTCCCAAAAAAGAGAATAAGGACATTACAAGGTTGACAGAACAGAAATACCAGTGTAATTTGAGCCCAAACTCTATACCAAAATGATAATGTATTGGTACACCAAATTAACATATGTATAATATCACTATTGGGGAAGGCACAAGACCAACATTTGGTGGATGCCTCCGTGGAAAACGTAGCACAATGACTTGGAGTACTGTAAAGTCTGTGATAAATACAAAATTATGTTTGAGTCTTGTTAGATTCCCTGTATATTTTAAAAATATAAAGCTAAATCTTATTCCAAAATGGAATATTCCAGGTAATACCTAAATCATGTTTCCAAAGGAAGTCAGTTTTGGACTTGCTACGTATGAGATTAGGAGATAAATAAACTTGTAAATCATGGAAACTTTAGGACAAGAAGGAAGGGTTCTAGATAACTCCGAATTGCAACTTACAGAGGAAGAATTATCCTATAAAGTGAAAAAAAACATCTAGGATAGCATTGATAAGCAACAAAAAGCGAGAATGAAAAGGAGGACAATTAAATATTTGCTTGAAATGGGGAAAAGTAATGAGTGCATCTCCTTCAAACATATTTAATATCTTTATCTTTCCTTGAGTTCCAATAGATAGGTCTACTGTGTATTTTAATACGTTTTTATTATCATAAAAGCATGGCTAAGAAGGTAGAGTAGCAACAGGATATGTTGATCAAAGCAAAGTTGTCAAGAAAGAGTAGGAGAAGTAAATGGAGATCTAGAAGAAAAAGATTGAATCTCCTGTGGGTTGAAATAATTTATTTTCTATACCTACCCAAAGAGGATGATGAGGATAATTTATTATCAGAGTCCAAAGAGACGCTTGGTGCAATCCAAAAGCTTTATGGAATTGGCTGAAACCAAGAAAGTTTAACCCCCCTTCTAACTTAAATTTTCTGAGTATGGAAGGAGAGACTCTAGCTTTTTTATTACCACATAAAAACTTTCAGCATAGAATCGATCTTTTTAAGAAGGATTTAAACATATTCACTGGCAACATAGAGATGATATAGAGTACGAGCGGAGAAAGCATTATTTTAATAGAATCCAAACGTCCTCACTAAGACAAAAATAATGTATTTCATGATTTAATAATGTATATCACTCTGAGTAAGGTATGCTTTGTAGTTGTGTATGTGTAATAAATCTTTATTGCTTGATTACTTAAAATCCTTGCAATCACAACAACTTTACATTGCAATCATAATAACTAGATTATTCATTAAAAATTCCTTCACAAAAACATCTTCACTACACAAAATATGAAAACTATCTGATATATACAATTTTAAAATGTATCAAAAGAATAAGATCCATTCACATAGCATCAATAATTACACAATAATATAGCACATTTTATATTTTAAAGGTGACGTGGTGCATGACATACCATTTCCTTATACAAATACAAAAAATACCTGAGACCAAGATTTTCTCATGTACATTTCATGCACAAGTTACATTTCAACGCTCTAATGCACATTCATTGCCTTAACCATCATATTAAAGCGATAATAAAGTGCATCATTTTACTATAAAGTACTGATATGCAATTATTGCACTAACCATCACATTAAGTCAAGCATAAAGTACGTCAATTTTCAATAGTAGTGACACGCCTGTTTTTAGGATGTCGCGTTGTCACCCTTATAACATTATTATTAAGTGATAATATGTGTAAGCCAGATAATACTGGAGATCTACCTTATTGTATCAAACATTTTTTCAACTGCCAATACATTTATTTCCAAATGACACAATAACGGAATCGATTCACCAGATAAAGACATGATTAATGCCTGACGAGCAGAACTAACCCCGCTCTCCAAGAACTAAGGTCTCCAAACTGTACGTCGAAGCTTGATCAACTTAGGGCACGCACACTATATGGACTAGAGTTTCCTGTGGCCAACCACAATGTCTACAACTATAGTCCGCCTACTGCTTAATCCACGATTGCGTGCCCTCCTTTGTTGGGTTTAATCCCATACGCAGCCTTAAAAACATATATTTGAACTTTGCTGAGAAAAAAACATTCAAATACTTCTGAATACGTAGTGATTGGTATGAATTAATCACATACCATACATCAATTTTTCTCTGAAAAATCAATATTGTCTAGTTTAAACGATTCAGTTTTAATACGTTTTTTAAAAATTAACTGATAATTGGGCATTTTCAGATCCTACAGTGCAATTTGCAGGCCGATGTCTCTTAGGGAGGTTAAAAAATAAGATCTCCATTGAGCCACATAGACAGACTTGTCTATTTCTTGGCAACAAATGTTCCCTAAGGAGATTGGGTCTGATGTAGACAATGTTGCAATGCATTTTAAAAATGCTCCTTTTGATACCAGGCTCTGTCTCTGGAGACCAAACTCCATTCTTACTCCTGCTTGACACACTGATTTAGCAATCCCAAAGGTTGCTTTAAAAACCTTAACCACCAATAGATCAAGTATTTTCAAATCTTTCCCTCTAGTAATAGGAGAACCATATATGAGAGTTGGTTGTAATTTGGCTTTGATTACATTGAGAATAAAATCATATGATTGGCAGTTCAATGACTTTTTAAGACATTTAAAAGTATGGATCAGAGTCACAGCCTTAGCCCTTAGATCCTTAAGATGAAATTTAAAAGTCACACTATTTTCAAACACCACCCCTATGTATCTTTATGTCTTAACAGTGTCAATTGTACCTGCTCTTACCTTCCAGGAATTACATTTCTGTTTTGCTACACCAACTTTCATCACTTTTGTTTTTTTGAGATTCAATTCAAGGCTACATGCGTTGTAGTTTATAGTAACAGAATACTGAACAGAGTGTGTAAACCATATGCCTAAATATTTTATTTTAGATGGGGCCCATTAAAAAGAAGAGATGTTAAAGGCCTGTTTAGTTGTATATTTATTTAAGGGAAGTATTCCAGTCTTATCTATATTAACTTTGTATCCTGAAACCTTGCAGAAATAGATAATTTATGTAAGCAACGCACAAAGGGACACTTCAGGGTGGGAGATAAAAGAACACCTTACTTACCTTCAGTAATGCATTTTCTGTTAAAGGCACAATCTAGCCTCAGATTCCTTACCTTTGAATTTCCCAAGCGTCAGATTGGATCCGAAAGGTTTTTGCATGAGCAGTATCCGTGCATGCAGTAGGTTGCGTTGATTGGCTCAGAGCATCGTCTTACGGTGGCGTTCACACCAGAAGTGACATCCGCCGCACCTATATAGGCGACATCTTGGCATGCTGGCTCCTGTTACTTTTCATAACTTCCCACATCAGGAGCACGGAGCCATGACATACACTGACACTGGTGTGTCCAAACTAGAGCCCTGAAAGGGATCAGCTCTAACCCTAGAAAATTGTCCGCAGAGCAGGGAGGTTGAGTGGGTCGGTAAGTAATCCTCGGTTAGATTTTGTCTCTACCAGATAATGTATTACCAAAGGTAAGTAACTTGTTCATCTAAGACATTTAGCCGCATCCTTACCTTTGAATAGATACCCAAGCAATACCTTCCCCGGTGGTGGGCTGAGGAAAAATTCTAGATTAAAAAGTCCTGCAGGACCAAACAGGCGAAGTACCCATACCTTCCGACCTGACTGTCCAGGAAGTAGTGCTTGGTAAACGTGTGCAGGGATGCCCACATTGCTGCCTGGCAGATGTCCAGGACTGGTACTTCTTGTGCTCATGCAGTGGTAGCAGCTTCAGTCCTGGTGGAATGAGCCCTTAACTCCTCAGGGGGCTGATTCTTGGCTAGTGCGTAGTAGATTTTTATACAGAGAACGACCCAGTGCAAAATGGTTCGGTTCTGTAGTGCCTGGCCCTTCTTCATTCCAGCTTTCCCCACGAAGAGTTGGTTGTCCACCCAGAACTCTCTTGTGTGCTCAAAATAGAACGACAATGCTATTTTTGGGTTCAGACTGTGGAGTAGAATAGTTATTGCTGCTATCAGGAATTTAAGAAGAGGGGCTTTACTTAAAAAAATTAAGAAACAAACAAGTATTGTCAGACGCTAATCTTCTCTTTATAAATTCTGATTGCTCTTTACCGATAAGATGCTAGAATTTCTGCAAATATTTTATAATCAACATTTACTAGGGATATAGTTCTATAGTTTTTTACATTGAGCAGGATCTTTGCTATCTTTTATGTATGAAACAAATTGGGGCTTCTTGAATGTGCTTGAAATGTAACTGACTTCATAAAAAAGTCGAATAATTTTAATAAGTGAGCTAGAAGCAGGTTTAAAAAGTGAAGAAAACATTCTACAGGGAAGCCATCCGGGCCAGGCGTCTTCCCTTTATGCAAGAGCATTAGTGCTTGAGAAATTTCATAATCGGTAATATGAGATCTAAAATATTAAAAAACTGAGATTTGTAGAAATAGATTTAGGAGTATGTTGGAGATATGAGTCAGTGTGAGGAGAATGTACTTGAGATTCTGGAGTATATAACGCTTTGTAGACTGTAGTAATTCCTCCAATATATCTTTAAACAGAGCAGCTTCATATTGAAGAAGACTCCTTAGTTGAAATTTCATTACAATGTAGTTTGGCTTCAAGATTTCAAGATGGATTTGAAGATAGATCATTATTTGATTTGGAGGTACAGTATTTATGTTATAAAGTTTTGATTGATTTCAGTAAAGATTTCTTTTGCATGGGTTTTATTCCTTTTTTATACATATCCAATAATAAAACCATGAGCAGTAGTTCTGAAAGTATCCCATAAAAGTTTCTGGAGATTCATTGAAAAAAAATAATTCAGAGGTGAAAGACATGAAAGATGAGGAAAACTGAGTGTCTTTTAACAAAGATTTGTTGAAACGCCATCGATGCATGTGAGGTTGAGGAGGTACCAAGTCCAAATTTGTGATTAACATAGCATGATCTGAAAGGATGATGGGGCTAATAGTAGACTGAATAATATTTTGTGCTAAGGATTGGGAAATAAAAATGTGGTCTAATCAAGTAAGGGAACCATGTGTATTAGAATAAAAAGTATAGTCTTGTGAAGTGGGATTACAGAGTCTCCATGAACCAATTAAAGCACAGTTTGTGCATCTTCTGGGGGAGAAACCCAACTGAGCATTGTCTAACCAGAAAAGGGTCCATAATGTGGTTGCAATCACCATTCAAAATAAAATAAGAATCATTATATTAAAGGCATTTGTGTAAAATTGTAGGCGAGAAATTCTAATCAATTTGGGTTGGGGCATAAACATTAAAAACAATCATGGGAATTGTTTTAATCAGTAAATTGACAATAAGCTATCTACCATCAGTATCAGCATCCGTATCAGTCTCCTTCGAAACAACTTTATGTTCTATATTCTTTCGACATAAAATTATAACACCAGTTTTTTAATAGAATTGGGAGACACTAGCACAGAGCCTAGCCAACAATGTTTACGTTCTAGTGCTTCAGAAACATTTAGGCAAGTTTCTTGTAATAAACCTAAGTCTGGATTAAAGTTAGCTAAATTAGATAACACTCTCAGTTGTTTTACAGGGTTAAAAAATCCCTTTATATTCCATCAAATTATTTTGAATGTGACATGCAAAAAACAAATATGAAGAATTCAGGAGGACAATCCAAACTGTGAAATGTTTACAGAATGCAAATATCATAAGGTAAAGGACAAAGAACATGATATATAACTAAAAATAAATGGCATTCAACATAAGACAGAGAGAAAAAGAGGAAAGAAACAGGAAGATATGAAACAGGAAATAGGACAAGGGAAAACAGTACACATCACAAACTGATGACTGAAAACATATAACTTGATATAAAACAAGAAGAAATCTTGGGGTGGTGACAACAAATATGCAGAAAGCACATCCTACAGGGGCCACTCACCAACAACGGAACAAGCGAGGATTGGGGAAAATCCTATAATGTGTGTACCAATGTGAGGAGAGAAAAGGAGATTTGCATAGAAACCTCTTCAAGATAAACATCGTAGCAAAATAAACAAGATTCAAAGCAATAGACATGTTATGAAGTTCACAAGCGGTTAGAGGGGCCAGCTGTGTCCATACTGTCAGTCATGTGAGAGTTTATAAATCTTCTAAGTGCAGATGGATCTTCAAATGTCGTATTTTTGTTTTGGTAAGTGACCTTGAAGCGACATGGATAAAAACGGCCATAACGAGCTCCCAAAGTGAATAGCGCAGAACGCGAAGGCTTAGAAAGTCTTTCTGTCTATTAGCTGTGCATTTCAAACTTCCTGCATATTGAAAATCTTCCTGCCAGACCACACAACCTGACTTTTGGATTTAGCTGCATTGAGTACTTTTAAAAGGTCAGTAAACACCTGAAACAAAATGATCACACCTCAAAGTTTACTATGAGGAGCAGAAGTAGAAGGGAGTTATGATTGCTGTAAATATTTAAGTTTGTGGAGGACGGAAGATCCAATAACTGCGGTAAAAAAGATGCAAAGAAGGAGACTGGATCCTCCCCATCCAATATCTTTGGAAGTCCATAAATACCCATATTGTTGTGCCTATTCCTATTTTGTAAATCCTCTGGTTGGTTCATTAATTGAAGAATCCCTTTTTCCAGAATCACAATCTTGTTAGTTTCATCCTGTAGATCACTGACCCGCTCTTCTGCCTCAAATATCCTCACCTCAATAATAGACCACTTTTCATCAAGACTTTGAATTTGTTAGTCGGTCTTCTCCACCAGTAAAATCTCCATGGAGATAGGGGAGGGTATTTTCTCAGGAGACTGGGGTCCTGTTTGAGTCTTTTATTTGTAGCTGAGGAGGAGTGTTGTTTAACTGAGGTAGTAGAAGCAGAGGAAGAGCAAGGATTAACAGAATGAGCCCTGCCATCAGAAGGAGTAGAGTTTTCCATGGATCGCTCAATATAGGACAAGTCTGTATCCATGAGTTTGATGACTTCACTTTGGCGGATAAATAAAGTATCTTTAATCTGCCATTACAATAATTTTGAAGAAACCGGGAGGAATGCAGCAGAAAGCATGTGAATCAATTGAGGGGAACTATAGGAAAATAATTCCTCACACACAGTATATTAATTGGAATAAATTGTTCCCATTTAAATTATTAAATTAATAAGCAGACTGGCACTCTAAGTAATGAAGTGAGTACAAAATGTACCACATCATCAGTATAATTAAAATGACCCTGAGCTTGTCACTAGAGGATATGCATGGGACTGTAGGTTTTGGCGACTGTATTTGACAGGAAACGAAAATTACTTTAAAAAGACTGCATAGCAGCTGACAGATTATGAGGAAAAGCAGACAAAATAAATATGAGGAGCATTCTGAAGTTAATTACAACATTCACAATGTCAGCTGGGCAAGATTTCTCATATTGCAAATGACATTATGAGTATGAAAACAATGCTTGTCTGCAATTCGAGTGCTCGTCAGTAAAGTGGGAACAATTTCCTCAGTGAGCGACTGACAAAGCAGAGTGTTCCAAATGGGGAGCGCATTATGTAGGGCGGCATTATCTGTGAAAAAAGAGGGGAGTATATGCTGCCTAAATTCCTTCTAATGCAAAAACAACAGTTGATGGACAGAATGCAGAACAATGTCATACATTCACCCCAGTACAGAGATCTGGGACTATATCCATCGTTTTTTGCTCACAATGTCATTCCAGTTTGAACCTAGCCATATGCAAATCAGTCTTGACCCTGTGCCCCATGGGATCAGTCCAGCCCAAACTGCCAAGCCAGGTCCTCCCTGGACTGGAAACACGCATCCTAGGGCCGGTTTTGGGCCTTCAGCCAGGATAGCTTGATTCCAGTGGCATGGAGAGCACAGGACTCACCTCTGAGCATACCAGGCCCACTCGGAGTGACAAATGCAAAAAAATCAATGAGGCACAGGGTCAGACTGATTTGCATATGTCTGAACTGGGGTGGCGGAGTGAGCTAAAGAATGATGATGGATTCAACCCAGATCAGTTGACTGGGAGTGAGTGCTTGCAATGTTCAACACTCCGTCCATCATCCCCTTTGATTATACTTTGTTCACCCTAAGTTGGCAGGGTATGCCCAGACCTGGGGCCCTTGCTCACTTTGCCACTGGATTCAAGCTAGCCTGGCTGATGACGGCTGATTAGCCAGAAACCGGTCCCAGGATGCTTGCTTCCGGTCCAGGGAAGACATGGCTTGGCAGTTCGGGCTGGACTGTTCCCATGAGGCACAGGGTCAGACTGATTTCCATATGGCCATGTCTGAACTGGAGTGAGGGAGTGAGCTAAAGAAGGATGATGGATTACACCCAGATCAGCTGACTGGGGGTGAGTGCTTGCAATGTTCAACACTCCGCCCATCATCCCCTTTGGTTATGCTTTGTTCGCCCTAAGTTGGCAGGGTATGCCCAGATGTGGGTCCCTTGCTCACTTTGCCACTGGATTCAAGCTAGCCTGGCTGATGACGGCTGATTAGCCAGAAACCAGTCCAAGGATGCTTTTTTCCGGTCCAGGGAAGACATGGCCTGGCAGTTCGGGCTGGACTGTTCCCATCAGGCACAGGGTCAGACTGATTTGCATACGGCCATGTCTGAACTGGGGTGGCTGAGTGAGCTAAAGAATGATGATGGATTCAGCCAAGATCAGTTGACTGGGGGTGAGTGCTTGCAATGTTCAATACTCCGTCCATCATCCCCTTTGGTTATGCTTTGTTCGCCCTAGGTTGGCAGGGTATGCCCAGACGTGGGTTCTTTGCTCACTTTGCCACTGGATTCAAGCTAGCCTGGCTGATGATGGCTGATTAGACAGAAACCAGTCCCAGGATGCTTGTTTCCATTCCAGGGAAGACATTGCTTGGCAGTTCGGGCTGGACTGTTCCCATGAGGCACAGGGTCAGACTGATTTGCATATGGCCATGTCTGAACTGGGGTGGCGGAGTGAGCTAAAGAATGATGATGGATTAAACCCAGATCAGTTGACTGGGGTGAGTGCTTGCAATGTTCAACACTCCGTCCATCATCCCCTTCGGTTATTCTTTGTTCGCCCTAAGTTGGCAGGGTATCCCCAGACGTGGGTCCCTTGCTCACTTTGCCACTAGATTTAAGCTAGCCTGGCTGAAGACGGCGGATTAGCCAGAAACCGGTCCCAGGATGCTTGTTTCCGGTCCAGGGAAGACATGGCTTGGCAGTTTCGGCGGACTGTTCCCATGAGGCACAGGGTCAGACCTATTTGCATATGGCCATGCCTGAACTGGGGTGGCGGAGTGAGCTAAAAAATGATGATGGATTAAACCCAGATCAGTTGACTGGAGGTGAGTGCTTGCAATGTTCAACACTCCGTCCATCATCTCCTTTAGTTATGCTTTGTTCACCCTAAGTTGGCAGGGTATGCCCAGACGTGGGTCCCTTGCTCACTTTGCCACTGGATTAAAGCTAGCCTGGCTGATGACGGCTGATTAGCCAGAAACCGGTCCCAGGATGCTTGTTTCCAGTCCTGGGAAGTCATGGCTTGGCAGTTTGGGCTGGACTGTTCCCATGAGGCACAGGGTCAGACTGATTTGCATATGGCCATGTCTGAACTGGAGTGAGGGAGTGAGCTAAAAAATGATGATGGATTAAACCCAGATCAGTTGACTGGAGGTGAGTGCTTGCAATGTTCAACACTCCGTCCATCATCTCCTTTAGTTATGCTTTGTTCACCCTAAGTTGGCAGGGTATGCCCAGACGTGGGTCCCTTGCTCACTTTGCCACTGGATTCAAGCTAGCCTGGCTAATGACGGCTGATTAGCCAGAAACCAGTCCAAGGATGCTTTTTTCCGGTCCAGGGAAGACATGGCTTGGCAGTTCGGGCTCAACTGTTCCCATGAGGCACAGGGTCAGACTGATTTGCATATGGCCATGTCTGAACTGGGGTGGCGGATTGAGCTAAAGAATGATGATGGATTCAACCCAGATCAGTTGACTGGGGGTGAGTGCTTGCAATGTTCAACACTCCGTCCATCATCCCCTTTGGTTATGCTTTGTTCGCCCTAGGTTGGCAGGGTATGCCCAGACGTGGGTTCTTTGCTCACTTTGCCACTGGATTCAAGCTAGCCTGGCTGATGATGGCTGATTAGACAGAAACCAGTCCCAGGATGCTTGTTTCCATTCCAGGGAAGACATTGCTTGGCAGTTTGGGCTGGACTGTTCTGATGAGGCACAGGGTCAGAATGATTTGCATATGGCCATGTCTGAACTGGGGTGGCGGAGTGAGCTAAAGAATGATGATGGATTAAACTCATATCAGTTGACTGGGGGTGAGTGCTTGCAATGTTCAACACTCCGTCCATCATCCCCTTTGGTTATTCTTTGTTCGCACTAAGTTGGCAGGGTATGCCCAGACGTGGGTCCCTTGCTCACTTTGCCACTGGATTCAAGCTAGCCTGGCTGAAGACGGCGGATTAGCCAGAAACCGGTCCCAGGATGCTTGTTTCCGGTCCAGGGAAGACATGGCTTGGCAGTTTCGGCTGGACTGTTCCCATGAGGCACAGGGTCAGACCTATTTGCATATGGCCATGCCTGAACTGGGGTGGGGGGTGAGCTAAAGAATGATGATGGATTAAACCCAGATCAGTTTACTGGAGGTGAGTGCTTGCAATGTTCAACACGCTGTCCATCATCCCCTTTGGTTATGCTTTGTTCGCCCTAAGTTGGCAGGGTATGCCCAGACGTGGGTCCCTTGCTCACTTTGCCACTGGATTCAAGCTAGCCTGGGTGATGACGGCTGATTAGCCAGAAACCGGTCCCAGGATGCTTGTTTCCAGTTCAGGGAAGACAGGGCTTGGCAGTTCGGGCTGGACTGTTCCCATGAGGCACAGGGTCAGACTGATTTGCATATGGCCATGTCTGAACTAGTGTGGCGGAGTGAGCTAAAGAATGATGATGGATTAAACCCAGATCAGTTGACTGGGGGTGAGTGCTTGCAATGTTCATCACTCTGTCCATCATCCCCTTTGGTTATGCTTTGATCGCCCTAACTTGGCAGGGTATGCCCAGACGTGGGTCCCTTGCTCACTTTGCTTCTGAATTTAAGCTAGCCTGGCTAATGACGGCTGATTAGCCAGAAACCGGTCCCAGGAGGCTTGTTTCCAGTCCAGGGAAGACCTGGTTTGGCAGATTGGGGTGGACTGTTCCCATGAGGTTCAGGGTCAGACTGATTTGCATATGGCCATGTCTGAACTGAGGTGTCGGAGTGATTAAACTCAGATCAGTTTACTGGGGGTGAGTGTTTGCAATGTTCAACACTCCGTCCATCATCCCCTTTGGTTATGCTAAATTCCTTCCAAGGCATCCCTTCCTTACATCCAACATTAGGAATGTGAGTGTAAAGTTTCCCTGACTGGCGCTGTGGTAAAACCACAGTTATATCGATCTGTCCCCTGGTCTGTCCCGTTTTGATAAGCATTCATTTTGCAATGGAGAAATAGAGTTGTGTGGCATGTACCTCAATATGCAAAAGACGTCTTGTCATGCTTGAGGTCTGTAATTTAGGCCTAAGGCACGATATAGAAGACCTGTGGACCAGGACAATCAAGGCAAAGCTTTGCGTTTTCTCAGCGAGAAGGCAGATTGTTGTATATCAAAACTGTTTTGCAGACCACCTTTCTGTTGCAAAGAGGTTGTGTGTTTTACTCACCCTCATTGGTGGATTGGCCTGTGGGATAGTAAGTGGCAGTAGCAAAAGGAAAGCTTTCGTCTGTGTAGCGCCATCTAAAGCCATATGCCGATTATTTAGGATTACTACACATTGTTTGAAGACTATTTTTCAACAACTTAAGCCAGAATTTTACTTTCCATCGACTGACCTGATTCTGAGACTCCTATAGAACCACTGTTTAGAAGATGGGTGTCACGTAGCAGCCTTTGTGTGTCACCATAACCCTTTTGACATAACCCTTCTAAAAAAGTGCTTTGTCTTGAAAGTTTCGTGTTGCACTGCTGCTCATTACAGTTTCTATATGTTGATAATGTGGTCCTGTGGTTCTGTAGTGCGTGTAAAAGTTGGTGTCACTCCATCTTCGTTTGTCCAGTGCAGGGCAAACCATGGGCCAAGAAGAGTGATAATGTACAGTTCTCTGTCCTTTATAGCAATGTTTAGTAGCTAAACCAATGATGCCGGCTTATAGTAGACAGGCGGTTGTGTCTTGAGTCACTTCTAACTCAATAGCGATTGATAGTGAATAAAAGTGCTTTAATAACTTGTACGTGGTAAATACAGCTTGTGTTCAATGTTTCCGATGGATATATCTGCCTGCGCATTTCTCAGCTTTTGAGTTACACTCATGCTCACAATTTTGAAACATTTCTTCTCAGCTCTCTCATGTCGACGAGGAGGTCACGATGGAATGGCTCCGCACGCGCCTCAGCGTGAAGTCATCGGACCCGTAAGAAGACCTCATTGACGTGCTGACATCAGTTCCCTTTATCCACACAGTTGGCATGTAATTTTTATTTCCAGGGCTCTCCATTTCTGGGAGTTTCTTTGTTGCAAGTCTCTTTGTTAAAGCGACCATAGCTACACAGAGGAAGTCCGGATTCAAGCCATGCAGGGAATGCGGGGTCAGATGTCTATTACTGATCCTCATGATGACTGTTTGTGGTGTCTGTCGTTTGACCACCACATCTGGGAGTGTTTGTCATGCAGGTGCATGACTCCAAAACATTGAAGGAGAGGTAAACCAAGTTTTATATGGCAAAGGCTAAAAACAGAAAAGAGATCAAATGAGGTCGAGGTCCCAGTACAAGTTGCTCACTCTGCATACTTCAAAGTCATCGAGGAAGAATAAAAAAAATCAGCACCATTTATCTCGATGTAGTTCGTCAAAGGATGAGACATTGAAGTTCGAGTCTCTAGCTCCCCGGCATCATCGTAAGGAGGAAGTCTCTCCTTCTCCTTTTTCTGAGGTAACTCCTGCCCCGTCTCCAGTTTCGAGCGCAGTGTCATCACTGGCACCGAGGGTAGGTATGCCTACACTGCCGGCCACTCCACCTCTGGCTTCAGGGTCTCCGGTGCTTTATCTGGAAGGCAATTGTGCTGCCTCCCCGAGCAGTCCCAGACCCCACAGTACCGGATCCAGGGATTCCGGCCGTCCTGACTCCAGGCCCGGATCTATGGCATTTCCGTAATGGGATGTTCGACTTGTTTGCCAGAGTGGCTGATTCTACTGGTGCGCCGGTTGGCCCCATGGGTCCGCTGGCATACTTACTGGGACGCTTGCCACCTCACTTCCCTCAGGCACCTCTCATGCTGTCATGTGCCTCAACCTAGGCCTGAGTATCAAATGACCTTTCACCTACAAGTGTCCCACTTTGCTCTGCATAACGGTTCTAGCAATAACATTTTACCCAGTTATGTGCCGAAAAAAATGTTGATTGGTTTCCTTGCAACTAGCCTGATTTATTATGCATGAGGATTCTTAGAAAAGTCCCCTGCACATGACATACATAACAGGATTAGCATACTCTGTTTACAAGTCATGGTCATCTTCATCCTAGGGCAATAGAACTACTTTGCATAATTGCAGGTATTGTTTTGGGACCATTTACATAATTTTACTCGCAACATACCAATTGTGGTACAAACCCAGAGCCTATCTTTATGGTATAAAAGATCCATACCTTTACTAGATAGACAGAGGAGATGCTTCCACGCTGACACAAGACACTGGAGTCCCGGCCTACAGAAGCTTCAACACGCAGTATATTGACATTCCTTGCGGCGATGTCCAACTCGAGACTAAGATGGGGTCCTTCGTTCTCACCCATCAGGTAATGGGTTTGGCGCTTCCCTAGGGGATTCCTGGCTTTACACCCACATACATGCTAGGTACATTTAGGTACACTTAGGTAGGGTCCGCGTAGTAGGAGTATGCTTGATTACTGTCATGATTATATGCCTGCATATATTCACTGTTTCAGCACCATGGTAGAATTCTACCTTCTATTTACTCTGTTGGTGCTTGTAATTTTATACATTTGTTTCTGTCTAATGATTGTCGCAGCAAGCATGTTTTATACTAGAATGACACAGGTTCATTAAATGCTTATTGAAAACGTCCCCAACATTTATTCTGTGTATCTCTCTGAGACCAAGTGAGCATAAGTGACTGAGCGAAAAGTACAGCACTGTTTCCACGATCCCTCACCGATCAAGGGTTGTCATGTTCGATTGTTGCCAGAAACTATTGGCTACTTGGTATGGTTAGGGGGCTTATGTTGGCACTGTAGGCTAGCTAGTCTATAGGCTGCCATATCTTTTGGGGGTGTCCGAAATCAGTCTTGACACCAATCCCTTTGTTAATGTTACCTACAGACCTGCAGATCCTATGTATTTTTAGGAACTACACGACAAGGCCCCCAATGTTGGTTTGGTTCTCATTTAATGGTCAAATCCGAGTAGTTCAGTTCTGCTTTCTCATAGACCCCTACTCCCATTTTCCCACCCATTTTTTCCGTGCTTGTATCCGGACTGCCTCACTGTAGCCAAAAATACCACAGAGACTTGCAACAAAGAAACTCGCAGAAATGGAGAGCCCTGGAAATAAAAACGTTATGCGTCGAAAAAAAGGTAACTGACGTCACATGGACTAGTGTGCAGAGCCGTCCCATTGTGATGTCCTCGTCAACGTGGGAGAGCTGAGAAGAAATGTTTCCGTGGAATGCTGTGCATGGGGGTAATTCGAATGGTGATGAATCTACAGGCAAATACTGGATCCACCAGAAAAATCGTTACCGTTTGTTCTTCAGCCACTTTTGGCCTTATGCTGGTATAGCCTTTGGATACTCTCTACACTGCCATTTGCTGGAATTCTGAGGCCTACTCTGCAACACCACACCATGGCATACATTTAGATACAAAAAGTGGATGGGATGGTGCCAAGACTAAGGAGGTAGCTTGATTGCGAGCACCAGTCTGATGTAAGCCACTTTCCCTGCCTTTCTGGCTTGACATCTCACATTCTCAAAATTAAGTGAGGGGACCATGTCATGGACTTCCTAGAAAACAAACTGTATCATGATCCACCTTGACCTGCAGTCTCACCTCTAGCATAATACATTACAAACAATATCTAAGAAAATCTCCTGGGTGAATTTGATTCAAATATGCACATTTTCTTGATTTTGGCAATAGTAGCTCTTTAATCCTATGAAAAAAATACTAATTTTGGCTTTAATTGATGTCCAAATTGATAAAGAGATTCAAATATTTAGCTTGTTGTATTATGATAACTTTAAACACCAACCATTACAATAATCATTATCTTTATTTCAGTTGGAACAAATGTGTGCTGAATGCCGCTGGTCGGATCGCCTAGTGGAGCTGCAGAGCCTCGTAAGGATTGCACACTTTGCCTTTAATGCTCATGACTATGAGTTAGCAAAGACCTGTTGCCAGCGAGCGTTGTCGTTGGATGATCATCACTGCGGTGGCAGCAGTCCTGCATCGTAAGTAAAGAATTGCTACCCGATATTCCTACCCCAAGCAGGGTTATGCAGCTGATTACATGTTCACATTTATGTCATTACACAATCTTACTGTCCAGTATTTTTTAAGTGTTTGTTCATTTCGTTGTGTGAATTACCTGCCCTGATTTATAATAATTCAACATATGTTCATAATTGAAGTCATTTATGAGGGTGAAAGGGGCGGCAACTACCTCTGGTTTGCCGTTTAGTACCCTTGCTACCGTCCTTACGACCCCTCACCTTATGGGTTATGAAGGCAGGAGCAAAGAGTAAACAAAACTTGAAATTCTCTCTTTACTCTCTTTCTATTGTACTCATTGCCCCTCCTGTAGCTCCTTAGTCACTTATAAGAGGCCTTTGTGGAGCATAGGTTTCGACAAATGGTCAACCCTAGGATGTCCTCAAGTGTCAAAGAGCTTCTGAAGTCACATCCTCTGTTTTTTGCAACGAAGACTGACACATATATGGTTGTGAATCCTTGCATCCAAATCCTCTGGTGTCTCCTATTTTTACTTTTGTCCTGATTATGACGCTGCTCTAAGTAACTGTACTAAAGTGTCGAAATGCTGACAACAAAATATGTGGACTTATTTTAAATCCTGATTGAGGTGTCTAACACTATCCCAATCAGTCAAATGTATGTGATGTGATATATTTGTTTTTACCACAAGTGCACTCTTTTCATCACATTAGTCACCCATGCTGCTCCGTCACTTTGTTTGGGCACCTTTTCTTTTGACCAATGAAAATAATGTGTCAATCAATCAATCAATCAATACATTTATAGAGAGCACTACATACCCTCGAGGGTCTCAAGGAGCTGGGGGTAGTGGGGTTGGTGCTGCTATTGCTCGAAAAGCCAGGTCATGAGAAGTTTGCTGAAGGCCAGTAGGTCCTGAGTCTGTCGCAGGTGGATGGGGTGGGTGTTTCAGGTCTTGGCCGCGCGGTGGTTGTTCTTTGGATGCGGGGGATTGCGGCGAGGGCGTGGTTGGCAGAGCAGAGCTGGCGGTTCAAGGTGTAGAAGGTGAGACGTCTGTTGAGGTATGTAGTTCCGGTGTTCTGGAGTGCCTTATGAGCGTGGGTGAGGAGATTGAAGGTGATCCTCTTGTTGACGGGGAGCCAGTGCAGATCTCTCAGGTGGGGTGTGATGTGGCTGTGGCGTGTTGCGCCAAGGATGAGGCGAGCAGAGGGGTTCTGTATCCATTGTAGTTGTTTCAGAAGTTTGGTCGATGCTCCTGCGTATAGGGTGTTGCCGTAGTCCAGTCTGCTGCTGACGAGGGCTTGGGTGACCGTCCTTCTGGTCTCGGTGGGGATCCATCTGTAGATCATGCGGGGCATGCGGAGGGTGTTATAGCAGGAGGATGAGACGGCGTTGACCTGCTTGGACATGGAGAGCAATGCGTCGAGGATGAATCCCAGGTTGCGTGCGTGGTCGGTGGGTTTTGGTGCAGCTCCTATTGCTTTCGGCCACCAGGAGTCGTCCCAGGCGGAGGGGGTGGAGCAGAGGATGAAGACCTAGGTCTTATCCGAGTTCAATTTGTCTGCTGTTTTCCTCCATTCGGCAACGGTTTTCATTCCTTCATGGAGGTTGGTTCTGGCGGTGGAGGGGTCCTTGGTGAGGGAGAGGATCAGCTGGGTGTTGTCGGCGTAGGAGATGATGTTGAGGTCGTGTGAGCAGACGATGTTGGTGAGCGGTGCCATGTAGACGTTGAAGAGGGTCGGGCTGAGGGATGATCCTTGGGGTATGCCGCAGATGATCTCGGAGGCTTGGGATCAGAATGGCGGGAGTCGGACACTCTGGGTTCTGCCAGAGAGGAAGGAGGTGGTCCATTCCGGGGCCATGTCACGGATCCCTGTGTCGTGGAAGTGTGTGCGTAGGGTGTGGTGGCAGACCGTGTCGAAGGCGGTTGAGAGGTCCAGGAGGATGAGGGCTGCGGTTTCTCCATTGTCCAGGATGGCTCTGATGTCGGTGGCGGCGATGGGGGCAGTTTCGGTGCTGTGGTTGTTGCGGAATCCGGACTGGGATGGGTCCAGGATGTAGGTGTCCTTGCGTTAGTGGGTTAGTTGCTTGTTGATGATCTTCTTGATGACCTGTGCCGGGAACGGGAGCAGGGAGATGGGCCGGAAGTTCTTGAGGTCTCTCAGGTCCCCATTGTTTTTTTTTAGTAGGGCATTGATCTCTGCGTGCTTCCAGCTCTCCAGGAAGATTACGTTCTTGAAGGAGATGTTTATGATCTTGCGGAGATGGGATACGATGGTGGAGCTGACCTTGTTGAAGATGTGGTGTGGGCATGGGTCTGACAGAGAGCCGGAGTGGATGGTGTTCATGATTTTGATGGAGTTGTCATCGTTCACGTGGGTCCAGGTGATGCAGGGTGTTGGTGCGGATGATGGGTGGTGTTTCTGAGGTGTTGGTGGCTGTCTGGGGGGGGGTCTGGTTGTCTAAGCTGTTGTGGATGTCGTTGATCTTTCGATGGAAGAAGGAGGCTAGGGAGTCGCACAGGTCTTGTGATGGCGGAATGTCGTTGGGGTTTGAGCTGGGGTTGGAGAGTTCCTTCACGATGTTGAAGAGCTCTTTGCTGTCGTATGCGTTATGGTCATGGAGGTCCTTGAAGGAGGTCCTTTTGGCGGTTAAGATGAGGTGATGGTGTCTGCGGATGGCGCTCCTGTGGGCTGCATCGTTGTCTGGGGTCTGTTCGTGGCACCACTTGTTTTGGAGCTTTCAGTAGGTCTGCTTGGGGGCCTGGAGTTCAGTGGTGAACCAGTTGGCCTTTCTGTCGGAGCGTCTATTGGAAGGTTTCTTGATCGGGGCCAGCGTGTTGGCTCAGTCGTAGATCCATTGTCTGAGGTTGCGGACGGCAGTGTAGGTGTCGGTGGGGTCCGTTGGCGAGCTTCGGGCGGGGGTGGTGATTAGCTGGTGATCGGTGACCTTGCTCCAGTTGCGGCGGTGGGTCTGGTGAGTGTGGTGATGCCTGGTGGGTTTTTGGATTGTGAAGATGATGCAGCGGTGGTCGGTCTAGTGGAGTTCGGAGACCTCAACTTCCACCTTGACAATCAACTGGACCCCAACACCACATGCCTCCTGGACAACCTCCACAACATTGGACTAAGCCAGATCGTGACCGAACCCACGCACTCAGCAGGACACACCCTCGACCCCCTCTTCACTACAGGAAACTCTATCACCTTCAGCCACACCACCGAACTCCCATGGACCAACCATCGTTGCGTCCACTTCTCCTTCAGAACACCCACCATCCACAGACACCAGCACCTGCTTCCACAAAGCAACTGGACCAAAATCACCGACGACCAACTCACCTCCTCACTCAACAACTTCACCCCAACCATCGCGGAAAACGACGACCCCAACACCGCAGCCCGAACCCTGCATTAATGGATCTCTGACAGCACCAACACCATAGCCCCCCTCAAGAAAAACAACAATACCCGTGCCAAGAAAGCCAGATGGTTTACCACCGAACTTCGAGAGTCCAGGCGCACATGCTGCCGCCTCGAAAAGGCCTGGAGAAACACCAAATCCACAGAAGCCCACAACAACTTCTCAGCCGCCACCAACGCCCACCATCAACTCATCAGAGAAACGAGGAAAAAAGCGATTGAAGACAGAATCTCCACCCACGCACACAACAGCAAGGAACTCTTCAGCATCATCAAGGAGTTCGCCCAACCCACCAGCGAGTCTACCGACATCCCTCCCTCACAAGACCTCTGCGACAAACTCAGCACCTTTTTCCACCACAAAATCAAGAGCATCTACGACAACTTCGACGAAGACAACCAACACACTGAACCCTCACCAATCACCCCCGACACCCGGAAACCAGCGATTGATGACTGGACAGCCCTCACCACCGAAGACACACTGAAGACAATGAAGTCAATCCACTCAGGGGCCCCCACGGACCCATGCCCCCACCACATCTTCAACAGAGCCGCCTACACCATCGCACCCATGCTCCGTCACACCATCAACCGCTCCCTGGCGACCGCCTCGTTCCCCGATGACTGGAAACACGCCGAGGTCAACCCCCTCCTAAAGAAACCCTCAGCACCGACCTCAAAAACTACAGACCCATCTCCCTGCTCCCTTTCCCAGCGAAAGTCATCGAGAAAGCCATCAACAGCCAACTCGCCACATTCATTGAAGAACACAACATCCTCGACTCCTCCCAATCCGGCTTCAGAAAAAAACACAGTACGGAAACCGCCCTCCTCGCCGCAACAGATGACATCCGCACCCTACTGGACAAAGGAGAAACAGTAGCCCTCATCCTCCTAGACCTATCAGCGGCGTTCGACACAGTCTCCCACCCCACCCTAATACGCAGACTCTACGACGCAGGAATCCAGGACAAGGCCCTCGACTGGATCTGCTACTTCCTCTACGGCACGACGCAACGGGTCAGACTCCCCCCTTTCCTCTCAGACCCCACACCTACCACCTGCGGAGTCCCCCAGGGCACCTCCCTCAGCTCGACGCTCTTCAACGTCTACATGGCTCCACTTGCCCCCATCGTCAGAACCTACGGACTCAACATCGTGTCATACGCAGACGACACCTAGCTCATCCTCTCCCTATCCAACGAGCCCAACACCGCCAGACGCAACTTTCGAGAAGGCATGGATGTCGTTGCCAAATGGATGAAAAACAGCTGCCTACAACTAAACACCAGCAAAACAGAAGTACTCATCATGGGCCCAAACCCCGACGCCTGGAGCGACACCTGGTGGCCCACCGCCCTCGGAAACCCGCCAACCCCCACAGACCACGCACGCAACCTGGGAATCATCCTGGACTCCGAGCTCAAAATGGACCGCCAGATCAACTCTGTCTCATCTTCCTGCTTCCACACCCTCCGCCTACTTCGTAAGACCTTCAAATGGATCCCCCTCGAACACCGAAAGACCGTCACTCACGCCCTGGTCACCAGCAGACTTGACTACGGCAACGCACTCTACGCCGGAATAAACAAAAACCTCATCCGCAAGCTACAGAACATCCAGAACGCCGCCGCAAGACTGGTCCTCAACCTGCCAAAATACTGCCACATCTCCCAGCACATGCGCACACTCCACTGGCTCCCCATCGAGGCGAGAATCACCTTTAAGATGCTCACCCACGCACACAAGGCCCTCCACGGCACCGGACCAGCATACCTGAACAGCCGGCTCAAATTCCACGCACCCCAAAGGACCCTAGATCAGCCCAGCTCTCCTACGCCGTGGTCCCCAGCACCAGAAAGACCAGATCGGGAGGCCGCTCCTTCTCCTTCCTCGCGGTCAAAGCATGGAACGCCCTTCCGCTCCACCTCAGACAGACAACATCGCTCCCCATCTTCGCAAGAAACCTCAAAACCTGGCTCTTCGACAGACCCCTTCCTTGATGGAATGGAATCTGTCCCCCCCCCCACCCCTAGCGCCTTGAGACCCTTACGGGTGAGTAGTCGCGCTTTATCAAACTCCTGATTGATTGATTGATTGGCTGATGGTGATGTGGTTGCTTGCGGAGAAGATGGGGTCCAGCATGTGTCTGGTGGAGTGGGTGAGTGTCGCGACGAGCTGTCTGAGTCCGAGGTTGGCGAGGTTGTCGATCAGGGTGGAAGAGTTGCTGTTGTTCTCGAGAGGGTAGTTGAGGTCTCTGAGGAGGATGTAGTCTGTGGAGGGGAAGGCGTGCGTGCTGATGTGGTCGGCAATGGAGTCGCTGACTTGAGGCTGGGGTCCGGGGGGTCTCTAGACGAGTGTTCCTCTGAGGGTGGTGTTGGCGTTGATGTGGATCTGGAAGTGCAGGTGTTCGGCCGTGCTGAGGGTACCGTCGGTGCTGGTCGAGATCCTGAGGGTGTTCTTGTGAATGATGGCGATTACTCCTCCAGTTCCGTTGGTACGGTCTCTGCGGGTGATCTTGTAGCCGTCTGTGATGGGGAATGGCAATGTCGGGGGCCGAGGAGGCATTCAACTAGTTCTCGGTTAGGAAGGTGATGTCCGGGGAGGATGTATCGAGCAGGACCCAGAGTATGAAGGCGTGTTTGTGTACGGAGCGGGTGTTAAGTAGTATGCATCTGATGTGGTTGCGTCCTGACTCGGTGGGTTGTTTTGCGGCTTGGAGGCTGGTGTAGCTGCAGTTCCAGCAGGAGAAGGGTCCTTGGGTTCGCTTCGGCCGCCCAGGAAGCAGGTGTGTGATCGACTGGAGTTGAGTGCGTGGAGGGTGTTGGCGTCGTAGTGCCGTCAGTCGTCGTGGTGGTCGCAGGGACCAGGGGGTCTGGCCCTGAGCGCGGTCCAGTCACAGACGGGCATAGATGGGCTTGCCGTTGGCATGCCTTTGGTGCGCCAGTGGTGTGGCCGCACAGCGGCCACCATAATAAGAGGAGTTGGGAGGGAGGAGCAGCTATGAGGCGGGACGAATGGGTGAGCAGGGGTGCGGGGCTGCAGCGGACGCAGAGGCGGGAAAACGGGCAAAGAGCAGGGGCTGAGAAGGCAAAAGGGTCACAAAAGGCCGAAGACAAAGGGGCACAAAAGGCAAAGGTAGAAAGGGGTACAGAGGAGAAAAGGGGCGCAGAGGGCAAAAACAGTACAACAACAACAATTTAGCAACAAGCATTTGCAATGCAATAGGTCTCGCATTTACACGAGTTTGAGCTATTGATCTTGCAAATGACAATGTCTTTTATTTTTGTTTTAGTTTTTAAAACAAAAAAAGGCTTGTCATTTACAATACTAATAGATTAAACTCGCGTAAATGCGAGACCTATTGCATTGCAAATGCTTGTTGAGATCTATTGTCATCGGTTTTGTGTTCGGAAGGGGGACAGAAGCTGTGCATGCGCCCGGACAGGCGATGTGCACGTGTACGGCTCCGTCGACTCCAGATCATCTCGGACAGGAGATGTGCACGCGCCTGGACGGGAAACAGCTTTCTAATAGCCGGCTGTAACATCTCATGCCGCTTTTACTTTGCCAGAGCGCGGCGCTTTGGTTTGTGTTTCTGGCTTCTAAATGCGAGTTACTACTTTACCATGACGTATTTACTATCTATATGGGAGTTCTTAAGTTTAGCCCGCTTTTGCATTAGCAAACCGTAGCGTCTCCATGGCGCGTTTAGTTTTACGAGTCTCTGAGTTTCATTTTCTCCCTGCATTTTCCCAGTGACAGTGCACGGTCATGGGAAGTACTGACATGCTCAAGGGGAGAGGAGACCTACTAGGTGTCGGTGAAACACTGACACGCTTTGGGACCGAGTCTCCGTTCTTTCTGCCACAGGCCATGCCAGTGCCATGGAGACACAGACGCACAGTGAGGCAGGTGAAACTGAAATGCAAGCGGAGACAGAGGGACAGTGACAAGCAATGGCACAAGGAAGCACCAATACACTCACTGGAGAAGGGAGACCCTTAAGCATACTTTCACAGGGAGACACTGGAACAGGACTAACAGAGCAAGGGTACAGGAGAAAAGCGTGCACAGCGGCAGGAAGACACTGATGCACACTAAGACAGGAGACACTGAAACGCACACTGGGACACAACACTGCGATAGGAGACGCTGGCAATTCAATAGTGCAGACAGAGGCACTGCAGTGTGATCAGGCAATATTAACACGCACACTGGTACGCGAGACTAGGACAGCATACAGGAATAGAGACACTACTGGCTGCACACTGTGGCAGGGATTATGACAGCGCACTGTTTCATGCACACTGAGAAAGGACGCACATTAAGAAAGGACGCGCTGACAGCACTCTGGCAAAGACACAATCATGTGCACTGGGACAGGAGGATCTCTGTAGCGGTAATAGGGATTCCTGAATTCCAATTTTGCTATTTCCATTCCAGGGAAGATTGGCATTGTCATTCCAAGGAGAGTGAATGTTTTAAGAACCATGTTCCGTTATGACGAGCAGTTTACTGCTGGTATGATCCTCCCATGTGCACCGATAGTATCATTAGGGTTTGGCAACCCCTTTTCTACACTTTCACACACTCACATTCCTGAATTCATGATACGGTACGTATTAATAAAATTCCCTTATGGGCAGTGCTTGCAATGAAATACAGAAGTGTGTATTCAGTATCCCTGAGTAGCCACTTGGTACGGATAAGTGATCAGCAGAATTACTAACAAGCACATTAATTGACAAACTCACCGCCGCAGCCCGGCTTGGACAGGAAGCCAGGCAACCTGTGTTTGGACGGGGGTGACAGGAAGCAGACGGGAGCCTACCCCGCGCTCCTGTGCCCGCGAAGCCAGCCGGAAGTGAGTTCGTGAGCTAGCGGGGCTCCCGTGCTCTTGGAGAGCCCCGCTTGCTGCCGACACTGACCCGCTGACGAGGGAGAGCGGGACAACCAGCGCGGTACGCTGATGCTCCGGAGTGACGGAGCCTCTAGCCGAAAGAGCCCGGTGAGTGGGGGGGGAGGGGGTGTGTGCGCGTGTGTCTGTGTGCGTGCGTCTGTGTGCGTGCGTCTGTGTGTGTGTGTGTGTGTGTGTGTGTGTGTGTGTGCGCGTGTTTCTGTGTGTGCGCGCGTGTGCGCGCGCGTGTGTCTGTGTGTGCGCATGTGTCTGTGTGTGTGCGCGCGTGTGTGTTTCCGGCATGCTGTCCGCGCGCGACCTGATCCGATTCAGTCATGCTGCGCATGCCCATCTCCTGTCTCCTGAGAAGCAGAGCCGGTGACTATAGGTCTCGCAGGCGAGACAGCGCTTTCGCGCTGTAATCGCCAGGTGCGAGACCTAAAAATGGTACAACAACAATTTAGCAGTGAAAACACAACCAAGGCAGAGGGGCCTCACATTTACGGCAGCGGCGGTGGCGGCGGGTACAGGGACACGGGCACACAGGTGCTGCGGTGCGGCGTGGGGAAGCGACCTGCCTATGAACATGGTCACATGTGTCATATTGTCATTAACCATTTTTGCATTATTTGAACCCTACTGCCATAAGTAAAAGCATTGATTGCATAACCTAAGAAAACATAATAAAATGTCATGAACTTTCTCTGCATTGTTTGAATTCAATTATCACAAATGAAAACTTTGATTGCATAAACTAAGGAAACTTGATAACAAGTTTCTTTAACTTTCTTTACAATAGTATTGCCTAGGAAGTCCAAGGCTACACTTTCCCCATAGAGACCATCTTTTTGATAATAGTTGTCCATCCCAGGATACTGGGTTGCCCCACTTTAGTTTAATATGGCAGCTGTTTGGGGCCTTTTGTCATGCTAGGCCTAAAATCTGAAATGACATTCTGATTTCCATAAGACATTCCCCAGCACTGACTGATTTCAAAGAACATTTAAAAAAATCAGCTACTAGACTTGCCTTTCCCCATGGTTCGCTGTTCAATTTTTATTTTGTGGCCTGCCTGTGTCTCATGATGTTATTGATTTGTTCTTGATTAACATCTGTGCTGATTATGCCTGTAGCAGCAAATTGGGTAATGCTTCTATAAAAAAGTAATAAATATATAAATGCAGCATAATTAACCCAGTCCTTTCTCCTCTGCATTGACTTCGACCAATACCAGTCATCTAAAACTTCATCAATGTTTGTTATGCTATTCTCCGTCTTATCGATTTGCAACAGGAAACTCGAGGTCTATATTAGTGTTTGGCAGATGTACAATGTCCTGGTGATTATTCTGCTACCTTTAAACACAAAACAGAAGCCATTGTCATTGAGTCTACAACAACAATAATGTCCACAGAACCACTAGTGCTCTTAAATCTTCATAGTAGCTACTAGAAATGTTGTCACTCAAAACTACGTCTCCAAATGTTATGTTATGTTATGTTATAAAGGGATTTATTGCGCGCACTGCTACTCAAGAGTGTCCTGGCACGTGGGGCAGTGGTAACAGAGGAGGCAAACAGCAGGGGCTAAGCTAGTTGTTTAAACAAATGAGTTTTTAGCTGCTTTTTGAAGGTGGACAATTCCCTGATGTGCAGCAGATCTACAGGCAGAGCGTTCCAAAGAGTGGCAGTCTTAAACGTAAACGACTGCCCCCCCAGGCGTGCTCTCCGATATTTCGGAATCACCAGCCGTCCTTGCAAAGCTGACCGGAGAGGACGGTTTGGAGTGTACAAAGAAAACCTAGAGGTGATATAGGCCGGGCCCGAGCCATAGAGTGCCTTATGGGCCATGGTAAGTACTTTAAAATGCACTCGCTGCACCACAGGCAGCCAGTGCAGATTACTGAGCTGCTTGCGAACGCTAAGGCACCTAGGACTATTAAATAGGAGCCTAACTTCTGCGTTCTGGATGACCTGTAACTTCCCCAGGAGATATCCTGGGATGCCGATGTGGAGGACATTGGCGTAGTCTAGCCGAGACAATATGAGGGCCCTAGCCACCGTCTCCCTCGCGGAGCGGGGAAGTAGGGGAAAGAACCTCCTCAGGGCTTTAAGTGTGCCGAAACACACCCCGGAAAGTCTTTTGACCTGCTCATGGAAGCCTAAATCGCCTCCAAACCAGATTCCCAGATTCTCTGCAACTCCGCACGACCCCGTAGGGCAAGGAAACCCTGGAGGCCAAAGCGACTCTCTAAAAGCCGGAGGGAAATGGCCATAGAGAAGCACCTCCGATTTCTCTTTGTTACATTTCAGGCAGGCCTGAGCTAACCAGGAGAAAACCGATGACAGACACCGATGGGCCACCTTTGTCTGAAGATCATTACCCTTCCACATGAAGAGAAGCTGGGTGTCATCGGCCTAAGCCATAATTTTGGCACTCAGCTTCTCCGCCAGATAGATAAGAGGTGTCAGGTAGACATTAAACAGAAGGGGGCTCAGTGTGGATCCCTGGGGGACACCGGTGCTATCCGACGACGAGAAGGGAGGCATCCATACCTGTTGGGACCGATCTTCCAGAAAGGATTTAACCCATTTCCAGGCCGTGCCAGTTATGCCGATGTCAGACAGGCGGGAGAGAAGCTGGAGGTGGGGTACCGTATCGAAGGCGGCAGAGAGGTCAAGCAAAACCAGAGCCGCTCTGCCGCCCGCGTCCAGGCATTCCCTAATAGCCTCCGCGATCTCTACAAGCGCAGTCTCAGTACTAAACGCTGTCCTGTACCCGGATTGTGCCGGGTGCAGAGCGCCTGAGGATTCCACAAAACTCTCCAGTTGTTTAAAAGCCACTTTTTCACATACCTTAGCTAAGGCCGGAAGAAGGGAGATGGGACGGTAGTTGCAGAGCACTGTGGCGTCAGCAGAAGGTCTCTTCAGGAGAGGGAGGAGTTTAGCATGTTTCCATTGCCGGGGCACTCTTCCAGATAGCAGTGAGTTGTTAACCAACACCACTATCTCTGGGGCAACTATCTCCTCCACCCCACTCAGGATCCTAGCAGGACATGGGTCTGCCGGCGAGCCAGATTTGAAAGATTTTATGATGGCTAAGACATCTTTCTCCTCCGCTGATATGAAATTCGAGAAGAGCTGCTTAGGCACAATAGTGCTAGGGACTAAAGAAGCTGAAGGGGAGTATTGTCCAAGGGGGGTGGTCCGTAGGCTATCCTGAATCTTTTGGATCTTGGTAATAAAGAAAGTGGATAAATCCTCACACCATTGGGACGAAATAGGAGAGGAGCCGGATTCCGCCACGGGTGATAAGAAGCTGCGGACTATGGCAAACATTTCTTTGCTGTTGTTTTTAGCCTTCAGAATTCTTTCAGCAAAGAAATTTCCCTTGACTTCTTTAATGGCCGCGTAATACTCCCTCTGGGCGGCGCGATGTGCCACCTTGGCATGGGGGCAGTACTCCTGACGCCAATCCCGCTCCAGTTTTTTACATCCTAATTTCATAGTTTTTAGAGAGTCTGTGAACCATGGTTGAGAGGGAGAGCTCCGTGGACGGTGTTTCGTGGAGGACTGAGGGAGTGAGTTAATGGCCTGGCTGATCCAGTCCGAGAACCCCTCCACTGCTGCATCAGGATTGGCTGCATCTTCCGAGCGAGTCCAGGACAGTACTCTGGACAGGGCCGGGATGTTAATCCTCTTAGAGTACTGTCCCGGGGCCTTGGCCGCCATCAGATGAGCGTTGTCACTGCTCCACGAAAAACTAACCAAAAAGTGAGCCGACCAGATGACCGGTCTGGGAGCTGACAAATTAATCTCGAAGTTGGAGCATACTGGGTCCAATATATGCCCACCTTTATGAGTGGCCGCCCGGACCTGCTGAGGCATATGAGTCAAGTTACAAAGCTCCAACAGGTCCCTAGACTCTGGGGCCAGCGGGTTTTCCAAATGAATATTAAAATCTCCTGGTAAAAGAAACCGGGAGAACCAGAGGACACGAGAGGCAATGACCTCGTTAAGAGATTTAAGAAAGGTGCTCGGCGGACCCAGGGGTTGGTAGGCCAATACCCCCCCCAAAGAAAAGTGCAGGGATATGTTTAGTGAGAACTCCATTGCTTCACCGTCCATAATCACCCCCGTGAGTTCTTTAGTGAGCGTCCACCTTTCTCTAAACACTATTGCAACACCACCCGTTCTGCCTGACAAACGGTCAACCCTTGCAATTTTAAATCCCCTGGGAGTCGCTAATTCAATCACTGGGGCGCAATAATCATTTAGCAAAGTCTCGGTAACAAATAAAAGGTCGAGTTGTTCGCCCGCGATCAACTCATGGGCATCCGTGGCGTGTTTTACCAGCGACCGTGCGTTAATAAGGGCTGCACGAATAATGGAGTTCCCTCCGAAGAGAGGGGGGGGTCTGGCTGATTCAAACAAAAGCGAAAGTGACATAGGGAGCAAGTCTTCAACCTATCGTTAACCACCTCCCATTGTCTATGAGAGCATCGCAGGACATTATTCATGCTTAATAGTGACTCCCTATCATAAGAGATCTTTACCCCCAATGACTCCACCTTTGCACACACAGGAATCCTGACCCTGAGCACTGACGAGGCGTGGATGGGCCCAGACGGGCTAACCTTAGGCGCACCTTCGGCGCGCCATTGGCGCGCCTGCTGCGCCCGTCCACTGCGCGTCCGGGGACACATGCGCACTTTATGGCGTGCACCCCCGAGCAGCTGAAACGCTACCTCTGCTCCAAACACGCTTCAGGATACACCCAAATTGGCGCCCCGCCCTCCACACAATCGGCACAAGCAGCCGCGGTGGACCGCGGCAGGGGAGGCCACAAGGAAGGTAGGAAATGCTAAAATAGAATGACTATTCAAATTTTAAAATGAAGCTTGAAAGTGCAAGAATGGTAATGGTTAAAAAAAGATGTTCGGCACTTGCATCAAAAATAGCCTACAAATGCTGTAGATGCTGCGCCTCACTGTCGCAGTGCCTTAGTGGTAAACAGGAGCTGCCACCACCTGATTATGTAAATGTAAATGTAGTATACTTGTAAAGCGCACAGCTGCCCCAGCAACGGGGCGTCCCGGCGCTGTATAACTCTGGGGAACCCGTCCTGGCTTTCCCTGTGGGATGGTCCCTTGCTGGGAGTCCCCAAGGTGGAGCCAGGCATCCCCGGAATTGGGGGGGCCATTGTGGAGATTAGGCAAGCTAATGCCCAGAGTTGCCGAGTGGAACTCCTGATTAGAGTAAGCACCGAAGCGAGAATTATCGAGTCCGCTGACCAAGGTCCACGACCCTGCCGCGTCGGGAATTGAACCCTGGTCCCGGGCTGACTTCTGCTCTCAGCCCTGCAGCCTCTAACCAGTGAGCCACACTACTCCACTAGCCACCAAATGTTCTATCCAGGCCCTCTCAAAGGCCTCATCTCCTCCCACATAAATATAGGAAGAGGAGGCAGGGATATGCCCCTGATTGCGTTTACACTGACTCCAAGCCAAGCAATGTGTGTTGTCTGACTCTAAAACAAACATCCACTTCGTGCGTATAGAGAATTATTGCCATACCGGCTAGTTTAACAACTTCATAAACAAAGTTGTATCACATCAACCTAGGTAGCTCATTAACGGTAAAACTCCTTATCCCCCAAAAAACTGTGAGATACGATTGAGGAGTAAAATACCCTTTATTCTTCACTTGTATGACCACTACATCCTAATCTGACTGAAATATTTCTAATTTCTGAAGGAGGGAATTGCAAACAGAATGATGTGCAGAGAAATTTCACTTTAAGTAATACAAGTTGTATCTTTTATACACTAACATGTTTTGAAACTTTTCCACTTGTCAAGCATGGAACGTTTGGTATGTGGCTGGAACCTTTACGGCGATCATATGTTGTATATTTCACTGCTCAGCTAGTGAGTGTTAGGGCCATTGGCCAGCCGAGTTACTTCTAAAACTACATTTTCTTTACTTCATTCTGAGGGTCAAGGGAACACCGTGTTTCACCACTAAACCAATTTTGCAACATACTGTGACGCCATATGTAACTTTATACCCGAACATGGCGGTTTACCAATGTAGCTACATGCCTGTTAAGTGGGTTGTCCGCTATAAAAAAAAAATCAGACACAGCTGGGCAATTGTCTCTTAAGCCTGACTTGAATGTCCTCTTGCTTTATCTATTTTGACACTACTGGACTTGTTTATGGGGCCCCCCCATGGTTTTTCTTGTATATGACGAAGTACGTTCTCCTTTAGAGTTCATATTGAAGATAATCATGTGTATGAGACATAGAAAGATTATCTAGAAATACAATACCTTCTCTTGTGTATCTCACTCCCCAAATAACACCGAGGCTGTCATTAATGCTTCAGGGAATACCGACTTGGTATTTCCATGCACTAAATTACACATAGGTATCAGTAATTTTTTGATGTGAAAGTAGCACGGTATTCAGAGTTCGACTCTGAGAGCGCTCGCGAAATTGGTGAATTATTGAGGAAACTGGAATTACTGTATCCCTTTTCTACAAACATTTCCCATTTTTTAGCCATTTCCCAGTAACATTTCATCAAACTTCTTGCTGGTGAAATGTGGCAGGATGAGTGGAGGAATCAGGTGAGTGCTATTTACTAAAACTTCTTTGGTTCCATATTCGGCCAGAAACTCGTTTTCTGTCCAAATATGGAATCATTCCAAATTTAGAATGGCGACCACGGTCTAGTTATAGTCTAAGAAGAAGAATTTCCAGCTGTGCAAATCAGAATTGTAACAAGTGATGGACATAGTGTTGGCCATTCCCCTTCTTAGAAGCCCCACTGTTTGCCCAGGCGTAACATTGGTTGCAGAGAGAGATGACATCTGAAAAGTGTTACCTGACAGTACTAGTAAGAAAAAGCACAAACAATCCCCAGGGTATAATATCCCTATTGTAGAACAGTTCTTGCAAGTCTGTAATTTTTAAGAGATTCGTGTAAGACCAAGTCTAGAACTGAGCTGGCGCAAGCAAACTAAAGCATTGATGAAGTCGGCTGCAGCAGAAGAGAGCTGGAGCTGACAGGCATGGAGCAAAGCTGAAGCAGGAGCAAAGAAACCAAAAGTACGACAAGCCAGAAGAATTGTGATAAACTGTATCGTTGATCAAAGGCACATATAAGGGACCACCTGAAAGGAAGGGACGGCCCAGAACAGGAGTCACCCGACAGGAACAGGCTAAAATGGAACTACTGAAATGGTTGCAAAGTTTGTTGGCTAGCTTGGACTGGAGTCTGGGTTTCTTGGCCATTGTAGACAAGAGTTCCACTTAAGGGGAGTTGAACTCCCACTTACATCAGTACCCATTGTTGCCAGAACCATAACAGATTTGAGTAGAGAAAAGAGAGGAATATATCAGACACCCTTTATAACTAAAATGATAAAGCATCATATATTGAATCTCACATAACCTTACAAAGATGGTTCCTTTTTCCAGTCACAAAATCAATTAATAGGATTGCAAACTATCTTCACCTAATGGTGGTCTTCCCAATGGCATGTTGGGAAACGAAACATAACAGACTTGAAAAGTTAACTTGGCGTTAGACGGCCCTACAATACGCACAGATAAAAAGCTTTCTTAGATGCAGATTTTGCTTGATTAAATCACTGTAAATAATTCTGTCGATCAGTCTCCTTTCGAAAATCTTCACTCAAAAATTTAATAATTCCTAAGAAATGTACACTTGTTTTGCAAGAACTCACGCCACATTAGTCCTAATAATATTTTACCTAAATGTGTGCAGAGATTTTCTTTCAGTTGAATAAGCACAGAACTATATCCTGTATAAAATGGTAATTTCTACGTTTAAATGAATGAAGAATATTTCCTTACTTGCATTAAATAAGAAGCACTCAAAATGATTATACTTTAAGGAAAAGTACTCTAGAATTTAAGGGAATTTGAGAATCTGTTAAAATTATCTGTTGATTGGACAACAAAGTATAAGGTATGTAAAATCACTCAGTAAATAGGGAGCTGATGTTCTTCCCTGTCGAATTTCGACTAATGCGTTTGAGCCGGTGGTTGCCGCTGGGGCCACCGGAACTTTCATTTGGAACCAGCACTTATTTTTGACGATCAGATGTTTACCAAGTGCAAGAGAAGGAAAAGCACAGATCAGAAAGATGGAGGGAGAGAAAGACAGCAAAACCGTCACTGAGGGAGAAGGCAGGAATTTACACAGGGCCGGACTGGAAACTTAAAACAACCCAGGCAGAAATTATAAATTCAGCCCCCATGTGCAGACGTGCTAATGCATGCTAGGACCAGAGCAACTGCTTGGTGTTGCCACCGGAATCACGTAACATGCCCTTCACTCTTGGAGGCCGAAACTGTCCTCCAAGTGTCAAAACCAGCCACCTAGTTCTCCAGCCCCCCTGTGGGATTGCCCACTTGCCTGCTTGCCTGGCTGACCAGTCTAGCAATGAAATTGCAAGAGTGAGATAAAGGGGCTGGAAGTAGTGCAGTAGAGGCATGAGGTGGATTTAAGACTACCAGCCTTGGTATTCGGCACACTGAATTTTTTTGCACCAGTTGCGACTTCTGAGCAGAGCTTCGGTCACCGGCACTCTCTCTTTCACAAATTTAGCACTGCAATAGAGTCTCAACCATGTTGGACTGTCACCGATTCAGCTGCATAGAATAGTTAACCTCAATAAGGAGACTTTTAAGAAGGTTCCTGGCATCTGGAACATTTCACTGTGCATGTGCTAAATTACATACACTTCCAACCAATGGTCCACTCGACATGTATCAAACGCAGTCCACTTTCATAAGGGAGAAGTTACTAGCATCTAACCTTTTTTCCTGCATGTGGGAGACTACTTTCCATTGTATTACTAGTACATATCTCATGTTGCTCCTGTGGCTACTTAAGGAATGGTTAATGGAAGTATTAGAGTAAAGGTCAGCCAGTACCTCCTGTTTATTTGCCTTCGCTCATGGGACCACAGTTACCTTTTAGATTGTATCCTAAATTTCCGATGATGTCAATAATAACAGATATTCTTATTAACTTCTCATTTTATAGTAAAGAAGACCAAATCACACAAAGTTCCACAAAAGCCCAAATGAACATACAGAATTAGAATTTATAGTAAGAAACATACATTTTTATTAATCATAAATGGATACACTATTTATTTTGTGTTGGAAAGGTCCCGGTTTCTGTGGTCTCCCCCCACTTGTTGCCCCAATGCTGTTTGTTATGCCTGAAAGTGCACTGGAGCCTGCTGCCCAGGCCCCAGTCCAAGTGCTCTCTCCCTAAAACGAATATACGGGTATTGGTAATGCCAATTGACAAAATACTTTAAGCCCCTTATTAGTACCTAGTATATGGTACCAGTGGTACCCAGGGGATGAGTGTTAAAGTGGTCACCAGGGCCAGAAGCACTGTTTGTTCCACCCCAAGTGACCCAAGTAAACTACTAAAAGCAGGCCTGCCATTGCAGACTGCAAGAGCAGTGTAAACTGCTTGAACTCGAATTTGCCCTCACCCTGTGTGGCAAAGTAATTGCACTATTTTTACTACATGCCAGTCACTCCTCAGGAAAACCTACTAAAGCCCAGGACACAGCGTACATTATATTAAAGGTATGGACATGTAAGTGCAAACTTATATGTACCTATGGTGGCCTTTACCATTAAAGGACTATGAGGGATATACGGTTTATAGGATAACATGGGCTGGCATCCAGGCAAAAGGAAGGAGACCACAGTCTTTGTGAGGCCCTACATAGACGCCATATTGTTCTGTGGCCTCTGGAGAATGTGGTGCGTCTGGACAGGTGATTGTTTTTTCAATTTTTAAGTAAACAAAGACTTTTCTAAGTGTGCCCTTGAGCAATATTTTTCTATGTTCCAATATTTCAGGATAATGCTTTTGTATTTGTAACAGGGTGTGCTGTGAGTTCTAATGTACAAAATGTGGTCTTTAGTAATATGTTTTCAAGTGTCAGGATTATAAAGATCTTCACAGGTGCAGTTTTTCATACCTTACCAAATGATGTGGGTTACCAATTAACGCTAACTTCTTCTGCAGAGTTTGGGAATATTGAATATATAAGTCCACGTGGAGATAAAGTAATTCCAGCACCGTGCTTGTCTTTTTGTCATTTAATTCTAGGGCTCAGACCCCAGCAGTGTTCTTAATCCACAAATTCAAAAATGGTATTTACATTTTATTATACTAGTGTCTAAGGACCCAAGTAAATGAAAGAATAACATAATGTCTCTGGATATTAATCTTGTCCTGCTTTAGTTCTCTGAGTAGGGGAAGATAAATATCTTCCAATAAGCTGAGGGTTTGGCAATTGTACATCGTACAATTAAGTGTAGTCAAACAGTATTACAATAATAACCCTGCAGGAAGTGACCTGCATGAAAACTGAAATGTAGACATTTAGGCCTGATTACAATGCTGGTCATAAAGCATTCCGACTGACTTGGTGTCGGAATGGTTTCAACTGACTCGGGTTCGGGGAGTCCGACCGACCTATTGCGATGGCTCCGACCACCGTTCGGGTTGGACTCCCTTTGACTGCAATGGGAGCCTGTGTTGTCGGTCGGAACCCGGCTCCCATTGAAAAAAGGGGTGGTTGTGGAAAAAGCCTTGCACCTTGTGGCGGGCACTCCATGGTGCCGAACATGAAGGAACCACATGGCTCCCTTCCAAGCTGCACTGCCAAACAAATCAAATGAATCAAATTCATATTTAACTCCTTGGTTACTCCACTTATCACTTCTTTTTTCATCTTTTCATCCTTAATTTATTCAATCCATTTTACTCATTTTCTTGACCATTTACAGTCTTTCACAAAATACGAAGGAGCGTCAAGTGTTCCACATGCCACGCTTTATTTAAAAAACCCAATGCATTTCGGGACATCCCTTCATCAGGGGTATCTAGAAAAAGATCATTTAAAAGAACACCAGTCAAATATCACACGTTATATGATGCATAAACTGAAAGCCACTCCTTTTGAAATAAAATTGCTTAAACCTTTCAAGTTGACTTCACATTTCAATGCTGGTTCACCCTCGGTTTCAACATCAATCATAATCTAGTCTCCACACTATCCCCGAGCTGCGCATGTATCAGGTGAAAACTTCCAAGTATTCTTAATACTTCATGACCCTGTGTTCACCTTTTTATCTCTGTGCTAGAAAAACGCTAGAATCAAGTGCGCTTGTGTCCCCATACTTATAAATAGAAATCCTGTTACTTTACTAAACTCCCACACATTCAACAATGCTTACCGTGGCATATGCTTTTCTAACTCATCAAAACCTCATTCAGTATTATTTCTTGGTAACGGTTTGCCATGGTACCTGCCACATGGTGCATGGTTGAAAAGAGGGGTCCCATGGGTATCCCATGAACCCCAACCAGAGGCCTTCTGGTGAAGGGGGGCCTGCTACAGACCCTAAAAGTCAGTTTCCGACAGCTGACCTGTGTGCGACAGACAGAGTCAGAACGGCTGTTGGAATCCGACATAGTAATCGGTCGGTCGCAAAAACGCTGCCATTGAGCTCTGCGATTCGGATTTGACCGACTCGGTCTCCTCCAATGCCGGTTGGAAACAATTCGGACTGACTGACCAACCACCTTGTATCATAATCGGTTCGTCGGAAATGTTTCTGATTCAGCCGGAAACATGGCTTCCGACGTGGGATCGGTCAAACCGAATGCCATTCAGAGTCTTTTCGACCGCCATCATAATCAGGCCCTTTATAGCAAACAAGACTGAATCTAGCTAGGTGTTGCGATGATTATTATTATTTTTTATTGCAAGCATATACAACAAAAATGAAAGGTTTGAAAATGCCATAGTCTGACTGTGACAGCCATGTGTTTGTATTAAAGAATACATTTGAAAATAAGTTAACCATCACATATGATCTCTATTGGTGCTTTAAGTGAGATCTAAGGTGGCGGGTTCTAAAAGGGGTGAGACCAAAAAACTGCAATCAGTGCTTCATATCATTAAGGTGGAGGCCTAAAACCTGTCAACTTGAATCTTGAGCTTGAATTAATGTGCCACCTTAATGGAATTTGGGTACCTCTGTGTTTTACCGTATGTGCATCCTAGCATATCACACAATAACGATATACATGTAAAGCAAATCAAACCTATTGCCTTTTTTATGCTTGTTAGGCCTGATTTTTATTCACCACTAGATAAGTGATCAAACATATTGTTCTGATTAATTATAATTGAATATGATATTCAAATTCTTAAAATAGGAGATTCTAACAGTAGTAGATTATGAATTAAACTTTCTAAAGGTCTGTGGAAGGAGTAATCGCTGGAGTGTTTCAATCACTCATCAACATGTTCTCTTTATACTACACTTTCCTCTGCAATCTTTCCTCTGCTTTACTCACTTATGTTCATTTTTCCCCACCATCTCTGTTCGGAAGGTATTCAGTTCGCATATTTCACTTAATTTCTCAGAATTACTTTTTACTCTCCTTCTGCTTGTACTTCTTTCCATATTTCCCTTTTCACCACATACATCAGCACCCACTCTTTCTTTGGTGTTGTTAGTATATCAACTTGTGTATACATCCTTCACAAACATTCCAATAGAATCATAATTACAATTGTCACATATGTAACTATTAGTCACTGCTCTGTGCAGAGAGACGATAGGATGAGCATGTAGTCTGAAGTCCTATATATCCCAGTGACAGCACGGTGAGAAACATGCACTTCCTTCAGCCTCCACTCCAAACTTCTAAGTTATGCCCTATTATAAATACTCGTCCACACCACAGGCTCACCGTACAAGATTTATAAGTTGGTTAGAAAATACAAAACAAAAAAAATGTCATATAAAAGTGTCATGAAGGCATGATTATATACTGTCCGATAGAGACTTCTAGCCGCAGATTCCTTGTCTTACAATTATCCCCAGGCAGTAGAATTGATTTGGAAATTTTTTCATAAACCGTGTCCCTAGGTGGCATTTTACGGCTCCAGATGGTGTTGTCATCACTGGAAGGAATGTGCCCAATGCCTACATAGGTGGCATCTCAGTATGCTAACTTCTGTTCCTTTCTTTCCATCCCAGTTAGTGCAGATCTGGAGAAGAGCTATCCCAAGTCACTTTTTGACAGACCTTTTTTTGACTTTTATCAATAATTTCTTTAGATATTGTCTCATGATGTGGCAGGGATATCCATGAGGAAGGCTAGTTGTAAGCCCTGTGGTGCCTCCCACTGGCAAATGTCGATGACGGACCCACACCTCGACTACCTCTGGTGCGTGGAGTGCAACCACTATGCCAAGACCTGCATAGATTGTTGCACCATGCACCCCAAGGACTTGAGGGAGTGCTCCCTTAAGCTCCCAGCTGATCAACGTATGATGCCACAACGGTCTTGATCCTGGTCGAGAGAAAGGTGCCAGGACCGGTTGAGGGGCATTCAGGTAAGTCCCAAAAGCATAAAAATAACAAGAAGTGGACGAGGTATTTGCCCCCTCCAACAAAGTCATCTGACAAAATAGAGTGTTGGCATTCGAGGCCTGGCTCCACAGTTGAGTCTGTGCCTGGGCTGTCTCCGCTCCTCCCCAAGTTTTTAGGAGCCAGAGTAACTCCCGCCCAAAACACTTAGAGTTTTATGAGGCAGGCAATGCACTTTTTATTTGAGTGGCTCATCCCCACTGGAGCGCCTCTGGGCCCCATGGGTTTGGGAGGGGCCCCTGCTGATCTTCCGCTTGCCGGTTTGCACATGGCACCAGTCGGCTCCATTTGATCCATGGACAGATCGGACCAGTGCCAGAAGAGCGTCCTCGACTTCCCCCGTGCCAGCAACACTGCTGACGTCCCTGGCACCACTGGTGACGCTGCCCCAATTCTCATCCCTAACTCACTTACGGCAGCGGTTTGTGGGGTGGGTTGGGAGACGGGGAAACTCGGCTCCTTAATACCACGCATTTCATACCCTTGTACAGTCTTTCCCCCCCTTACCTTGGTTTCCCCTTCCTTAGTGCCTAAACATACCCCCCTCACTTCATCATTCCTCACGATCCCGTCACCGTCGGAATTGTTGTAAAGCACGTAAGCAGCGGTGACCCCTCACTACCCCGGTTCCCCAAGGGCATAAGATAGCGGACGAGTGTCCAGACTGGCTGTTTTGTCTCTTTCTTCCCGCATTGACCCGAGGGGAGTACTAGACGCGTGCCACTATCGAGGGAGAAGAGCTATACCCTAAGAGCGGCTACTACCTTTCCTGGGACAGAGCAATCACGGATCCAGCAATCTTGAAACTTTTTAAATGGAAGTTTCATTTGTTATCATCTAAACACACTGACTTTTAATGAATTTAACATTCTAAATGCAATCTTGAAACCTTTTAAATGTTTTGTACTTGCAATGGTTTATTTTTAAATCACGCAATAAAGATTACTTATGGATCGGATCCAGCTGGGTTTCAGAGGGAAAGACTCTCCGCCAGATATAAAAAGACTCTCACTAAAATAAAGTCTTATTTACCCCGATCAAGTCTCTGGCCCCTTCCTGGTACCCCGCCACATCTGGTGTCAGAAGTTGGATCTGCCACTTCCATCCCGTCACCCAAGATGGATCAACTGATTCAACATCTCATAAAGGGGCAGGAGAAGTTGGAATGGGCGGTTGAACGCCAAATGAATTCGGCACAAGCGGATCGGGAGGTATTTAAAAATACCATTACGGCCCAGATTGAGGGCCTGAACAAAGCAGTGCAAAACCCCAGCAATGTTCTGATAATAGACAGAAGGGGTCCAGGGTCACATCCTTCAGGGGTGTCCTTGCAGAAATATGTCGCAGGAGATGATCCAGATGCTTTCCTGACAAACTTCGAGAGGACAGCCCGGGCCTGTGGGTGGCCAGAGGAAAAATGGCCATTCTTCCTAGCCCCTTACTATCGGGTGAGGCTCAGACAGCATATAAAGTAGCCAACACTACAGGAACCACCCTCTATTAAGAAATAAAGGACGTTATACTTGACCATCTTGGATTGGACTCGGAGGCTTATCGGGCTAGGTTCAGGAAAGAGAAGGGGGTGCAGGGCGAGAACCCTAAGACTTTCTTTCTATGTTTTAAAATGGCCGCCGATAAATGGCTAAAAGCAGGAATAAAGAGGAAATTATGACGAGCATTTACTTAGAACAGTTCATGAAGGCCTTGCCCTATGGAACCCAGCGCTGGCTAAAACAACATTCGGGTCTCACGGCCACATAAGCAATAGAAATGGCCACAAACTACTCCAGGGCTCAACCTCAATCCCTGCCTTGGGACAATGACAAACCCAGTAAAGGGATTCCAGTCGTGAAGTAAGATAAGAAACCCAAGTACGGCCTGGAGCTACAACGAATAAAACCAATCAGAGTAGATCCTATGTCTATGAAAGGCCCCCATTGTTTTGAGTGCGGGGAATGGGGCCACATCGCTCGCCTCTGTCCAAGAAGAAAGACCACCGAAGAACCGATGGAGGTGGGGTACATACCTAAGGCAGTGATGTACACAGCACAGATGGGTCCATCTTTCTATGTAAGAGTCCAAGTCAACCAGAGATATATAAGGGCTTTATTGGATTTGGGGTGTAGGCAGTCAGTCATACAAAAGAGATTAGTGCTGCCTCAACAGATCCTTCCCCGTTTCATAGTTCACATAAGGTGTGTACACGGTGATGTGAAACTCTACCCCTTGCTCCAAATCACTATATAACCCATAGGTAGGTCCCCCTGTAAGGTGAGAGTAGGGACAGTGGACTCTCTTCCCGAGGACTTGATTATAGGGGTAGATAACCCAGACTTTCTTTCCTTGTTCCAGAAAGAGTTAAAAGAGGCAGATAAGGCAGTATCTATTCCAAGTCCAGCCATGTTAACTACGGAGCCTTGGCTTCTTGACCGAAGTTTCAAATTTGCCCTAGCCAACGATTCCACTGTATTCAATGCCTGGGAGTTAGCGCACGTGGCCCAAAAAACCCCCAGCAATACGTACCCTAAGTTTTAAATTAAAAATGACCTACTCTGCAGAAAAGGGCGGCCTAATGACCCACTACAACTTTAGGTACCAAAAGACTTCAGAGAGCAAATACTGTTTTATACCCACACACACCTGACCGCAGGGCACTCAGTTACCGAAAAAACTACCCAACACATCTTAAAACACTTTTACTGGCCAGGCGTCTATAAAGAGTCTGAGGAGTACTGTAAGAAATGTGATATATGCCAGAAAAGAAACATGCACAAACCCCCAGCTGTTCCATTACATCCCCTACCAATCATGGGGAGCCCCTTCGAGTGGATCGGAATGGACCTCATAGGGCCTCTTGGCCGCACCTCAAAAGGGCACACCCATGCTCTGGTAATAGTAGACTACACTACTAGGTTTCCTGAAGCCTTTGCTCTTAGAGCCCCTAATGCTAAAAATATAGCAGAAAAGTTATTGGAGCTATTCTCAAGGGTGGGATTTCCAAAGGAAATACTCACCGACCAAGGGACTCCTTTCGTGTCCCGTTTGATGAAAGAAGTTTGTAAGATGCTTGATCTTAACCACATACGAACCGCAGCATACCATCCACAGACCGATGGATTGGTCGAACAGTACAATCGTACTTTGAAAACTACTTTGAAGAAAATGTTGTCGGTGGATAACAAAGATTGGGACCGCTTACTACCCTTGGCGCTATATGTCCTCAGGGCCCAAGTACAAAGCAGCCTAGGTTGCTCAGCATTCAAAATGCTTAACGGAAGACAACCACGATCCCTACTGGAGATAACAAGAGAAGCATGGGAGCAAGAAAAAACAACCAAACAGAAGTCCCTGCTAGAATACACTCAACAACTAAAGTCCAAACTCGGTGAACTGAGAGATTTGGCATATTCCAACTTGGAAAAGAGCCAATGCCGACAAAAAAATATATTACGACCGTGGAAAGAGGTCGAGGACCCTCGAAAAGGGAGATTGGGTCTTGGTATTGCTGCCGTCCTCAACAAAAAAATTCCAGAGCGAATGGCTAGGACCCTATCCTGTAACTGACTCGATCGGGAAATCGACATACAGGGTTCAGATATCTCCTTCCCGACAGCAGAGTTTCCATATAAACCTATTAAAAAAATGGTAAGGACCTCTACCTAAAGCAGCCCAGTTCGGTTTCCCTATAAAACAGACCCCAGTACCCTAGAACAGCTTCCAGTGAACGAAGAGTTATCTGACAGAATGAAGAAGGAATTAAAAGATACCCTACAACCCTTTGCCAGAATGTTTTCTGATCTTCCCGGGCAGACACACCTGATTGAACACAAGATCAAAACGGAAGAGGGAAAATGTGTAAAACAGCCGGCAGCAAGAAGAAAGGATGTTAAGCGTGAAATCCAAAACATGCTCAGACTGGGAGTTATACTTCCCTCTAGGAGCAACTGGTCGTCTCCAATAGTAATGATACCAAAACTTGATGGGACGACCAGGTTCTGTATGGACTTCCGTTCTTTGAACACTATCTCTACATTTGATGCTTACCCCATCCCAAGAGTGGATGACCTAATTGAACGAATAGGAGAGGCTCGGTTTATCACAACGCTAGACCTCACCCTGGGGTACTGGCAAGTACCCCTAAGGGAAGAGGACCAGCGAAAAACCGCCTTTGCCACGGATGACGGACTGTTTGAATGTAACATCCTCCCATTTGGGTTACACGGAGCGCCAGCAACATTTCAATGATTAATGAATGACATACTCCGGCCATACTACACCTATTGTTCGGTATATTTGGATGACATCGTCATCTTTAGCAACTCCTGGACTGAACATTTAAATCATGTTAAAGCAGTTCTGGAAGCACTACAAGCGGCGGGATTACATATCAATGCAAATAAATCACGGGCCGCCTTGTCCAAGGTCAAATACCTCGGCTACATGTTAGGGGAAGGTGTCATAGCCCCTCAGGAAGAAAAGATTAAGACTATAATGAACACCCCCCTTCCCCAAGTCAAAAAAAGAGATACAGGCCTTCTTGGGCCTGATAGGCTACTACAGGAGGTTCCTGGATAACTTCGCTGTCATGGCTAGTCCTCTAACGGACCTGTTAAAAAAAGATGTCAAAACATCACGTATTTTAAACCCATCCGAAGAAGCTAAACAGGCCTTTAAGGACCTAAAAAGAGCCACGTCAACAAGTCCGGTGTTGATTCCCCCTGATTTTGACAAGCCGTTCTCTTTAGCGACAGATGCCTCCAACACAGGGATAGGGGCAGTTTTGTCTCAGACAGGAGACGATGGTCTGGAACATCCCCTCCTATACATCAGCCGGAAATTACACCACAGAGAACGCAAATACCCCACCATAGAAATGGAATGTCTGGCAATAAGATGGGCCGTAGACAAACTTAAATACTATTTAGAAGGAAAACCCTTTGTACTATACACTGACCATGCACCCCTTCAGTGGATGTATAGGAACAAAGCACAAACCCCCAGAATCCTCAGGTGGTTCCTGTTCTTACAGCCATTCTCTTTTGTCATTAAGCATAGGAAAGCCCCCAAAAACAGCAATGCAGATTACCTTTTCAGGAACTCAGTTCTCCCCGATCGGGAGGAACCAGGGGTGGAGTTCTGTAAAGGGGTGTCTAGGCGGGTGGAAGAGGGACCCCCCATAAGCGACTGGTGGAATGTTGACTCTGCATCCCCTCCCTCTTTACACTATTATCAGAACGAGTGGAGAACTGAACGATATCCTCCGTGGGCCGAGGAAGAGGACAACTGGGAAGACGGTACCTTTAATTGGAGTTTCAAAGATGATGAAGCCCCGCCCCCTACTCAGAAGCCCGGGATTGGGTAAAAGCCAGGAAACCCAAAGCTCGGCGTGTGACGACACCCTACTGGCACAACCGAAGGGGTACCAATCAGATACTGCTTCGCCAGCCTGTCCTTCACTGATCGGTCCTTTTTGACCATGGCTGCAGCCATGTTACTGCATCCGTTGTGGTTGCAGCTGCTGAGATCCAGGAAGAGAGAGGGCATGCCAATTCCAGGCACTTTCCTTCACACCCTTCTGTGCACCATGTTGCATCTTCTGGCTGTGCAATCACCAGGAGCCGGACAGAGGGGGGATGCGCAGTTCCTGGGGACCCCTGAATGGGCTTTTGTCTACTGTGCATCCTGATTCTTTGCGCCCACTTGCCAGATCTAGTGGGGGTATGGCACGATCTCCTCCCCCTCCCCACCTGCCGAGGGGCCCTGTCATAGTTACAAGCGCTCCTTATGCCGCCTTGGTGATTATTAACCTAGCAAGGTTCCACTGATAGAGGTGTGGCGAGGGAGCGGTGCGTGCTGGATACACTAGAATTCCCTGGCCTTTTGCGCTGTTTCTCAGCTCATCGCTTTGCGTCGTGGTGTCCGTCCGCTTTTGTGTAGGGTGGTTGGTCATCCCGGGGTTTTCGCATAGACGCGGCCTTGCCCTAGACATCCCAGTAGACTTCAGTTACTCAGGCTCCTGTTCCAGCTTGTAGAGGGGGCGGCTGGTAGCGATAAAAAGAATCTCCCTATTACTGGCACTGTCTGGGTGGCTAGCAGCCACTATAGAAAAGCACCTCAGTTATCCGGTGTAGTACTGGGTCCTAAGGGTGGCTTTATTCATGTGCTTGACTGTTTCTCTGCTAAGAAACACTGTTAGGAAGCACTCTCTCGCCTTTCTCTAGCTGAGCTACATTTACAGCTTTCCTCTGGCCTGGATAAGTGTCCCGGGCTTGTCTGTGGTGATCTCCAGGGGGAGGCACACTGCTTTATGCTGATAGCACTCCCCAAGCTGGGGAATCCCTCGTGCATTAGACCTTCATCTGCTGCTTCTGCCAGCAGGGCTTCGCTCTGCTTGCCCAGATCCCACTGTGCCAACCAGCTCCTTTCTGCACTACAGCACTCGGTGAAAGGAGATTTCCTTTCACCTGATTGGGCCTGGTCTGCCTCTGACTAAGCTGTCTCCACCTTCTGCCAGGAAGCTGCACCAAGGATGACAGAATTGGTTCTGAATGGGTACAAACACTCTCTGCCCCCAGACAGCAAATGATTTTGAAATATATAAAAAGTGAGGCCCAAACCTCTAAACTTTGGAACTCGCTGAAATCAAGGAACCTGCCAAGAATAAGAGCTGGAAGAACTGCCAGGAGTTGGACTGCCCCTTTACTGTGTTGCTGCTTTGTTGGGATGTTGTGCAGTTGCTGCTTCTGTATTGGGAAGTGAAAGGACTGGAATAAACTTTAATTACTTGTGCTGAGTATCTCCAAGGGCCTGAAATTGAGCTGGCCTCCTGTTCTGAAGTCTCAGGGACTGCAAAGACTTCACTAAACCTCTAGGTACCGCTTCTGGAGCCGCTGTTTCAGTTGCCACAGAGAAGGGAGCCGCAACCGACTCCATCGCTGGCTCTGTGTCCTGACAGCACAGCAGACTGCATAATCCTGTGGGCACCGCAGTCCGCACTGCCTCACTTCACTTCGCCATCCTAGTCTCACCGACGCTGACGCTGCTGCTGACTCGACACCCGTGACTGCATCGTGGTGGGGGCACTGCTCGTAAAGTTTCACGACATACCGTCCCACACAGCTGTCTGGGCCGACCGACACCAGCTCCCGAAAAACGGCTCTGTCGCCTGCACCACAACCTGCCAGCACCGCATCGAGCACCGTCTCGCCCTGCACCGTAAGCCTTGGTCTCACTGATGCCATCTGGACGATTGTCGCCGAGCTGCTGCCTGCACCGCATCGAGAGGACACCGTGCCCTGCACCACTTCCATTTTGTAACGCAAAGGCAATGGTTGCCACAACCACCTCCGTGTAAGCTGCAACAAGAAAGGTACTGTTACTGAGCCTGTTCACGCTTTTGTTGTCCCGTATCGACTGGAATTGTTAGACGCTGTTGTTTTCAGCATCGTGGTAGCCCCGGACAGAGCTACTTTGGTTTTGAGGTATTTCTGCAGTTTAAAAGACATCTGGCATCTGATGGATCCTATTTGTGTAAGGTTGGTTGTCCTCTTCCTATTGTGGCTTAGAGGGCATTGTGCCATCTTTCCACTGCATTATTCGTTTTAGCTTTTTGAGCTAGGTTGCTGTCATAGACGTTCCACCAGGGGATTTGTAACTTGCCTACAGTGCCTTGACCTATATAGCCTTCCCACCCAAGTGTCTTCAAAGTAGTCTAGGAATGGAGTTAGTTTGGTTTTGTTTGGCTACTTCAGTTGTTGGTACATAGGCCAGGACTATTCAATTTTTTAATTGATAGGCAAAGTTGGTGGCGTAATCTATACTTAGAGTAGATTTTTGTAGGTGTCTCCAGAGACTTTTGGTTGAAGTGATAATAGCAACCTTGTATTGCAGTGTGAGGGTAAATTTTTTAAATTGACTGAATCATTGCTTGTTCAAAGTCAACTATTATTTTTTGTGAGAAGTAGTAGTCTGTGTGTTGTTTTATTATTGTAAGGCGTTCTATGTAGGTGGCATTTTGTTTTTTGGGGAGTGGGGAGAAGTGTGTATATGAAGGGGATGTTTGTGTCTTCATATTCGCCATGGATTGTATGTAGTTGGTAAAAAGGCTTGGGGCAAACTTTGAATGTACCATCCATCATCCATGTTTCACATTTATTTAAGTTTTTTATGTTTTTATTGGTGACAAAGATAATAATTCATTTTTCATGAAGAAAAAATTTCTCATCTTTGTGGGTGACAGTGTATTCCGGTAAGATTTCCATTTCTGCAAAAGTTTGGGGGCTGATGGTGTTTGAGCAGTAGATATTTTAGTTCTGGTTATTAATCTTTTTAGAGTGGGAATGGATAGTAGGTGTTTTGTGATTTGTTCAGGAACCCTAGTTAATATATTTTTGAGGATCTGGGTACTGGTCTGTTGGGAGCTGGTGCTTGCTTCTCCGATGGTTTCTAGGGCATCTCTGACTGCAATTTCTGTGACATTGGTGGGATGGTTGTGTTCCCGGACATTAACTACATTTGTTTCTACTGTTGTGGCTCTACCACACCAAGAATTGGAGTAGTATTTACTACATTTCCAATGGGTTATGTCTCCTGTTGTTTTTTCTTGCTTATAAGTGTAGCCCATGTAGCACAAAAGTAGTTTTCCTTCTTGTGATGTGATGAATTTTGCTCCTTCTGCCATTTTTTGTATATCTGTGAATATATGTATATATATATATATACACACACACAAGAGTTGGCCCCTCAAAGAAGCCGCACGACAGGTAGGTAACTTCAGGTTTATTCGAAGCAGGCTACAGCACGGTTGTCCGGGCATCACCAAAACAATGAACAGCCGACGCGTTTCGTACTTCTCCAGCACTTTGTCACAGGCTAAATCTCTCTGCAGGCACCAACTGGTTTTAAACACCTGTTCCAATTACGATAGTCCGCCTCAGTGGGCGTGTGCAGGCGCACTGCCTGCTGCTCTTTGTGGTGTTTAGATTCGAATAAACGTGAAGTTACCTACCTGTCGTGCGTCTTCTTTGAGGGGACAACTCTTATGTGTGGGATGTTAATACGGCTAGTCCAGCCGTGAAGGAGCCCAGCCGCCTAGCAGCGGCCAATGTTAACGCCAACCAGCGTGTAGCAGAGGACAGGAGAAGCGTGATGCAGGTCGTATGGTGCAGCCTGAATTGAGCGGGACATTTACCAACCCACTGGGGTATTTTAAGTATCAACATAGTGCAATAACACCAACTACTCACTGGAGTTTGAAATCTAAACACCACAAAGACCAGCAGGCAGTGCGCCTGCACAAGCCCACTGAGGCAGACTATCGTAATTGGAACAGGTGTTTAAAACCAGTTGGTGCCTGCAGAGAGATTTAGCCTGTGACAAAGTGCTGGAGAAGTACGAAATGCGTCGGCTGTTGATTGTTTTGGTGATGCCCGGACAACCGTGCTGTAGCCTGCTTCGAATAAACGTGATGTTACCTACCTGTCGTGCGGCTTCTTTGAGGGGACAACTCTTGTGTGTGTGATGTTAATACGGCTAGTCCAGCCGTGAAGGAGCCCAGCCGCCTAGCAGCGGCCAATGTTAACGCCAACCGGCGTGTAGCAGAGGACAGGAGAAGCGTGATGCAGGTCGTATGGTGCAGCCTGGATTGAGCGGGACATTTACCAACCCACTGGGGTATTTTAAGTATCAACATAGTGCAAAGCACCAACTACTCACTGGAGTTTGAAATCTAAACACCACAAAGACCAGCAGGCAGTGCGCCTGCACACGCCCACTGAGGCGGACTATCGTAATTGGAACAGGTGTTTAAAACCAGTTGGTGCCTGCAGAGAGATTTAGCCTGTGACAAAGTGCTGGAGAAGTGCGAAACGCGTCGGCTGTTCATTGTTTTGGTGATGCCCGGACAACCGTGCTGTAGCCTGCTTCGAATAAATGTGAAGTTACCTACCTGTCGTGCGGCTTCTTTGAGGGAACAACTCTTGTGTGTGTGATATATATATATAGATATATATATATATATATATATTTATTTATATATCTATATATATATATATATTTATTAAGTAAGGTTTTGAACAGTAAACATGTTTGTATAATTATTGTTGGACTTGGCCCATATTGGCAGGTTCACCCCGAAACCTTTTGCATTTGCCTAGCCTGTTTCTGTAACCTGGTGTGGGTGATTTTAGGCCTCTGCGCACTTTTTCGCTGGGGTCCAGTGTAAAGTGCGTGCGCTCTCTGTGTATGTGTGGTAAGAGTGGCCTGCCCTCCCATAGGAATGCATGGGGAATATGTGTGACCATGGTAGTTCCTGATTTGTGGGGAGTGTAGGGTCGAGTTTGGTATGTGCAAACTCGTGAGATTAAATGCTGCGCGATGATGTGCGCGGATTTACTGTGTCTAGTGTGGAAGTGCCACTTCTAGAAGTTGGGTTGTCTGTGCAGTGAATGTGAATTGACTGTCTGGCTTGTGATTGGCTAGAGCTGGCTGGTGTGCCTACCAGGAGTCAGGAAGGGTCTGCCCTGGTGGTGAATGAAGCGATCTGCATGTTGATGGCAGGGAGAAGTGCACCTGGGACCTGAATAGGGCCGGGCCTTCCCTACACAATGCTGGCTCCACCCCCTGTGGTCCGTCTGATGTCCCTAGCCTGGCCAGTGAAAGGGAGAGAGGGGCTGAGCAAAACAAAGTGCTCAATAGTTCCCCATAACCCTTTTGACTTCCTTCCAAGCCCCCAGGATCTATCGCTGATGGGAGCGCTGTGCTCCTTTTCCTCATGGCTGCCTTGATTATTTTAGCGCGGGTGCCTACCCCGCTTATGTTTGATGCTTATTAGTAGGTGCCTACCCTGCATTCTGGCTGTTATATTTTCGATTCCTTGCGGGTGCCCACCCCGCATCATGGCAGTGTTATTTTTATGTAAAGTACAGCGGGTGCCCACCCCGCTGTTTATTGTTAGCCCCGAGGGAACCTACCCCTCCATTGCCGCCTCGAGAAGATTTGCTGTAGTCCGCGGCCCGCCTGACTGTGGGCGAGGCCGCCGGACGGAAGTCCTGAGTGTGACCGGAAGTTGTTTTCAGAGAGAGAGGAGGTCGGGAGCCCACCCCGCCTCCTCGAGCCCCCGATAGAAGAAGAGACGTCCTCCCGCAGTCCGGGGCTCCCGTGAAGTGGGGAGAGCTCCGGGGCCGCCAGCAGAAAGGAGCCCAAGAGTTGCGGGGCTCCAGTGTACTGGAGGGAGCCCCGGCAGAGGAGTCAGCCCGGAGCCGTGAGGGCTCTGCCTCCCAAGTCCCGGTCCCGAGATGGGGGACCGGGTGAAGCGTGGCACCTGCTCCCGCGTGTCCAGACTGAGGAGTCCCCTGTGAACAGCCCGGTAAGTTGAGGAGGGCTGGGAGACTCCCTAAGTGTTGTTCGTGCCGACTGCGGCACTAAAGAAGAGACAGCGTCAGAGCGGCCCCGTGTGCTAAGTGGGCCGCTCCAACGTGACAGCATTGTTTAGAGGGCCCCCGTGGGGGTCGCAAGGCCCCGTGGACCCATGCCGCCCATGATGGGCATTTGTCACCAGCTGCCCCGCTATCGCAGGGGTTCAGCTGTAGCGTTCGATGCCCCCCCTTTTTAGAGGGGGCATGTGAGATTCCCAGAGCCCTGGGTGGCTCCACCAGCGGGCATGATGATATTAGGAGCCAGCGCGCTCCACAAGTGGCACAGAGTTGTTCTAGGAGCCCGTGTGCTCCAGGGGGCCTCTATTTCTTAAAGGGGTACAGTGGGGGCCCATGTTCTTGCCCACAGTCTCACCTGCTATTTCCAAAGCCAGATGGCTCCTACGTTTTGCACATTGGTGGTTCTAGAGCCTAGAGGGCTCCAATGATGGGCGCAGATATGCTCCTAAGGGCCAGTAAGGGCCCCTTTTGCAGTTTGTTTCACAGCTGCCCAGCAAGTAGTGGGCAGCTGCACTGTTTAGCTTTTTTCTTTCTAGGGACATGTGTTCTTTGTGGACTCAGGAGTGAGTCGCACTCCTTCGCCCCTACCTTGGCCTTCACCAGCTGCGCAGCACTTAGTGCCAGCTGCAGCGTTTAGGCCCTGTTCTTGTCCTCAGCTGCCCAGCAAGTAGTGGGCAGCTGCAACGTTTAGGTTTGCGCCGGTGGCGCACCCCTGACTGGCGCTGCGTTGGCAGCGCGCCCTGACATTCTGGACACAGGGCATTTGAGCCCCTTCTTGATGGCCAGTTGGCCAGGGGACCTGGTAGAGGAATAGGGCGCAAGGCCCTAATGTGATTGATATGTGCTTTAAATGTGGTGCTAGGAAATGTAATGCATCTAGTATGTTTTATGCACCCTGTGTTGAAACCTCTAGAGATGGTTTGTGTTAGTGAGAATGTACTTCACTGTGAGTTACGCCCCTAAATGTGAGTTATACTTAGGAGGTAGGGTCTAATGTATTTAGACTAGTGAGGAGATTGCCTACTGTATTTATACTGGTTAGGTCCAATGTGATTTATGCGTAATGTGCAATGCCTTTATGTCTGCGATACCTCTACATGTGTTTTCATGCTTAGGAGGTTGTTATGCTTAGTATATTTTATTCTAGTGAGTTTATGTGTCCCTGCGTGATCTATGCCTATGGTTATTAGTATTGCGTAGTGTGTACCTACCTGTTACCAGTGGTTACTGGTTGTGGTCTATAATTGTAATTTTGTGTTACAGTTAATCTAAGTGCTATTTCTACTAAGTGATGATTCTGACAGTGGCCCACGTGGCCCTGTCCTGGTGTAAATAATCCCTTGTGAATATTGCCCGTGCCAGTTGGCACAATGTATATTGTGTGATTACTATCTGATGTGTTTTGACAATACAAAAGTTATTTTTATATAACCTTGTGTGGAGTTCCTTTTGTGGTGTGCCTGGGATGTTGTTGCTGTGTGCGTGCGCAAATGCTTTACACATTGCCTCCGGGATAAGCCTGTCTGCTCGTGCCAAGCTACCAAGGGGGTGAGCAAGGGTTATCTTTGGCGTGTAACTCCCTTGCTCTGACTAGAGTGGTGGTTTCTGCCTGGCTTTGGCGCAAGCCGTAGCCAACCAGAAATCCCCGTTCTAACAATTATTATATCTGAAAATAGACTTACATTTGCCTTTTTTTAATTTTCTTGTTGGATATTTTATCGATGGTCGTGGTTGATTCACTAGTTTCTTTTTTTCTGTTGGTTTAGAAAGAAAATGTTATTTTTATTAAACTGTTACATTTAATTTGATTATTGTTTTTATTTATTTTCTATTTGTGCTTAGTTGAGAAAAAAATACTTACTATTTTTAGTTGGTGAAGTTTATTTCGTTGATGTTGTTTTGTTCAAATTTGTAGAAGCCGTGAAGAGAAAATTATTTCTTAGTTATATTTTGCTTTTTTCTTTTTCTTTTAGATTGCTCTAGTTGTTGGTTAATCTTTATAAAACTTTGTAATACTTTATTCGATAGATGTATGATAAAAGTGCAAACATACAAAAAATACATAAGACAATTTATCAAGCATTACAGTTTCTTCTAAAAACATGTCATCATTACAAACAGTTTAAGAGATGAGGGGGGGGGGTCAACATAATTAAAATTCATTCTTGGGAAGGATCTGTACAAGCATTGGATAACAGCTTTGACCGAATAATCCAGGCGCTCGCCAAATACTTGGCGACCCCACAAACAATGTACATAGAGGTAGTGTTGGTTAAAATAATGCGTAAAGCTGATCTATGGTCCCTAACTCCTAGCTCCCTACACACTGGTTTCAACCATTTTACTCTAGCCTGCTTGTAAGCTTTACAAGCAAACAAAAAGTGGCCAAGTGATTCTTCCGGACATGGGCAACCTGGGCATTTTAGATCATGTTCCCTCCTGACCTTCCACCCTTCCACAAATTTTTTGAGGGGGAGGGTACCATATCTTAGCTTCAGGAACAAAGTTCGATCTCGAGGAGCCTGGATGAAGTCCAGAAATGGCTCTAACTTTCCAAGGGTCTTATGTTCAAGAAAGTTGTTCGTTAAGGGACCCCAGTTTGATTTGTGCAAGGCCTTGGCCTCTACCCAATCCCAATATAGTTTTTTAACAGTTTGTTTGGGTGGGGGGGATTGTGAGGCCCAGGATTCTACCAGACCTATGGATACCACCAGCTTCTTTAAATTGTTGAGCCACTTTATTTTGTTGGATACATTCAGTCTAATTAGCTCGTCCAACACTAAGGCATATTTTGCTAATTCAGGGTTCCTTCTGAGACGCACCCAGAATAGCAACGGACGGAGTTGGACTATTTCAGAGATCGATCTTTTGCCCATGTCGAGAAATAGTGGTTTCAGAGGGGTCGAAGGAGGAAGCGAGACCATATCTCTCATGAACTTATTCTCTGCAACTACCAATGCCTTAGTGTTCTCAGCGCCCCATAATTCAGAGCCGTAAACTGCAGAAGCTAAAGCTTTCCCCTCATAAACTGCCAGGGAAGGGGCTATTGGCCTACTGATTGAAAAGAGCTGGTTCTTAAGTATTGCTCCAGAGACCCTTTTGAGATTTAAAACCATTTTGGACAAATGGGAGTCCCAGGTCATGTTGTTACAGAGCCTAACCCCAAGGTAGTCGAATTCGTCCACTACCTCTAGAGGGGATCCATTCAAAGAAAGATAAGCCTTCCCACGGTTTCTTTTGGCAGACAATACCATCAGCTTCGTTTTCCCCGTATTGACCGTTAACCCACGGTCTTTACAGAAAACACTGAAGCGATCAAGCAGTTTTTGCAGGCCCTTAGGGGTTTTAGACATCAGGAGGGTATCATCCGCAAGGAGGAGTGTGGGGGTTTTCTCCCCGGCAAGGACAGGGGCATCCGCGGGGTCCTCCTTCAAATGGTCCACCACCCCATTTATAAAGAGGGAGAACAAGGTCGGAGCCATCACACATCCCTGCCGCACCCCTCTGTTGACTGGTACCCTCCCTGTCAATTGACCCTGGTTCCCCCACCGAATCCTTGCATAATTATCTTCATGGAGTTTAATAATAAACTGCAACAGATAACTGGAGGACCTCCCAAAGTTTAGCACGTGGGATGACATCGAAAGCTGTCTTCAAGTCTATGAAAGCCAGGTACACTGACTTCCAAAAGACTGCACAGAACCGGAAAACCTGGTCCATCGCGCCTACATTGCGCCTAAACCCCGCCTGGAAGTGGGTCAAGATGTCCTCTTCCATCAACCATGACTCTGTCCGGTTTATGATGACCCTGCCAACTACTTTTTGGATGGTGTCAATTAGACTTATTGGTCTGTAGTTGGCAGGGTCCTCTCTGTCACCTTTCTTGTATATGGTGATAACCTCCGCGCCATTCCAGGATTCAGGGACAGGGTGGCCGGACTGGATTAGGTTCATTAAACAGGCTATAAAATCTGCCCATATTTTGGGGTCATGAAGTAGCAGGTCCCCCGGCAGGCCGTCTGGGCCAGCCGCCTTCCCTGGAAGTATTTTTAAAATAGCGTCCTGGACTTCTCGAGGGGAGAAAGACTCTTCCTTGGTGTCTAGCTCTATGCTGGGATCACTCTCCATTACCATAACTGGGGATTTTGGGTGGCCTTCGGCACTGTCCTCACAATACAAACTTAAAAAATGGGAGTACCATTGGTGTTCATTTATATGGTTTAAGATCTGCTATGCCCCCCTTCTGTCAAGAGCATTGATCAGTTTCCAAAAAATGATAGAATTTTTCCCACAGGCTGCAGCCTTAAGCTGCTGCCAGTGCTCCTCCCAATCCTTCTTAGCTGATGTTAAGCTTCTGTGGTACTCTTTTCTGGCTAGTCTCACTGCTGTGGGATCCTTACTTTTTATGGCTAGCGTGATAGCTTTCCTCTTATTCCTGCAATTTGCCGTGTACCAAGGGTTACTCTTGATAGGTTTTTGGTTTGCCGTAAACGTCCCCTGTGACCTCTTGGAAAAGAACTCTCCTATTTTATCTGTTAAGTTCTTATACATAACTGGCAAGTTTGATCAAGGGGGATGAGGTGCTGCTAGAGCAACAGTTGCTAAGCTGCGAGTTTCAACCAAAACTAGCTCTTTAATACTATTAAGTTTCTCATCTTCGCACCTAACCACATTCCACTTTAACTTCCGGTTACAATTGGAGGGGAAAACCTCTTTGGTGATAATTTCTGGATTCCCACTTTTGCTAATCCCATTTGCCCAGAGGATTTCCATACATAATGGATTATGATCACTATCTGTTGATTGCCTAACCTTCATGTCAACTAGGCTGACCCATGACTGAGTATCCAGAAGGATGTAGTCGATTCGGGATGGGCAGCCTATTCTGTTAAAGGTCATTGCCCCGTCGCGATCAGAAACTGTTCGGCCATTCAGAGCCCGTAGATTGTGATCTAGAGCCAGAGCGTTCAGCTGAATTGCTCTAGCCGTCCATTTCTTGATAGGAGCAAGGACTATAGATGGTATGGTCTGCCTCCAATCCTCTGAGTTAAAACCTAAAATCTCTTCATCGTCCAGGGGTTCAAAGGTGCAGTTAAAATCCCCCCCACTAATATTTTAGATCTTGGAGGCAGAGCAGATAACCTCCTGTCTAGCAACTCTAATGTGGGTGAGATTAAGCCACCCTGTAGGCCTCTTGCATAAACACAATAGAGTTCAAAAGTAGTACCCCCGGACAGGCACTTTAAGGAAATGTGCAAAATGTCATTGGAATCGGTTTTGTGGAAGGTGACAACACAATTCAGATTTATCTTTACCCAAATATGCAGGCCACCAGAAGGGCGACCTTTCCCCACCGTAACTGCAGGAATAAAATATGTTGAATATCCATTTTTATATTGTGGGGTCAGGCACCAAGTTTCTTGGAACATGCATATATGGAAGGTGTTTATAAAGTCATTCCAATCAGGGTTAACAAGATTTTTTTTAATCCTGCTATATTCCAGGACAGAATATTAATGGAGGCGGGGGCTACAGATATTTCCTTCATTGTGTCTGGGGTACTGGGTTCCTTTTCTCCTCTACCAGGACTAGTGATTCCCAAGCTAACTAAGCCATCCCTACCAATTTTATTTCGAACCCCGGGGGAAACAAGCACCACTTTCTTACCGATTTGTCCATAAGACTGGTTTGGGAGTCAGTCAACCCCTTCCAATCCACTGTAACGATTATAACAGGGAAATAGAGGATAGTTGAGCTGAGGACCAAGCCATTCCCCGTTAAACTGGTTGCCACCTGGGATGGGCCTCCCTGCTCTTCTTCGTACTAGGTTCCAACCTTCCTCGTCATTCCCACCCCAATTGGTAAAGTTCTGGTCCTTCAAGGGCTCAGACCTCATCCCCCCCTCCCACAGATGGAAGTCCTCAGCCAACTCCACCTATTATCATGATTTTCCGTTGACATATAGAAATACGACAGGGGTTTAACCGTAATCGGGGTGTTGTTGTTACATGGGGGACCGAAGCAGATATGCTCCACCAAGCGCGGGTCCTCAAATGTAACAACAACACAATCTCCCTGTAAGCTTTTCTTATTCTCACCTACCCATGGAGCTCGCTCCACCATGAGCATTTTATTATTATTTGTGGGGGGCGGAGGAAAATTTCTGTCTAACCAGTGGCATACTTTGTTTTTGAGTGCCCAGAAAGGTTCAGAAGTGGCAGGGGCAAGCTCAGGGACACCTGTCAAAACTATCACATAGGGGCAGGCGTCTGGTGGTAGACTGATGTTTCGGCGTAACTTCGGCTTCTCGGGATGGGGTAAAGAAGGTTTGGGGCTGAAGTAAAAGAGTCAGTTACACTCTGAGGGTTAATGGGTGCATTTTTTTGTAGATGGCTGATTTGTGCAAGCTTTGTTACCCCTAGGGATAGGTATTTTGGGAGGGCGGGTTTTGGGAGTGGGGTTATCCCCTACTGATTGCTTCTTAGTTATGGACGGGGTACTACGAGCAGGAGCCGGTGCGTTAGAGGCCCTTTGGGGCGTGGTTAGTTTCCTTGGATTGTAGTTCCAGGGAAAGAGCCTGGAGCTGATGTTCTATGCCCTGCAGTCTAGTTTCCAGGGGCACAAGTAGAGATTTGATAAGGTCAGATAGGGAGCTCAAAAGTGAAGCATTCCTATCCTCTGAATCCTCTGAGGATTCATCACAACTACTATCGTCAAGAATGATAACCAGACTACTATTAGAGACTGTATCATCTGGAATGCCCATTGGTAAGGGGTGGGATACATATTGAGCCTTGTCTCTCCCTGTATTGTAACCCAGTTGATCCCTCCCCTTCTTAATAGTGCCACTGGCAACTGCCAAATCATCGTTACAACCCAACAACTCTTGAGGGGCTAAGTTGACACTATTGACCTTGTGGGTTGATTGTTTTGATTTGGGGATTGCACCTTCCAAAATACCCCTTTGAGTGTGGATGTCCTCATGGTGAACGACAGCTAGTGTCGATATTAGATTGTTGACCAGTGGAGTCGAGGTTGGGGAGGTCAAGGATGGAGGGTCAAAGGGGGTTGGATGGGTACTAGTAGTGGTGTGAGACCTAGCATCGGTCTGCATAGGATGGGGATCAGAATTACTTAGGGCTTTGATTGGGGTACGCGCAGAAGCTATGTTACCTAATGACGACCTTTTAGCTTGAGCAAGGTCCTGCGAGACCCTTCTTTCCATAAGGACTATTCCCTAGTCAATTAGAGAATTGGTGCGAAGAATAAAATTGTCCAATGTGCCTGTTAGTTTTTTGGTTTTGGCACCTGCCGCAGCCTGGCTGCGGGTCTCACGGGTAGACATAGCCTTAACAAAAATAGCAGATAGCAATAAAATGTAGAATCAAATTACTACCAAGATGAGAGACAATTAACAGTACCTAACGTAGATAGATTCCACAAAGCTAATGCAGACTTAAATAAACAATTAACAAATAGTTAATAAAAAGGTACCAGTGCAAGGGTCAATAGCAATATGCTTGCAATGCAGTAGAATGAAAGGTTGGTCAGGGATCCAGGCCCAGTCCAGTCTCTGCAGGCCTCGGAGGGCCACAGAGGGCCCGCCCTTTGCCCCGGCTTAGCCCCGGGCTCTGTCCCGCGTGCGTCCCGCGATGCACAATGGGTGATTAGTTATATGCGTAATAGGAGGCGGGGCACAGCCGGGAAGAGGCACCAGCTGGGGGTGTTAAGCTGAATGCTGGTCCTCGCAGTCCCGGTCTCCCGTTCTCACTCCTCCCAGCTGCTCAGGTCCGTGTACAGCACAGGCTCCCCGTGGCCCTCAAAGTCCAGCCGAAAAGGGGCTCCCAGTGACTGCGTTCAGGCAGGGAAATCGGCAATGTCCAAAATTCAATTACGAGCGGCTCCCGCGAAGCGGGGGCCGCGAGAGGTGATAAAGCGCTGAGGGTGGGCGGGGCACGGCTGGGAAGAGGCACCAGCTGTGGGTGCTAAGCTGAATGCTGGTCCTCGCAGTCCCGGTCTCCTGTTCTCACTCCTCCCAGCTGCTCAGGTCCGTGTACAGCACAGGCTCCCCGTGGCCCTCAAAGTCCAGCCGAAAAGGGGCTTCCAGTGACTGCGTTCAGGCAGGGAAATCGCCAATGTCCAAAATCCAATTACGAGCGGCACCATAAGGGAGGGGATGTGGCGTAATGGCTTGTGCTTCTAACTTTGGAGCTGGGGAACCAGATTTGAGTCTTGCATTGGCACAACATCCTGTGATTCTGGGCACGCCTTCCTATTGGAGCTCCAAAACCTTCGGGTAGACTGTGTACTAGGTTCTAGGAGGGCTACAGCACCAAAACTTTCCGCCCAGCCAGCCGCCTGTCTTCCGCCGTCCCCACTTGTGTCTTCTCACTCACCGTGACTCCAACTCTTTCCGGTAAACAGCAACAATGATCAACATTGGTTAATCTATATCCTTAGTTTTATATTTTTCTTTAATGTTGATTTTGTTTTAGTGAAGTGTAATCTGTGAAACATAAAGGAAAACGTTATAGTTTTAGTTAATTGAATTGTTTCTATTACGTAGTCTCTATTTTTATTTAGTTGTAAAAAAAATAGTACTATTTTTAGTTGAAGTTTCTTTCGTTGATGTTGTTTTGTTGACTTCTATATAAGCTGTTAAAAGAAAAGTATTTGTTAGCTATGTTTTGATTTTTTATTACATTTATTAGTGCTAATTTGTTTACTTTATTTATTTGTTAAGTCATGGACTTTGTTATTTTTTTTTCATGTTGATTTTATTATTGTTTTGGACGTAAATCTTTGTTTTGAATTTTCTAGGTGGTGTTTTAGTGAAGTATAATCTGTGACATATGAAGGAAAATATGTTTAGTTATTTTTTTAAGCTAATTTTTTATTTTTTTATTTACAAAGTTGGTCATCGTGTATCTCTAACATTGCGGCGGGTGCTGCTGGCTGCAGCACCCTCTCCCATGTTTGACCTGGTGTCGGGAAATGTAGTGGGGTACCATAGGTACCACCCCAGTGCACAGCCATACTCCCCCTGCACAAGCGGGGCCTGAAATGGGCCTCCAAAGTCAATATCTGCCAACCTTTGAATTGCAGAGGAACTGCCATTCAAAGGCTGGCGAGATGCAGCATCGTAATGTGGCAGACGGTGCCTGCTAGGCACCACCACTATTCTAGGCATGCTGGCCTGGTCTGACAGGCAATCGTAACGATTGCCTGTGTCAGACCCGTGGCGGAGGGACTTTCCGTCCGCCAGCTCTCTGCCTGCAATCTTTATCCGGCAGGTGGAGAATGGCCACACAATGGCGGTGAACCCGCCACTAGAAGGCTGTCGGTGGCGGGTTCACAGCCATCGAATCAGACCCTAAGTTTTGTTCTTACCTTTAATGAGAGTTTTTCTGAATAGTTGATTGGATAGTTCTTTTTCGTTCTGTTTTCTGTCTCACAATGTTTTGTGCTTCCTCCGTGTTTGTCCGTTATATGGTACATTTTATGTTAATTAATTGATTGTTTTTATAGTGTTCATTTAATAATTTACAGTTTTCTATTGGTTTGTGCTGGTGTAGTTTAAATGTATTGGTCAAGATAGCTTTTTTGAATTTTTTGGCAGTTACCATTTAATTTGTTTAATATTAATTATGTTTATGTAATGTTTGTTTGTATTTTGTTTATTATTTTAAAATGTATATGTAAGTTTTTATATACGACATATTTATGTTTGTTTATTTTTGTCAGTTGTGATATTTTCTTATGTTGTATTGTTTATTTATTTGTTTTTAGATTTTCAGTGTATTTATTTTATTTTATTGATTTTATCATTTTTTTAGTGTTTGTAATGTTTGGAATATGTTATTTTATATTATTGGAAATAGTTAATTTTTAAGTTTAAATGTTATTTTCAGTAGTTTATTTGTATTTTCTCAATGTTTGTGTTATTGATATTATTTATTTCAATGTTTTTGTTGTGTTGTATTTTATTTCAATGTTATTGATATTTTTGAGTTCTTAATATTTGTTGTCAATATTTTTGTTATCCCAAAAAATGTTAACAATATTTTTTTATCGATGTTTGTGTTGTTTGTTTTTTGTGTATTGGGTGTCGATATTTTTGAAACCGATATTGTTGACTCGAGAATTTTGTAGTTAGATGTTATAGGAATCGATGTTGTATCAATGATCCTGCTGACCATGACTGACTCACTAGGCAGAGCAGTTTCATCGTCGGTGGCCCTTAGGCGCCACGCCTGCTTGAGAACCACTGGCTTTTCTGGGTATATCCAGGCCTCGCTTGCAAGTCCTTTGATGGCTCTACTCTCTTTGGAGACAAGGTGGACTCAGCGCTAGAACCCTTCAAAGACACCAAAGCTGAGGCCTGGTCCTTTTGTCTTTCCATGGCCCTTCGCCAACCCTAGTCTGCCTTTCGCTCCTTCCATGGCCATGGAAGTGGCTTGCAGCTGCGTCTCTACTCACCCACCCAGCCAACACGCCATTCAAGCTGCCCAGTCCCTGTGTGGCCAATGACGTGATAACCACAGACCCCATGGGTCAGGTAGCCAGAGGGCAGGCCAGTCCACCCTTTTTCCCAGCAATTGCAGCCTCCAAGCCTCTTTATTTGACCCTCTGACCATCGTAGGCACAGAGTGGTAGGCAGGATACTGCATCACCTGCCCCACTGGCGGTTGATAACATCTTACTGCTGGGTTCTCCAGATTTCCTGAAGGGGCTTCTCCACCCATGCCAACCACCTGGGACAGACTGACAGAGGACCTCCTTCATACACCAGGAAGTGGCAGCTCTCTTGGCCAAGGGAGCCATAGAGAGGGTGCTGGCATCAGAAGATGGTTGTGATAGCTATTCCTGCTACTTTGTAGTGCCCAAGAACGAGGAAGGTCTTTGTCGTACTCTAGAGCTTAGCCCTCTTAATTTCTTCCCGAAAAAAGAGACATTCAAAATGCTCACACTTGTTCAAGTCATGTCTGGCCTTGATCCGGGAGATTGGGTGGAAGCTTTAGACTTGCAGGATGTGTATGTCCACATCCCCTTCCTGCCTGCCCACAGACGTTATCTGCATTTATTTCATGGTAGGTCATGAGCACTTTCAGTTCACAGTGCTCCTTTTGGGCCTTACCAGTGCCCCTCTGATGTTCACCAAGGTGATGGTGGTGGTTGCAGCTCAGCTTGTGAGATCAGGGGTGCCTGTCTTCCCCTATCTCGACGACTGGCTGTTGAAAGCGAGCTTGCCCTAAAGCAGTTGTCTCCCACCTCCAGATTACAGAGGACCTCCTGCCATAATATGATATGAATAATAACATGAAAGAGGAATTAAGTACTTGATGCCACTTTATTTACTGCAGTTTTATGATGATCTAGACCACGGGTACCCAGAGTACGGCCCGCGGGCCGCCAGCGGCCCGGCAAGCCTTCCATGGCGACGCGCGGACCTTAGAGACATCGTACCTGTGTTCTTTTTTTTTGTTGTTTTAAGTGTCAGCAAACACCGCTGGTACTGCTCTGTGGGGGCCAGACGACTGCAGCCACAGTCAGAGTGGAGCTGCAGGGGCGCTAAGAAGAGGTGAACATGTAAATGTTTTTTTTAAGGCCTGTGAAGTACTGGCGTGCGGCTGTAAGTGTGCGCCCGGGAAACTGTGTCAGCCCGGGCTGACACACACCGCGAGGAGGGACAATGGGTGTGGTGACAGAGGACAGCAGGGACTGAGAGCCTGGTGAGGTGGGAGGGCAGCAGGGTGTGAGAGCCCGGGTGAGGTGGGAGGGCAGCAGGGAGTGAGAACCCGGTGAGGTGGGAGGGCAGCAGGGAGTGAGAGTCTGGGTGAGGTGGGAGGGCAGCAGGGAGTGAGAGCCCTGGTGAGGTGGGGGGCAGAAGGGAGTGAGAGCCCGGGTGAGGTGGGAGGGCAGAAGGGAGTGAGAGCCCGGGTGAGGTGGGAGGGCAGCAGGGAGTGGGAGCCTGGTGAGGTGGGAGGGCAGCAGGGAGTGAGACCCCGGGAGAGGTGGGAGTGCAGCAGGGAGTGAGAGCCCGGTTGAGGTGGGAGGGCAGCAGGGAGTGGGAGCCTGGTGAGGTGGGAGGGCAGCAGGGAGTGAGAGCCCGGGTGAGGTGGGAGTGCAGCAGGGAGTGAGAGCCCAGTTGAGGTGGGAGGGCAGAAGGGAGTGAGAGCCCGGGTGAGGTGGGAGGGCAGCAGGGAGTGGGAGCCTGGTGAGGTGGGAGGGCAGCAGGGAGTGAGAGCCCGGGTGAGGTGGGAGTGCAGCAGGGAGTGAGAGCCCGGGTGAGGTGGGAGGGCAGCAGGGAGTGGGACCCTGGTGAGGTGGGAGGGCAAAAGGGAGTGAGAGTCCGGGTGATGTGGGAGTGCAGCAGGGAGTGAGAGCCCGGTTGAGGTGGGAGGGCAGCAGGGAGTGATAGCCCGGTGAGATGACTTAGGGCAACAGGGAGTGAGAGATGGGTGAGGTGAGACAGATAGAGATAGAGACAGAAAAAGACATATAGAGACAGATAGAGGCAGAGACAGATATACACAGGGGCAGACAGAGCTAGATAGGGTCAGAGACAGGGACAGACAGAGACAGATAAAGGCAGAGACAGATAGAGGTATAGACAGACAGCGATGGAGACAGAGAGAGAGGCAGGGACAGATTGAGACAGACTGAGACAGATAGAGGCAGAGACAGACCGAGACAGGCAGAGACAGAGAGATGGAGAGGGTGACAGAGGGAGGGAGACAGAGGCAGAGAAAGATTGAGGCAGGGACAGGAGCAGACAGATAGATGCAGAGTGACAGAGAGACTGAGAGGGAGAGGGAGAGGGAGAGGGAGACGGAGAGGGAGACGGAGGGAGACAGAGGGAGGCGGAGGGAGACAGAGGGAGACAGAGGGAGAGGGAGACTGAGATGGAGGGAGACAGAGGGAGACAGAGGAGGGAGAGGGAGGGAAAGGGAGGGAGAGGGAGAGAAAGGGTGACAAGGGAAGGGAGGGGGAGGGAGAGAGAGGGAAACAGAGGGAGACAGAGTGAGGCAGACAGAGAGAGAGGGAGACAGAGGGAGTCAGGGGGAGACGGAGTGAGGGAGAGGGAGACAGAGGGAGGGAGACAGAGGGAGGGAGATAGAGGGAGGGAGGCAGAGGGAGGGAGGCAGAGGGAGGGAGACAGAGGGAGGGAGACAGCGGGAGAGAGGGAGACAGAGAGAGAGGGAGACAGAGGGAGGGAGACAGAGGGAAGGAGACAGAGGGAGGGAGACCGAGGGAGACAGAGAGGGAGGAAATCGGAGGTAGGGAGGCAGAGGAAGGAAGAGGGAGACAGAGGGAGACAGACAGAGGTAGAGAGACAGACAGAGGGAGGGAGACAGACAGAGGGAGGGATACGGACAGAGGGAGGGAGACAGAGGGAGGGAGGGAGGGAGAGAGAGAGATAGAGGGAGGGATACAGAGGGAGGGAGACAGAGGGAGACGGAGAAAGAGGGAGTGGGAGGGAGGCAGAGGGAGCGATTCAGGGAGAGACAGAGGGAGGGAGACGGACACAGACAGAGGGAGGGAGTCAGACAGAGGGAGGGAGACAGACAGAGGGAGAGCGATAGAGGGAGGGAGACAGGAAGGGAAGGAGATAGAGAGAGGGAGACAGAGGGAGGGAGACAGAGGGAGGGAGATGGAGGGAGGGAAACAGGGAGGGAGACAGAGGGAGAGAGAGGGAGTTGGAGGGAGGGAGGCAGAGGGAGCGAGTCAGGGAGAGACAGAGGGAGGGAGAGGGAGACAGAGGGAGGGAGACATAGGGAGGGTGACAGAGGGAGGGAGACAGAGGGAGGGAGACAGAGGGAGGGAGATAGAGGGAGGGAGACAGAGGGAGGGAGATAGAGGGAGGGATATAGAGGGAGGGGGATAGAGGGAGGTAGGGAGGGAGATAGAGTGAGGGAGGGAGATAGAGGGAGGGAGGGAGTTAGAGAGAGGGAGACTGACAGAGGGAGACAGAGATGGAGACAGACAGAGGGGAGAGAGAGAGGGAGACAGAGGGACGGAGACAGCAGGAGACAGAGAGAGGGAGACAGAGGATGACAGACAGAGGGTGACAGACAGAGGGAGACAGACAGAGGGAGCCAGACGGAGGGAGACAGAGAGCAGGAGACAGACAGAGGGTGACAGACAGAGGGTGACAGACAGAGGAAGACAGACAGAGGGAGACATACAGAGGAGAGAGAGAGGGAGGGAGGGAGAGAGAAGGAGGGAGAGAGAGGGAGACAGACGGTGACCGACAGAGGGAGGCAGACAGAGGGAGGGAGACAGACAGACAGAGGGAGGGAGACAGACAGAGGAGAGGATACAGACAGAGGGAAGGAGACAGACAGAGGGAAGGAGACACACAGAGGGAGGGAGACAGACAGAGGTAAGGAGACAGAGGGAGGGAGACAGACAGAGGGAGACGGACAGAAGGAGACAGAGAGGGAAGGAAAGAGAGGGAGGGAGACGGACAGAGGGAGACGGACAGAGGAAGACAGAGAGGGAAGGAAAGAGAGGGAGGAAGACAGAGAGAGAAAGAGGGAGACAGAGAGAGAGAGGGGGAGACAGAGTGAGTGAGAGAGGGAGACAGAGTAAGACGGATGTATGACGTTACAACGCATACTTTTACAACGCCTACCTTTACATCGCAAGTTTTACAACGCATACCATTACAACGCATAATGCTTTTGGGCGCTGGATAGTGAATAGTTTAATTTACTATTCCAACTCCAGTCCCCGTGGATAGTAGGGAAGGTGTTGGATAGTAAATTAAACCTATTCCCTATCCTAGAGCGCCCCCCAGCGCTATGCGTTGTAATGGTTTGCGTTGTAAAAGTTGCGTTGTAATGGTAGTTTGTTGTAAAAGTTTCGTTGTAAAGGCTGTATACCGAGTAAGACAGAGAGAGAGTGAAGGAGAGAGCGAGAGAGAGAGATAGAGGGAATTAGACAGAGAGGGAGGGAGACAAAGAGAGGGAGGGAGAGAGAGAGAGAGAGAGAGAGAGAAAGAGAGAGAGAGAGAGAGAGAAAGAGAGAGAGAGAGAGATGTGTGAATGCCGGGTCTGTTGGCTCAGTGGATGAAAGCGTCCGCTGCAGGGTCCTGTGTTCAACCTCATGGTCACAGTTTTTTTTTCTCTAGCCCCTCCCCCCTCCCCCACTGGCCCTACCTCCACTGGTGCGGCCCTCGGCCACAAACCACACAGTAAATTCGGCCCCCGATAGAAGGTTTGTGAGTACCCATGATCTAGACCCACATGAGGTTGTAGTGTAATGACTGATTCTTTATCCATTCGTATCCTTCTGTGCATTGCCATGCACATGGATAGTGTAGAAATGATTGTACTGGTGAGAAGTAGATACCTGGAGTAAGTCTTTCTTTGCTGCATATTGTGGTTCACTAATTCAGAACAACTACATTCTGTTTTATGTACACTCACTCGAGTAATAATTTTCCTCCCAAGGTTCAGCTTCCTTTTGAGATAGCTCTTATATAGATAGTAGGAATTATGGCCCATTGTTTGAAGTTTGACCTTTTTTGTTTTTTCTGCAATCGCGTGCAAACAAAGAGCATAACCAGTCTATTTTAATCGGGCTCATGAGGACATACCTGAACCACTCCTTTGTTCCTCAGCATCTACAAGTCACTGTTGCACCCGACAAAGTACTGAGTCAGCATGCTGGGTGCTATACCTCCTTAATTTTGGAGTAACACTCATGATTTTTCTTCCTTCGTTTCTTATTTAGATTGAATACATTGCTTTATAATGATCATTCTTTACCCAAGGACCATTTGAATTTGATTAACCATTCCATATTATTCTTCAGTTGCTTTGCTTTATGGCATATGTGTTTGGTTGCTAAATTCTTCCCCTGCTTTTTAGTCCAATTGAAGGAGTTTGGTAAATCTTTCCAAATGATATTGTGAAATTAACTGCCATTTGGCATACTTATTTTGTGGGAAAATTTTACTCCTGCACTGGTGTGTTGTTTTATCTTCTCATTTGCTTGTTGATCCCTGCTATGAAAGTCTCTACTGTGTAATGAGAGAAGCATATAGTGCGTCTTGTTACACTCCTTGTTGAACAATAGATTTGTGTTTTGCGTTTAAAATTGAGGAAAGGTATATAGAGCCAGGTGGAGACCCATTTCAGTGTCAATTTTTGGCACTGGCAGGACCCACAAAACCTAATTCTCTGAATATTATAGGTGCTTCCTAGCAGGCAGGTGTACGTAGGACAGGTGCAGAAAAACATTTTACTTTAAATGTACATTGTATGAAAATATAATTTCTATATGTGCAAAGACAAGGGATTATTGACTTAGCATTACTGTAACCTGGACGTAATTGTAACTAGGGCTCCCGTTTTTATGGTATTTACCTGTATTTATCCATATTTATTTTAGGTTTTGTGAAAAAAATTAGGCAGAAATGTGTATATATTCTGCATTTATTCAACCAGTTATGTGCACTTGTGCCTTTACGCCGGACAGATTTCAATATATGTACATTTTAGTATCAAGGTAGTGCAAATCTACTGATGTTTAAGACTCTTTACTAAAATTCCTATTTTTTAATCCAATTGCTTGTTAATCCTCACTGCTATTGCCATGGCAGTCATGATTGACAGCATTTAGAATCACTCAAGAACAACCCATATTTCCGTTTTTATCCACATTTAAAAATAAATACAGACAGGAAATACATGTTTTTCTTTCTGTATTTATCTATTCTATAAAAATCAGTACAAACAGAAAACAGGGAGCCTTAATTATAACAGAGAAGAATGACTAGAAGCATAGAGTAAGGATAAGCAGTGTAACGAAAAAACCTTGGCACAGTAAAATCTGCTTCCTTTTAAGTGGATGTGAACATGTGATCATGCATATGGCAACCCTCATAGTACAAAAATGAAAATTACTGAAGTCGGCTCACCTATTTATCCTGCTCTCGAAGCTATGGTGGGTGTTTTAGCAAAATTGACTGTTGAAAATATCAATGGTTGTATGGAGCTGACCTAAAGCTCCTCTGTGTATATATGTGTTCTTGTATGTATTTATAAAAAATGTTGTATAAATCCCGTTCACAAAAAGAAAACCTATGAAGCAAAAGAAACTCAGTTATTATTTGGTAATCGTACACATGGGCTCTTAAAGTAGTCCAGTCCTCAGTCCTCAAAGTGAAAATGTCTTTAGGTGGCCTGTACCTTGGAGCACCATTCTCAGCATTATGTGCTGACAGTGGCGGCCGCCACAACACAAAGGTGGGGAGCGGCGGACGGACGGTGGGCGGGGCAGGATGTGAGGAAAAAGAATAAATATTTTAAATGTACCTTTTTCCCCCGCAGCCTCCGACGCCAATGGTCACCGCTGCCTCGGAGCTCCTCCAGCAGTCTCAGGGAAGAAAGAGGCGGCTCAGACAATCCTGGCACTGCTCTGGGAGAGCAGCACCAGGTTTGGTTTGGGCGGCGTGCTTTGTCACTCGGATACTGCCTGTGAGCCTGCGGCATTTCTCCAACGGGGCTGTGAATATCACCTCTGTTGGTGAAATAGAAGTACTTCTAAGTGCCACCATCTGCCTGTCATGAACCCGCCACGCCCGGCACGCTCAGTCAAAGAAAAATAAAGTGATATTGTTTCATTGTCATTTTATTTTTCTCTGACTGACTCTGACGACTGAGGCGATGCTCCTCCAACATTACAGAGGAGCAGCTCCTGTGTGCTCAATTGGCTAAACAACTTTGGGGCATATTATCAAGAAACAACGTTAAAATTAGGAAACTGCAGCTAAAGCAGCGATAATGGGCTTGATAATAGCCGTTGTGAATTCCCATAGAAGCCCATGTTCTGGTGTGAACATGGGCTTCTATTGGAATTCTCAAGGGCATATTATCAAGCCAATTATCACCGCTTTAGCCTCAGTTTCCTGCCGCCAAAGCGGCGATAATTTTAACTCCCTTCTTGATAATATGCCCCTTTATTTTTTAGGGTAAAGTATGGAAACTGAACATGGATTTAGCGACATCAGCCATATCAAAAAGCAGTGTTGTAGCCAGTGTGTCATGGACCCTAGAGCAAGAAAGGAAATTGGTCCCCTGATAGCTGTTTGAACTGTGAAATACAGCAATAATGATGGTTCAGTGGTCTGAGTCCCGATGACTTTACACCTGCTGCACCAATGGAAATACGCCCCTGATCAGAAGGGGAATATGAGGATAACGAGACCCCCGGCAGACATACGTGGACTTGGGAAAATGCCCATTACAGCCATGTCTTCCATTCCCCTGAAGCATCGCCGCCCCGACATAACTGGAAGGTATTGTGCAATGACTAACGTATTGACTAAGAGTAAGTTCGTCAAGTGCCTGGTACTTCCCAAAGACTGCATTATGGCTGTTGACTTTGAGGGGTATTAGAAGGGGTCCATAGCCTTTAACCGATGCAAGTTTGTGCGGCGAGCTCATACTTTGTCAGTGCCCTAGCAAATTGTTTCCTGCGACTGCTCCAGCAGTTTTGTGTTTTGAAAAATGTTATCCTTTGATTTTGTATTCGAAGCAGAAAGCTAGGGATTTACAGGCCTTCTAAACAATCCCTATAAACCCGGAGTTGGAACGCTCCTGCTACAAACATGCAGGTTCCATGCAGTAACTTTTATAAATTTCTGAAAATGCACGGTTTTATGTCTGTGGCTTCTGTAAGCAATTAACATGGTCAAACATGTAACCAACCTGCCCTCTCGTGGCTATACTTGTAGTTGCATAAATTGCGCTTTTTCTAATCTGAGGCCATATTTAGCAGTGGTTGGCTTAAAGCAGTGATTTAAATGGGAAAAAAGAAGTGCAGGTACTCATTAACATGAGCTAGAGGTGTTAAGGGCAAGACATGACGATACTTAACGACTTCTATAATAGTTGCAGAACACAACAAAACACATGATAAATGTGTGTATATAAACAAAGTGTTGTAGTTTCTCCTTTAATAATGCACATTCCCTGCCTAGAATGTGCCTATGTCATTGCTGTAGAATGTGTTGTGTGGGAGTTAAGTCAGTTATTCCCTGGTCACTGTTTGATCAACTTGCCTCCCTGTTGGGTCTCAATAAACCTCTACTTCAACATCTGCTGTGTCTCTGACATTACATCACTGGCGACGATGGACCCAACAGGTATTAAAGAACCCTGCGTGATTTTTTTTTAAAGAACTTCTTTTGTGGAGAATTTTGTCAAAACGATCTAAACCTTACTCTAACTGGATTTGACTATTGTGCGAGCGCTACGAGAGAAGTAACATCAGCAACTGAGCTATGAAATCACTCCTCCGCAAACCACTCCTCGGCAAGTATTTTCTTTCTCTAAAGTTTATTTCTGCCCAGTGAGTGTCTTGCTGTGATGCCGCGGGCTACCTCGAGCGCTGTGTGACGCCTTGTACCTCGAGCGCTGTGTGACGTGAAGCTGAAGCGGGTGCTTTCCGTGAGCCGATGTACTCTTCCTTTGTTTTGCTGACACGCTGAACTGTGACGCACACGCAGCTCACGAAACGACGTTTGTGACACGCTTGAAGCTGACGCACATGCACACGACGTTCCTGTCTCCACGCGCATGCCCAAGAGTGACGCACATGCCGTTTTACACGCATTCAGCGTGTATTTATTAATGTTCTCTCGTTTTTGTTTATCTGAGGCAAGTTTCTGGATGTTCCTGCGCATTTTCGACCAACGAAACGGAAAGTGTGGAAAAAGGATTAAATTTGAGGTATGAAGAATTTAAAGAAGAAGGAAATACAAATTATTTATTCTAAAATATTATAGGAATCAGTACTGTGTGCCAAGAAAAGAAGTACTACGGATTTTGTGACTATTTATTTGGTAATTAGCAAAAACAGACTCCATTTCTTTATTTTTCCTTCATTATTTTAGTTTGTTGTGTTAGCTTGTTTAGTTAATTTTTCCTTTTCAGGATGTCGTCTTCTGCAAGTGGGATGAACCAACCACCTCAGTTTAAGAGTGAACAGGATGAACCAATTTTGCCATGGAAGAAATGGAAGCCAATTTTTGACTCTTATCTATTAGCTATTGGTGGTGAAAAGTTTTCCGCAGTCAGAAAACAAGCTGTTCTGTTAAACAATTTAGGTATTGAAGGAAGGAATATCTATGATAGTTTGGATCCCATACCTATAGGTAGAGGTGCTGGTGAACCGTCTGATGTATATGAAATGAGTGTACTACTTTTGAAAAACCATTTTGGTGCTCGAATTAATGTCGTCAAGGAGAGACACAGGTTTTTTATGCGCATTCAAGGAAAGACTGAAAGAGTTGGAAATTACGTTGCAGCTCTTAAGTCTCTTGCACAAACTTGTGAATTTGAATTGTTAACTGACTCTCTCATCCAGGACCAACTGGTTCGTTGCACCAATGATTTGAAGATTCAGGAAAAACTTTTGTCTAAAAATCCTAATTTGAAGGAGGCCATACTTATCGTTGAGAGTGTTGAACACACTTCCACTTGGGTCAAAGAGATTAGAAAAGGTCCCACTCAGTCTGATCCTGTTTCTAATATTAATAACGAAAATCGACAAATTGTTCAACCTGAAATGAGTGTAGCTGCTGTTAGTAAAACTCCTTCAAAGCTGGAGAAACCATTTTTTAAGACTGAGAAGCCCAGACAAAACTTCAATTCGAATAGAGAAAATAAATATAGATGTCCAAGATGTGGAAGTGAGAGACATGGACCTAATTACCCAAACTATTTCGCTAAAAGTACTGTTTGTAGAAATTGTGGTAAGAAAGGTCATTATGCTAGGATGTGTAAGAACAGCAAAGTCAATTTTGTAGATGAAGATGAAGAATTCTCTCAGGATTCTATTCATTGTATTACTGATTCACAAGATGATGTTGTTAACGGAGTGAATCTAGTTGATGATGATATTGTTGTCATGCCCTCTTGTGACGTTCACATTGCCAACAAAGTTGTTCCTGTGCTGGCTGATTCTGGTTCTTTATACACCCTTATAAGTGATAAATTCTGGTTCTCTAATTTTGTTGGGAACAAGATCAAGCTTTTAACCCCTGACATTAATCCTGTGGGGTATGCTAAACAAAAGATTGAGTTGATTGGTTACTCCATCCAGACCATTGCTTTCAAGGGTAGAGAAACAGTTGGTAAAGTCTATGTTGCAAAGAGGGGGGATACTCTTTTGGGTTGGCGTCATCAAAGGAACCTGGGTATCACCTTAAATCCCAATGCTCCAGAACAAGTTATGTTGGTATCTGGAGATTTTTCTGACATTTTTGAAAAATTTCCAGAAGTGTTCAGTGATGATTTGGGTCTTCTTAAGGGATTCAAGCATAAGATTATTTTGAAAGGGAATGCAAAACCTGTTGTGCACAAAGTTAGGAAAGTGCCTAACCTCATGATAAAACCCCTCCAAGATGAAATTCACAGATTGTTGAAGTTGGGCGTGGTGGAGGAAATTGAATGCTCAGAATGGCTCGCACCAATTGTTTTGGCACCTAAGGACAAGGGTACCAAGATTAGGATGTGTGTGGACCTCAGGAGTCTAAATGGTTCAATTTGGGTGGACAGGCAACCTTTGCCAAACATTAACGAGATCTTGACTAGATTAGGTGGTGCTACTATTTTTAGCGTAATGGACTTGTCTGCGGCGTATCACCAAGTTTTGTTAGATGAAGGATCCAGACATCTAACGTTGTTTGTTACTCCCATTGGTGCTTATAGATTTATCAGGATGCCTTTCGGGTTAGCCAGTGCTGCTGCTTGCTTTCAGCGGGTCATGAAGAATGTCTTATCGGGAATTGATTCTGTTTTATTCTTCCAGGATGACATTCTTGTATATGGTAGTGATATTGTCAGACATGATGATGTTCTATTTTGTGTTTTGACAAGGCTCAAGAAATCAGGCCTGACTCTAAAACGTGAAAAATGTAAATTCAGGGTCAAATCTATATCCTACTTAGGACACAATATATCGGGGGAAGGTATCAGTCCTAAAATTGATTTGGCGGAGGCCATTCTTGAAGCCCAAACCCCCACTAACAAAGATCAAGTAAAATCTTTTAGTGGTTTGTCTGAGTATTACTCTAAATGTATCCCTAATTTTGCTAGTGTTATGCAGCCTATTAGACTGCTTTTAAAGAAGGGCCCAGTTTTCAATTGGGACAATGAATGCTCATCAGCTTTTGAAACAGTTAAGTCTCGGATTGCAAAGATGCCTACCTTGGGGCATTTTGATGTACACAAGAAAACGATCCTGTCCACTGATGCAAGCTTACGTGGTTTGGGGGCTGTTCTTTCTCAACTGGTGGATGGTTCAGAGAAGGTAATTGGTTTTGCCTCCCGTTCCCTGAAGGGCGCCGAGGAACGCTATTCTGTTATAGAACGTGAAGCCCTTGCTTGTTTTTGGGCTATCAGGCATTTCAAGTTCTACTTATGGGGTTTACCTTTTGTTGTCAGGTCTGACCACAAACCCCTTGTACAGTTATTCTCTTGTAGGAATGTAGAGTGTACCACTCCAAGGATTAGGAGATGGGTTGAAGGACTTATGGAATATAATTTTTGTGTGGAGTATTTACCTGGACTCAAAAACATCCCAGCTGATTTCCTCTCTAGGTCACCCCTTGATAAGTTAGCTTTGTGTGATCCTGAGGCTCCTGTTGTTTCATGGGTGAGGGAATCTGCGTTGAATGAAGCAGAATGGAAAGAGAGTTTTTTGTGTGACCCGGCCAGAGATTTTGCAATGGAATTCACGGTCAATGGTTGGCCTACTTTGAAGGAGGTTCCTGAAACTGCCAAGGGTTATTGGAATGTGAGGGACGAATTAAACATTGTCCATTGTGAATTGTTCAGAGGTGACAGGTTGGTTCCTCCGCTTGGAATGAGAGAGAAGATTATAAATTTAGCACATGAGGGACATCTTGGTCGTAGCCTCACCAAGGCTAGAGTCAGAGAAACTTATTGGTGGCCTGAGTTAGACCGAGAGGTTGAAACAGTTGTAAAGGATTGTAGTATTTGTGCTGGCAATGATAAGTCTAGGAAAGTCAGTGTTGCTCCTCTCTCCCCTGTTGCTATTCCTGAACGTCCTTGGTCTAAAGTAGCTGTGGACATCATTGGACCTTTTGAGAATTTGGCTCCTTCAGAAAGATTTGTGGTTGTCCTGGTTGATTACACATCGAAATGGTTATCTGCTTCGTGCATGAATTCTGTTTTGAGTAGAAATATTATTGAATTTTTAAAAGATGCCTTTACCTGTGAAGGTGTTCCCGACATTTTAGTTTCGGATAACTGTGTTCAGTTCACCTCTCAGGAAATGTCCGATTTCCTAAAGGATTTATCTATCACTCATCATAGGACTGCTCTTTATTCTACGCAGGCTAATGGTCTTGTTGAGAGCATGAATAGGCTTATTAGAGCTTGTGCTCAGTCTGCCTTGGAGAGAAGGCTTCCGTTGAAACCTATCCTCAGGGAAAAACTATGGGCACACAGGAACGCTCCTAATAGCGTGACTGGTGTTTCGCCTTTCAAGAAACTGAAAGGTAGAATTGCTGGTTCTAAACTGAATCCTTTGTGGCTTTCGGTTAAGGACAGAGGTTGTGTGCTTAAGGATGTAAGAGTGGAGAGTTACCAAGAGAAATACAAACAAAGATTTGATTCCTTAAAAGGTGCAAAGAGTGTTCCCTGGAAAGTTGGTGATTTTGTTTACATTAAAAAAGCGACATGGTCACCCAAGGGTGAATCAAAGTATTTTGGGCCTAGACGAATTGTTAAGGTCATGAAAAATGTTGTTATGCTTGCTGGTGGAGATGTTTGGAGTATGTCTCGTTTATCGAGGTGTGCAGAGGGGGGGATGGTATTGTGGAATCGAATTCTAGCGGATCTGCTGGCGGATCTTTTCCTTCCACAAGTTCCTCTTCCTGTCATTCTCCTCGGAATGTTTCTTCCAATTTCTTGCCTCAAAATGTTTCCTCCCGCAGCACAAATACAAGAGTTAGAAGATCTCCCCTGTATCTTCGAGATTACTGTCCCAAGTGATTTGTTTTGTCTTACCATCTTTTTGCTTGGTACTTTTTCTTTTGCCTTTTTCTTGTTTTGCATTCCTTGTTTTCCTTTGTTTCCTTTCTTTGTTTTTATTATTATAATAAGGGAGATGTGTTGTAGTTTCTCCTTTAATAATGCACATTCCCTGCCTAGAATGTGCCTATGTCATTGCTGTAGAATGTGTTGTGTGGGAGTTAAGTCAGTTATTCCCTGGTCACTGTTTGATCAACTTGCCTCCCTGTTGGGTCTCAATAAACCTCTACTTCAACATCCGCTGTGTCTCTGACTTTACATCATAAAGCAGGTAAACTCATTACACAAAATGAAGGAGAAATGCGATAATATGTTAACAGTTCCTTTTTTTGCAATAGTTATACCTTCTTAATGCCAAACTGTTAAATGCTGTTGCTTGGCACAATACTATATATTTTTGCGCATGTGAGTAGGAAGAAACTGAAAATATCCCCACTTCGAACCTAAGCTCTTATGGCACCAAGCAAATGAACCAAATCATCATGACCATCCCCAGAAGATATCTCTTGTCTCTTCCTTCGATCTATCCATTCATCCTTTCATCCTACCATTTACCTGCTGATGTCCACCATTTACCCTTTACATTCTGTCGTCTATTCAGTTTTTCATCCATCATTCAGATTTTCACCATTCCGTCTGTCCACCCTTCATATCCAAACCTAGCCATCCATCTTTAAACCTATCCATTCATCCTTTCACTCATCCATCTCTTTATCCACCCTTTCACTCATCCAGCAATCCTTTCTCTCATCTATCCATCAACCTTTTCACTCCATTATACCATCCACCCTTTCATTTCATCCACCCTTTCATTCCATCTACCCTTTCACTCAATCCTTCCTTTCACTCATCCATCATCCACCTTTTCATCCATCCCACCTCCCTTTCATTCACCCATCCAATCTTTCACTTATCCACCCATATCCACCCTTTTATTAAACCATCCACCCTCTTTCACCCATCTATCCATTTACTCATCCATCCATCCACTCATCCATCCATTCATACATCCACCCTTGCTTACTCATCTATCCACTCACTCACCCACTCACTCACTCACCAACCCTCCCTACTACGTTATTTATGAACCTTTGTCGCCGAGCAGACATGTACACACAAAGTGCCACCCATTTTTCTTACAAAAAACAGGCATACAAATGCAGGCAAATACACAAACATAAGCAGACACACAAAATACTTTGGTATGTTAAAAGCCATGTTATACTGTTCACCATGGCTTTTTTAATTGCCAGTGCCAGGGGACTGGCATGATTCCTGTGTTTGCGCAAATGCAGAGGTATAGTGTGAATGTGGTTGACAGCACAGGGCCTGAATGGACCCCATAGCAGCCAAGGTTTCAGACTGCTTACGTGACATTTTCATATTTTCATTGTAATTATGAGTGACATTTAAAAGAAGAGGGGATCATATAAATATCAGAAAAGACATCCATTTGAGTATAGCTGCTAATGTTTCAGATTGCTTATGTGTGACATTTTCAAAGATTCAGTGGATATACGAGAGTCGGGCAACAACTAGATGTGTAACACTTAGAGTGGCACTTTCTTGCGAGAATAATCATGGTATGAAGTCAATTCAAATAGACAAATATCAGAAATCACACTCATTTAAGCAACAAGGAAGTCAAACTCTGCAGCAGGTGCTTTTGAAGCTATTATTCAATTTCTAAAAAAAAAATCAGCACCCTCCACCCCAACCTCAGCTTCAGGTGCGGCCAAACCACATGCAACAAAGGGATCTCTGTAACAAAAACAGCAACTCACTGAGCTATCCACATACAATACAGTACAGTACAATATCCTTTTTTGAAGGAGGCATATTAACCCTGTACGCTATTCAATGGTGAGCGTGAAAACTGCCAGTAGAGAAAACTCTGACCTCTCGCCAGTGGGAACAATAATCACATGACTTATCAAGTCTAACTGTGCTGAGAAAATAAAGGGTGCTGCTTCGTAGTGTTACTGTCGAGCAGGGGTGTTAAACACTTGGCACTACTAATAAATCAGCAAAACTGCTAGTTTAGACAAAAGGTAACACTGGGCTGGTGTGGTGCATGTGGGGCAGAATTTGGGCTCTAGGCTGGGCACAGCAATAGCACATCATGTGGAGGGCAGGAGGAGGTGAGCAGGTGATCAATTCTCGAACACCGGCTTCCTCCTTCAACTTAATGTAGCAAGGGAATTGCCGCTGGCAGGCAGGAAATGCAACATCCTGCCACAGCAACAGTGTGACAGATCAAGAAGGGGGCCAGGCGCATCTAAAGGAGAGTTTTAGGAATGTGTGGAAACACAGGGCTGGCGGCGCTATTTTTGAGCTTCTTTGGCTTATAAGAAAGCCTTCTAAGCACAGACCAAGTAATTGAGGCATGTGTCGTTAGGAAGGGAGGTGCCTCACTGCAGAAAGCAGTTAGATTAGCGCTCCAGGGTCCTCTTGGATCGCATTGTCTGGGCATTAACCCTCTGATCCAGAGAAAGTACGGGAAGTGTGAGAATCCGCCCTTGCCCCTGATAAAATGTCTATGTTTAAAGTATTATCCTGCACGGACTTTTCCCTACCTGAAGTGCTGTGCTTTGAAAATCACACGCGCCCACTAGTAGGTAAAACGAATCTCAACCCTGCTTTGTCAAGCACAGCATGACGGCGAGCACCGGACATTATTCAGATGACCCCTGCTGAATAGCTCAGTGGTGCTCAGATCGGGAGACAGAAGCGGCGACTTTGCTCCCAGAGACACGTCCCACTCCTGCTCGCCTCTGCGCCAGCACTTACAGTCACTAAGCCTACCTTATCTTGAGTACCAGTACTCTCCAAGACAGTAGAGAAGTGCCGGTAATCAAAGTGATAAATTTAAGAAGTGCCGGTACTCAGTACCGGTGAGTACCGGCCCATTTAAAGCACTGGCTGAAAGGTTTAACACGGGCCGCAAAACCAATTACACTACACTTTACATGGACCAGCTATTTCATGCTCCTAATAAATAAGTATTTGGTAGCGTTTTAATGTGTCAGAGTGAGCGAGAGCTCTCGGAATACGTCCGATTGTGCTCATGCGCAGAAGACTGACGGCACTTCATGCTCGAGGTTTTATTTTTAGGCAGTGATTGAAGTGGAAAAAAACATAGTAGGGGAATTGTGAGCGGAGAATCAAAGGGCGGGAATAACCCAAGGATTGGATCAGTGGGCGGAGTCGGAGGTGTGGCCAAAATGTGCAAAATTTCCCAATTTTTAGTATTTCTTTGGCATTTCAATGACCAGTTATGACTCATTATGTTATTTAATTCAACCAATAGATACACATGATTATTAAAGGTTTAATGTGAGTTATTGACATTAAAAAACATTCACTATGTGGGATATGTTTCCTATCACATACTGTCCCAATACGCTGAAAAGTGAAATCACTAGCCTTTTGTCTCCGGGCCATGGAGTTTCTGTCATCAGCACTTCTCCTTCTTTTTCCACAAGAGCAGTTCAAACACGAATAGCAAAATATCCTATTCATATTTGCCACATAATACATCTGTTGCATAATCTGACAATTTTAACTAATAAATTGTTTGTAGCTCAAATGGATCAAAAATTACTAAAAGTGTCACTTGTGTTGCTGCGAAGTGGACAGCCCTTTGCAAAGGTTGACTGATCACCTTTCTCACTGCAATAAAAATAATTTTTCTACGGAAGATGTTCGTGGATTACCTTTTAAGCCCAGCACAGGATTGGATCAGTTATACTCGCCTTATGATTATACAGATCGATTATCTTAAACTGTGATGAACAAATGCCCAATATATCTGCTTTGGATTCATTTAAATTGACAAGGGTGTGCTGTAATAGCTTTCTTTCGAATGTTAAATTGCTTGTTATTTGTAAAGTGCTGATAGCACCTACCCTAGCACCCCGCTAGATTTACAGCATCATTTAAATATTATTCACGCTCGACATTGCTTCACTTTTCTATACTGTTTTTCTTGATGTGCGGTGTTTCCCTTTCAGGGAACACTACTACCAACCGATTGATTGTTAGTAATCAATATAGTTTAATAGTGATTGATTTGCAGAAACACAAACTCAGAATTTAAATTGGGGGTTCTCTTTAATAATCAGAATTGATTTCTATCCAAGTGAACACTTGTTGCAACATTAGTGTAATCAAAGACTGGGGGAAAAACCACAACGTTCTAATTTATACCTTGCAGTTTGCACGCAGCTCTAAGATGACAGTTAATAGGTCACTGTTCTATGTTAGAATTTTAACTTACAAACTGCAAATAGCAAAAGGATCTCTCTGACAAAAGCATTGATCTGCATCGTACATGTTTGTTGCAGCAGGCACATTAAACCTCTGCGTAACCTTTCCATAAGTCAAAACTTCCACTAGACAAAACTTGATCTTTCTCTAGGAAGAACATTAATCACTAGAGTTATCATGGCATGTTTGTTGTTGCCGAAAATTGCTGGCGGCCAGGAAGGAGGCAGCAAGCCCTTTTAAAACCATAATATACTTGCAAACACAATGCCCCCACCCAAAGTCTGCACCTGTTGCAGTCACACCAGTCGCACCACCCTAGAGCCGGCCCTTCTCAATGGTCCTGGGACCTCAGTGGTAGAGTCACTGTTGCTCTAGGGTGTGCTGCTTCATAGTCCTGCCTGCAAGACTGGAGGTGAACTTCAGTATGGATTGTGGTGGCAAGGCCTTTAAGGTTAACCCACACTTGCCACCACTAGGGGCCACCTGTTGGTGCTAAGATACCAGGGTTTCTAAGGTCCAGCATGGGAAAGTGCTCCCTAAGGCTGAACCTGGTTCCCCAGTTCCGAATACGGAAGTTCTGACCATAGTGCCACATTCTCTCCCCAACTTTACCTTAACGATTTTACACTCAGTATTCAGAAATAAGTGACAGCTTTTGCCTGAAAAGTTAAGGATATGACTACAGGACCCAGAAGGGGTCCATTTCAACATCCATAGCTTACATCCATACAAAATATAAGCATTATGGTTTAAAAAGATCACATCCATGAACACAGAGTGACAGTACACATTTTGTTTTCCAATCTACCCGTCAATCAGGCATTGCAGTACCTCCAGGATTGGTGCACTTCCCCACCTGGGGAAAACGGTAACTAGACATAATATTGAATCAAAAATATAGAATGGACAGAATATCGACTTCAAAATATAGAATGGACATAATATCGAATGGACATAATATAGTGGTTAAAAATATCGAAATGCAGGTAAGTAATATCAACTGTCAAAATATCCAAGTACATAATATAGGCATTACAATATATTGAATTTTTTATAATATCAATTTTTCTAGTGTTTTGTATGTTAGTATATCTGTTAAAATTGTATATTATTTTTGTAATGTATGTTTATTTTTTTTCAAGTAATTAATTTTGTTATTTAATTTTTGCGTAATTTAATTCCGTAGCAGGTTGTGGGTTTATAGGGTAATAGGGTGGGAAGTTATTTAATTATAATAAATTAAATATGAATTTTTAGGAATTATTAATTATTTTTAATTTAATTTTGAGTTTTAGTTCTGCAGTGGGTTGTGGGTTTATAGGGGAATAGGGTGGGAAGTAATTTAATTGTAATTAAGTAAATATTTATTTTTATTTATTGGTATTGATAATTAATTTATTGTTAATTAATGATTAAATGGTAATTAATTTTTATTAATTGGTAATCAATTTTTATTAATTAATTAATTGCTAATTATGTTAATTGTATTATTGTATTATTTGGATCGGGTTGTGGGTTTATAGGGGAATAGCGTGGGAAGTAATTTATTTATAATTAAGTAATTATTGAAATTATTTTTGTGTATTGCTAATTAATGTATTCATTAATTAATTGACAATTTTTTTATTACTTATTATATTTTTGTTATTGAAAATTATTTGGTTGTTGTTTAATTATTAATAGGTAATTCATTTGCATAAATACTATTTATTGGTATTTATAATTAATTAATTATTAAATATTTTGTGTTTGGTAATTCATTTTAAATAATTTTTTATTGGAATTGATAATTAATGTATTTTAATTTAAAAATTAAATCATTACTTTCCCTACTGTTGCACTCTCTGGAATGGGAATAATAATTTCCCCCCCGACAGTATCTAACGCTTTCCCTACTTTTGCACTCTCTGGAGTGGGAATAGTACTTTTTACCCCTACTCTATCCAACGCTTTGCCTACTGTTGCACTCACTGTAGTGGGAATAGTAATTTTTACCCCTACGCCATCCAACGCTTTCCCAACTGTCACACTCTCTGGAGTGGGAATAGTAATTTTTACCCTCCCGCTATCCAACTCTTTCCCTACTGTTGCACTCACTGGAGTGGGAACTACGCTATCCAACGCTTTTCCTACTGTTGCACTCACTGGAGTGGGAATAATAAATGTTACCCTCCCGCTATCCAACAAAGAGTCAGAAGGCCGTCCAGAATGCAAAATATAGCCTTTTACTAGCTAACTGATACATTTCAAGCGGGAGCATCTGCAGATGACTGTAACACATCTGCGCTCAGACTTGGCGCGGCCTGCATACAGAGATCACCTGTAGGAGGAAGCATGCAGATGTGTCCAAGAAGTGATACACTCATTTATTTTTCAATAAACTGTTTTGAAAAAAAGAGAAGAAAAAAGCTTTGGCTTGGAATTATTAAGATCTGAAGTCATCAAACTTCATCATTAGTTTCCAAGTTCTATCCAGTTCAACAGGGATAACACAGCACAACATATGGCCATTGGAATCAGAAGCACATTGGCAACTGTGCGGGAAGTAGGTGTGGCCAACGACACTCTTTCTGCAGACTGAATAATATAGGTTTGTTTGCTAGAACACATCAGTACAAATTTCACCAAATTTCATTCATTATATTGACATATTGTTGTGCGTGTCATTGATCTGAATGCCACTACTGCCAACTTCCTGGCTTCATCAACCATGAGTATACACAAACTTCAGAGGTAGTCATGCCAACACATCTTGTGACAAGCGAAAAGTAGAATTGGGCCCTCAGCTTGCCACCTGCTGGTGGCTTCTAGTTCCTGTGCATTCCAGCCTGAACCACTGACACCATTGCTGACTGGGTTTTCCTACCCCGGTTTTTCCGCTCACCATTCTTCCTGACATCAGAAGCCCTGCCCACCCCAGGACCTACGTAATACAGGCTGAAGCATAACTCTGCAGCAGGTGCATGCACAAGTTGCACACTGGCGCACCACAGTACCCGTCCACATCTGGACTGCACCCAGGGCAACGACCCAAAGCCCTCCCACCCCCACAGATCCGCCATCCTACACCCTCGACCCCCTCAACAAACACTGCCATTGTGCCGACCCACACTCCACGATAGGACATGCATCTACTGAAACTTCTCCTGTCACAGCACACACACCAGCCCACTGACCAGCCGCACCCGAACAGCACCTGAACAAAAACACCAATTTGCATGCGTCCTTCTCAATACATGCTCACTATACAAACCCACCACCAATATTTGGGAGCTTATCTCCACCCTCACACCCAGTGTCCTCTTTCTCACTGAGACCTGACTCAACCCCACTTCACGCCCAACGTCACCACTGCAATACCTGAAGGATACAAAATCACCCACCTCCACCCCATCAACAAGCTTGGCAGAGGGATCACCATCATACATAAGGAATCCAACCAATGCACCGCCACAAATGACGACATCACCCCAGCCATGGAAAACCTCAACTTCTGACTCAAAAAGACAGCAAAACTACCATCAGAGGGACCCTTGTCTACCGCCCTCTAGGACCACGTCCATCCATCTGCAACTGCATCGCCCACTTGCCATACACTCAAACAACAACATTTTCCTTGGTGACCTTAACTCCCATCTCAACGACTGGAATGACTTCAACACTACCAGCCTCGTCACACCATGAACAACATCGGACTCTCCCCAACTCGTCCACGACACCATGCTCTGTGTCTCTGATCCTCTTAGGTCTCTTGGAAGCCTTGCATATGGGCTCCTACCATACACTCATCACGCAACTGCACACCATAGGCATCTAAGGAGCTGCTCTCAGATGGATCGCCTTTTTCCTCACCGGGAGAATGCAAAAAGTCAGCCTTCCTCCTTTCTCCTCCGAACCCAAGGAGATCATCTGTGGAGTACCCCAAGGATGCTTGCTCTGCCACACCTTATTCAACACTTATATGACACATCTGGCCAGCATCCCCAAAAACCACGGGCTCAACATCATATCCTACGCCAACGACACACAATTCATCCTTTCCCTCTCCGAAAAAACAACCAAGACCAACTTCTACATCTGCATGATGAACATGGCCAACTGGATGGATGAAGCTCAACTCGGACAAGACAGAGGTACTGGCTTTCAGATACAGACGTTTCCCATAAGTTCCATCCTCGTGGTTCTCAGAACTCGGACCTACTCCTACCCCAACTGACCAAACTAGGAACCTAGGCATCATTCTGGTCAACAAGGTAATCATAAAGGCTCAATTCAATTCACCTCTTTCCTCCTCCTGCTTCTTCATTCTCTCCATGCTTCTTAAAATATAGAAATGGCTATCCCAAAGTTTAAGACGCACCATCACCCAGGCCCTCATCCTCTGCCGACTTGACTATGGCAAAGCTCTCTATACAGGGATCGCAGCGCACCTCCTCTGACGACCATAGAGAACGCTGCAGCCAGACTCATCCTGGAACTTCTTAGAAGAACCCACAGCACCCCCTACCTCAGGCTCTCTGTACAGAACAAATACCAGTCAAGTTTCTGACGCATGTAGACAAGGCCCTACACAACTGCAGACCTGCCAACTTGAACCACCACCTGAACTTCCATCGGCCGCCAGACACCTCCTCTCCTCGTTCCTTTCTCTAACCCTCACCCCTTGAATCCGACTTTGCGGATGCGGAAGTCGCTCCTTCTTCTACCTAGCAGCGAAGACATGAAATGAGCTACCCTTTCATCTACGGACCTCCCCATTTCTTTCAGAGATCCGAAAGTCGCTGCATATCTGGCTTTTCAGCTAATCACCTGGACGCTCCCAGCTCCTAGATACTGTCATTGGTGACCAGAAGTGCTATACAAATCTACTGATTGACTAATTGATGGGTCACACCTATAAAGTACACAGTGAGGTGTGGTAATGTTGGAGGCCTTCTTACTGGAACTCTTGTCTTTGGAAATAACTATTAACCAAGTAAGCAAATGTTCACAAGCCATTTCTGAGACAATCATGAGAATATAGTTGAATGTGACGAGCTAGTTATAAAGGATAAAAGCAGTGGAAGAGAAAATTGTAGTGCTGAAGGATACAGTAGACCGGATATACATTGTGCAGAATTAATTTTAAATATCCTCTTTTGCACTAGAGATTCGATAAACGTTTCATAATTTCTCGGAGCAATGTTCTGTGTATCAAAGCATGGTAGCTGAAAAAGAGCTCATTTGATGTAGCTGAATAAATCATGCACATCTTTTTGACGAATGACTCATTTGTTTAATCATCACTCATCATCATTCCCGTTTCTAAAATTGTTAATGATGATTCACATGAATTAATTAATTCCTCCAGGAAACAACATTTTCTTATAAGTTTAACTTCCCTCACTTATGTAATCGCATTAAAAAACAATATTTTTCGGCAATAACCTATTTTCCCTTTTTTGCAAGAGCAAAAATAACAACTGAAATTAACATTGCATTTTTAAAATGTAATCAGTGAAATGCAAAGCTTCACAAGTTTTGTGTAATTATTTCTTAAAAATTCAATTTTTCGTGTAACCCCTCCACTGGTGTAAAGAATTGCCAAGCTTCACATCTTGTTGCTTTGGACCATTTTAGGTTTACTATTTTCTTATTTGTGCTATTTTCTCTGAGTATTCCATAAACTTTGGGATCTGTGGCGCTTTTATAATTGTAAGTAAGAATTCATTTCACCCAGACCAGGGATTTCAAACAAAGTCTGTGATTTATTTTTCCTCTGTTGTAACCATTTTGGATGTTAACTAAAATTGGTTTTCACCAAAGCGGTTGTGGATTTACTAATTTGATGATCAACAAACCGCCTAGTCAGCAAAGTTACATACAGATGTTTTTGTTGCAATTGTGTTATTAACTTTTTTCTCCACTAAGTTCCATTCCTTTTTTCGCCTTTGCCCAAGTTAACTATATGTAGACATGAGTGTGTGGGTTTGCAGGCATGGGTATCTATAAAGTTCAACCTTATCTAGTAGACTGCTGAACATTGGCAGGAGCTCAAGGGTAAGCTTCAGAATAATTTACAATGAGGCACGCCATTTGTAGGACTGAACCTGCTTGGGATCTAGTGTTCTCCGAAGAGGCTAGTCTTCAGAAATGCTTCTGAAATCTGACAAAGGACAGAACACCTCCTTAATCCCTTCGCTTCTAGGCCTCCCTGTGCTAAGACTTTTTGGGCTATTTGGGGTAGTTTGCGCTTAGGCCCCTGTAATTTTATGTCCACATAAGGTATCCATGCCAAATTGGCGTCCTTTCCTTTCATCTACTTGAGGATTCTAAAGGTACCCAGGCGTTGTGGATTTCACTGGAGAGGACACAGAAATTACCCAAAATACAGCAACATTTTCTGGGGGGTTTTTAAGAAAAAAAAGTGCCGCAGAAGAAATCTTCTGGTTTTTTCCCCCTGCAAATGGTATCAACAAAAGCTTTGTGGTACTGAAATCACCATCTTCTCAGGTGTCCGGGACAGGCAGACCTTTGTCAGAAAACCAAAACTGTTTACACAGTTTTGGCATTTTACTTGGACATATAATATTTTTGCTATTTTTTATGTTCAACCTCCTTCCAGTTAGTAGTAGAAATTGGGGTGAAAAATAATAGATCCTGGAAAGATATACATTTCTAAAAACTAGACAACATTCTTAATTAGGCAAGGGGTCATTTGTGTAGATCCTTCAAGTGTTTTTTAACAGAAAATAACAGTTAAAAATAACAAATATTGAAAATGAGTTGAAAAAAGCAGCTATTTGTGCCAACTTTTTCACTTGGAACTTCTTCTAAGTATATTAGATTTTTGAATGCAATATACCGTTACATCTGTTGGGCCTTTCTGGTTGTGGGGATATATAGGACCAAGAACCCCGTTAACCCAGAGCCAATAACTGAGCTGCGTATTTCATTGGTTTTTCATTGTGTGCTGGGTATATAGCAGTTCTTTTGGTAAAATATAAAGAGTGAAAAATAGTTACCAAGGAAACCTATATATTTCTGTAATGAGAACTAAATATAGAGTTTAGAAGCAGTGGTCATTTGCACAGCTACAAAATTGCGGGTACCCATACAAACATTTGACTTTGAGGTAATTTTTCAAAATTACTTCTTTTTTACAAATTGTCTTACATTTAGAAGGCAGAAATACAAAGAAAGTCAATTGTGAATAACCCTTGTTCTACAATTCTCTGTTCTCCATTGTCTCCCGATAGAAATGATACCTCACTTGTGTGGGTAGGCCTAGTGCGTGCAATTGGAAACAGCCCAACACGCAACGTGGACACATCACATTTTTCCAGTGAAAACTGACCCTTTCTTAATATGTGCCTAGATGTGGATTTTGAACCGTAGCTCAGCCGACTGCTAGGGAAACCTAGCAAACCTATACATTTCTGAAAACTAGACACCCAGGGAAATCCAGGATGGGGAACTTCTGTGACTCTCACCAGGTTATGTTATCCAGAATCCTTTGCAAACCACAAACCTTGTCAAAAAAATGTAATTTTCCTCATATTTCTGTGATGTAAAGTTCTGGAATCTGCAAGGAAGCACAAATTTCCAGGCACCCAGCATTCATCAATGTCTCCAGATAAAAGTGGTACCTCACTTGTGTGGGAAAGCCTAGTATCCGTGAAAGGAAACCGCCCAAAATGCAACATGGACGCATCACATTCTTCCATTGAAAACGGAACCTTTTTTCTCAGTGTGCCTAGCTGTGGAACCTCAAATTTAGCTGTAAAAATCAAATTTTTCTCACATTTCTGTGTGGGAATGTTGTAGGATTACTGGTCTGACACAAATTTCCTCCCACCCAGCGTTCCCCTAGGTCTCCCGATAAAAATGGTACCTCACTTGTGTGGGTGGCTCAAGTACCCGCTGCAGGGAAGGGCCCAAAACCTATTGTGAAGACATCAAAATTATCTTTCACAAAACTACCTGTTTTTGCTAGGGGGCCACCTGTGTTTTTAGTCCCGTGCTCAATGGCCATCTAGGAAAACCTACCAAACTCAGGTAGTTCTGAAAACTAGACACCCGGGGGAGTTTAGAGAGGTATGGCTTGCGTGGATCCCCCAAAGATTTCTCAACCAAAAACCCCCTCAAACCTCAAATTTAGCAAACAAAAAGCAACATTTTCTCACATTTCTGGCCGGAATCACCATGCCGGCACAAATGTCCTACAACTCAACGTTCCCCTCAGTCTCCAGAGTAAAATGATACCTCACTTGTGTGGGTAGGCCAAGGGCCTGCGACGGGGAAGGACCAAAAACATAGGGTAGAGGGTATAGCACAGCGAACTCTAAGCACTATATTTTTTTTAAATACGGTTTTAGGTGATTCTGCTTTGCACATCCACACAAGTGAGGTACCATTTTTATTTGAGAACAAGGGGAACGCTGGGTAGTAGGACATTTTCGCCGGTTTGGTGATTCCACACAGAAAATTAAGGAAACTTATTATTTTTAGCTAAAATTTAGGTTTGCTGGGGATTCTGGGTAGGAAAATGGGGAATCCACACAAGCCATACATCCCTGGACTGCCTTGGGTGTATAGTTTTCAGAAATGTCTGGGTTTGGTAAATTTCCCTAGATGGCCACCGAACCTGGGACCAAAAACGGATGTGACTCTTTACAAAACCAGGTTGTTTTGTGATAGATCATTTTGATGTCTCCACAATATGTTTTAGGCCCTTGCCTGTCGCAGGTACTTGGCCCACCCACACAAGTGAGGTACAATATTTATTAGGAGACCTGGGGGAACACGGAGTGGTAGGAAATTTGCGTGAGCCCTGTGATCCCACAACTTTGCACCCAGAAATGAGAGAAAAATTTGTTTTTTTTTCCATCTAAATTTGAAATCCTTCAAACCCGATAGCAGCGCGTATTTTTGTCAGTGTGGCCTGCTTAGCTAAGGAAACTGTCACATGCAGCCTCTTAGAGAGAGTGCCGCGCTGAGGCACCACCTCCATTACAGGGATCATCACCGCTGTTGTGGATGGAGAACCCCATCAACAAGGTCCCTTACGGTGACGAGGCTGTTAGGGTGACATTAGTGAAACCAGTCCCGCACGGCTTTCGCCGAACCAGAGAGTCCGAATACAATGCCATGCCAGATGCCAGTGCCTGCTTTCCCCGGCGACCACAAGCACAATGATACAGACTCTGCAGCTGCAACTCGTGCCGTCACCGTGTCCCTCAGCCAGCCCCCCAAATCCTCAAAGTACTTTGTCAATCCCCCAGATGCGGGTGATCCCTGACCTTGCAGTAGCTTCCCCCCGTCTGTGACTGAATATCACAGTGTTTTGGTGGCTTAGTTGCAATCGTACCCGAGTGACCTCAGCAACTCCGCGGCCATGTCTCCATTCTTCTTAGTGGCCACATTGCTTGTGAATACTCCAGCAGGACCCATAGTACCATAAGGCAAGTACACTGATTTCTGAAATAACACGGTAAAACACCTTTACAACACAACTTTCTTTCCGCATACCTTCACTCCGCATACCATTACAACAAAAGTACCATTACTCCGCAATACTTTTTTACCGTATACCATTACATCTTATATGCTTTTATCACGCATGCTTTTACAACGAAATTCGTTGTAAACGCATGAATGGTAAAAGTATATGTTTTTAATATTTAAGTTTAAGGTAAGTAAATGGTTTTAGTTTGGGGGTGTTGGGGTATATGTTTTAGGGGTTCAGGGGTATTTTAAGGGTGGGTTTGGGTTATGGTGTGCACAGTGTATTTTTAGATTATGGTATTTTTAGATTATAGGGTTGGTTTTGGGGTGCTTGGGTATTTTTAGGGTTAAGGGGTAGGTTTAGGTTTTGGGGTGTAGGGGGGTTTATTAGGGTTCAGGGTGGGTTTTGGGTTATGGGGTTCAGGGGTACGTTTAGGGATAGGTTTGGGTTTTGGGGTACAGGGGTATTTCTAGGGTTCAGGGCCAGGTTTGGGTTTTGGGGTGCAGGGGTATTTTTAGGGTTCAGGGCTAGGTTTGGGTTTTGGGGTACAGGGGTATAATATATACATATGCATTAATATGTATGTATATATATATATATATATATATATATATATATATATATATATATATATATATATATATATATATATATATATATATATATATATATATATATATATTACCTACTGGCGGTCGCCAGTAGGTAGTTATAGTTAGGATCGTTTTCCATTGGAAATCCGCAACATTCTATTGGGAATAACTTTGGCGCCGAATGAGGGATCTGCCTGTAATTTTCCTTAACTTTGCCTCGCTGCGCTCCGCTCTTGCCCTGAAAGTTTCGGGGGGATCCGTCAAGCGGGGGCCGAGATAAAAAGGGGGTCCCAAAACGTGTTTTCCCCATGTTAATTTCCATAGGGCGGTTGGACTCACTTTTAGCCCGAACGGCTGAATGGATTTCCACCAAACTTGGCAAAATTGTAGGGACTGGTACCCCGATGTGCCTTTGCTATGTCTCAAGATATATGCTCCAGTGGTTTTTATGAAAATTAACTTTGAAAAAATATATATTGGGCTACATTGGGCTATATATATGTTAGAGCCCAAATGTAGCCCAATGTAGCCCAATGTAGCCCAAAGATAGCCACCAGAGACAAAAAAAACAAATGTAGCCCAAATATCAGCCAGATGTAGCCCAACTGTAGCCCAATGACAGAATGTCCCAGAGTGTTCTAAAGAACAACTAGAGCGCTAACAGTCTTACTTATGACAAAAGTATGGCACACCTGAAGTCATCTTGATTGGAATAAAGTGTTAACACTTAAAACATTTAATTTGCAAAGGAACAAAATGAGGGGGTTCATTTTGCCATTGAAATTATGATTAGTGCTGAAGAAAGAAAAATTAGGGCACATTTTGAGTGACTTCTCAAATCCTCTTATATTTCATTAAAAAAATTCTGATATGCAGTCTCCCAAGAGGGCCACCAGAGACAAAAGAGCCCAAATGTAGCCCAAATATCAGCCAGATGTAGCCCAACTATAGCCCAATGACAGAATGTCCCAGAGTGTTCTAAAGAACAACTAGAACGCTAACAGTCTTACTTATGACAAAAGTATGGCACACCTGAAGTCATCTTGATTGGAATAAAGTGGTAACACTTAATACATTTAATTTGAAAAGGAACAAAATGAGGGGTTTCATTTTGCCATAGAATTTTTTTTATATATATATATATATATATATATATATATATATATATATATATATATATATATATATATATATATATATATATATATTCACTGAAAAAACCATAGGTTATAGACCATATATAGTTAGGAATTAGCATTTAGAAAACCTTATTTTACTCACACAAAACCATTGAAATTCCATATATAGTTAGTTGCACTAACTATATATCGCGCACCCGCAATCCACTGCTGATGATGTCACATATTACATCATTCATGACATGGTCAGTGACATCACTGATGACATCACTGATGACATCTCAAATGACATCACTGATGACATCACTGATGACATCTCAAATGACATCACTGATGACATCATGACACACCAATACCAGTTACTACATACGCACTCACTGATTCCTACGTCTACACACACATTCACTCATTCACCCATACAATCACTCATACATACAGTCACTCATTATTACAACACTATCATATGCACTCATACACCTATGCAGACAGTCACACACTGCCACTCATCCATGGAGTTACTCACACACCAAGTCAGTCCTGTAAAGAATCAATCACACTTCCATTTCTTCATCTATACAGTTAAACACAGAACACCATACTTCAGTGACATCACTGATGACATCACTAATGACATCTGAAATGACATCACTGATGACATCTCAAATGACATCACTGATGACATCATGACACACCAATACCAGTTACTACATACGCACTCACTGATTCGTACGTCTACACACACATTCACTCATTCACCCATACAATTACTCATACATACAGTCAGTTATTATTAGAACACTATCATATGCACTCATACACCTAGTCAGTCCTGTGAAGAATCAATCACACTTCGATTTCCTCATCTATAGTTAAACACAGAACACCATACTTTTCACACATATACTAACACATACTTACTCTCTTATACAATCACTGATACAAGTACACATTGATATGCACAGAGTCACACACCTCCCAGCCAGCCACACACACACTCAGTCTTCCATACATCCACTCATTCTTCAATATGTAAAACGTATTTAAACTTTACAAAAACACACAGACACTAGATGATGTCATCAGTGATGTCATTTGAGATGTCATCAGTGATGTCATCAGTGATGTCACTGACCATGTCATGAATGATGTAATATGTGACATCATCAGCAGTGGATTGCGGGTGCGCGATATATAGTTAGTGCAACTAACTATATATGGAATTTCAATGGTTTTGTGTGAGTAAAATAAGGTTTTCTAAATGCTAATTCCTAACTATATATGGTCTATAACCTATGGTTTTTTCAGTGAATTTTCAAGGTTTTGTAAATGCTAATTCCTAACTATATATGGTCTATAACCTATGGTTTTTTCTGTGAATTTCATTGGTTTTTTAACAGCTAATATCTGTAGCTGTAAAATGTATTCTTCTTTAAATCCAAAAATATATTTTATATGTTTATGAATAAATTTTTTTTAAAATATTTTTTTTCTTCGTTCCCGCTTCGCGAATCGGGAAGCTTCCCGTTAGCTGACCTTGATGCCGCGAAATAGACCGCGAGCCGGTAAACGTTTCTTTACCGCAAGTGCCGCGTTAGAAAACAACATCGTGACGCCTCCCGTCCGCATGACGTTTCACGTTGTCGCGTGATACGTCATATGACGTGCTACGTTAGCGAACTGGTACGCGAAGCGAGTCGCAAAGCGCAGGTTTCTGGAAGCAAACCGGGAGGCCCTGCAAAGCGCTTAACGTAAACACAGCAAGTCATGTGACTTGGTAATAACACTTTTCATTGGTTAATTTCACTTTTGGTTTCCTAATGATGTAAGACTAGGTCATATAATCTAAAATGAACACTTTTGATTGGTTGAGAACTCTTGTTTTTCCCAAATGATGAAAATCCCTCCTTCTTTCCTCACTCTGACTTTCATCATTGTGAGAGAAAGACCCTTTGTGATCACTGAGCAATGGCTTCTTTAGTAGCTTCAGCTGGTGCTTCCCCACCACCTCCACCACATCCAAGGAAGAGTGGACCACCTGCTCAAGTTATAATTCAACAAGAAGAGGAAGAAGAGGAACAGGACGACGAGCACGAAGAGAGGCAGTTTTTGCCTGAGCAGCCCAGGACGTCTCACCGGAAAGAAAACTTCATTTGGCAATTTTTTTTAATTCCCAAAGGTCAGAAAAAAGTAAATGCAAGATACGTAACTTGCCTTATATGTCAAGATAGACTGTCCAGAGGAACCGAGAAAAAATACAGTTTCGGAAACTACACAATGCATCGCCATATGACTAGGTGGCATCCTAACAACTACAGTGCTGCACAGTTTCGGAACGACCTAGATAATCTCCCTATTATGGCCAGAAGATCTGTTGTACCGGAAGTAACGGGACCAGAGGGCAGGGAGATGGTGCCAAATATACAAATGAAATTTGGTGAAGTAAAACACATCTGCGTATTTTGCGATGGATTCATTTCCTACGGAGAAAGAAGCATCACTCTGATCAACAGAGCTATTGACTATCATATGCAAGTTTGTACGAAACGCCCAAAATAATAAATACTTCTTTTTTTGTTTTGTTGCTCCTGTTGAGCCCTTTACAATGAATCGTTTTCATTGCCCCCTCCAAGAAAAACCCCAAAAAATATAAAACTGTTCAGAAAAATTCAAAAAAAGTAAAAAAATGTTCCGAAAAATAATAAAAAAAATATAAAACAACAAAAACAATAAAAAAAAAAAGTTCTTTTCAGAACTACCTCCCCGTTATTAAAAAATTGGTACAATATTTGGAACTGTGCCAACCTCTATTTCTCTTAGTTCGCTTCCCAGTTCGCTCGCCGGTACGCGAACCGGAAGCGAACCAAAAACAGTAAGTATAAGGGAAGGAAACAGACACTTATGTTAAAAGAAAGACAGCTATAGGGGAGTAAACTAGAGATACTATTACCCGTAATCCACTGCTGATGATGTCACATATTACATCATTCATGACATGCTCAGTGACATCATCAGCAGAGGATTGCGGGTTTTTTGGCAACGTGCCTTATCCACGGTTTAATAACGCTGCCTTTTGCTTTATATAAGTTTTCAAATTGTATGAAATATATACCAATAGGTCGTTATGAACCTTTAGGTAGTGCTTTTCTTCATGAGGTCTGGTCGCTTCCATACACATACAGATGTTTCAAAGATGATCAAGAAGTTTATCTGAATGGAGAGGAATGCACTGAGACGCCAGATCATTCACTAATGTGTAGGCACATACAGTTACACGGTTCATGCAACAAACACCGACCAAATATGGCTTGCGTGTTGCAAGGCACGCCAGTTCCTGCTATCATCCCCACGTTCAAGTTGTTGGAAAATGGTAGTTATTTGATGCTCAATAATGAAGATTGTTCTGAGTTAATTAAAAGTATTCCTTTTATCGTAACAGTAAGTGAACGGGTTATTTGCTGCAGAAATGTTCTATTTCCTCCCACACATGAACATAGGGAGTTTTCAATCTGGCCACAAATACCAACCTTGGGACAGATTTCAACGGCATGGCAAGAATAAGAGCTCTTTTGTCTCAGAGAGAGGTGGCCTTGAGTTCGGCCCGTGAAACTTTCGTGCTTCACATAGCGAACACCCGTACAGAGGTGCAGACCCTTTTCAATTCAGATTTGCCTTTCAATTTCAGCAAGATGGTTCCGACTATCTTTAACGCATCCTCCACAAAGGCCCTGGCGCACTTTTTTAAAGTTGTTACCAGTGGTCTCGTGACTTCATTTGAGAAAATCTTTGGAGTCATCCCTGCTTCCTTTCATTCTATTTTCTCCACTCTGGTTCGTGGATTGGCATTTTTACTTGCATTACCAGCGGACACTCTTGTGCTTTTTTACATTTTTAAATATGGATGTCCCTCCTATGCAACCTCCCACCCTGCAGCTGCTGACACTGTTCCGCAATCGCATGCTAGAATATTATGGCACAATGCCGTTGGCGATATTAAGCACGGCATATGGATTATCTTTTCGATTCTCCTACTTCACCTGTGTCCAGCCTGTATTTCACTGCCTGACCTGTGATTTCGATTGGGCCATTGATTTGTGTCTCTGCGGACCGGTTTCTCCTGACGTCGACTTTAATCAGCTGATGACTCCTATCATTACTCACGAGTTGGTTTGTCCTGGCGAAAGGATTATGGCTGTGGCATTGATGCATGGACTACTTGGTCCCTGGAATTTACTGGCGGCAGCACAGTCTTTCTTGGAACAGAGCTTTCTTGAAAACCCACCGAGCTGTCCTCTGATGGTGATAGAGGATCCGGTGCTGGGAGAGCACGTATGTTCTTTTCCGCTTTTAAATTGGATGGCTGAACTGTTTTCGGATGAAGACGGTGACTTCCTATTGGAGGCTGTTGCAGCTTATTTTGCATACACAGTTATGTCATAGACCTTTTTCATGTTTGATATGCTGAGTACTAGCATTTCATTGACAATTCATTGACTTATTTGTCAAGTTTTTATTATTTACCTTGCCTATTGGCTTAAGACTCGATAAAGTACTTGGCTGTTTTATTTTTCTTTAGCATTAAATTTTCCTAGTTTTTAATGCTTTACCTTGCGGACCGTCCACATATAAACTTGCAATCTGCTCTCATGAGATGGCACTTCTATTATCTTATTCAGTTCGTTTCCGGATCATGGGGAGGTGTCATCTAGGTCCTGGATATCTTTACACCGTGTTAAGTTAGCATGGGCTCATTACCGGTTTAAACGCCATTTTTCCTTTTTTGCAACTTCTGCACACGACACTTAGTTGTTGCTTTAGCTTTCCACCTAGTAGTTCATCGTGGTTTACATGAGAATAATATGTTATTGCTCTACTATCTGCTTTGCTTGTTAAACTATATCTGTACAGCGAGTGCTAAAGTTTCAAGAACAACACGATACAGAATTGTTATGAGGTCTGATCTCCACGACTTCATACTCATAACATAAGTGCAACTTCTGCCAATTCTGGGCATGAGGCGGGTTTTATATTGCTTTGCCGAACACACATACACAACAGTTGATGCGGTTCACATGAAGAGAGAGCTGGTGTATGCTGATGTGATTCCTTCAAATCTAAGACACTAAAGTATGGGCACGCCCTAAACCAACACAAAGAGACCTTCTTAGCAAATAATATAATATGTGTATTAGGGAGGGTGAGATATAAGCAGCCGCGGGCCGTGGAGGGAGTTACGGTGAGGCAGGGAGGCGGGGAGGGGGAGAAGCAGGGCGGAGCCCTCTCTACCTTGCCCCTCCCCCTCCCCGCCCCACCGTAACTCCCTCCACGGCCCGCGGCTGCTTATAAGTGTTGCTAACTCTTATTCATTTACAGCATGTTAACATACTGTCACCATTCGCTTTTTATGTACTAGTAACTATGCTGGTAATTTTGCTACTGATAATATGTGTACTTGTATTCTCCACCCTGCTTCTCCCCCTCCCCGCCTCCCTGCCTCACCGTAACTCCCTCCACGGCCCGCGGCTGCTTATAAGTGTTGCTAACTCTTATTCATTTACAGCATGTTAACATACTATCACCATTCGCTTTTTATGTACTAGTAACTATGCTGGTAATTTTGCTACTGATAATATGTGTACTTGTATTATCTAAGATACTACGCCTGAGAAGACGGCATTAGTAAATAAACATTTCAAATACACATGTGTTCTTCTTAACTCCATGTTCTGGTTTCTAAGAAATATATAACGACCGACTGTTCATGAGTTCCACGTATCCTGAGGTACTATAAGTTCATATTCTGGATTGTCTAAACATTGAGAGTTTGTTATATCCAATGTGACACTGTACCTAGCTTACTAAGGAGTTTTTGATTACTAACGTGAGTTTTGGGACACCCTAATTCGCCGAGGTTCCAATCCTCTGTCCACAGTTCTGTGTGAGAACAGAAACCCTGCGACAGGGGCACCCCCGACCCTTGCTGGAGCTTCATCACACTTGCGATACAACTCCAGCAATGCGCCACCTTTACGGCACAGATACATCACGCATCTGTGCTGTTTTTGCCCCATGATGCGCCACATTGTAAATGCAGCACACCATAGGTGACGGAACAGCGGCACAGAATGACTAACACATCCCTGGTGATGCGCCAGTCATCATAAATGTATCCCTATGCTTCTTATCTTGTTAGAGATGAACCGCCATATGTATCATCAAAGTTTTTTGCATTTCCTAAATAGCGAACTTTAAGGAATAAATAGCGATTCTTTACCATTCCTAGTTTGCGATTAGCTATTTGCTAATTACAAATTACCCATTCATTTCCTTCATTTCCATAGGGCGGTTGGACTCACTTTTAGCTCGAACGGCTGAATGGATTTCCACGAAACTTGGCAAAATTGTAGGGACTGGTAGCCCGATGTGCCTTTGCTATGTCTCAAGATATATGCTCCAGTGGTTTTTACGAAAATTAACTTTGAAAAATATATATTGGGCTACATTGGCCTATATATATGTTGGAGCCCAAATGTAGCCCAATGTAGCCCAATGAAGCCCAATGTAGCCCAATGTAGCCCAAAGATGGCCGCCAGACACACAAAAAAACAAATGTAGCCCAAATATCAGCCAGATGTAGCCCAACTATAGCCCAGTGACAGAATGACCAATCAGCTTCGCAAACCTCCGTTACGCGAAGCGGAGCGCTGTTACAGATATATATCTTTTTTTGAACGTTAATTTCTCAAAATCCACTGGAGCACATATATTGAGACCTAGCAAAGGCACATCGGGCTACCAGTCCCTAATATTTTGCCAAGTTTCGTGCAAATCCATTCAGCCGTTCGATTATTATTATTATTATTTTTTTTTGCCCCGCGGGGCCCTTTTAAAACCTCCACATCAAACCTAGGGGGTCAGCGAGGATCTACTATGCCCCCTTATAGTTATTTCCCCCTTTGTTTTGACCTCCTCTTGTCTCTCGATCCTACCGAGAGACAAGATGGCGGCCGCTACGGACTTTTTGGAATGTTGACAGACGCCGGAGAACCAATCAGCTTCGCTTCACAAAGCTCCGTTGCGCGAAAAGTACGCGTCCTGGGACGCTGCCAGGTCCGCTGTTACAGATATATATCTTTTTTTAAACGTTAATTTCTCAAAATCCACTGGAGCACATATATTGAGACCTACAAAAGGCACATCGGGCTACCAGTCCCTACAATTTTGCCAAGTTTCGTGCAAATCCATTCAGCCGTTCGGGCTAAAAGTGAGGCCAACCGCCCTATGGAAAACTCAATGTTAAAAACACGTTTTGGGACCCCCCTTTTTTCTCGGCCCCCCCTTGACGAACCCCCCCCAAATTTTCAAGGGCTGCTCAGAAACAAAATGTGCCATTTTCCTGAAAATTTCAGCCAATTCCGTCCACAAACGCCAAAGTTATTAGACATAAAATTTTCACAAATCCCATAGAGAAAAAATCCTAACTATATATACCTACTGGCGACCGCCAGTAGGTAATATATATATATATATATATATATATATATATTCACTGAAAAAACCATAGGTTTCACACCATTTATAGTTACGAATTAGCATTCAAAAAACCTATTAAATTCACTGAAAAAAACATAGGTTTCACACCAGTGATAGTAGGTGGAAGTTTTACTCGTATAAAACCATTGAAATTCCCACGTTATAGTTAGTTGGACTCACTATAACTTGAGCGTGCAATGCACTGCTGATGACGTCACATATTACATCACTCATGACATGGTCAGTGACATCACTCATGACATCACTGATGACATCTCAAATGACATCACCGATGACATCATCCAGTGAATGTGTATCTTTCTGAAAAATAAATATTTTTTATATATGTATATCTAAAGGTTGATGGAAGAATAAATGGGTAAATAAATGTCTAAATGGATGTTTTTTTTAGTAAAATTGATTTGTTAACTGACTTACTAAATGTATCTTAGTGAATACATATATTAGCGAGTAATGTTTAAATATTTAAATATCTGTATCTGTGTCTCACTTTGTGTATAAGTGGCTGCATGGGTTGGTGAGTAGCTACATGAGTGTGTATATGGGTTATTAGTTGTTTTTTTGAGTATCAGTATCAGTGTCTGTATGGTTCGGTGGGGGATATTACTTAGAGCACAGATGCATGAATGAGTGACTCACTATTTGTATGTATTTTGAAGACAGCATGTGTGCAAGACTGTATGGGTGGATGATTGTGTGTATGGGTGGGTTAGTGAGTATGTGTTTTTATAATTGATTGTTTAAGAGAGTAAATATGTTTCCGTTTCTGTAGAAGTATGTGTAGTGGTGTGTATATAGCAGTGTAATCAAGTAAATGTTTTTTTGATAGTTTATTTGCATGTGTGAATTTGTGTGTGAGTAACTATATGGATGAGTATTAGTGTGTAACAGGATGTATAGGTGTATGAGTACATATGATGAGTAAGTACATGCATGAGTGACTATATAGAACTGTTGGTGAATGAGTGGATGTGTATGTAGATGTTGGAATTACCTAATAAGTTGTTGTAATTGGTATTGGTTTCTCCTTTTTTAAGAAAATGTTAGTTTCTATTTTTGAATGTGTGTGTCAAAGGTTATTTTATGCTGATAGGAGGACTGCCACTTTGTCAGAAGGATGTTGTCATCAGTGATGTCATTTGAGATGTCATCAGTGATGTCATGAGTGATGTCACTGACCATGTCATGAGTGATGTAATATGTGACGTCATCAGCAGTGCATTGCACGCGCAAGTTATAGTGAGTCCAACTAACTATAACGTGGGAATTTCAATGGTTTTATGCGAGTAAAATTTCCACCTAACTATAACTGGTGTGAAACCTTTGGTTTTTTTCAGTGAATATATATATACATATGTATATATATATACATATGTGTATATATATACATATGTGTATATATATATATATATATATATATATATATATATATATATATATATATATATATTACCTACTGGCGGTCGCCAGTAGGTATATATAGTTAGGATTTTTTCCCTATGGGATTTTTGAAAATTCTATGTCTAATAACTTTGGCGTTTGTGGACGGAATTGGCTGAAATGTTCTGGAAAATGGAACATTTTGTTTCTGAGCAGCCCCTGAAAATTTGGGGGGGTTTCGTCCAGGGGGGGGCGAGAAAAAAGGGGGGTCCCAAAACGTGTTTTTAACATTGAGTTTTCCATAGGGCGGTTGGCCTCACTTTTAGCCCGAACGGCTGAATGGATTTGCACGAAACTTGGCAAAATTGTAGGGACTGGTAGCCCGATGTGCCTTTTGTAGGTCTCAATATATGTGCTCCAGTGGATTTTGAGAAATTAACGTTTAAAAAAAGATATATATCTGTAACAGCGGACCGGGCAGCGCCCCGGTTCGCGGACCTTACGCGTACCGGAACTTCGCGTAGCGAAGCTGATTGGCTCTCCGGTGTCTGTCAACATTCTAAACAGTCCGGAGCGGCCGCCATCTTGTCTCTCGGTAGGATTGAGAGACAAGAGGAGGCCAAAACAAAGGGGGAAATAACCATAAGGGGGCATACTAGATCCTCCCTGACCCCCTAGGTTTAATGTGGAGGTTTTAAAAGGGCCCCGCGGGGCAAAAAAAAAAAAAAAAAAATTTTGTTTTTTTGCGTGGGTAGCGCCCGGTCCGCGAACCGGGAAGCGTTCTGGGCAGCGTACTGCAATGAAAAATGAATGATAGACTTTTCAAATACTGTATGTTAATTGATTGTTGGTTTTGTTGAATATTTTTTATTTTTTTTTATTTTTTAAGCAATTATTTATTATTGTGATTGTGTTTCAAAATGTAATAACATTTCTAACATTTCACTGTCTGAAATGTCGTCATTTTCATTGAACATAGCTTGTAATCTATGAGGGTGTAAAATGTCCTTAATATTTTTCAAATGTTTGTTCTCTCTTTCACAGATTGAAAGTATAAAAACAAAAAGTGAGTAAGTTAACGACAATTATAAGGTAAATGTTTTGTACTCTTTTTGTTACATTTCTATCACATTCACCCACTATTAGTTCCACTGCTTCATTTCTTTAACCCTCAGTTTCCTGCCTTTGCTACTTTCCTCATTCCTTTCTCTATTACCTACTTACTCAACTCCTTCCACTCTTTTTCTCAGTCCCTCTCTTCTCATAGTTCCTCACTCTTGTTCACTCACTCCGTCTCTATTACTCTCACTGTCTCTGACTGATCACTCTTTCACTACTTGTTCATTATGCTTTCTCTGTGTAGTTGAAGCACACTAAGGGGCATATTATGAACACAGCCAATAAAATTATTGCTCTTTTTATTGGCAGAAAACTGGTGCAAAAGTGGTTTTAGTGGCAGTTTTCTGCCGCAAAAGCAGCTTTAGCGACACATTTCTGCCAATAAAAGCTGCAAAACTTTTATTGCATATGTTGATGATATGGCTCTATGTTACTTACATTTCTTTGCTGTTTCAATTAATCTTTTTCTGTTATTTTTTGTTTTCTGTTTTCTATTTTTTCTCTCTGTTATTCTTCATGTTTTAATCTTATTTTGAACATTCACTCACATTCTCCAAGAAACTCTTCTTTGTTAATGTTATACTCTCTTTTTTTTTCTTTCACTTCGTTATCTATTTTGTTTTTCACAATTATACCCTCTTCCGTCTTTTCTTCGGTAAATAGATCTATTAAACAGTATCTCTTCTTTAGTCCCTATAGCTGTCTTTCTTTTAACATCACTCTCTGTTTACTTTCCTTATACTTACTCTATTTTTTATTTTTTTTTGGTTAGCTCCCGGTCCGCGTACCGGGAAGCTAACCGGGAAGCGAACCAAAAGAAATAGAGCTTGCCAGAGTGCTAAACATTCTAGCAATTTTTTAATAACGGGGAGGTAGTTCTGAAAAGAACTTTTTTTTTTATATTTTTGTTGTTTTATATTTTTTTTTTCTTTTTTGAACATTATTTGTTTTTTTTGTATTTTTTGAACACTTATTTGTTTTTTTTGTTTTTTTTCAAAGGGAAAGAACAGAAAGAGGCATTGAAAAAGGCTCAACAGGAGCAAAAAAAAAAATTAAAACTTGCTGCGTTTGGAGCATCGGTGTTTCTCGAAAGCCAAATTAATTAATTTCAGACTCATGTTTGCGCATGAAATTAAAGTGCCACAATATAAGCATGTCAGCTTCATATGGACAAAATTTTTTTGAATATTTGGCACTGTTTCGTTGGCCTCTCCAAATGTGAGAGAGATATCAGTAGATGTTCTTGTCACCGAAGTTGGGGGGTTCTGTTGTAGTTCACGCATCTCTGCACGACTATAGTTGTTTGGATGCCACCTCTGCATATGTCGGTGCATCGTGTGATTTCCAAAACTGTATTTTTTATTAGTGCCCCGGGATAACTTTTCTTGGCAGATAAGGCACGTAGCATAGCGTGCATTGACTTTTTTCTCTCCTGGTGGAATGGAAAAAAATTGCCAGATAAAGCTAACTTTGCGATGAGATACCCGGGGTAACTCTTTGACAAATCGTGGTCCCTCTTCTTCCTCTCCGTCTTGTTCTTCCTCTTCCTCCTCTGTGTCTCCAATAAACTGTGCAGGTGGTCCTCTCTTCCTATGAGAAGATGGTGGTGGTGGTGGTGGGGGTGCAGAAGCTGAAGCTACTATTGAAGCCATTTTTTAATCAGAGCAAATGATCAGGTCTTCCTTTCTCAAAGTTGAAAGTCAGAGTGAGAAAAAAGGTGGGGGCTTTCATCATTTGGGAAAAAAAATAGTTCTAAACCAATGAAAAGTGTTATTTTTAGGTCACCTGACCTAGCCTTACATCATTATGAAACCAAAAGTGAAATGAACCAATGAAAAGTTTTATTAACAAGTCACATGACCTCTCACGCTCATGTTACGCGCTGCGGAACGCGCCCCGGTTAGCTTCCGGGTCGCTGCGCTTCGCGCCTCGGTCCGCGCCCCGGGGCACTTCCGGGTGCGCTAACGCGGTACGTCACAAGACGCATTACGCGGCAACGCGATACGTCGCGCTTTCGCGACGCGCCGCGGATCGCTTCCGGGGAGCTGCGTTTCGCGCCTCGGTCCGCGCCCCGGGGCACTTCCGGGTGCGCTAACGCGGTACGTCACAAGACGCATTACGCGGCAACGCGATACCGTCACTATGTTGATTTCTTACCGGTTCGCGGACCGGGTCGCGGCATCAATTTGAGCTAACGGAAAGCTTTCCGGTTCGCGGACCGGGAGCGAAACAAAAAAAAATATTTAAAAAAAATTATTAATAAACATATAAAATATATTTTTGGATTTAAAGAAGAATACATTTTACAGCTATAGATATTAGCTTTTAAAAAACCAATGAAATTCACTGAAAAAACCATAGGTTATAGACCATATATAGTTAGGAATTAGCATTTACAAAACCTTGAAAATTCACTGAAAAAACCATAGGTTATAGACCATATATAGTTAGGAATTAGCATTTAAAAAACCTTATTTTACTCACACAAAACCAATGAAATTCCATATATAGTTAGTTGTACTAACTATATATCGCGCACCCGCAATCCACTGCTGATCATGTCACATATTACATCATTCATGACATGGTCAGTGACATCACTGATGACATCACTGATGACATCTCAAATGACATCACTGATGACATCACTGATGACATCTCAAATGACATCACTGATGACATCACTGATGACAACATCCAGTGACTGTATGTTTCTGTAAAGTTAAAATATGTCTTACATATTGAAGAATGAGTGGATGTATAAGTGTCTGAACAAAGGATTTAGTAGGTGCATGACTGACTGTATGAGTGAGTGATTAAATGTGTCTCACTGAGTGCATGGGTTAGTGACTAAACTGTCTTAATTTGTGCATCATTATGTCTGTTGTTCTGTAAACTGCTGCATGTGTTGATCAGTAGCTATATGATTAACTATATGGGTTATTGATTGGTTGCCCAAGTATTTGTATGGGAGACTGAGAGTGTGTATGGGTGGCTGGGAGGTGTATGACTCTCTGCATAGATGTGTGAGCAGTTGATTCACTAGGTGTATGGGTTCAAAAGTGCATGTGGAAACATCTGTATGGGCGGTTGACTGTGTGCATGAGTGCATTGGTGAGTGAATGGATATCTCAGTGCTACATGTCAAAGTAAGTACATATGTAAAACACAGTACATGTGAGAGTTGACATATATAAATAACTGTGCATAAGAGCCAGTGAATGTGTGAGTGGCTGTATGAATCATTGTGAACTTGTATCCAGGATTGTATAAGTGAGTAAATATGTGTTAGTATATGTTTGAATAAGTAAGGTGTGTATAACTGTATAGTTGAGGAAATGGAGGTGTGATTGATTCTTTGCATGACTGACTAGGTGTGTGAGTAACTCCATGGATGAGTGACAGTCTGTGAGTGTCTGTTTTCACTGAGTGTATCTAAGGTTATATTAGAGTCTGAAGAGGTTCGTCGTATTATCACATGAATGATGTCATCAGTGATGTGATCAGTAATGTCAAATGAGATGTCATCAGTGATGTCATCAGTGATGTCATTTGAGATGTCATCAGTGATGTCATCAGTGATGTCATTTGAGATGTCATCAGTGATGTCATCAGTGATGTCACTGACCATGTCATGAATGATGTAATATGTGACATGATCAGCAGTGGATTGCGGGTGCGCGATATATAGTTAGTACAACTAACTATATATGGAATTTCATTGGTTTTGTGTGAGTAAAATAAGGTTTTTTAAATGCTAATTCCTAACTATATATGGTCTATAACCTATGGTTTTTTCAGTGAATTTTCAAGGTTTTGTAAATGCTAATTCCTAACTATATATGGTCTATAACCTATGGTTTTTTCAGTGAATTATATATATATATATATATATATATAAAACACCAGGATTGCCTCCAACAAAGACACCACACACGGAGGGTTTCCGGCACACACCACCGCAGGTAGCAATGCTTAAAAAGAGAAGCATCTTTCTCAATCGCCATACGCGTTTCGAGCCTGACGCTCTTGATCACTGGCTGGCTTGCAAACAAGAGGCGAATTGATAAGAACATGTGATTTATTTTGTAACAAGCTCCGCCCCAGTGGGCGTCGACTATGGCATTCTGGTCAATGTAGTCAGCAATATGCCACCAAGCTTGTAAAAGTTCTTTCACCAAGCGTCTGTTACGAACATTGGTTACAGTATTTACAGGCGGAAGGGGAGCGGACGCTATCCAGGCGTGCGTGCGTTCCCGCACCTTATTGCAGCAACAAAGCGGGTGAAACGAGGTCAGAATGTGTCACCCTCACCCACTTGGGATGTTATTATGTACATTGTTTATGAAGAGCGCATCCACTTGGATTATGTTACATTGAAACTACAGCGCCCAGAAGGCCGTGTGAGGCCACGCCCAAAGGAGGGCAGGTGCTAATTACTTAAAAAACGTATCATGCTGCTGCTTCATTTTATTTACTAAGCCACTGACGAAGAGAGCCTGCGGACTCTCGAAACGCGTTTGGCACCTATACTTGATGGAGAGTGCATATCTGTTCCAAGCTTCACGAGCATGCGGCAATAAAGATGATGTCTGATAAACAGCTTCCGAGTGGCCTGTCTAATGTTGGGTCCTGGATTTGGTTGGATATATAGCGGCTTCCAAAGTCGCGGACTCGGCCCTTTGAAAGATCTAAATCAACCTGGCTGTTACGAACATTGGTTACAGTATTTACAGGCGGAAGGGGAGCGGACGCTATCCAGGCGTGCGTGCGTTCCCGCACCTTATTGCAGCAACAAAGCGGGTGAAACGAGGTCAGAATGTGTCACCCTCACCCACTTGGGATGTTATTATGTACATTGTTTATGAAGAGCGCATCCACTTGGATTATGTTACATTGAAACTACAGCGCCCAGAAGGCCGTGTGAGGCCACGCCCAAAGGAGGGCAGGTGCTAATTACTTAAAAAACGTATCATGCTGCTGCTTCATTTTATTTACTAAGCCACTGACGAAGAGAGCCTGCGGACTCTCGAAACGCGTTTGGCACCTATACTTGATGGAGAGTGCATATCTGTTCCAAGCTTCACGAGCATGCGGCAATAAAGATGATGTCTGATAAACAGCTTCCGAGTGGCCTGTCTAATGTTGGGTCCTGGATTTGGTTGGATATATAGCGGCTTCCAAAGTCGCGGACTCGGCCCTTTGAAAGATCTAAATCAACCTGACTCTCGAAACGCGGGGATGTTATTATGTACATTGTTTATGAAGAGCGCATCCACTTGGATTATGTTACATTGAAACTACAGCGCCCAGAAGGCCGTGTGAGGCCACGCCCAAAGGAGGGCAGGTGCTAATTACTTAAAAAACGTATCATGCTGCTGCTTCATTTTATTTACTAAGCCACTGACGAAGAGAGCCTGCGGACTCTCGAAACGCGTTTGGCACCTATACTTGATGGAGAGTGCATATCTGTTCCAAGCTTCACGAGCATGCGGCAATAAAGATGATGTCTGATAAACAGCTTCCGAGTGGCCTGTCTAATGTTGGGTCCTGGATTTGGTTGGATATATAGCGGCTTCCAAAGTCGCGGACTCGGCCCTTTGAAAGATCTAAATCAACCTGGCTGTTACGAACATTGGTTACAGTATTTACAGGCGGAAGGGGAGCGGACGCTATCCAGGCGTGCGTGCGTTCCCGCACCTTATTGCAGCAACAAAACGGGTGAAACGAGGTCAGAATGTGTCACCCTCACCCACTTGGGATGTTATTATGTACATTGTTTATGAAGAGCGCATCCACTTGGATTATGTTACATTGAAACTACAGCGCCCAGAAGGCCGTGTGAGGCCACGCCCAAAGGAGGGCAGGTGCTAATTACTTAAAAAACGTATCATGCTGCTGCTTCATTTTATTTACTAAGCCACTGACGAAGAGAGCCTGCGGACTCTCGAAACGCGTTTGGCACCTATACTTGATGGAGAGTGCATATCTGTTCCAAGCTTCACGAGCATGCGGCAATAAATATGATGTCTGATAAACAGCTTCCGAGTGGCCTGTCTAATGTTGGGTCCTGGATTTGGTTGGATATATAGCGGCTTCCAAAGTCGCGGACTCGGCCCTTTGAAAGATCTAAATCAACCTGGCTGTTACGAACATTGGTTACAGTATTTACAGGCGGAAGGGGAGCGGACGCTATCCAGGCGTGCGTGCGTTCCCGCACCTTATTGCAGCAACAAAGCGGGTGAAACGAGGTCAGAATGTGTCACCCTCACCCACTTGGGATGTTATTATGTACATTGTTTATGAAGAGCGCATCCACTTGGATTATGTTACATTGAAACTACAGCGCCCAGAAGGCCGTGTGAGGCCACGCCCAAAGGAGGGCAGGTGCTAATTACTTAAAAAACGTATCATGCTGCTGCTTCATTTTATTTACTAAGCCACTGACGAAGAGAGCCTGCGGACTCTCGAAACGCGTTTGGCACCTATACTTGATGGAGAGTGCATATCTGTTCCAAGCTTCACGAGCATGCGGCAATAAAGATGATGTCTGATAAACAGCTTCCGAGTGGCCTGTCTAATGTTGGGTCCTGGATTTGGTTGGATATATAGCGGCTTCCAAAGTCGCGGACTCGGCCCTTTGAAAGATCTAAATCAACCTGGCTGTTACGAACATTGGTTACAGTATTCACAGGCGGAAGGGGAGCGGACGCTATCCAGGCGTGCGTGCGTTCCCGCACCTTATTGCAGCAACAAAGCGGGTGAAACGAGGTCAGAATGTGTCACCCTCACCCACTTGGGATGTTATTATGTACATTGTTTATGAAGAGCGCATCCACTTGGATTATGTTACATTGAAACTACAGCGCCCAGAAGGCCGTGTGAGGCCACGCCCAAAGGAGGGCAGGTGCTAATTACTTAAAAAACGTATCATGCTGCTGCTTCATTTTATTTACTAAGCCACTGACGAAGAGAGCCTGCGGACTCTCGAAACGCGTTTGGCACCTATACTTGATGGAGAGTGCATATCTGTTCCAAGCTTCACGAGCATGCGGCAATAAAGATGATGTCTGATAAACAGCTTCCGAGTGGCCTGTCTAATGTTGGGTCCTGGATTTGGTTGGATATATATATATATATATATATGTATATATATATATATATACATATGTATATATATTACCTACTGGCGGTCGCCAGTAGGTATATATAGTTAGGATTTTTTCTCTATGGGCTTTTTGAAAATTCTATGTCTAATAACTTTGGCGTTTGTGGACGGAATTGGCTGAAATTTTCAGGAAAATGGCACATTTTGTTTCTGAGCAGCCCCTGAAAATTGGGGGGGGGGTTCGTCCAGGGGGGGTCGAGAAAAAAGGGGGGTCCCAAAACGTGTTTTTAACATTGAGTTTTCCATAGGGCGGTTGGCCTCACTTTTAGCCCGAACGGCTGAATGGATTTGCACGAAACTTGGCAAAATTGTAGGGACTGGTAGCCCGATGTGCCTTTTGTAGGTCTCAATATATGTGCTCCAGTGGATTTTGAGAAATTAACGTTTAAAAAAAGATATATATCTGTAACAGCGGACCGGGCAGCGGCCCAGGACGCGTACTTTTCGCGCAACGGAGCTTTGTGAAGCGAAGCTGATTGGTTCTCTGGCGTCTGTCAACATTCCAAACAGTCCGTAGCGGCCGCCATCTTGTCTCTCGGTAGGATCGAGAGACAAGAGGAGGCCAAAGCGAAGGGGCAAATGACCATAAGGGGGAATAGTAGATCCTCGCTGACCCCCTAGGTTTGATGTGGAGGTTTTAAAAGGGCCCCGCGGGGCAAAAAAAAAAAATTATAATAATAATCGAACGGCTGAATGGATTTGCACGAAACTTGGCAAAATTGTAGGGACTGGTAGCCCGATGTGCCTTTGCTAGGTCTCAATATATGTGCTCCAGTGGATTTTGAGAAATTAACGTTCAAAAAAAGATATATATCTGTAACAGCGCTCCGCCTCGCGTAACGGAGGTTTGCGAAGCGGATTGGTCATTCTGTCACTGGGCTATAGTTGGGCTACATCTGGCTGATATTTGGGCTACATTTGTTTTTTTGTGTGTCTGGCGGCCATCTTTGGGCTACATTGGGCTACATTGGGCTTCATTGGGCTACATTGGGCTACATTTGGGCTCCAACATATATATAGGCCAATGTAGCCCAATATATATTTTTCAAAGTTAATTTTCGTAAAAACCACTGGAGCATATATCTTGAGACATAGCAAAGGCACATCGGGCTACCAGTCCCTACAATTTTGCCAAGTTTCGTGCAAATCCATTCAGCCGTTCGAGCTAAAAGTGAGTCCAACCGCCCTATGGAAATGAAGGAAATGAATGGGTAATTTGTAATTAGCAAATAGCTAATCGCAAACTAGGAATGGTAAAGAATCGCTATTTATTCCTTAAAGTTCGCTATTTAGGAAATGCAAAAAACTTTGATGATACATATGGCGGTTCATCTCTAACAAGATAAGAAGCATAGGGATACATTTATGATGACTGGCGCATCACCAGGGATGTGTTAGTCATTCTGTGCCGCTGTTCCGTCACCTATGGTGTGCTGCATTTACAATGTGGCGCATCATGGGGCAAAAACAGCACAGATGCGTGATGTATCTGTGCCGTAAAGGTGGCGCATTGCTGGAGTTGTATCGCAAGTGTGATGAAGCTCCAGCAAGGGTCGGGGGTGCCCCTGTCGCAGGGTTTCTGTTCTCACACAGAACTGTGGACAGAGGATTGGAACCTCGGCGAATTAGGGTGTCCCAAAACTCACGTTAGTAATCAAAAACTCCTTAGTAAGCTAGGTACAGTGTCACATTGGATATAACAAACTCTCAATGTTTAGACAATCCAGAATATGAACTTATAGTACCTCAGGATACGTGGAACTCATGAACAGTCGGTCGTTATATATTTCTTAGAAACCAGAACATGGAGTTAAGAAGAACACATGTGTATTTGAAATGTTTATTTACTAATGCCGTCTTCTCAGGCGTAGTATCTTAGATAATACAAGTACACATATTATCAGTAGCAAAATTACCAGCATAGTTACTAGTACATAAAAAGCGAATGGTGATAGTATGTTAACATGCTGTAAATGAATAAGAGTTAGCAACACTTATAAGCAGCCGCGGGCCGTGGAGGGAGTTACGGTGAGGCAGGGAGGCGGGGAGGGGGAGAAGCAGGGTGGAGAATACAAGTACACATATTATCAGTAGCAAAATTACCAGCATAGTTACTAGTACATAAAAAACGGGTGGTGACAGTATGTTAACATGCTGTAAATGAATAAGAGTTATCAACACTTATAAGCAGCCGCGGGCCGTGGAGGGAGTTACGGTGGGGCAGGGAGGCGGGGAGGGGGAGGGGCAAGGTAGAGAGGGCTCCACCCTGCTTCTCCCCCTCCCCGCCTCCCTGCCTCACCGTAACTCCCTCCACGGCCCGCGGCTGCTTATATCTCACCCTCCCTAATACACATATTATATTATTTGCTAAGAAGGTCTCTTTGTGTTGGTTTAGGGCGTGCCCATACTTTAGTGTCTTAGATTTGAAGGAATCACATCAGCATACACCAGCTCTCTCTTCATGTGAACCGCATCAACTGTTGTGTATGTGTGTTCGGCAAAGCAATATAAAACCCGCCTCATGCCCAGAATTGGCAGAAGTTGCACTTATGTTATGAGTATGAAGTCGTGGAGATCAGACCTCATAACAATTCTGTATCGTGTTGTTCTTGAAACTTTAGCACTCGCTGTACAGATATAGTTTAACAAGCAAAGCAGATAGTAGAGCAATAACATATTATTCTCATGTAAACCACGATGAACTACTAGGTGGAAAGCTAAAGCAACAACTAAGTGTCGTGTGCAGAAGTTGCAAAAAAGGAAAAATGGCGTTTAAACCGGTAATGAGCCCATGCTAACTTAACACGGTGTAAAGATATCCAGGACCTAGATGACACCTCCCCATGATCCGGAAACGAACTGAATAAGATAATAGAAGTGCCATCTCATGAGAGCAGATTGCAAGTTTATATGTGGACGGTCCGCAAGGTAAAGCATTAAAAACTAGGAAAATTTAATGCTAAAGAAAAATAAAACAGCCAAGTACTTTATCGAGTCTTAAGCCAATAGGCAAGGTAAATAATAAAAACTTGACAAATAAGTCAATGAATTGTCAATGAAATGCTAGTACTCAGCATATCAAACATGAAAAAGGTCTATGACATAACTGTGTATGCAAAATAAGCTGCAACAGCCTCCAATAGGAAGTCACCGTCTTCATCCGAAAACAGTTCAGCCATCCAATTTAAAAGCGGAAAAGAACATACGTGCTCTCCCAGCACCGGATCCTCTATCACAATCAGAGGACAGCTCGGTGGGTTTTCAAGAAAGCTCTGTTCCAAGAAAGACTGTGCTGCCGCCAGTAAATTCCAGGGACCAAGTAGTCCATGCATCAATGCCACAGCCATAATCCTTTCGCCAGGACAAACCAACTCGTGAGTAATGATAGGAGTCATCAGCTGATTAAAGTCGACGTCAGGAGAAACCGGTCCGCAGAGACACAAATCAATGGCCCAATCGAAATCACAGGTCAGGCAGTGAAATACAGGCTGGACACAGGTGAAGTAGGAGAATCGAAAAGATAATCCATATGCCGTGCTTAATATCGCCAACGGCATTGTGCCATAATATTCTAGCATGCGATTGCGGAACAGTGTCAGCAGCTGCAGGGTGGGAGGTTGCATAGGAGGGACATCCATATTTAAAAATGTAAAAAAGCACAAGAGCGTCCGCTGGTAATGCAAGTAAAAATGCCAATCCACGAACCAGAGTGGAGAAAATAGAATGAAAGGAAGCAGGGATGACTCCAAAGATTTTCTCAAATGAAGTCACAAGACCACTGGTAACAACTTTAAAAAAGTGCGCCAGGGTCTTTGTGGAGGATGCGTTAAAGATAGTCGGAACCATCTTGCTGAAATTGAAAGGCAAATCTGAATTAAAAGTATTCCTTTTATCGTAACAGTAAGTGAACGGGTTATTTGCTGCAGAAATGTTCTATTTCCTCCCACACATGAACATAGGGAGTTTTCAATCTGGCCACAAATACCAACCTTGGGACAGATTTCAACGGCATGGCAAGAATAAGAGCTCTTTTGTCTCAGAGAGAGGTGGCCTTGAGTTCGGCCCGTGAAACTTTCGTGCTTCACATAGCGAACACCCGTACAGAGGTGCAGACCCTTTTCAATTAACTCAGAACAATCTTCATTATTGAGCATCAAATAACTACCATTTTCCAACAACTTGAACGTGGGGATGATAGCAGGAACTGGCGTGCCTTGCAACACGCAAGCCATATTTGGTCGGTGTTTGTTGCATGAACCGTGTAACTGTATGTGCCTACACATTAGTGAATGATCTGGCGTCTCAGTGCATTCCTTCCCATTCAGATAAACTTCTTGATCATCTTTGAAACATCTGTATGTGTATGGAAGCGACCAGACCTCATGAAGAAAAGCACTACCTAAAGGTTCATAACGACCTATTGGTATATATTTCATACAATTTGAAAACTTATATAAAGCAAAAGGCAGCGTTATTAAACCGTGGATAAGGCACGTTGCCAAAAAACCCGCAATCCTCTGCTGATGATGTCACTGAGCATGTCATGAATGATGTAATATGTGACATCATCAGCAGTGGATTACGGGTAATAGTATCTCTAGTTTACTCCCCTATAGATGTCTTTCTTTTAACATAAGTGTCTGTTTCCTTCCCTTATACTTACTGTTTTTGGTTCGCTTCCGGTTCGCGTACCGGCGAGCGAACTGGGAAGCGAACTAAGAGAAATAGAGGTTGGCACAGTTCCAAATATTGTACCAATTTTTTAATAACGGGGAGGTAGTTCTGAAAAGAACTTTTTTTTTTATTGTTTTTGTTGTTTTATATTTTTTTTATTATTTTTCGGAACATTTTTTTACTTTTTTTGAATTTTTCTGAACAGTTTTATATTTTTTTGGGTTTTTCTTGGAGGGGCAATGAAAACGATTCATTGTAAAGGGCTCAACAGGAGCAACAAAACAAAAAAAGAAGTATGTATTATTTTGGGCGTTTCGTACAAACTTGCATATGATAGTCAATAGCTCTGTTGATCAGAGTGATGCTTCTTTCTCCGTAGGAAATGAATCCATCGCAAAATACGCAGATGTGTTTTACTTCACCAAATTTCATTTGTATATTTGGCACCATCTCCCTGCCCTCTGGTCCCGTTACTTCCGGTACAACAGATCTTCTGGCCATAATAGGGAGATTATCTAGGTCGTTCCGAAACTGTGCAGCACTGTAGTTGTTAGGATGCCACCTAGTCATATGGCGATGCATTGTGTAGTTTCCGAAACTGTATTTTTTCTCGGTTCCTCTGGACAGTCTATCTTGACATATAAGGCAAGTTACGTATCTTGCATTTACTTTTTTCTGACCTTTGGGAATTTTAAAAAATTGCCAAATGAAGTTTTCTTTCCGGTGAGACGTCTTGGGCTGCTCAGGCAAAAACTGCCTCTCTTCGTGCTCGTCGTCCTGTTCCTCTTCTTCCTCTTCTTGTTGAATTATAACTTGAGCAGGTGGTCCACTCTTCCTTGGATGTGGTGGAGGTGGTGGGGAAGCACCAGCTGAAGCTACTAAAGAAGCCATTGCTCAGTGATCACAAAGGGTCTTTCTCTCACAATGATGAAAGTCAGAGTGAGGAAAGAAGGAGGGATTTTCATCATTTGGGAAAAACAAGAGTTCTCAACCAATCAAAAGTGTTCATTTTAGATTATATGACCTAGTCTTACATCATTAGGAAACCAAAAGTGAAATGAACCAATGAAAAGTGTTATTACCAAGTCACATGACTTGCTGTGTTTACGTTAAGCGCTTTGCAGGGCCTCACGGTTTGCTTCCAGAAACCTGCGCTTTGCGACTCGCTTCGCGTACCAGTTCGCTAACGTAGCACGTCATATGACGTATCACGCGACAACGTGGAACGTCATGCGGACGGGAGGCGTCACGATGTTGTTTTCTAACGCGGCACTTGCGGTAAAGAAACGTTTACCGGCTCGCGGTCTATTTCGCGGCATCAAGGTCAGCTAACGGGAAGCTTCCCGATTCGCGAAGCGGGAACGTAGAAAAAAAAATATTAAAAAAAAAAATTATTCATAAACATATAAAATATATTTTTGGATTTAAAGAAGAATACATTTTACAGCTCCAGATATTAGCTGTTAAAAAACCAATGAAATTCACAGAAAAAACCATAGGTTATAGACCATATATAGTTAGGAATTAGCATTTACAAAACCTTGAAAATTCACTGAAAAAACCATAGGTTATAGACCATATATAGTTAGGAATTAGCATTTAGAAAACCTTATTTTACTCACACAAAACCATTGAAATTCCATATATAGTTAGTTGCACTAACTATATATCGCGCACCCGCAATCCACTGCTGATGATGTCACATATTACATCATTCATGACATGGTCAGTGACATCACTGATGACATCACTGATGACATCTCAAATGACATCACTGATGATATCTCATTTGACATCAATGGTCACATCAATGATGATATCATTAATGTGACAATACAATGCATCTCCTCACACTTTAATATAACCTCTGTTACACCCAGTGTTAAATACAGAGTATAATTTTTGAAACCATTGACACACCAATACTAGTTACTACATACGCACTCACTGATTCCTACGTCTACACACACTTTCACTCATTCACCCATACAATCATTCATACATACAATCACTCATCTTTACAACACTATCATATGCACTCATACACCTATACAGACACTCACACTCTGCCACTCATCCATGGAGTTACTCACACACCTAGTCAGTCCTGTAAAGAATCAATCACAGTTCCATTTTCTAATCTACACAGTTAAACATAGAGTACCTTACATTTTCAAACATATACTAACACATACTTACTCTCTTATAGAATCACTGATACAAGTACACATTGATCTGCACAGAGTCACACACCTCCCAGCCAGCCATACACACACTCAGTCTCCCATACAAATACTTGTGCAACCAATCAATAACCCATATAGCTACTTATATAGCTACTGATCAACACATGCAGCAGCTTGCACAACAACAGACATGCTGATGCACACTTTCAGACAGTTTAGTCACTAACCCGTGCATTTAGTAAGACGCATTTAATCACTCACTCATACAGTCAATCACGCACCTACTAAAACCTTCATTCAGACACTTATACATCCACTCATTCTTCAATATGTAAAACATATTTAAACTTTACAGAAACACATAATCACTGGATGTTGTCATCAGTGATGTCATTTGAGATGTCATCAGTGATGTCATCAGTGATGTCACTGACCATGTCATGAATGATGTAATATGTGACATCATCAGCAGTGGATTGCGGGTGCGCGATATATAGTTAGTGCAACTAACTATATATGGAATTTCAATGGTTTTGTGTGAGTAAAATAAGGTTTTCTAAATGCTAATTCCTAACTATATATGGTCTATAACCTATGGTTTTTTCAGTGAATTTTCAAGGTTTTGTAAATGCTAATTCCTAACTATATATGGTCTATAACCTATGGTTTTTTCTGTGAATATATATATATATATATATATTCACTGAAAAAACCATAGGTTATAGACCATATATAGTTAGGAATTAGCATTTACTAAACCTTATTTTACTCACACAAAACCATTGAAATTCCATATATAGTTAGTTGCACTAACTATATATCGCGCACCCGCAATCCACTGCTGATGATGTCACATATTACATCATTCATGACATGGTCAGTGACATCACTGATGACATCACTGATGACATCTCAAATGACATCACTGATGACATCACTGATAACAACATCCAGTGATTTTTTGTTTCTATAAAGTTTAAATATGTCTTACATATTGAAGAATGAGTGGATGTGTAAGTGTCTGGACGAAGGATTTAGTAGGTGCATGACTGACTGTATGAGTGAGTGATTAAATGTGTCTCACTGACTGCATGGGTTAGTGACTAAACTGTCTTAATTTGTGCATCATTATGTCTGTTGTTCTGTAAACTGCTGCATGTGTTGATCAGTAGCTATATGAGTAACTATATGGGTTATTGATTGATTGCCCAAGTATTTGTATGGGAGACTGAGTGTGTGTGTGGCTAGCTGGGAGGTGTGTGACTCTGTGCAGATCAATCTGTACTTGTATCAATGATTGTATAAGAAGGTAAGTATGTGTTAGTATATGTTTGAAAATGTAAGGTGCTCTATGTTTAACTGTATAGACAAGAAAATGGAAGTGTCATTGATTCTTTACAGGACTGACTAGGTGTGTGAGTAACTCCATGGATGCGTGGCAGACTGTGAGTGTCTGTATAGGTGTATGAGTGCATATGATAGTGTTGTAAAGATGAGTGATTGTATGTATGAATGATTGTATGGGTGAATGAGTGAAGGTGTGTGTAGACGTAGCAATCAGTGAGTGCGTATGTAGTAACTAGTATTGGTGTGTCAATGGTTTCAAAAATTATACTCTCTTTTTAACACTGGGTGAAACAGAGGTTATATTAAAATGTGAGGAGATGCATTGTATTGTCACATGAATGATATCATCAGTGATGTGGTCATTGATGTCAAATGAGATGTCATCAGTGATGTCATCAGTGATGTCATTTGAGATGTCATCAGTGATGTCATCAGTGATGTCACTGACCATGTCATGAATGATGTAATATGTGACATCATCAGCAGTGGATTGCGGGTGCGCGATATATAGTTAGTGCAACTAACTATATATGGAATTTCAATGGTTTTGTGTGAGTAAAATAAGGTTTAGTAAATGCTAATTCCTAACTATATATGGTCTATAACCTATGGTTTTTTCAGTGAATTTTCAAGGTTTTGTAAATGCTAATTCCTAACTATATATGGTCTATAACCTATGGTTTTTTCAGTGAATTTCATTGGTTTTTTAACAGCTAATATCTGTAGCTGTAAAATTTATTCTTCTTTAAATCCAAAAATATATTTTATATGTTTATGAATAATTATTTTTTTAAATATTTTTTTTTCTTCGTTCCCGCTTCGCGAATCGGGAACCTTACAGTAAAAAAATGTTCAGAAAAATAAAAAAAAAAGTTCTTTTCAGAACTACCTCCCCGTTATTAAAAAATTGGTACAATATTTGGAACTGTGCCAACCTCTATTTCTCTTAGTTCGCTTCCTAGTTCGCTCGCTGGTACGCGAACTGGAAGCGAACCAAAAACAGTAAGTATAAGGGAAGGAAACACACACTTATGTTAAAAGAAAGACAGCTATAGGGGAGTAAACTAGAGATACTATTACCCATAATCCACTACTGATGATGTCACATATTACATCATTCATGACATGCTCAGTGACATCATCAGCAGAGGATTGCGGGTTTTTTGGCAACATGCCTTATCGACGGTTTAATAACGCTGCCTTTTGCTTTATATAAGTTTTCAAATTGTATGAAATATATACCAATAGGTCTTTATGAACCTTTAGGTAGTGCTTTTGTTCATGAGGTCTGGTCGCTTCCATACACATACAGATGTTTCAAAGATGATCAAGAAGTTTATCTGAATGGAGAGGAATGCACTGAGACGCCAGATCATTCACTAATGTGTAGGCACATACAGTTACACGATTCATGCAACAAACACCGACCAAATATGGCTTGCGTGATGCAAGGCACGCCAGTTCCTGCTATCATCCCCACGTTCAAGTTGTTGGAAAATGGTAGTTATTTGATGCTCAATAATGAAGATTGTTCTGAGTTAATTAAAAGTATTCCTTTTATCGTAACAGTAAGTGAACGGGTTATTTGCTGCAGAAATGTTCTATTTCCTCCCACACATGAACATAGGGAGTTTTCAATCTGGCCACAAATACCAACCTTGGGACACGTTTCAACGGCATGACAAGAATAAGAGCTCTTTTGTCTCAGAGAGAGGTGGCCTTGAGTTCGGCCCGTGAAACTTTCGTACTTCACATAGCGAACACCCGTACACAGGTTTGCCTTTCAATTTCAGCAACATGTTTCCGACTATCTTTAACGCATCCTCCACAAAATCCCTGGCACACTTTTTTAAAGTTGTTACCAGTGGTCTCGTGACTTCATTTGAGAAAATCTTTGGAGTCATCCCTGCTCCCTTTCATTCCATTTTCTCCACTCTGGTTCGTGGATTGCATTTTTACTTGCATTACCAGCGGACGCTCTTGTGCTTTTTTACATTTTTAAATATGGATGTCCCTCCTATGCAACCTCCGACCCTGCAGCTGCTGACACTGTTCCGCAATCGCATGCTAGAATATTATGGCACAATGCCGTTGGCGATATTAAGCACGGCATATGGATTATCTTTTCGGTTCTCCTACTTCACCTGTGTCCAGCCTGTATTTCACTGCCTGACCTGTGATTTCGATTGGGCCATTGATTTGTGTCTCTGCAGACCGGTTTCTCCTGACGTCGACTTTAATCAGCTGATGACTCCTATCATTACTCACGAGTTGATTTGTCCTGGCGAAAGGATTATGGCTGTGGCATTGATGCATGGACTACTTGGTCCCTGGAATTTACTGGCGGCAGCACAGTCTTTCTTGGAACACAGCTTTCTTGAAAACCCACCGAGCTGTCCTCTGATGGTGATAGAGGATCCGGTGCTGGGAGAGCACGTATGTTCTTTTCCGCTTTTAAATTGGATGGCTGAACTGTTTTCGGATGAAGACGGTGACTTCCTGTTGGAGGCTGTTGCAGCTTATTTTGCATACACAGTTATGTCATAGACCTTTTTCATGTTTCATATGCTGAGTACTAGCATTTCATTGACAATTCATTGACTTAATTGTCAAGTTTTTATTATTTACCTTGCCTATTGGCTTAAGACTCGATAAAGTACTTGGCTGTTTTATTTTTCTTTAGCATTGAATTTTCCTAGTTTTTAATGCTTTACCTTGCGGACCGTCCACATATAAACTTGCAATCTGCTCTCATGAGATGGCACTTCTATTATCTTATTCAGTTCGTTTCCGGATCATGAGGAGGTGTCATCTAGGTCCTGGATATCTTTACACCGTGTTAAGTTAGCATGGGCTCATTACCGGTTTAAACGCCATTTTTCCTTTTTTGCAACTTCTGCACACGACATTTAGTTGTTGCTTTAGCTTTCCACCTAGTAGTTCATCGTGGTTTACATGAGAATAATATGTTATTGGTCTACTATCTGCTTTACTTGTTAAACTATATCTGTACAGCGAGTGCTAAAGTTTCAAGAACAACACGGTACAGAATTGTTATGAGGTCTGATCTCCACGACTTCATACTCATAACATAAGTGCAACTTCTGCCAATTCTGGGCATGAGGCGGGTTTTATATTGCTTTGCCGAACACACATACACAACAGTTGATGCGGTTCACATGAAGAGAGAGCTGGTGTATGCTGATGTGATTCCTTCAAATCTAAGACACTAAAGTATGGGCACGCCCTAAACCAACACAAAGAGACCTTCTTAGCAAATAATATAATATGTGTATTAGGGAGGGTGAGATATAAGCAGCCGCGGGCCGTGGAGGGAGTTACGGTGAGGCAGGGAGGCGGGGAGGGGGAGAAGCAGGGTGGAGCCCTCTCTACCTTGCCCCTCCCCCTCCCCGCCTCCCTGCCCCACCGTAACTCCCTCCACGGCCCGCGGCTGCTTATAAGTGTTGCTAACTCTTATTCATTTACAGCATGTTAACATACTGTCACCATTCGCTTTTTATGTACTAGTAACTATGCTGGTAATTTTGCTACTGATAATATGTGTACTTGTATTCTCCACCCTGCTTCTCCCCCTCCCCGCCTCCCTGCCTCACCGTAACTCCCTCCACGGCCCGCGGCTGCTTATAAGTGTTGCTAACTCTTATTCATTTACAGCATGTTAACATACTATCACCATTCACTTTTTATGTACTAGTAACTATGCTGGTAATTTTGCTACTGATAATATGTGTACTTTTATTATCTAAGGTACTACGCCTGAGAAGACGGCATTAGTAAATAAACATTTCAAATACACATGTGTTCTTCTTAACTCCATGTTCTGGTTTCTAAGAAATATATAACGACCGACTGTTCATGAGTTCCACGTATCCTGAGGTACTATAAGTTCATATTCTGGATTGTCTAAACATTGAGAGTTTGTTATATCCAATGTGACACTGTACCTAGCTTGCTAAATAGTTTTTGATTACTAACGTGAGTTTTGGGACACCCTAATTCGCCGAGGTTCCAATCCTCTGTCCACAGTTCTGTGTGAGAACAGAAACCCTGCGACAGGGGCACCCCCGACCCTTGCTGGACCTTCATCACACTTGCGATACAACTCCAGCAATGCGCCACCTTTACGGCACAGATACATCACGCATCTGTGCTGTTTTTGCCCCGTGATGCGCCGCATTGTAAATGCAGCACACCATAGGTGACGGAACAGCGGCACAGAATGACTAACACATCCCTGGTGATGCGCCAGTCATCATAAATCTATCCCTATGCTTCTTATCTTGTTAGAGATGAACCGCCATATGTATCATCAAAGTTATTTGCATTTCCTAAATAGCGAACTTTAAGGAATAAATAGCGATTCTTTACCATTCCTAGTTTGCGATGAGCTATTTGCTAATTAGCCGAATGTAGCCCAATGAAGCCCAATGTAGCCCAATGTAGCCCAAAGATGGCCGCCAGACACACAAAAAAACAAATGTAGCCCAAATATCAGCCAGATGTAGCCCAACTATAGCCCAGTGACAGAATGACCAATCAGCTTCGCAAACCTCCGTTACGCGAAGCGGAGCGCTGTTACAGATATATATCTTTTTTTGAACGTTAATTTCTCAAAATCCACTGGAGCACATATATTGAGACCTAGCAAAGGCACATCGGGCTACCAGTCCCTAATATTTTGCCAAGTTTCGTGCAAATCCATTCAGCCGTTCAATTATTATTTTTATTATTTTTTTTTTCCCCGCGGGGCCCTTTTAAAACCTCCACATCAAACCTAGGGGGTCAGCGAGGATCTACTATGCCCCCTTATAGTTATTTCCCCCTTTGTTTTGACCTCCTCTTGTCTCTCGATCCTACCGAGAGACAAGATGGCGGCCGCTACGGACTGTTTGGAATGTTGACAGACGCCGGAGAACCAATCAGCTTCGCTTCACAAAGCTCCGTTGCGCGAAAAGTCCGCGAACCAGAGCGCTAACCGGTCCGCTGTTACAGATATATATCTTTTTTTAAACGTTAATTTCTCAAAATCCACTGGAGCACATATATTGAGACCTACAAAAGGCACATCGGGCTACCAGTCCCTACAATTTTGCCAAGTTTCGTGCAAATCCATTCAGCCGTTCGGGCTAAAAGTGAGGCCAACCGCCCTATGGAAAACTCAATGTTAAAAACACGTTTTGGGACCCCCCTTTTTTCTCGGCCCCCACTGGACGAACCCCCCCCAAATTTTCAAGGGCTGCTCAGAAACAAAATGTGCCATTTTCCTGAAAATTTCAGCCAATTCCGTCCACAAACGCCAAAGTTATTAGACATAGAATTTTCAAAAAACCCATAGAGAAAAAATCCTAACTATATATACCTACTGGCGACCGCCAGTAGGTAATACATATGTATATATATTACCTACTGGCGGTCGCCAGTAGGTATATATAGTTAGGATTTTTTTCCTATGGGATTTTTGAAAATTCTATGTTGAATAACTTTGGCGTTTGAGGACGGAATTGGCTGAAATTTTCTGGAAAATGGAACATTTTGTTTCTGAGCAGCCCCTGAAAATTTGGGGGGGTTTCGTCAAGCGGGGGCCGAGAAAAAAAGGGGGTCCCAAAACGTGTTTTTAACATTGAGTTTTCCATAGGGCGGTTGGACTCACTTTTAGCTCGAACGGCTGAATGGATTTCCACGAAACTTGGCAAAATTGTAGGGACTGGTAGCCCGATGTGCCTTTGCTATGTCTCAAGATATATGCTCCAGTGGTTTTTACGAAAATTAACTTTGAAAAATATATATTGGGCTACATTGGGCTATATATATGTTGGAGCCCAAATGTAGCCCAATGTAGCCCAATGAAGCCCAATGTAGCCCAAAGATGGCCGCCAGAGACAAAAAAAAACAAATGTAGCCCAAATATCAGCCAGATGTAGCCCAACTATAGCCCAGTGACAGAATGTCCCAGAGTGTTTTAAAGAACAACTAGAACGCTAACAGTCTTACTTATGACAAAAGTATGGCACACCTGAAGTCATCTTGATTGGAATAAAGTGGTAACACTTAATACATTTAATTTGAAAAGGAACAAAGTAAAGGGTTTCATTTTGCCATAGAAATGTTATATATATATATATATATATATATATATATATATATATATATATATATATATATATATATATATAATATATATATATATATTACCTACTGGCGGTCGCCAGTAGGTATATATAGTTAGGATTTTTTTCCTATGGGATTTTTGAAAATTCTATGTTGAATAACTTTGGCGTTTGAGGACGGAATTGGCTGAAATTTTCTGGAAAATGGAACATTTTGTTTCTGAGCAGCCCTTGAAAATTTGGGGGGGTTTCGTCAAGCGGGGGCCGAGAAAAAAAGGGGGTCCCAAAACATGTTTTTAACATTGAGTTTTCCATAGGGCGGTTGGACTCACTTTTAGCTCGAACGGCTGAATGGATTTCCACGAAACTTGGCAAAATTGTAGGGACTGGTAGCCCGATGTGCCTTTGCTATGTCTCAAGATATATGCTCCAGTGGTTTTTACGAAAATTAACTTTGAAAAATATATATTGGGCTACATTGGGCTATATATATGTTGGAGCCCAAATGTAGCCCAATGTAGCCCAATGAAGCCCAATGAAGCCCAATGTAGCCCAAAGATGGCCGCCAGAGACAAAAAAAAACAAATGTAGCCCAAATATCAGCCAGATGTAGCCCAACTATAGCCCAGTGACAGAATGTCCCAGAGTGTTTTAAAGAACAACTAGAACGCTAACAGTCTTACTTATGACAAAAGTATGGCACACCTTAAGTCATCTTGATTGGAATAAAGTGGTAACACTTAATACATTTAATTTGAAAAGGAACAAAATAAGGGGTTTCATTTTGCCATAGAAATGTTATATATATATATATATATATATATATATAATATATATATATATATATTACCTACTGGCGGTCGCCAGTAGGTATATATACTTAGGATTTTTTTCCTATGGGATTTTTGAAAATTCTATGTTGAATAACTTTAAAGTTTGAGGACGGAATTGGCTGAAATTTTCTGGAAAATGGAACATTTTGTTTCTGAGCAGCCCCTGAAAATTTGGGGGGGTTTCGTCAAGCGGGGGCCGAGAAAAAAAGGGGGTCCCAAAACGTGTTTTTAACATTGAGTTTTCCATAGGGCGGTTGGACTCACTTTTAGCTCGAACGGCTGAATGGATTTCCACGAAACTTGGCAAAATTGTAGGGACTGGTAGCCCGATGTGCCTTTGCTATGTCTCAAGATATATGCTCCAGTGGTTTTTACGAAAATTAACTTTGAAAAATATATATTGGGCTACATTGGGCTATATATATGTTGGAGCCCAAATGTAGCCCAATGTAGCCCAATGAAGCCCAATGAAGCCCAATGTAGCCCAAAGATGGCCGCCAGAGACAAAAAAAAACAAATGTAGCCCAAATATCAGCCAGATGTAGCCCAACTATAGCCCAGTGACAGAATGTCCCAGAGTGTTTTAAAGAACAACTAGAACGCTAACAGTCTTACTTATGACAAAAGTATGGCACACCTGAAGTCATCTTGATTGGAATAAAGTGGTAACACTTAATACATTTAATTTGAAAAGGAACAAAATAAGGGGTTTCATTTTGCCATAGAAATTTATATATATATATATATATATATATATATATATATAATATATATATATATATTACCTACTGGCGGTCGCCAGTAGGTATATATACTTAGGATTTTTTTCCTATGGGATTTTTGAAAATTCTATGTTGAATAACTTTGGCGTTTGAGGACGGAATTGGCTGAAATTTTCTGGAAAATGGAACATTTTGTTTCTGAGCAGCCCCTGAAAATTTGGGGGGGTTTCGTCAAGCGGGGGCCGAGAAAAAAAGGGGGTCCCAAAACGTGTTTTTAACATTGAGTTTTCCATAGGGCGGTTGGACTCACTTTTAGCTCGAACGGCTGAATGGATTTCCACGAAACTTGGCAAAATTGTAGGGACTGGTAGCCCGATGTGCCTTTGCTATGTCTCAAGATATATGCTCCAGTGGTTTTTACGAAAATTAACTTTGAAAAATATATATTGGGCTACATTGGGCTATATATATGTTGGAGCCCAAATGTAGCCCAATGTAGCCCAATGAAGCCCAATGAAGCCCAATGTAGCCCAAAGATGGCCGCCAGAGACAAAAAAAACAAATGTAGCCCAAATATCAGCCAGATGTAGCCCAACTATAGCCCAGTGACAGAATGTCCCAGAGTGTTTTAAAGAACAACTAGAACGCTAACAGTCTTACTTATGACAAAAGTATGGCACACCTGAAGTCATCTTGATTGGAATAAAGTGGTAACACTTAATACATTTAATTTGAAAAGGAACAAAATAAGGGGTTTCATTTTGCCATAGAAATGTTATATATATATATATATATATATATATATATATAATATATATATATATATTACCTACTGGCGGTCGCCAGTAGGTATATATACTTAGGATTTTTTTCCTATGGGATTTTTGAAAATTCTATGTTGAATAACTTTGGCGTTTGAGGACGGAATTGGCTGAAATTTTCTGGAAAATGGAACATTTTGTTTCTGAGCAGCCCCTGAAAATTTGGGGGGGTTTCGTCAAGCGGGGGCCGAGAAAAAAAGGGGGTCCCAAAACGTGTTTTTAACATTGAGTTTTCCATAGGGCGGTTGGACTCACTTTTAGCTCGAACGGCTGAATGGATTTCCACGAAACTTGGCAAAATTGTAGGGACTGGTAGCCCGATGTGCCTTTGCTATGTCTCAAGATATATGCTCCAGTGGTTTTTACGAAAATTAACTTTGAAAAATATATATTGGGCTACATTGGGCTATATATATGTTGGAGCCCAAATGTAGCCCAATGTAGCCCAATGAAGCCCAATGAAGCCCAATGTAGCCCAAAGATGGCCGCCAGAGACAAAAAAAACAAATGTAGCCCAAATATCAGCCAGATGTAGCCCAACTATAGCCCAGTGACAGAATGTCCCAGAGTGTTTTAAAGAACAACTAGAACGCTAACAGTCTTACTTATGACAAAAGTATGGCACACCTGAAGTCATCTTGATTGGAATAAAGTGGTAACACTTAATACATTTAATTTGAAAAGGAACAAAATAAGGGGTTTCATTTTGCCATAGAAATGTTATATATATATATTACCTACTGGCGGTCGCCAGTAGGTATATATAGTTAGGATTTTTTCTCTATGGGTTTTTTGAAAATTCTATGTCTAATAACTTTGGCGTTTGTGGACGGAATTGGCTGAAATTTTCAGGAAAATGGCACATATTGTTTCTGAGCATCCCTTGAAAATTTGGGGGGGGTTCGTCAAGGGGGGGCCGAGAAAAAAGGGGGGTCCCAAAACGTGTTTTTAACATTGAGTTTTCCATAGGGCGGTTGGCCTCACTTTTAGCCCGAACGGCTGAATGGATTTGCACGAAACTTGGCAAAATTGTAGGGACTGGTAGCCCGATGTGCCTTTTGTAGGTCTCAATATATGTGCTCCAGTGGATTTTGAGAAATTAACGTTTAAAAAAAGATATATATCTGTAACAGCGGACCTGGCAGCGTCCCAGGACGCGTACTTTACGCGCAACGGAGCTTTGTGAAGCGAAGCTGATTGGTTCTCCGGCGTCTGTCAACATTCCAAACAGTCCGTAGCGGCCGCCATCTTGTCTCTCGGTAGGATCGAGAGACAAGAGGAGGCCAAAGCGAAGGGGCAAATGACCATAAGGGGGCATAGTACATTGTCGCTCACCCCCTAGGTTTGATGTGGAGGTTTTAAAAGGGCCCCGCGGGGCAAAAAAAAATAAAAATAATAATAATCGAACAGCTGAATGGATTTGCACGAAACTTGGCAAAATTGTAGGGACTGGTAGCCCGATGTGCCTTTGCTAGATCTCAATATATGTGCTCCAGTGGATTTTGAGAAATTAACGTTCAAAAAAAGATATATATCTGTAACAGCGCACCGCTTCGCGTACTTTTCGCGTTACGGAGCTTTGCGAAGCGAAGCTGATTGGCTCTCCGGTGTCTGTAAACATTCCAAACAGTCCGTAGCGGCCGCCATCTTGTCTCTCGGTAGGATCGAACAGCTGAATGGATTTGCACGAAACTTGGCAAAATTGTAGGGACTGGTAGCCCGATGTGCCTTTGCTAGGTCTCAATATATGTGCTTCAGTGCATTTTGAGAAATTAACGTTCAGAAACAAGATATATATCTGTAACAGCGCTCCGCTTCGCGGAGATAAAATTATATGTGTATTACCTAGCTGTTGCTAACACCAGTTAGCGACGGCTAGTAGAATATAGCGACCATCTTGGGCCCCACTTTGCATGTGAGTGATATTTATCACTAATGACATGCAAAGTGGGCATGCCAAGATGTTAGCGACTGGAAACAGTCGCTAACATCGCTATCTCCTATTATCAACTTTTGGAAATATTCGAGATAAGCTTGATGTGGCTGGTGGAGTGGGTACTCCTTCACCCACCCTTTGTTCTGAGCAGATCATTGGATTGGAATTAAAATTGCATAGTTATGATATATAGTGTAACCTTAATACCTCTTCGATTAAAAATGTTTCATGAGGTGCACAGACTCTTGAGTGTATCCTTGATTGTGTGAGTGTTTGCGAATATGAGCCTAGCATTTGTCGGATATCTGGGCAGAGTGTGCAGGACAGTAGCAATGCAAGGTAACTTCTTCATTTATTAACAGGGCTCTTCTTGCATGGTGCCCATCCCTGTGTCCCCCTTCCTCCTGCCCCTTCTGTCCGCTCGAGAACACCTCTTCCTCCCCTGGCTCCACCCCACAGAGCTGACCATCTGGCTACTGGTCATCTCGTGTTCAGGTCCTAGTATCCCTTCCCTATGTCGATCCTACAATGTTCAATACTGCACATTTAACTTTTTCTTAGGGACGGGGCATATATATATATCTATAGTTAAAAACGAATTGTCCATTGAAATGTCCTGGGAATTTCAAGGGAATTTTTTTTTAACTATTGAGTTTTTGGGTGCTTTGCCCCATTGGAATCTGAAGAGCCCCTATATATATATATATATATATATATATATATATATATATTACCTACTGGCGGTCGCCAGTAGGTATATATAGTTAGGATTTTTTCTCTATGGGATTTTTGAAAATTCTATGTCTAATAACTTTGGCGTTTGTGGACGGAATTGGCTGAAATTTTCAGGAAAATGGAACATTTTGTTTCTGAGCAGCCCCTGAAAATTTGGGGGGGGTTCGTCAAGGGGGGGCCGAGAAAAAAGGGGGGTCCCAAAACGTGTTTTTAACATTGAGTTTTCCATAGGGCGGTTGGCCTCACTTTTAGCCCGAACGGCTGAATGGATTTGCACGAAACTTGGCAAAATTGTAGGGACTGGTAGCCCGATGTGCCTTTTGTAGGTCTCAATATATGTGCTCCAGTGGATTTTGAGAAATTAACGTTTAAAAAAAGATATATATCTGTAACAGCGGACCTGGCAGCGTCCCAGGACGCGTACTTTACGCGCAACGGAGCTTTGTGAAGCGAAGCTGATTGGTTCTCCGGCGTCTGTCAACATTCCAAACAGTCCGTAGCGGCCGCCATCTTGTCTCTCGGTAGGATCGAGAGACAAGAGGAGGCCAAAGCGAAGGGGCAAATGACCATAAGGGGGCATAGTACATTGTCGCTCACCCCCTAGGTTTGATGTGGAGGTTTTAAAAGGGCCCCGCGGGGCAAAAAAAAATAAAAATAATAATAATCGAACAGCTGAATGGATTTGCACGAAACTTGGCAAAATTGTAGGGACTGGTAGCCCGATGTGCCTTTGCTAGATCTCAATATATGTGCTCCAGTGGATTTTGAGAAATTAACGTTAAAAAAAAGATATATATCTGTAACAGCGCACCGCTTCGCGTACTTTTCGCGTTACGGAGCTTTGCGAAGCGAAGCTGATTGGCTCTCCGGTGTCTGTAAACATTCCAAACAGTCCGTAGCGGCCGCCATCTTGTCTCTCGGTAGGATCGAACAGCTGAATGGATTTGCACGAAACTTGGCAAAATTGTAGGGACTGGTAGCCCGATGTGCCTTTGCTAGGTCTCAATATATGTGCTTCAGTGCATTTTGAGAAATTAACGTTCAGAAACAAGATATATATCTGTAACAGCGCTCCGCTTCGCGGAGATAAAATTATATGTGTATTACCTAGCTGTTGCTAACACCAGTTAGCGACGGCTAGTAGAAGATAGCGACCATCTTGGGCCCCACTTTGCATGTGAGTGATATTTATCACTAATGACATGCAAAGTGGGCATGCCAAGATGTTAGCGACTGGAAACAGTCGCTAACATCGCTATCTCCTATTATCAACTTTTGGAAATATTCGAGATAAGCGCGAATATCTCCAAAAGCTACCACCTGCCCTGAGCAGTTCTTAGCCATGTTATCCAATGGGAGGTGGATAACATGGCTAAGAGCATTAGCTCGGTAATGCATGAATATCGCTGAGTTTTCAGCGATATTAATGCATTGCGGTCGTTTTTTATCGTATTTCCGATAAACCTTGATAATAGCAAGGTTTATCTGCGATAATTTCTGACGGTAAAAAAATCGTTGCTAAGCATCGTTAGGGATAAATATCGCTTAACTTTGGTAATATGCCCCAACGTCTGTTAACGTTCGATTCGAAGGAAATCAGGAAGTGTTGAAAAACATTGTCTGCGCCATCTTGTCTTTTTTCAAATGCCACACTTTTGTCGTGCACGGCAGCCATTTTAGATGCCTTGACCAGACCCACTCTGTGCACGCTGTCGATCCTTAGCATGGCTCCCCACCCTCGCAAGCATCTCCCCCAGGCAGTGGTCACCCCCGCTCTCTGTCTTATGCATGGGTAATAAACCTCCCCCCATCTGCGCTGCTCTTCCCTGAGAATCACACCCTGTGCCCGCCCGACACCTCCCTTTCGCCCTATTCACTACCGCACCCTCTGATACTCCTTTTCCTCTGTGTCCGATTGTCCAGGCTGGTCCTAGGGTATCAGCTAGCCCTGCAGATGTAGTTTATGGCCACAGCTGTAAAGAATCACCCCTCTTCAAAGGAGTTATAGTAGATCAAGGCCCACACTCGATGAGATCCGTCACAGCAGAAGCGTTGCTATTATCTGAAAACCATCCTGTATTGTGATTGGGGAGGGGACCGAGCCTGAAGCGGAAGATTCCAGGGATGACTCTTTGTACATCAAAGTTTTTACAATTATGTGTCACATTAAAAATATATAGCACTCCGACAAGTAGTAAGATTATAAAACTTTAATAATTTATAAATATATACAAGAAAACAAAAATAGTAATAACATATAAACATTTTTAGGGAAAAACAACGAAGTAGCGGTCGGCTGTGCGAATAGTCCCAACGCAGCACAACGTCCAGATTTCCGGCGTGGGTCATCAGTAGCAAACTGTTGTGCGAATAGTTCCAAGGCAGCAGAACGCGCTGAAATCTAGATGACACTAAAGTGATGTCTAGTAAGTTGCCACCCAGCAAATAACGGCATGGGGCGTCGCGGGGGGTGGGTCATCAGTAGCAAACTGTTGCGCGAATAGTTCCAAGGCAGCAGAACGATGGCACCAAGGTGATGTCCAGTAAGTTGCCGCACTGGTTTTGGTATCCTACAATGCTGCTCCGAATAACGGCGCGGGGCGCCCCGGGGGAGGCAGTGAACGGGCCTGTCCAGGTGGAGTGTCATCTGTTGTAGTGGGGCGCCCCTTTACCGTTTCAGTTGCCATTCCGTCCGTTTTTGGTCCACTGTGTCAAAAGCCGCAATTCAGCTGAGTTGCGCCCACTCTTGCGGTGCAGCGATAGGCGGCTGTCACAGGACTCTCAAAATGGCGGCAGGCTGTTTCCTTTTTGGGCCTGGTCCACTGAAATGGCCCTGGGACACCTTGGAAATCGGACGCTTGTCTGCTAGGTCTTGGACCCCATTCTCGAAAGCGTCCCCTCCGCCTTGAGAATTCATCAAAAGTTTTGGGGGCTCCGACTCCTGCAGGCTTCTGGTGGGGAGCGGCTGCCATGATTGCTCGCGGAATGACCACGACTGAGCTACGAGATGGTGGTGCTCTCATGCTGACGCCAGCTTCAGTCTGAAACATCCAGAAACAAGGTGGGGCTTTCATCGTTTGGGAAAAAAAAAAAGTTTTCATCCAATGAAAAGTGTTGTTTTTAGGTCACATGATCAAGCCTTCCATCATTAGGAAACCAAAAGTAAAATGAACCAATGAAAAGTTTTATAAACAAGTCACATGACCTGTTATGCGGCATAGGGTGTAAAATGCGGAGAAAATACGTTGGCACGTGAGGCGGCGTCAGTAGCGGACCGATGTGCGAATAGGCCGAAGGCAACACAACGCGCCAAGATCCGGATGGCACCGAGGTGGTGTCCAGCAAGTTGCAGCACTGGTGTGGCCATCCTACAATGCTGAAAGTCGGCGTGGGGCGCCCCGTTGGCACGTGAGGCGGCGTCAGTAGCGGACCGATGTGCGAATAGGCCGAAGGCAACACAACGCGCCAAGATCCGGATGGCACCGAGGTGGTGTCCAGCAAGTTGCAGCACTGGTGTGGCCATCCTACAATGCTGAAAGTCGGCGTGGGGCGCCCCGTTGGCACGTGAGGCGGCGTCAGTAGCGGACCGATGTGCGAATAGGCCGAAGGCAACACAACGCGCCAAGATCCGGATGGCACCGAGGTGGTGTCCAGCAAGTTGCAGCACTGGTGTGGCCATCCTACAATGCTGAAAGTCGGCGTGGGGCGCCCCGTTGGCACGTGAGGCGGCGTCAGTAGCGGACCGATGTGCGAATAGGCCGAAGGCAACACAATGCGCCAAGATCCGGATGGCACCGAGGTGGTGTCCAGCAAGTTGCAGCACTGGTGTGGCCATCCTACAATGCTGAAAGTCGGCGTGGGGCGCCCCGTTGGCCTGTGAGTTTGCGTCAGTAGCGGACCGATGTGCGAATAGGCCGAAGGCAGCACAACGCGCCAAGATCCGGATGGCACCGAGGTGGTGTCTAGTAAGTTGCCGCACTGGTGTGGCCATCCAACAATGCTGAAAGTCGGCGTGGGGCGCCCCGTTGGCCTGTGAGTTTGCGTCAGTAGCGGACCGATGTGCGAATAGGCCGAAGGCAGCACAACGCGCCAAGATCCGGATGGCACCGAGGTGGTGTCTAGTAAGTTGCCGCACTGGTGTGGCCATCCTACAATGTTGAAAGTCGGCGTGGGGCGCCCCGTTGGCCTGTGAGATGGCGTCAGTAGCGGACCGATGTGCGAATGGGGCCAAAGGCAGCGCAACAATATTTTCTGAATAGAAGACACCACAAGGCGCTGAGATGCCAAGATCCGGATGGCACCGAGGTGGTGTCTAGTAAGTTGTCGCACTTCTGTGGCCATCCTACAATGTTGAAAGTCGGCGTGGGGCGCCCCGTTGGCCTGTGAGATGGCGTCAGTAGCGGACCGATGTGCGAATGGGGCCAAAGGCAGCGCAACAATATTTTCTGATTTGAAGACACCACAAGGCGCTGAGATGCCAAGATCCGGATGGCACCGAGGTGGTGTCTAGCAAGTTGTGGCACTGGTGTGGCCATCGTACAATGGTAAAAGTCGGCGTGGGGCGCCCTGTTGGCCTGTGAGATGGTGTCAGTAGCGGACTGATGTGTGAATGGGGCCAAAGGCAGCGCAACAATATTTTCTACAATATTTTCGGAGTAGAAGACACCACAAGGCGCTGAGATGCCAAGATCCGGATGGCACCGAGGTGATGTCTAAGTTGCGGACCGATGTGCGAATGGGGCCAAAGGTAGCGTAACAAGATTTTCTGTATGGAAGATACCACTAGGCGTTGAGATGCCAAGATTCGGATGGCACCGAGGTGATGTCTAGCAAGTTGTGCCACTGGTGTGGCCATCGTACAATGGTAAAAGTCGGCGTGGGGCGCCCTATTGGCCTGTGAGATGGTGTCAGTAGCGGACTGATGTGCGAATGGGGCCAAAGGCAGCGCAACAATATTTTCTGACTGACACCACAAGGCGCTGAGATGCCAAGATCCGGATGGCACCGAGGTGATGTCTAAGTTGCGGACTGATGTGCGAATGGGGCCAAAGGCAGCGTAACAATATTTTCTGTATGGAAGATACCACTAGGCGTTGAGATGCCAAGATTCGGATGGCACCGAGGTGATGTCTAGCAAGTTGGTGTGGTCATCCTACAATGCTGAAACTCGGCGTGGGTCACCCCATTAGCCTGTGAGATGGCGTCAGTAGCGGACCGATGTGCGAATAGGCCGAAGGCAGCACAACGCGCCAAGATCCGGATGTCACCGTGGTGGTTTCATAGTTGAGAGGCTCTTCATCTGCAGTGGGGCGCCGAGATCCGGATGGCACCGAGGTGATGTCTAGCAAGTTGCTGTACTGGTGTGGTCATCCTACAATGCTGAAATGTAGTGGGGCGCCCATTTACCGTTTCAGTTGCCATTCAGCTGAGTTTCGGCTGCTCTTGATGCTACAGCGACAGGCGGCTGCAAGAGGACTCTCAAAATGGCGGCCTGTTCTTTGGATTTGGGCCTGGTCCACTAAAATGGCCCTGGGACACCTTAGAACTTGGACGCTCGATTTTTTTTTCCTTTCCTGTACATGCAAAAAAAGGTAAATGCCCGGTACGTTACACGCTTCATCTGCCACGATGAACTCTCCAGAGGAACCGAAAACAAATATAGTTGTGGTAACTATACCATGCATCGTCATATGGAGAGGTGGCACCAATTAATTATAGTGCTGCATAAAAGAGAGATTTGGAGGAGAACCCCTGACCTGCTAGTACATTCATCAAAGAAGTGGCACTGAGAGCTTCAGAGGCAAGGGAAACGGTCCCAAATATTTAGAAGAACTTTGGAAAGATTAAAATGACATGTTTAGATTGTGGTAAATTAATTTCATGTGGACAGATGAGTGTTACTCTAATAAATACAGCATATGAACATCATCATAGTCGATGGTTGGTAGAGACATTTTGACTATATCCTGGACCTGCCCGTCCTCGCCCAAAATGGCGCCAGAATAAATGGGACTCGTAACTCCTTGTTGTGTACTGGTTGCAGAATCTTGAAATCACGAGATACGTATGCAGTTTTGAAGCACATGGCGGGCGGGGACGAGAATTGATTGAATATTTCGACATCCCTATTGATATTAAGTTCTGATGTGTTATTGATTACTGTACTGTTGAAAGTTCGAATTAACGTCACCCATGGTACTTGCCCGCAAATGTATATCTAGATAATTTTATTGTAACTGGCCCTGTCGTATTTTAATTATAAAATGTACGTCCACCGATTCCGTAACTGTTAGACACCTTAGTTCTTGCAACCTAATGGCCCGCCCGTTACGTTCCTCTACAGTGTAAATGTCTATTCATCATATACGATTACAGTTTGCTCCGTGGCAGGCCCACGTGGTTATAGGCTCGTATTTGTATAATGAAATTTTCACAATAAAGGTTTTTAAAAGAAAACATGGTAGTAGTATATACATTGGTAAAGTTTTTAATAATAGTCACTGTTTTAGAATCATTAAAAGGCAAGTGAAATAAAGCAGACCAATTACATGAAGGGTAAAAGGTATAATACGAAGGAACGCAGTAAAGATAAATGGTCAAGGGCTGTTGTGTTTTCTATTCCTGCAACATAAAGTGATCGATAAGAATCTCATATTCAGGCGTATCGGCGACTAAGACAGCAGGTCGACCCTCTTTTGCTCAACGGCTCCGTCATGGGACGAAGAAACGCTCTTTTTCTCGAAAAAAGAATATATTTTACTTGCAGGACAGTTGTAAAATTTCCGGGAAAGTACATTAGCCTGGAACATTATAACATATATTTAAGAAAAAATAATGTTCGGAAGTAATTAAAAGCGTAATTTTTAGGTGATATGACCAAGGCTTTCATCATTAGAATAAGAAAAGTAAAATGAACCAATGAAAAGTTTTATTAACAAGTCACATGACTTGTTATGCTTACGTTACGCGCTGCGCGCCCCGGATGACTTCCGGATGCGCTAACGCGGCGCGTCATATGACGCATTACGCGACAACGCAGGTCCAGAATATAGTCAAAATGTCTCCACCAACCAGCGGTCGAAACACAACCCCTTTCAGCAGGCTAAATAGTTCTGTTAAATGACAACAGAAGGGACAGGCAACAAGAACCATCAGTCAAAGAGGGGAGGGCTAGTTCTTCTCTACCGGGTTACATTGGGGCGCTACCGGAACTGATCGAATTGGTAGTCTACAGTGTTTCTGGATGTTTCAGACTGAAGCTGGGGTTAGCATGAGAGCAGCACCATTTCGTAGCTCCGTCGTGGCCATTCCGCAACCAATCATGGCAGCCGCTCTTTATCGTTATTTTGGGCGGGGTGGGTGGCGGAGCCGAGCTGTTTTGCAGCCATCATTGTGTGGAGTTCAGTTCATCTCACTAGTTTTGTATTTGTCATGAGGGGTTGTTCCTAATGTTTCTATTTTAGCGAGGTCAAAAAGAGATCCCATTAGTGGCCTACTGATTTTGCTCGATTCCTTTTCTTTTTTTTTACACGATTTTTCGTTATCTGCAAAGACTAAACAGAGTATTGCGACTCTGTGTTTGTTTGTAAATAGAGAATGAACCAAAGAGAACTAATTCTAAAATAGTAAATACTTGGATAACAATCAATCAAATGGAGAGAGAAGCAGGCACGACGGATTACAACGGGGGCAAAGGCCTGCGTTAACTACCTTTCACTATCTGCAAAGAGAGAGTACTCCTAATAGAAATGAGGGGGGGGGCACCATTCAAAGCAGATCAGTGTGCATAAACACGAAAATGTTTTCACTTACCACGTACTTGACATTCGACAGCTTATGATATTTGCTATTAAAAAACCATTGACATTCACTGAAAAAACCATAGGTTATAGACCCTATATAGTTAGGAATTAGCATTTACAAAACCTTGAAAATTCACTGAAAAAACCATAGGTTATAGACCATATATAGTTAGGAATTAGCATTTAAAAAACCTTATTTTACTCACACAAAACCATTGAAATTCCATATATAGTTAGTTGCACTAACTATATATCGCGCACCCGCAATCCACTGCTGATCATGTCACATATTACATCATTCATGACATGGTCAGTGACATCACTGATGACATCACTGATGACATCTCAAATGACATCACTGATGACATCACTGATGACATCTCATTTGACATCATTCTTGTGCTAATACGATAAACCTCTTCAGACTCTAATATAACCTTAGATACACTCAGTGTATACAGACACTCACACACTGCCACTCATCCATGGAGTTACTCACACACCCAGTCAGTCATGCAAAGAAACAATCTCACCTCCATTTCTTCAACTATACAGTTAAACACACCTTACTTATTGAAACATATACTAACACATATTTACTCTCTTATACAATCCCTGATACAAGTTCACAATGATCGATACAACCACTCACTCATTCAGTGGCTCTCATGCACAGTTATTTATATATGCCAACTCTCACATGTACTGTGTTTTACATATGTAGTTACTATGACATGTAGCATTGAGATATCCATTCACTCATCAATACACTCATGCACACAGTCAACTGCCCATGTAGCTGTTTCCACATGCACTCTTGAACTCATACACCTAGTGAATAAACTGCTCACACATCTATGCATAGAGTCACACACCTTCCAGCCACCCCCACACAAACTCAATCTCCCATAGAAATACTTGGGCAACCAATTAATAACACATATAGCCTCTCGTATAGCTAATGATCAACACATGCAGCAGTTTACAGAACAACAGACATAATGATGCACAAATTAAGACAGTTTAGTCACTAACCCATGCATTCAGTGAGACACATTTAATCACTCACTCATACAGTCAGTCACGCACCTACTAAATCCTTCATCCAGACACTTATACATCCACTCATTCTTCAATATGTAAGACATATTTTAACTTTACAGAAACATACAGTCACTGGATGTTGTCATCAGTGATGTCATCAGTGATGTCATTTGAGATGTCATCAGTGATGTCATCAGTGATGTCACTGACCATGTCATGAATGATGTAATATGTGACATGATCAGCAGTGGATTGCGGGTGCGCGATATATAGTTAGTGCAACTAACTATATATGGAATTTCAATGGTTTTGTGTGAGTAAAATAAGGTTTTTTAAATGCTAATTCCTAACTATATATGGTCTATAACCTATGGTTTTTTCAGTGAATATACATATGTATATATATATATATATATATATATATACACATATGTGTGTATATATATATATACATATGTATATATATATATATACACATATGTATATATATATATATATATACATATGTATATATATACATAGATATATTACCTACTGGCGGTCGCCAGTAGGTATATATAGTTAGGATTTTTTCTCTATGGGTTTTTTGAAAATTCTATGTCTAATAACTTTGGCGTTTGTGGACGGAATTGGCTGAAATTTTCAGGAAAATGGCACATTTTGTTTCTGAGCAGCCCTTGAAAATTTGGGGGGGGTTCGTCCAGTGGGGGCCGAGAAAAAAGGGGGGTCCCAAAACGTGTTTTTAACATTGAGTTTTCCATAGGGCGGTTGGCCTCACTTTTAGCCCGAACGGCTGAATGGATTTGCACGAAACTTGGCAAAATTGTAGGGACTGGTAGCCCGATGTGCCTTTTGTAGGTCTCAATATATGTGCTCCAGTGGATTTTGAGAAATTAACGTTTAAAAAAAGATATATATCTGTAACAGCGGACCGGGCAGCGCACTGGTTCGCGGACTTTTCGCGCAACGGAGCTTTGTGAAGCGAAGCTGATTGGTTCTCCGGCGTCTGTCAATATTCCAAACAGTCCGTAGCGGCCGCAATCTTGTCTCTCGGTAGGATCGAGAGACAAGAGGAGGTCAAAACAAAGGGGGAAATAAGTATAAGGGGGCATAGTAGATCCTCGCTGACCCCCTAGGTTTGATGTGGAGGTTTTAAAAGGGCCCCGCGGGGCAAAAAAAAATAATAATAATAATAATTGAACGGCTGAATGGATTTGCACGAAACTTGGCAAAATATTAGGGACTGGTAGCCCGATGTGCCTTTGCTAGGTCTCAATATATGTGCTCCAGTGGATTTTGAGAAATTAACGTTCAAAAAAAGATATATATCTGTAACAGCGCTCCGCTTCGCGTAACGGAGGTTTGCGAAGCTGATTGGTCATTCTGTCACTGGGCTATAGTTGGGCTACATCTGGCTGATATTTGGGCTACATTTGTTTTTTTGTGTGTCTGGCGGCCATCTTTGGGCTACATTGGGCTACATTGGGCTTCATTGGGCTACATTCGGCTAATTAGCAAATAGCTCATCGCAAACTAGGAATGGTAAAGAATCGCTATTTATTCCTTAAAGTTCGCTATTTAGGAAATGCAAATAACTTTGATGATACATATGGCGGTTCATCTCTAACAAGATAAGAAGCATAGGGATACATTTATGATGACTGGCGCATCACCAGGGATGTGTTAGTCATTTTGTGCCGCTGTTCCGTCACCTATGGTGTGCTGCATTTACAATGCGGCGCATCATGGGGCAAAAACAGCACAGATGCGTGATGTATCTGTGCCGTAAAGGTGGCGCATTGCTGGAGTTGTATCGCAAGTGTGATGAAGCTCCAGCAAGGGTCGGGGGTGCCCCTGTCGCAGGGTTTCTGTTCTCACACAGAACTGTGGACAGAGGGTTGGAACCTCGGCGAATGCATTGCTGGAGTTGTATCGCAAGTGTGATGAAGCTCCAGCAAGGGTCGGGGGTGCCCCTGTCGCAGGGTTTCTGTTCTCACACAGAACTGTGGACAGAGGATTGGAACCTCGGCGAATTAGGGTGTCCCAAAACTCACGTTAGTAATCAAAAACTCCTTAGCAAGCTAGGTACAGTGTCACATTGGATATAACAAACTCTCAATGTTTAGACAATCCAGAATATGAACTTATAGTACCTCAGGATACGTGGAACTCATGAACAGTCGGTCGTTATAGATTTCTTAGAAACCAGAACATGGAGTTAAGAAGAACAGATGTGTATTTGAAATGTTTATTTACTAATGCCGTCTTCTCAGGCGTAGTACCTTAGATAATAAAAGTACACATATTATCAGTAGCAAAATTACCAGCATAGTTACTAGTACATAAAAAGTGAATGGTGATAGTATGTTAACATGCTATAAATGAATAAGAGTTAGCAACACTTATAAGCAGCCGCGGGCCGTGGAGGGAGTTACGGTGAGGCAGGGAGGCGGGGAGGGGGAGAAGCAGGGTGGAGAATACAAGTACACATATTATCAGTAGCAAAATTACCAGCATAGTTACTAGTACATAAAAAGCGAATGGTGACAGTATGTTAACATGCTGTAAATGAATAAGAGTTAGCAACACTTATAAGCAGCCGCGGGCCGTGGAGGGAGTTACGGTGGGGCAGGGAGGCGGGGAGGGGGAGGGGCAAGGTAGAGAGGGCTCCACCCTGCTTCTCCCCCTCCCCGCCTCCCTGCCCCATCGTAACTCCCTCCACGGCCCGCGGCTGCTTATATCTCACCCTCCCTAATACACATATTATATTATTTGCTAAGAAGGTCTCTTTGTGTTGGTTTAGGGCGTGCTTTAGTGTCTTAGATTTGAAGGAATCACATCAGCATACACCAGCTCTCTCTTCATGTGAACCGCATCAACTGTTGTGTATGTGTGTTCGGCAAAGCAATATAAAACCCGCCTCATGCCCAGAATTGGCAGAAGTTGCACTTATGTTATGAGTATGAAGTCGTGGAGATCAGACCTCATAACAATTCTGTATCGTGTTGTTCTTGAAACTTTAGCACTCGCTGTACAGATATAGTTTAACAAGTAAAGCAGATAGTAGACCAATAACATATTATTCTCATGTAAACCACGATGAACTACTAGGTGGAAAGCTAAAGCAACAACTAAGTGTCGTGTGCAGAAGTTGCAAAAAAGGAAAAATGGCGTTTAAACCGGTAATGAGCCCATGCTAACTTAACACGGTGTAAAGATATCCAGGACCTAGATGACACCTCCTCATGATCCGGAAACGAACTGAATAAGATAATAGAAGTGCCATCTCATGAGAGCAGATTGCAAGTTTATATGTGGACGGTCCGCAAGGTAAAGCATTAAAAACTAGGAAAATTTAATGCTAAAGAAAAATAAAACAGCCAAGTTCTTTATCGAGTCTTAAGCCAATAGGCAAGGTAAATAATAAAAACTTGACAAATAAGTCAATGAATTGTCAATGAAATGCTAGTACTCAGCATATCAAACATGAAAAAGGTCTATGACATAACTGTGTATGCAAAATAAGCTGCAACAGCCTCCAATAGGAAGTCACCGTCTTCATCCGAAAACAGTTCAGCCATCCAATTTAAAAGCGGAAAAGAACATACGTGCTCTCCCAGCACCGGATCCTCTATCACCATCAGAGGACAGCTCGGTGGGTTTTCAAGAAAGCTCTGTTCCAAGAAAGACTGTGCTGCCGCCAGTAAATTCCAGGGACCAAGTAGTCCATGCATCAATGCCACAGCCATAATCCTTTCGCCAGGACAAACCAACTCGTGAGTAATGATAGGAGTCATCAGCTGATTAAAGTCGACGTCAGGAGAAACCGGTCCGCAGAGACACAAATCAATGGCCCAATCGAAATCACAGGTCAGGCAGTGAAATACAGGCTGGACACAGGTGAAGTAGGAGAACCGAAAAGATAATCCATATGCCGTGCTTAATATCGCCAACGGCATTGTGCCATAATATTCTAGCATGCGATTGCGGAACAGTGTCAGCAGCTGCAGGGTCGGAGGTTGCATAGGAGGGACATCCATATTTAAAAATGTAAAAAAGCACAAGAGCGTCCGCTGGTAATGCAAGTAAAAATGCCAATCTACGAACCAGAGTGCAGAAAATACAATGAAAGGAAGCAGGGATGACTCCAAAGATTTTCTCAAATGAAGTCACGAGACCACTGGTAACAACTTTAAAAAAGTGTGCCAGGGACTTTGTGGAGGATGCGTTAAAGATAGTCGGAAACATGTTGCTGAAATTGAAAGGCAAATCTTAATTGAAAAGGGTGTGCACCTCTGTATGGGTGTTCGCTATGTGAAGTACGAAAGTTTCACGGGCCGAACTCAAGGCCACCTCTCTCTGAGACAAAAGAGCTCTTATTCTTGCCATGCCGTTGAAACGTGTCCCAAGGTTGGTATTTGTGGCCAGATTGAAAACTCCCTATGTTCATGTGTGGGAGGAAATAGAACATTTCTGCAGCAAATAACCCGTTCACTTACTGTTACGATAAAAGGAATACTTTTAATTAACTCAGAACAATCTTCATTATTGAGCATCAAATAACTACCATTTTCCAACAACTTGAACGTGGGGATGATAGCAGGAACTGGCGTGCCTTGCAACACGCAAGCCATATTTGGTCGGTGTTTGTTGCATGAACCGTGTAACTGTATGTGCCTACACATTAGTGAATGATCTGGCGTCTCAGTGCATTCCTCTCCATTCAGATAAACTTCTTGATCATCTTTGAAACATCTGTATGTGTATGGAAGCGACCAGACCTCATGAAGAAAAGCACTACCTAAAGGTTCATAACGACCTATTGGTATATATTTCATACAATTTGAAAACTTATATAAAGCAAAAGGCAGCGTTATTAAACCGTGGATAAGGCATGTTGCCAAAAAACCCGCAATCCTCTGCTGATGATGTCACTGAGCATGTCATGAATGATGTAATATGTGGCATCATCAGCAGTGGATTACGGGTAATGGTATCTCTAGTTTACTCCCTTATAGCTGTGTTTCTTTTAACATAAGTGTCTGTTTCCTTCCCTTATACTTACTGTTTTTGGTTCGCTTCCGGTTCGCGTACCAGCGAGCGAACTAGGAAGCGAACTAAGAGAAATAGAGGTTGGCACAATTCCAAATATTGTACCAATTTTTTAATAACGGGGAGGTAGTTCTGAAAAGAACTTTTTTTTTTATTTTTCTGAACATTTTTTTACTGTTTTTGAATTTTTCGGAACAGTTTTATATTTTTTTGGGTTTTTCTTGGAGGGGGCAATGAAAACGATTCATTGTAAAGGGCTCAACAGGAGCAACAAAACAAAAAAAAGAAGTATTTATTATTTTGGGCGTTTCGGACAAACTTGCATATGATAGTCAATAGCTCTGTTGATCAGAGTGATGCTTTTTTCTCCGTAGGAAATGAATCCATCGCAAAATGCGCAGATGTGTTTTACATCACCAAATCTCATTTGTATATTTGGCACCATCTCCCTGCCCTCTGGTCCCGTTACTTCCGGTACAACAGATCTTCTGGCCATAATAGGGAGATTATCTAGGTCGTTCCGAAACTGTGCAGCACTGTAGTTGTTAGGATGCCACCTAGTCATATGGCGATGCATTGTGTAGTTTCCGAAACTGTATTTTTTGTCGGTCCCTCTGGACAGTCTATCTTGACATATAAGGCAAGTTACGTATCTTGCATTTACTTTTTTCTGACCTTTGGGAATTTTAAAAAATTGCCAAATGAAGTTTTCTTTCCGGTGAGACGTCCTGGGCTGCTCAGGCAAAAACTGCCTCTCTTCGTGCTCGTCCTCCTGTTCCTCTTCTTCTTCTTCTTGTTGAATTAGAACTTGAGCAGGTGGTCCACTCTTCCTTGGATGTGGTGGAGGTGGTGGGGAAGCACCAGCTGAAGCTACTAAAGAAGCCATTGCTCAGTGATCACAAAGGGTCTTTCTCTCACAATGATGAAAGTCAGAGTGAGGAAAGAAGGAGGGATTTTCATCATTTGGGAAAAACAAGAGTTCTCAACCAATCAAAAGTGTTCATTTTAGATTATATGACCTAGTCTTACATCATTAGGAAACCAAAAGTGAAATGAACCAATGAAAAGTGTTATTACCAAGTCACATGACTTGCTGTGTTTACGTTAAGCGCTTTGCAGGGCCTCCCGGTTTGCTTCCAGAAACCTGCGCTTTGCGACTCGCTTCGCGTACCAGTTCGCTAACGTAGCACGTCATATGACGTATCACGCGACAACGTGAAACGTCATGCGGACGGGAGGCGTCACGATGTTGTTTTCTAACGCGGCACTTGCGGTAAAGAAACGTTTACCGGCTCGCGGTCTATTTCGCGGTATCAAGTTCAGCTAACGGGAAGCTTCCCGATTCGCGAAGCGGGAACGAAGAAAAAAAAATATTTAAAAAAAAAATTATTCATAAACATATAAAATATATTTTTGGATTTAAAGAAGAATACATTTTACAGCTACAGATATTAGCTGTTAAAAAACCAATGAAATTCACAGAAAAAACCATAGGTTATAGACCATATATAGTTAGGAATTAGCATTTACAAAACCTTGAAAATTCACTGAAAAAACCATAGGTTATAGACCATATATAGTTAGGAATTAGCATTTAGAAAACCTTATTTTACTCACACAAAACCATTGAAATTCCATATATAGTTAGTTGCACTAACTATATATCGCGCACCCGCAATCCACTGCTGATGATGTCACATATTACATCATTCATGACATGGTCAGTGACATCACTGATGACATCACTGATGACATCTCAAATGACATCACTGATGACATCACTGATGACGTCTCATTTGGCATCATTCTTGTGCTAATACGATAAACTTCTTCAGACTCTAATATAACCTTAGATACACTCAGTGTATACAGACACTCACACACTGCCACTCATCCATGGAGTTACTCACACACCCAGTCAGTCATGCAAAGAAACAATCTCACCTCCATTTCTTCAACTATACAGTTATACACACCTTACTTATTGAAACATATACTAACACATATTTACTCTCTTATACAATCCCTGATACAAGTTCACAATGATCGATACAACCACTCACTCAGTGGCTCTCATGCACAGTTATTTATATATGCCAACTCTCACATGTACTGTGTTTTACATATGTACTTACTATGACATGTAGCATTGAGATATCCATTCACTCATCAATACACTCATGCACACAGTCAACTGCCCATGTAGCTGTTTCCACATGCACTCTTGAACTCATACACCTAGTGAATAAACTGCTCACACATCTATGCACAGAGTCACACACCTTCCAGCCACCCCCACACAAACTCAATCTCCCATAGAAATACTTGGGCAACCAATTAATGACACATATAGCCTCTCGTATAGCTAATGATCAACACATGCAGCAGTTTACATCACAACAGACATAATGATGCACAAATTAAGACAGTTTAGTCACTAACCCGTGCATTCAGTAAGACGCATTTAATCACTCACTCATACAGTCAATCACGCACCTACTAAAACCTTCATTCAGACACTTATACATCCACTCATTCTTCAATATGTAAAACATATTTAAACTTTACAGAAACACATAATCACTGGATGTTGTCATCAGTGATGTCATCAGTGATGTCACTGACCATGTCATGAATGATGTAATATGTGACATCATCAGCAGTGGATTGCGGGTGCGCGATATATAGTTAGTGCAACTAACTATATATGGAATTTCAATGGTTTTGTGTGAGTAAAATAAGGTTTTCTAAATGCTAATTCCTAACTATATATGGTCTATAACCTATGGTTTTTTCAGTGAATATATATATATATATATATATATATATATATGGTAAATACTTTTACTAAGTTTATAACTTCCCCACACATTCCTCTGCGTTGTAAAGGCATGCGTGGTAAAGTTATATGCGGGGTAAAAGATTGCGGAGTGATGGTATTGCAGAGTAATTGCACCTGCGTTGATATAAATGCGGAGTCATGGTATGCGGGAAAATAGTTTGCGGCATAACATCACATATTCGACGGTATTATTCCTTATATTGCCAAAACACTCATATATACTTTAAGACCACAGTTTTGGTATGTTTAAAAGGAAATAATTAATGGTCAACATTTGGGACTTATGTCATTTTGATCTCGGGTTGCTCAGAATGACGAGTACTATTTCCATATTCACATTACTTGTACTGAATCTGAAAGAGACACGTTAGTGATAGATTCCTTACCTTAGAATATCCCCAGGCGTCAGACTGGATCCGGAAATTTTTGCGTAGCAATACCTCTGCGCATCGGTAGGCGTCGTCTGCGGCTCCGCGTCCGTCGTCGGCGTCGTTAGCGCCGGAATGATGTCGTCGGAGTACTTAGACGCCGCCCATGCGCGCTGACGTCAGTTCTTCTTTTTTCCGCGCCAGCTAGCGCAGATCCGGAGAAGCTCTACCCCTAGTCATTTTTTGACTAAAACGTTTGATCTTTTTGATCATTTTTCTACTCGAGTCTTCGACTCCAACGGTGCCGGTAGGGATGCCCGGGTTCAAGCCCTGTTCGAAGTGCGACCGACTGATGTCGGTCACTGACCCCCATCGCCGGTGCCTGAAGTGCTTAGGCCTCGACCACGACGACCGCACCTGCTCCGACTGCCGGGCCCTGACGTCGAAGGCTAGGCGGGAGCGGTCCCGCAAGGGGCTCGAGCTCCGGCAGTCGGCCCGCGCCGTTCCAGGTCCCGGTCCCACGGGAGGTCGAGGGACCGGTCACGGGGTCGGAGTCCTCGCAGCTCCGGGAGTGAACATCGGTCGTCAGGATCCAAGTCCTCAGGTAAGAGGCATGAGAGGTCGGAGCGGCATCATCGCTCCTCCGACCCACCCCGACGCTCGCACGATGCGGCCGGGGGTTCGGGCGACACCGCCCACGCGGCTCCGAGAGAGTCGCAAGCGTCGCCGCCTGCCCCACACCTTCGGGTCCCTGGGCACAGCGCGATGCCGGAGGAGGTCGAGCGGTACCTCATGGCCATGAAGTCCCTCCCTCCTCGGCCGGGCCCCGCGGCGCCTTCGGGCCCAGCGGTCCCGGCCGGAGGCCCTAGCGGGTCGGGCGCTTCGGCCCCGATGCCGCCGGGTGCTTCGGCCTCGGCGCCGCCGGCGACTTCGGTCCCGGCGCCGCAGGACCTCACCGGACCCGCTTCCGGATCCGGGTCGTCGCCGGTCGACCTCACGACTTCACCGGCGCCGGCCCCAAGGGTGTCGTCCCCGGCGCCCGTTGCGGGCGCTGTCCCCAATCTTCCCTCTGGTCCGACTCTGGGCGCCGCTTCCGACGGCCTTTGCAGATTTTTATTTCCATGAGGAGGCCCAGTCTGTTGACCCTGAGTTACAGGAGACTGGTGACGGAGGTGATTGGGAGGGGTCTGAGGACCCTCTGGCACAGGAGTGCCAGTCTCAAGAGGACTGGACATATGAGCTTGGGGAGGCCAGTGGTATTGACACTTCGCCAGACACTGGATTTGTCTCCCCTCCCACCGTGGCTACGGAGGAGGGGGCTGCTTATGGTGTAGTGTTAACGAGGGCAGCCAAGGCCTTGGGCCTTAAGCTCCCCGTTGCGGCCATGAGGACTAACCTCCTCACTGAGGTTCTTAAACCGCAGGCAAGCTCCAGTGAGCCTCTGCTGCCGTTTAATGAAGCCTTATGTGACGTTCTTGTGGGCGCTTGGTCCAAGCCCGCCACGGGTCCGCCTGTGGATAGGAACGTGGCCAGACGCTACCGCCCAGCTCCGGGCGACCCTTGCTTTTTGTCCACCCATCCCACCCCCGAGAGCCTGGTTATCCAGGCCTCCACTTCCCAGACCGCATTCCCGACGGCCCCGCCCAATCGGGAATCCAAGAGATACGAACAGTTCGGGAAGAAAGTGTTCTCGTCCCTGAGTTTGGGACTGCGGTCTGTCAATACCGCGTGTCTCTTGGGCCGCTACACCCACACCCTGTGGGACACGGTCGTGGACGTGCTGCCACAATGCCCGGAGGAGGTCCGGGCTAAACTCGCCCAAGCCCTTGTGGAGGGTCGAGATGCGGCGCGATACTCTATCCGGTGTGGGCTGGATACCACGGACTCACTGGGCAGGGCGATGGGAACGACGGTGGCGGTTCACCGCCACGCCTGGTTGAGGTCCGCCAATTTCTCGGCCGATGTCCAGGCCACCCTCCTGGATATGCCGTTCGAGGGCCGTCGCCTTTTTGGCGACAAGGCAGACCATGCGCTGGAGCGCTTTAAGGACTCCAGGGCTACGGCCAAGTCCTTAGGCCTCTCGGCCACGCGCCAGCAATCGGGTGCCTTTCGCTCCTTTCGTGGCCATGGGAGGGGCGTCCCCACACGTGCTGCCAGCCACGCACCGCAGAATACCCAGCGCGGTGGCGGCCGTGGAAACCGCCGTGGCGGCGGCGGTCGGGGTCAGTGGCGAGGCCAGTCCACACCTCCCTCCGCAGCACCTGCCTCCAAGCCTTCCTAGTCCGAGCTTTCAGGCCCATGTGACGCCTGTGGGAGGCAGGGTTCGCCATCACCCCTTCCACTGGCGCACTGTCACATCGGACAAGTGGGTGCTGCAAATCGTCCGAAGGGGCTACTCCCTCCCCTTCGAGGCGACCCCTCCAGCCATGCCACCGCAATTCCACCGCGTGTCGGGGGATCACTTGCAAATTCTGCAAGAGGAAGTCACGGCCCTCTTGGCCAAGGGGGCCATCGAGCGCGTTCCTGGGCCAGAAGTAGGGTGTGGATGTTACTCCCACTACTTTCTGGTGCCCAAAAAGGGCAAGGGGGGCCTGCGCCCGATCTTGGACCTACGGAACGTCAACGGCTTCCTCCGTCAAGAGAAGTTCAAGATGCTGACTTTGGCTCAGGTCTTAGCTGCCCTGGACCCCGGAGACTGGATGGTAGCGTTGGACTTGCAGGACGCTTATTTTCACATCCCCGTCCTGCCGGCCCACCGGCGTTACCTGCGGTTCACGGGAGGCCACAAGCACCCCTTTGGCCTTACCAGCGCCCCACGGGTGTTCACGAAGGTGATGGCGGTGGTCGCAGCTCATCTGCGCAGGTTAGGGGTGTCAGTCTTCCCCTACCTCGACGACTGGTTGTTGAAGGCGGGCTCGCCCCAGACAGTCGTCAGCCACCTCCAGACTATGGCCGACCTCCTGCATTTGCTGGGGTTCTCCATCAATGTGCCGAAGTCGCACCTGTGTCCCTCTCAGAAGCTCCTCTTCATCGGAGCGGTTCTAGACTCGGCGCAGTTTTGGGTTTACCCTCCCGAACAGCGGGTTCGGGATATTCAGGCTCTGATTCCCATTTTTCGGCCTTTATCCCGAGTCTCGGTCAGGTTGACTCTGCGGCTTCTGGGGCTGATGGCCACCTGCATCCTCCTGGTGCGTCACGCCCGTTGGCGGATGCGGGCTCTGCAGTGGGACCTGAAGTTTCAGTGGGCACAGCATCAGGGCAACCTGTCCGATCACGTCTTGATCTCGGAGGGCATTGCAAGACAGCTGCAGTGGTGGCTCACGGACCGCGATTGGGTCAGTGGCCGATCCCTCTCCCTACCCCACCCGGAGCACGTAGTTGTGACGGACGCGTCCCTCCAGGGCTGGGGTGGCCACATGGGAGAGGCGGAGATCAGAGGACTCTGGTCTCCGGCGGAGGCGCGGCTCCACATCAACCTGTTGGAGTTACGGGCGATTCGTCTAGCGCTGAAAGCATTCCTCCCCTCTGTCCGGGGGAGTGTAGTGCAGGTGTTCACGGACAACACCACCGCCATGTGGTACTGCAACAAACAGGGCGGGGTGGGGTCGTGGACCCTATGCCAGGAGGCTCTGCGCCTCTGGCAGTGGCTGGAACATCAGGGCGTGACCCTGGTGGTTCAACACCTGGCAGGTTCTCTGAATGCCAGGGCGGACGAACTCAGCCGTCGGTGCTTGATGGATCACGAATGGCGTCTGAACTCGGACGTGGCGGAAGGCCTCTCTCAGCAATGGGGAGAGCCTTGGTTAGATCTATTCGCCACCGAAGAGAACGCGCAATGTCATCAGTTCTGCGCGTTGGAATTTCCAAGGCGGCACTCGCTCGGAAACGCTTTTCGTCGCGAGTGGAGTTGCGGTCTATTGTACGCCTTTCCGCCTATAACACTTCTGCCCAGAGTGCTGAAGAAGATCAAGCACGATCGGGCCCAAGTCATCCTGTGGCTCCGGACTGGGCACGAAGATACTGGTATCCCGAGCTACTCAGCATGTCAGTAGATCCCCCGATTCGTCTGCCCCTTCGGGAGGACCTTCTGTCGCAGCAGCAGGGGACGGTCCTCCACCCGAACCTGTCCAGTCTCCACCTACAAGCTTGGAGATTGAGCGGCGACAGTTGAGGCCATTTGACTTGCCTCCCGAAGTCTGTAATGTCATTCTGGCGGCCAGGCGGCCCTCCACAAAGTCGGTATACGCCTGCAGGTGGAACAGATTTGTGGCATGGTGCACAGCAACGGCTGTGGATCCACTCTCTGCCCCCCTTTCTGAGGTTCTCCTCTTCCTTCTTTCTCTTGCCCAGCAGGGCTCTGCTCTGGGCACTGTCAAGGGCTACCTTTCTGCCCTTTCTGCCTTCTTAAGGCTCCCTGATCAGCCTTCTTTGTTCAAGTCCCCTATTGTAAATTGATTTCTTAAGGGCATCACGCACATGTTCCCTCCTGTTCCCTTCGTGATGCCCCAGTGGGACTTGAACCATGTTCTTACCTTCCTGATGTGCGCTCCCTTTGAGCCGCTTCACAACTGTCCTCTTCGTCTTCTGACTCTAAAGACTGCTTTCCTGGTTGCCATCACCTCTGCCAGGAGAGTGAGTGAGCTCCAGGCCCTTTCCTGTACTCCACCTTTCCTTTCTGTCCATCCGGACAAGGTTGTGTTGCGTACCAAGCCATCTTTCCTGCCCAAGGTTGTCTCAGCCTTCCACATCGGGCAGTCCATCACCTTGCCAACCTTCTTTCCGCCTCCGCATCCCTCTAAAGAGGAAGAGTGGCTCCACCGTTTGGACCCAAAACGTGCGCTCTCCTTCTATTTGGATCGCACACGCCAGTTCCGGGTGGATGACCAACTCTTTGTTGGCTACGTGGGTGCTAAGAAGGGTAAGGCAGTGCACAAGAGGACCATCTCCCGGTGGATCATCTTGTGTATCCAGGCATGTTACTCCATGGCTAAGAAGGAGGCCCCTGTTGGGTTGAGGGCTCATTCCACTCGGGCCACGGCGACTACAACTGCCCTGGGTCGGGGAGTGCCCTTACAGGACATTTGCCAGGCAGCTACGTGGGCCTCGCTGCACACGTTAGCACGACACTACTGCCTGGACAGTCAAGTCCGGAGGGATGGCTTCTTTGGCCGTTCCGTCCTCCAGGACTTTCTGGTGTGATTATTGGTTCGCAGACCCACCACCGGGGTTGGTATTGCTGGGGTATCTATTCTAAGGTATGGAATCTATCACTAACGTGTCTCTTTCAGATGCACAAGTTACTACTTGTGTAACGATATATCTGTAAGAGACATTAGTTAGTGATAGATTCCTTACCGACCCACCCATCCTCCCCGTTCTGCGAACCGATATCTAGGGTTAAGGTCATCCCCTTTCAGGGCCCTAGTTTCTTGGCACCAGTGTTAGTTCTATCATGGCTCTGCGTATCTGGCGCGGAAAAGCTGTGTATCAGAACTGACGTCAGCGCGCATGGACGGCGTCTAAGTACTCCGACGACGTCATTCCGGCGCTAACGACGCCGACGACGGACGCGGAGCCGCAGACGACGCCTACCGACGCGCAGGGGTATTGCTACGCAAAAATTTCCGGATCCAGTCTGACGCCTGGGGATATTCTAAGGTAAGGAATCTATCACTAACTAATGTCTCTTACAGATATATCGTTACACAAGTGGTAACTTGTGCTTCATGTGTCCATTCTTAATCCTGCTGCATTTAATGCCCTTATGTTGTAATGCATGCAATGTGTGCTTCACATTAGTCAGGGTTACGACAAGTACTGACTCAGGCTTTGCATAGCATGCACAATATTTATGATTCATTTTATTTTGGTCTAAGCTTTATGTACAATATACTATATATTTATATTTTAATATAATCCTGTGTGAAGTCTCTTTTGTGGTGTATTTGATGTGTCACTGGTATGAGGGCTTTGCGCAAATGCTTTACACATTGCCTCTAATGATAAGCCTGTCTCTTCTGTGCCAAGCTACCACAGGGTGGGCACAGGTTATCTTCTGTGTGTAACTTACTTGCCCTAACTAGGGTGGTTGGTTCTGCCAGGCTTAGGTGCAAACCTTAGCCAACCAGAAACCCCATTTCTAACATTACTCTGTTTCTGTTTTTCAGGTACAACTACACATTGGAGCAAGAATTGCTAAGCATTGCTGCCTGCATACAAGCGCAAAGCATAATGGAGACTTTAGATGGAAATAAGCATTTACATATGTTAGCTTTAAAGGCTTTTCAGGCCAGTGCAAGGTAAGTTCTGTGTGGCCTACCAAAGCCGTCATATAACAAATACATATGCCCTTATTAATGGAGAGTGAAAAGTGTACTGCATGTAAATAATGAACGTGTTCTAATAACAGCTGCCGCAAGAGGGAAACATCCTTTACAACGGAACCGCTACAACGCGGTACCGTTACGACGCAGTTTTAACACTGAAAGTCGTTACAAAGACTTTTGCTGGAGGGCGCTCTAGGATAGGGGATAGTTTAATTTACTATCCAACACCTTCCCTACTATCCACGGGGACTGGTGTTGGAATAGTAAATTAAACTATTCACTATCAGCGCCCCCCCAATGCAAGTCGTTGTAACGACTTGCGTTGTTAAAACTGCGTCGTAAAAGGACGTGTTGTAACGGTACGCGTTGTACCGTCATACATCTGCCGCAAGAGCGCTATTATGGTTTATCGTCATCGATGCTCAGGACGGCTCCCGGCTGTCATGAGTCACGGTAGTCGTGTGTTCATGATGGCCGGGAGCCGTCCGACCGTTGCCGCTCCGCCCACGGGCGAGTAATTCCCCGCCTGTGCGGGCAAAGTAATTGGTGGGTGGAGTTTGGACAGCTCCCGGCCGCCATGAGCAAACCCCTACTGTGACTCATGACGGCCGGGAGCCTTCCTCAGTATGGCAGCGCCACGCCCAGCCCCGCCCCCTTTCGCACCACTGCGGAATTTGCCTCGCGGCGAAGGGGTTAAAATACAATATGAGCATTTTGTTTAATGAATAAATAATTAGCTAACCAAAATCTGTATTTCAATTTAATAGATCACATTGTCATTTAACATGTTTACTTGATTTTTTCAAATAACATTTTAAAGCTAGAAATGTACTGGGAGGATTGCACATAAAATATTTGTTTCCAGTTATGCAGGGGAAGCTGCAAGCATGGAGCTTGTAATCAAAGCGGCAAAATACTTCTGGAACGCCTGCTTGCCGTTGGTTGGATCCCCTGCTGAAAGGCATGTTTTGAAGCAGCCCACCCTGTACATTCTCAAAGCTTTTCAGAAGGCCGAATCAAAAATGAAAAAGGTACTATTTTGACAATTACCTTTTCACATGTTTGTAGAGTTAGTGCCAATATTTTCCTTTTCCACTAATGTACAACAGATTCGACATCAATGGATTTTCTCTGCTATCCACAAACAGTAGAATTTGTTTACGTGTATGTTCAGTGCATGGAGAGATAATACATGGGATGGCACCTTTATCAGTGCTTAATTTGTAAAATAAGTAAGTGCCAGGGCTCTTCTCGGGAGGCCACTGCAGCCGGTACCACTCATTGCCTCTGCCAGACCTGCCATTGACTGAACCAATGCAAGTTCTAACCACCGCACTGCTAGAAGTATGACAATTAAAACTACCCCACGCCACCTAAAGCTATACAAATGGTGTGAGTGATAGACTCTGTATATTGCACATCGAGGGCATGGAGTGCATTAGCACAGCACGCACAGAAACTCCCGATTTATGCTCCGGCGCTGCCCCTAGACCACCATGCATGTATTACAGTTGCGCAGGAAAAAAACATGCCCACTGTTCTTGGGACTATGGGGTTGCGCACCATGAGGGTTATTTTGCCACATAACTGCTTTATCTCGAGGGAGAATCCAACACTCAGTGCATATTGCACACCGCTGAAGATATCTGCATACCTTAGACTGCGGACTGCGGTGAAGGAGCTGTACACAACGTTCCCTGACGACCCCCCCCCCCCCCAATTAAATGCATTGCAAATACTACAAACATCACCTACATGGCAACGCTTAGTGACACGATTATATAACGCTTCACATGGAGAGTTGAGCTCGGGCACGGATAAATCGCTTAAGCGTTGGGAGGAGATGATAGGGACTACTATTGATAGAAAGGACAGGGACTTTAGTTGCTCACAATTGCAACTACTAACATCAAAATGCAACTTGCGAATTATTCATTTTAAGTTTCTCAATCAAATATACTACACCCCAGTAAAATTACATAAATGCGGACTTAGAACACACTAGATGTCACAGATGTGGAATGCCAAATGCAGACTTTCTTCACCTGGCATGGGCGTGTCATCAACTTACATTATACTGGCAGGAGGTCACTGACACCCTCATAATGATGCTCGCTGAGCAGATCCCAAATGCTCCACTAGTATGTCTGCTGGGAATCTATAGGACTCGGCCGGCCAAACGACGCAAACTGCTGGCTGTGGCACTGCTACTGGCAAAGCGATGAGTGGCGATGTGCTGGGGTGGTATGCCGCACCGCGCCACAAGGACTGGTTAAAAGATATGACTTTTTGTAAGGAGACATTGGAAACATATGCAGAAGACATACCTCAGGCCTCAAGACCTAGAGATTTCTGGGAGACATTTGTACAATATCTTCAATCCTTACAAGATATTGCCTAATTTAATGTCATTTGGTACGGAGATGATCTGAGAGATGAAGAGACAGAGTGGTATGGAGGGGATGTAGACAACACAAGTGCGCTAAAATAGGTGACACAAAAATGTATGGAGGAAGGAATTTTTTTTTTCTTCCTTTGGTGCTTACTATTATGTATGCCCTGTGAAGGGTCCTATGTATGTTGGCTGCTGAATTCTAACTATTTAACAATTACCTTACGTTGCGATGTGTGTTATTACTTTACTATTCTTCGTTTGCTGACCAGAATCAATACAATAATAAATAAAAAAAATTAAATGGTGTGAATGACAGATGGTATTCATTTTAATGTATATTGACTTATTAAATACTGTTGTTGTGCTTATCTCAAAATTTGTCAGAGAGCGACACCATGTGGTGAACTGTCACTAGAGCTGGTGCTGACAATTAAGTGCCAGTGCTGAGCACCGGAAGCCATAAGCTCAAATTAAGCACTGGTCTTGATGCTACTTCTAGATAGTTTAGTCACCGACATCAGTCATAATATTCATATATTTTGTTTGCAAAATGATTTTAAAAGAAAGCAGTGAATGGTGCTCCTGTATCTAGATAGTTAGAGGAGCACCTTTCATGTGCAGATCATTGCCATTCTATGAGAGATCTTTATATCTGTGATTCATTCACATCTCTTTGTACCTTTCTTCAACTGGAGAATTTACAGGGAGGAAAACGTATTGGTAATCTCTGGGAAGCCAGCCAAGCAGTATCTGCTAGCCACAAGGTTTAAATTGGATGTCAGGCATGGGTAGGATCGCCCTGTCAAAGATATTCCTTCCTCAGCTTCTCTACTATTTCACTTCCCTCCCAATTCGTCTCCTCAAATCCCTCTCAATTAAATCTCATCTGGGACATGGAACTCCATAGCATTGCCTGATTAAACTGCGCCTTCCATCAGATAAAGGAAGACTTGTGGTCCCTGATATGCAGCTCTACTATCTTGCGGCACAGTTTAAATGGGTAGTGTTCTGGTGCAATACACTCTTTGAGTGCTGGATGCTCGAGAACCACATTTTATCCCACTCGGGCCATCTTGGCAGCCATCCTTCTGGCCCTGCGACTTCACCATTGTAAGGTGTCCTAGGGCCTTATACTGTCTGTCCTCCATTTTGCATGTGCCCGGGTACTCCAACGCACAACAAAATGTCCTTATACCAGAGTCTGCCGAACAGTAATTCTGCCTCACCTCCCACACACAGGAGACTGGACTGTGTTATGGGATTAGGAGCACCGAGGCCTGCCCAAGTTTGGGGACTGGTTTTCAATAGGCCAACTGCGAGAGTTCCAGGACTGAACCACCAAGTTTGTTGCCCCCCTATCAGTTCTTCCAATATGACATAGTGGCGGCAGCCATTAGATAGGCCTAGGCTGCCTACGAACTAGAACCCACTGCGCATGAGTGTCTGAAGACCATCTGCACTAAGACGTCCCAGGTCCATGCGTTCACGCTGCTGAATTGTTCCCTGGTCTCTCAGACTAAACACAATCTCTCCCCCTTGAAGGATAGCTGGATCTCTGACTTGGGTTGGGAATTCACAGACAGGGACTGGGTCAATGTGCTGTGTTACTCTCTCCAGACTTTTAGTAATTCAATATTATTACTTGCGCATGGGGTACCTGACTCCTAAACAACTTAATAGAATATATCCTGAGATCCAAGCGGGGTGTCACAGAGGCCGTCTGGATGATGCTGACTTCATCCATATGTTGTGGGACTGCCTGACACTTAACCCATTCTAGGAGTTAGCAACAGCCGGTCTTAATGATGCGACACGCCACACTCTCAATGGGACGCAGGCTGTCTGCTTGCTGGGGATATTCCCCAAGCCCAGTGGCAGACTTTTAATTTCCAAGTTTGCGGACCTGGCCTTTATTCCAGTTATATGGCTTTAAGATATTAATCTGGGGCCCCATCTTTTGGGATGGGTCAGACACTATCCAGGTGTGTGGAATGTGAGAGTGACATTAGGACACTGAAACCACAAGAGGGCCAATGCAGCCCAGGTCACATGCAGCCTTGGGACCCAATACCCCAGGACTGCCCACTAAAGCAATTGACAGACACCTACTTACCATACCAGACATGGTCCTCTCTGACGATAGCGGAGTTGTTCTTTCCCTTATCCCACATACACTGTACCCTCACGTAATGTTAAGTCTGCTTGGTTCTGGTACATGTTGCCCCGGGTCCCTAGTCACCACACGTCCCCCCCAAACCTGTATTACTGGCTCTCCTGCTAAAGACGCCACTTGCGCCCCAGTGGCAACCCATCCCTTCTCTTTACCCTGCAGGTTTGCCTGTATGGCTGTTTTATCCAGCTTCACCCCCTTCCCTGTGGCAATGGCTCTCTTTGAGTGGTGGTACTCATTTGTGAAGCCAGAATGGATATCATAGCCTCGCTATACATAATACTTCTTAGTTCACAAACAATTCTGGCTGTTATATGTTCTATGGGTTTATCGGCTGCCCTTTGCGGTATGCAGATTGAGCTTGTGCTTTATTACTTGTTGCTGTGATTGATCCACAACTGGATTCTTAGAGGCTAAATAAAACAACCTTTATAAAAGTCATGCTTGTGACTTTCATTTAGCCTTTACATTTGATAGTTGATTTCTACAGCAGTCCTCATCTAAAAGCTGGATTGTGCCCATGGACCAGTGTCAAATTGTACGTGCAGAGATGTGCTACTATTTATGAATTCAAATAGAGTACCCATGATGGCGGACTAGGATTTAATGAAAAAAAACCTGTCCTTTGGGTTCTTCACACACTGTGGCAAATGTTCCATAATTTAATTACGTATAATTCTGTTTTTAAACCAAAATTCAGTAACATTGCACGTTATAGCATTTCAGAGTAAATTAATTTGTGAAGTAGTTTAAGAAACTCTCAAAAGATAGATTCAAATGATTTCTAAATAAAATGCAAGGATGACACAGAAGCCAGAAACTCCACACATCATTACTTGTTTCTTGATGTCCCCCTGGTGTCCTACAACCTGTCATCTAGCCTTTTTAGGTCGAGGCTCGATCAACCTGTTGAATCCTGTTCTATGGGCTGTGGCAAATCCACCAATTGCCATTGTTTTTTTTTTCTTCTGCCAATCCGAAATACTGACCTTCTATTGGTCCATTCCTCTCAACTGTCCCACCTTTGGGTGCCTGTTTCAGCTGAGGCGATTTCACTAAGGGATTGCTTTTGTTGCCCATCAGCAGCTTTCCCCTGCACAGTCCCTCCTCCCCTCTGGACATTGATGGTCTGCAGGGCAACACCGACCAAGCAAGACTATTGTCTTGTTTTAAATGTTTACTTTCCGCTTTCGCTCGCCAGTGCTTGTCTATTTGGGCTATTAAGGTTGTTTCTCGCCAGGTGTCCAATATGACTGTTACAGCTGATCTTGTTTATAAACATATACTTTTGTGCACGCACTGTATCTATTTACAGTGCCAGTAAATTATACACTTCAATGTTCTTAATTTGCGAAGTTGAAAGAAATAAAACCCAACTTGGCTGTGATATAAATAGCCACAAACAGTAGGGTGAATACATTTCTTAACCAACTTACATTCCCTGTGCTTTTGTGCAAAATGAAAGGCCGCTTTTTAAAAATTTATGTATTTACGTTTGTACCCCATCAAAGATCGTCCATCTTTGTTGTGCGTGTTTCTTCAATAAGAGCTTTTGTTCCTTTCTCTGTCTGTTAGCTTTATTTAGATGCACTATTTTAAGAGGAGTTGTTCTCAAGTCTCTCGCGTAACAAACACAGCATTATATTGAAGTATCCTCAGTCATCTGCAAGGACAGAGAAGATGGTGCGAATAGTTAGTCCTCGTTCGGCTGCGTCGTTATTTTGTAATTTTATTAAGGTTGTATTTTGTTATGTCTCCAATTCCGACTGTTACAACTTATCTTAGTTTATATAAATAGACTTCTGTGCATGCATTGGCTTTATCTAGAGTGCCAGTATAACATATGTATTTCAGTGTTTTTAATTGACCAAGTTGAAATGAATAAAAGTGAACTTGCCCATGATATAAACGGCCACAAACAGTTAAGTGAATCCATTTATTACGTGCCAACAACATCCACAGATGCGGGCCAAAACAGCAATAGTGATCTTTAGAGCTATGCTAATTCTCTCTGTACTAGAGCATAGCTGTCTCCTTTCTAAACTATTCGTCATCAGGACATACTATTCGTTATATGTCCTGATGATGATCCGCATATAGCTTTAAACGGTTCGAAACACCGTCGACAAAACTTTTCACCTTATACAGTTATTAACTTAATGTCACTTTGATTGTAAAGGTGCTACTGATGTTCTGTTCAGAAAATTGAAACTGTATAGGTAACGGAACCGTCTGTTTTTGCCTTAAAAGCCCTTTATGTTTCTATGGTTTCTAATTGTACGTTGAATGTTTGTTGAGTAGGGTACAGGCTTGTGCCCCACTTTGTAAATTCGTGCTGTACTTGTTTGTACAATTTTGTAAAACTAAACACTAGACCACTGTCCGGCTGGACATGTCAAACTAATATAGTAACGACTGTGTCTTTATTTATTGAACCTTAATTCCTTGCTTGAAAGGGACCACTGTTGTTTTCAAGATTCTACTCCCAAGGTCCCTTTCCGACCTTATTGGGTGCCCTTGTTGTCCATAATATGGGTTTATTTCAAAGGCTTGTCTTGTAGCAAGCAACAAAATGTGCTAATATGGGGCAGAAGCCTCTCGCTGCCAGACACCTGACCTTCCTAACTAGCAATAGTAGAACACTTTTTGATGAAGATGGCAAAGGTCCCTCCTGTGAATATATGATGTACAAGGGGAATAACTAACTGGCAACCTCTGACCTCATCTGAAACCCCTTCTGGTGCACCCCTTAGGGCCCTGGTACCCCCCATACGTGCCTTCCACTACTACACCTTGAACAGTAATGTGAATGCGCTGTGCTACAATGATGATGTGTCTTTCACTAGCTGACATGTTGGTTCCCAAGAAACCCTGGGTTGTGGAATTCATTCATTCCTCTTGTTTTTAATAATGCCAAGGCTGTTGATCACCATTAAAAATACATTTTGTAACCTTAGTTTTTTTTACAGATCCTTTTTAGGTCGAGCCTGAGCAGTCCATCCACTGCTCTGCGAGGCATGCTGTATTCAGGTATAGACTGGAAGCCTCGCCCACCTTAATGAGTTTCTCCTACTGCAGACACGACATGCTTTCCTGCAACATTTAGCGTTCCATTCGCGCTTTCACTTTCCTAGCAGCCTGGGAAAATGGCAGCGCTCCTTTGAAATTAAATGGGTCTCACATTTACAAGAGTTTGAGCTATTGGCATTGTAAATGGCAATGCCCTTTATTTGTGTGTTAATTATCAAAACAGATAAATAAAAGGCATTGTCATTTACAATGCCAATAGCTTAAACTCTCGCGAATGTGAGACCTATTTCATTGCAAATGCTTGTTTTCAAAAGTGAGAAGGGTGAGACAAGGAGTCTGGAGTGGCAGAAGAAGATTGAATAGTTTCCAGTTGTGTTTAGAAAAGTTAAAGCTAAGCTCTTTGAAAGTGCAGATTTGCATAGATTAAAAGAGCGCTATCACTGCTGCGCCCTGTGTATATCTGTTTTGTTGGCAGTAAAGATTGCATGAATTGCCCCAAAACTTTATAAATAAATAAACAAATTACCTGATGTGAAGCTTTCAATGCAATGCAACGCGTGCACATTTGGCGATTCCCTTGCAGGAGCGAGCTTTCAAAACCATCTGTTAGTAATTAACAGATGGTTCCTGCTTGCTCCCACAAGGGAAACAGGCACCGGCCCCCTCCTCTCTCCCCTCCCCCTACTGCCTCCTTTCAGCGCGATGCGCGCATGCTTGTTTCAATTAGAAATTGATATGCTTGTGCAATTTTTGTTCACCTTGTACTTGTTGGAATGCTAATGCATCAGAAAAGTGTTTGCTCCACAACTTAGAAACATGTTGCATTAACTCAGTTTTCAAAAGATTTGATTATTTTTGCTTTTGTACACCAATTCGGTATTACCATAAGTGGCATGAACCCAGCCGAGTGTATCATCTATCTCTGCATCGTCAACTTAAAGCAGAGTTAATTTATGAACTGTTGTGTAATTGTGATCATATATATGACAATCTGTTCTCTGGTAAGGGAGCGGCAGTAAGGAGCTGAATTTCCTGACTAGTTGAAGGCACACTAGCACAGTGTTTTCGCAACTTCGAATACTTGATGGGGCGAGACTGGACGTAAATGAAGCCTAGTCATCTAGAAACACTTTATTTGACATTTGCATGGAGACTCCATAATAAACTCACCATTATTACCCGAGCAGAGCTGAAGTGCTTCCTAACTGCCTGCCAAACTGGCGCCAGCAGTGATTCATTATTTAGACGTTTTCTGGTCGTTGCCAGCGGGCTGGTGCATTCCATATCTCTTCGCTCTGCCCGTTTTTGCTATTAAAAAGATTAATATGGATCCAAAAAAGAATAATTAATGAAAACATTTTCCTTCACACCACGTCCTGTTGAAGCTGGAAGTGTTCTGATTGTTTTCCGGTGTGGCACAGACCTCTTCCTTTCAGAAAGTCCCCCTTAACCTGGCAGGATCGCCAATCGAGGTTTCACTCATCTAGTGCTTTTGGTCCGAGATGTCAGTGCAGACCTCACTCACATCCTTAGTACAGGGCGGGGATGTAGTCTAAAGGCTGCCACTCTCCATTCAACGAATCTTCTTTTTACCCAAAGCAAGTCAATGTGCAAGGAACCTATATGGGATTTCAAACCATGCAGACCTGTTTTACTCTTGAACAGAAGATGGCCTGTTCATTTTTCTCTTGATGAACCCTGCGCCATGAGAAAACACTACTTCTGTAAGGCTAATCTTTCTGGCCGACCACACACAGACCTGTAAAGAAGAGGAACGGCTTATTGATGACTCGTTCATTAGGGTGTCTTTTCCATTTTTTGAATTAGCATGAATCAACCAAGGATGCAAGTGCTTTTCTCCGCTTTTTCCTCTTGGCTGTACCATGTTAGGACGGGTTTCATGTGTATATCTGACTTTTATTTGACAGCGCAAAAGAGTTCCTAATTTGTAAAACCCAACTGTTTAGATCAGCTTGTTGTAGATGACCTGCTTTTTAATTATTTTATCTTGTTTGAAGTGGGTTTAAAATGCAATTCTACCTCCGCTCACGTTTTCATCTTGTCCATTCAATAGGTCAATTCCTTTTTTATGGGACAATAAATGGTCTGTACATCTTCACTTTCTTTTATGACTTTTCGTCAGTGAATGGTAATGTATTCATGCTATGTCTGTGTAGTCTAACCTGCTTTACCAAGGTTTGCATTTGTAGGAAAATTGTAGTTTCAGTAAAACAAAATAGGAGTTTACTGCATTTTCACCATTCCTGATCTCCTGGCACAGTGTGTTTGCTGCTATCCCGAAGCTCCAGAATTAACGTAATTACTGCGATTGGCTGCAGAGGGGTCTAAAGTATAATTCGGTCTAGTGTAGTAAAGTAACTCAGCTATGCCTTGACCCAGGCAGACCTAGCTAATAAGAAAGTTTTAAAGGTAGCATTTTCACCTTTTCTACATGGTAACCCCCAAACCTTTTCTGGACCCTGTTTCGCTGGCTATAGGATTCTATGTACTTTGCCACTGCAAACAGTAGTAAAGTGCATGTGCTTCCCTCTCTAAATCATATGCTATACTTTAGAACTCCCTATATGGTCTATTAACTGTGCTGTAAGTCCATTGTAAATGGCGCCTTAAGTGCACTATGGAATAGAAAGTTAAATGTAATACTAAGACAGCAGTTTGCATTTAAATCACCTTATGTTACAAAAATTGAGGACTGCCAGGTTCACTGTGGTTCTGGCTGGGCTGCAGTTTAAATGCACTGCTGTGAAACATGGCAGGGAAAAATGCCTTTGCTATGTCAGAAAATACAATTTTTTATATATTCACCCCTAAAAGTGTACCACATAACCTGTACAGGGTGCTTTTATTTAAAAATAGGAGCATATTGGGGTGAGTGTGCCTTACCGATAGAACCCAAAAGTTATTTCGCTATGTGGGCCTTGCCTGACCTTTCCCCGATAGGTTTTTGTGGGATTAAAACCTTTCTTTTTCAGCTCCACTTAGAAAATTGCTAGAAAAATGCCTCAAAAGTATTCACTGCTTAGATTTTAAAATCTCTCTTAATAGTGAAATCAGATTTTTGATAACATAAGCAGAAAAGTAACTTTGCAAAAATGTACTTAAGGCTGCCTGTGCCAGAACAATCCAATCTGCAAACCAGACCTGTGACTCATCACACCTCCAGAGCTAGAATACACATTATTTGGACACTTCACTGCCCTACCTCTGAGGACCGTGGTTTTCTTTTGGGCCCAGGAAAGGTCAATGGGACTTAACTGTTGGCCACTTAGCAGGGATTATCTATCATGTAGTGGACAGGAACAGTTGACAAAACAAAGGGCTACTTTAGCACTAGTGCACAGTCTTAAATCAGGCACCTCCACTACCAAATCCTTGCAACATTTCTGGACCCGAAAATACTCCTTCTGAAGAAGAAGAACTTGCTGGAAGAAGAATCCTGATTCTTGACTCCTGCTTAAAGACAAGACCTCGCACAAGGACTCATGGACTGTTGAATCTTGTTGGCACCCAGGGTCGGGAACTGCTTTCCAAGCGTCAAGTGGTTAGCGTCCTGTTTACGTGTTTCAGTGGCACAAAAAGCAGGAGCGCTTCTGACTCCAAGAGGGCACAGCTGACTAAACAGGACTAGACCCTGCAGGACAACTCGATGGAGCAAGACCTTGTGCCCAAAGGCCTGACCTGAGGAGCTAGTGGCTGCAGGGCTGGCCAGAAAAAACATTCCCAGTAGCTAGAGACTAACTGTCAAGACTCCAGGCACGATAGCTAGCATTAGAGCAGTTCAAGAAAAAACTCAGCGATCTCTTAAGAAAGCCTCCAAATACCCGCATTGGAGGAGACAACACCGAGTGACTACTCTGTTCATGCAGCACTGCTTTCAGCACCTCAGAGAGTGTGTACTTCAACATGGCCGCAGAGGAAGCCCGCAAACTGCGCAGAGTGACAGTTCTAGTCTTCTTGGGCTCGCGCGCGGCTGCGGCAATGAAGCGCACGTTCGTTCAGAAATCTGCGCACTTCAACTGACTTCTTCACCGGAGACACAGCGCGGCTCTCGTGTGAAGCCTTTTCCTGAAGTTCCTGTCAGCGCTTCATGTTTTATGGCTGAGAAAACACTCGCATGCGCAACGAGGGATTCTGGCAAGTGACTTTTGAGAGAGACTTTTGTATGAAGTACCATTTCGTGCCTCTTCATTTTGAGTTCAAGTCTGCCATTCAAATGATTTAGAGTAGCGTTAGTTCACACATTAGAGGGCAGCGTAGCATTTAGGGTTAGAGTCTTAGCTTACTAATAGTGAGGGTTAGGTTTATCCAAGGATTACAGCACTCAAGTTTTCCAGAATAAAATATACGAGGGACTAATTAAAAACCCAGGTAATTCCCTTAAAATTATTCAAAAGTTATCAATTGAATACACAGGAAGAACAGTGTTCTAATTGTGTTATATGTGCAGGAGCTGTGACGAACATACAACAGCTAACTACAAGAGAGAAGCATAGTCCAGGTTTCCTTGGGGTAAGAGATTTGTATAATTACAACTGTCAATATCTATAATTATGTTATAGAGCTTTTGAATGCATTAAGTTATTCTTTCCAGGGGTTGGCGTATCCAGTTAGAAGTTATATTGGAGAAGCACTACCCACCAACCTGCGACTGTTTTCTCTCTTTCTCTTCCACTTCCCCTTTCCCCGCTGTTTCAGGGGTTACCAATAGTTTCCTACTGGTGATTCCTGAGGTAGTGGGGCATTGGGACCATCGTCGACTCCAGTGGATTCCTGAGCCTTCTGACAGATTGAAGTGCCAAAACTTTCCACTCGAGTCGTCATGGCTGAGGGATTTGATTTAAAGTCTTTGGCCGGAATCTTAGAAGGATTACAGACTCAGCTTACACGCTCAGCAGAAGAGAATAGGGTCCTTAGGGATGAGGTTAAAAGGTCCCAACAAGAAACTCGTCATGTTCAGCGGAAATTGGAGGAACTTGTAGCGGGAACAACTCCTTTACCTAGTTTCAATTCCTCACACAATTCAGGTTCGGAGGTAGCCGCTCAAGTAATTCATTCGGTGGCTCCAATTGTTCCTTTAGCTAACCCTGAACGCTTCACTGGGGATCCTCATAAGGCCCAAATTTTCCTCACACAATGTTCCTTACATTTTTTGTGCAGATCAGTAGTTTTCAAAGAGGACCAAGCTAAGTTCGCATTCATGTTGTCTTATTTGAGCGGAGACGCCGCTGCCTGGTCCATGCCTCTGGTTGCTCGTAATGACGCAGCATTGTATGATTTTGACCGTTTCAAAAAAGAATTCTTAAGAATATTCGATAGAAGAACTGCTAACCAAGCTACAGACAACGAACTCCTAGATCTCAAGCAAGGCAATCGAGAATTGGTAGCGTACATAGCCCAGTTTAACAAATTGATCGTCGAAACTGACTGGCCTGACAGTAAACGTTCGGCGATATTCTATCGAGGTCTTAAGGACGAGATAAAAGATGCCTTAGCTCAGATTCCTAAACGTCCTCAAGAAATATCAGAACTGATAGATTTAGTTCTTCAAATTGAACACCGATTGTTTGAAAGAAGGTCAGAAAAGAAGCGAGACTACAAGCCATTTGTGCCACGCTTAGACCGTATTAAATCTGAACATTCTAAAACCGATGCGGGCTCTGGAGAAGAACCAATGCAAATAGGTTCCATTAGGGGACCCCTCACTCAGGAGGAAAAGGACAAGAGACGGGCGAATCAGTTATGTCTGTATTGTGGTACGTCAGGGCATTTTGTGAGAGAATGTCCGAAGAAACCCAAAAATAACCAAGGGTTAAAAGACAGATCCCATCAGTAAAGGGAGTTGCCCTGGTGGGATGTTCCGAACAGTCAACTCACGAACACCAGCAATTGATTAACACCTTACAGTCAGCAGCTCCTCATCTCACAGTGTCCTTCACAGTCAAATTCGGACTTCAGAAGTTGAAAGAAGTCTCGGTTATGATTGATTCGGGGGCTACCGGAAACTTCTGCGATCAGAGATACGCACAAGAGATGGGCATCAAGGCGGTTAAGAAGAAGAACCTTGAAGTGGTAAAAGCAGTCGACGGTACCAATTTAACCTCAGGTCCTATTGTGGAAGAAACAGAAACCTTGCAATTGGAAGGATTACAGGGTCATCGAGAGACTATCAGATTTAACCTTATCGATGCGCCCCAGTTTCAACTGATCCTGGGTCTGCCGTGGTTGACTGTACATAACCCGACTATTGATTGGGAGAGAAGAACGGTCAAGATGAACTCAGAATATTGTCAGAAGAATTTTCTAGCAAAAAACATAGAGAAAAGTGAAGGATCGCCGGCCACCGAGTTGGCTCAACTATCGGTTCACAGTCAGTACTGAAGAAATACCCAAAGAATATCAAGATTTAGCAAGTGTGTTCGACAAAAGGAATGCCGAAAAACTACCACCACACAGGAGCTACGACTGTAAAATTGAGTTGGAAGCCGGTGCCAACTTACCCTGTAGCCGGGTTTATGCGCTCACAGAAAAGGAGAATATTTACCTCAAGGAATATTTGGAAGAATATACTAAAATGGAATTCATAAGGCCATCTCAATCTCCTGTTTCCTCTCCTCTTTTCTTCCGGCCAAAAAAGGATGGGACTCTCCGCATGTGTATTGACTATAGAGCCCTGAACCAAGTCACTGTGAAAAACCGATATCCATTACCCCTCATCAATCAGCTTTTGGACCAAGTCAAAGGAGCCAAAATTTACACAAAACTTGATCTACGCGGAGCTTACCATTTGGTGAGGGTTGCCGAAGGTGATGAATGGAAGACAGCCTTCCGGACCAAGTATGGATTATTCGAATATCAAGTAATGCCATATGGGTTGAACAATGCCCCGGCTGCTTTTCAAAACTTCGTGAACGATGTCCTACGGGAGTTCCTGGATCGAGTGGCTGTAGTATATATTGACGATATATTGATTTTTTCCAACAATATGGAGGATCACGTCCGGCACGTGCGAGACATTCTTCAAAAGCTGTTAGATAACCATTTGTATGTGAAGTTGGAAAAGTGTTCATTTCATGCCGAGAAAGTGGAGTTTTTGAGATTCATGTTGTCCGCAGCTGGAGTCGAGATGGACAATTTAAAGGTTCGGACAATTCAGGAATGGTCATCACCAAGGAGTGTGAAAGAAATCCAAAGTTTTATTGGCTTTGCCAATTTTTACCGGAGGTTCATTCCTAATTTCTCGTCCAAAGTCACTCCCATCACCCATCTGCTAAAGAAGGGGCAGAAATTTGAATGGACTGCAAATGCGGAACAAGCCTTTCAAGACTTGAAGACTGCATTCACTAGCGCTCCCATTTTGATGCACCCTGACCCAGAACAAGCATTTTTTGTAGAGACAGATGCATCAGACTTTGCAACTGGCGGAATATTATCGCAGAGAAACAAAACTACAGGACAACTACATCCGGTTGCTTACCGATCCAGGAAGCTGTCTGACACTGAGCGTAATTATTCCATCGCAGACAAGGAATTGTTGGCAGTCAAAGAGGCATTCCAAGATTGGCGACATTACCTGCTGGGGGCCAAACACACCGTCACAGTATTTACAGATCATCGAAATCTTCAATTTCTTAAGTCTGCAAAAACTCTCTCGCCGCGTCAGTTGAGATGGTCCCTGTATTTCTCCGAGTTCGACTTTGTGATCACTTACAAACCTGGTGCAAAAAATGGAAAGGCCGATGCCCTGTCACGAATGAATCCTGCCGTCGAAGAAAGAGCCTCAGTAGAGGAACCAATAGTTCCGTTGAAACAAATCATTGGAGCCATGCACTTGAAAGAGTTCAATCAACAAATTCAGCAAGCGTGCTCAGAGGATGATCTTCACAAATGGGTAGAGTCAGATGTGAAAAGAACTCTCGTAAATGGACTTCCTTATCATGAAGGCAAGTTATATCTTCCCACCAAAGAACTTCAAGAAGAGGCCATGAAAGGTTGCCACGATGATCGGTTGGCTGGTCATAAGGGAGCAAAGAAAACAGAGGATCTGGTCAGGCGACACTTTTGGTGGCCAGGATTGGCAGCTCAAGTAAGACAATATGTTTCGACCTGTGAGATTTGCATAAAGGGGAAAGCAAGTCGACAGGCCCCACAGGGACTGCTGCAACCTTTGCCAAATGCACCATACCCATGGCACACAGTGACACTAGATCTAATTGTAGATCTGCCTTCTAGTCAAGGTCACACAGTGATTTTGGTGGTGGTGGACTTGTTTTCCAAAATGGGACACTTCATTCCCTTTAAGGCAGTACCCACAGCTTTTCAATTAGTGCAGACATTTAACCAGCACATAATTCGGGCACACGGGGTTCCACAGGTAATCATATCAGACAGAGGTTCACAGTTCATGTCTAGATTTTGGAAGGCCTTTATGCATAACTTAGGCATTGATACACGTTATTCAACCAGTTATCATCCTGAAACAGATGGTCAGACTGAGAGGCTGAATCAAGATTTGGAGCAATATTTGCGCCTCTATCTGTTGGAACAGGATGCTGAATGGTCTGAATTACTGTGGACCGCAGAATTCGCATATAATAATGCAATCCATGACTCCACAGGGTTTACTCCATTTTATCTGAATACAGGCAGACATCCGACAATCACTCTAGGAAAACAGAATGGAGAGGTCCCAGCCATTACTTGTGTGATGAAAGAGTTACAGGGTTCATACAAAAGAGCGTTGAGGAATTTAAAAAAGGCAAAACAATCCTATAAGAAACAGGCAGATAAAAAAAGAAGACAGGGTCCCCAGTTTGAAGTAGGTGAACAAGTATGGCTATCCACGAAACACTTAAGATTAAAGGGTAATCGGAAGTTCCAGCCTAGATTCATAGGACCAATCAAAATCGTAAAAATCATAAATCCAGTAGTAGTTAAGCTACAACTACCCAAATTATTGAAAATTCATCCTACTTTCCACATATCCCTACTAAAGAAGAACCCAGACCAGGCCAGATTAAAAAACACACCACCATCCATCATGGTTGAGTCCAGTGAAGAATATGAGGTTAGCAGGATCCTAGATTCAAAATTCACCAAGAATAAACTATTTTATTTGATAGAATGGAAAGGCTACGGGCCAGAGGAGCGGTCATGGGAACCATCTGACAATGTGCATGCCCCTCGACTAGTTAAGGCATTTCATAGGACTTTCCCCAACAAACCCACTCTGGGGGGATCTTCCTTGAAGGGGGGTACTGTCAAGACTCCAGGCACGATAGCTAGCATTAGAGCAGTTCAAGAAAAAACTCAGCGATCTCTTAAGAAAGCCTCCAAATACCCGCATTGGAGGAGACAACACCGAGTGACTACTCTGTTCATGCAGCACTGCTTTCAGCACCTCAGAGAGCGTGTACTTCAACATGGCCGCAGAGGAAGCCCGCAAACTGCGCAGAGTGACAGTTCTAGTCTTCTTGGGCTCGCGCGCGGCTGCGGCAATGAAGCGCACGTTCGTTCAGAAATCTGCGCACTTCAACTGACTTCTTCACCGGAGACACAGCGCGGCTCTCGTGTGAAGCCTTTTCCTGAAGTTCCTGTCAGCGCTTCATGTTTTATGGCTGAGAAAACACTCGCATGCGCAACGAGGGATTCTGGCAAGTGACTTTTGAGAGAGACTTTTGTATGAAGTACCATTTCGTGCCTCTTCATTTTGAGTTCAAGTCTGCCATTCAAATGATTTAGAGTAGCGTTAGTTCACACATTAGAGGGCAGCGTAGCATTTAGGGTTAGAGTCTTAGCTTACTAATAGTGAGGGTTAGGTTTATCCAAGGATTACAGCACTCAAGTTTTCCAGAATAAAATATACGAGGGACTAATTAAAAACCCAGGTAATTCCCTTAAAATTATTCAAAAGTTATCAATTGAATACACAGGAAGAACAGTGTTCTAATTGTGTTATATGTGCAGGAGCTGTGACGAACATACAACAGCTACCTACAAGAGAGAAGCATAGTCCAGGTTTCCTTGGGGTAAGAGATTTGTATAATTACAACTGTCAATATCTATAATTATGTTATAGAGCTTTTGAATGCATTAAGTGATTCTTTCCAGGGGTTGGCGTATCCAGTTAGAAGTTATATTGGAGAAGCACTACCCACCAACCTGCGACTGTTTTCTCTCTTTCTCTTCCACTTCCCCTTTCCCCGCTGTTTCAGGGGTTACCAATAGTTTCCTACTGGTGATTCCTGAGGTAGTGGGGCATTGGGACCATCGTCGACTCCAGTGGATTCCTGAGCCTTCTGACACTAACCCCATACATTTTGAGATTACTTATTTGCGAAAAATAAGGAATCGCAAATAAGGAATCACAAAATGCAATGCATCAAGAAATTGCAAAAAAAATTGCGATTTCTTAAAATTCCTTAATTGCGACTCGCAAATAAGGAATACCTCCCCATTCATTCCTATGGGCCTAGAGGCCCATAGAAATGAATGGGAAGACAATCTCAATTTGCGAATTGCAAATAGCGATTCGCAAATTGAGCTTGCGATTTCAAGGGTTCAAGGGTGTCCAAAGGACACCCTGTTGCACCCCTGAAATTGATCTGTGCACATATGTTGCGTACACACATGCCCTTAGGGCATGTGTGTGCGCAACATGAAACTTTGAAAAATGCACTTTAGTGCATTTTCAAAGTTTTTGCAAATTACCATGAAGTTGTACTTCATGGTAATTTGCGTGCCCTCTTAGCGAAATCGCTATTTTTTAAACTTTAATGCATTGCATTTAAGGAATCTCAATTTGAGATTCCTTAAATGCAAGTAATCGCAATTTAGCGAATTCGCAATTTGCTATTTTTGCATTTGGGATGATGCATCCCAAATGCAAAAATACCGTTCGCAAAGGAGCAGATTCTGAGAATCTGCCCCTTTGCGAGCGGATTTTTGTTTAATGCATCTGGGCCTAAATCTGAAGGTAAAACCATTGACAAGGGCAACCTCCTTGGAGTATATAACCAATGCTCGGCCTGGAATTGCACCTTGGTCCTGGTCTACTGCAGACTGTTGTTTCCATAGTGCTTGACTTTTCTAGCCGTTTTTTGCCATAAGACTAAAAGCCACTTCTCCTGTACCCCTTAATCTATTCTCATGATCCTGATCTTTTTTTCTCGTGAAAATGTTCTCTTTTTTTCTAAATTGGTTTGGGAATTTTATTGTGTTGTCTTCTCTACTTTAAAATTGTCTGTACTGCTCGAACTTAGCACACACTTCTCTGGAGATTGCCTGCTGCTTGGGCCATAGCTACCATAGATTGAACAGAGTTCTATAAGAACTGTGTTTTAATCAAACCAGTGGGGTTTTTGGAGTTGGTAGGAATGCTCCCTTCCGTATTAATAAACCCATTTCTGGCAACAAGTTAAATGGTAACTTAAGTTGCTGGCAATGACTAGACTGACGTACATAATAGGGGTTAGGGAGATGGACTCACTGTTGTGGCTTGCTACTACATGAGTTCACCCCAGTATTGCCCCATCTTATTTTGGCATGCTCAGTCCTGTGATGGACGCTTAACTGAGTGGCCTGCCCAGTGTGAATCACAGCGCCCACTGCTTATTGTGCCCCTTTTCTGATAGATACATCTGCCGTGTGGATTCCTCACCTTGTGAATATCCCCCTTGCGTCAGCAACGTTCGGAATTTTTCTTCGTAGCACGCCGGCGTGGACTACGTCACAGGAGCACGGCATCGCGCGCGACTCCGACTGACGGCACCGACTCCTTATTAGACCCACGTCGGCGTGATGACATCAGTATCAGTTCCCTTTTTTCCGCATCGTCGACGCTAACGGTTTCTGGGATCTTCTGCAATACTTAGTATCTTCTACTATTCTAGTGTTACTATTTCATCTTTAATTATTCCTTCTTCGTCGAGAATGTCCTCGAGGAAGACAGGATTCAAACAATGTGGATCATGCGCTCGCATGATGTCGATCACCGATCCACATGGTGATTGTTTATGGTGTCTAGGATCAGACCATGACGTTAAAAACTGTTGGTCCTCCTTCAAAATGAATCCTAAGGCTTTGCGTGAACGTGAAGCTAAACTTCTTCTAGCGAAGGTAAAGGAAAGAGAAGCTGAAAGATCATCGAGGTCGACGTCGAGACGCACGAAGTCGAGACAGAAGTCACGTTCGAAGTCGAGATCGAAGTCGGCTTCGAGGTCGAGATCCAGAGCAAGGTCGAGGTCTAGAGAAAGATCGAGATCCGGATCCAAGTCGGCTTCGGGTCATGCTTCAGGTTCATTGAAGAAGAAGCACAAGAGGAGGAAACATAGCTCTAGACATCATTCTGGTAAAGATTCTTCGGATTCAAAGAAAAAATCCCGAAGACATCATAAGGACTTCGTTTCTCCTTCTCCTTTACAATCTCTTCAAGGTTCCCGACTCCGGAACAAGAACCTGATCCAGAATCACATCACTCTTCGGATCATGAGGTTGAAGTAGAAGTTCCTCGAGCTCAGACTCCCGTGGAAGTCCCTGAAAATCTCGAAGGACAGGATGAACCGATGCTGGAACGACCTCCTCCGGAACAGCCGATTGGTTCGTATCCTCCTTTTCCTGGTCCGGGACAAGACTCCTCACATTTTCTTAATGCGATGTTTGGGGTCTATAATAGAGCTATGTACCCTACCGGCGCACCAGTTGGTCCCGTGGGTCCATTGTCTTTTAATTTGGGCATTCCTCAATCCTACGCCCCGGCTCCATTTATGCCGGCGACTTATACACCTTGGCTCGGTACGGCTCCGCCGAGGTCGTCGACTCCGCATACGGCTTCGCCCACTCTGGATCGACCTCGTGAATCGAATCGGAATACCACGCCGATTCGTGAATCTCATCCTGCTGCTCCAGCTCCTCGCTCGACATCGGATCCGGCTCCATCGGAGTCGTTACCGGATCCATCGACTTCGATTCGTATAGAATGGTCGAGACGTAGAGCTCAGCGTCTTTTAGAAGAAAAGGAATACGATGATCCTGAAGTGGAGGAAGGTGAGCTTCTGGATCAGGGAGATTGTTTTGAAGACCTTCATAGTGCCAGTGGCCTAGAACTTGCTCCTGAGTGGGGTTTACCATCAGTTTCTGATGCTCCATCAAAGGACGTGGCACCTTATCACACTGTAATTAGGAAAGCTGCAGATCTACTTAATCTAACCTTACCTACTGTGGAATACAAACCTAATATCCTTACAGAGGTTTTGCATTCACCCTCATCCATTATTGAGCCTACACTTCCATTTACTGAGGCTTTGACTGAACCAATAATGGAAGTTTGGAAAAGACCTTTAACTGCTCCTGCAGTTTCTAGATCTGTAGCGAGACGTTACAGAGTGGCTCCTGGTGACCCCGAATTCCTCTCTTCACATCCTTCTCCTGAGAGCTTGGTAGTACAGGCCGCTTGTTCCAACAGGTCGGCAGGTTCGTTTCCTCAAGTGCCAGCAGACAAAGACTCAAAAAAATTGGACCAATCTGCTAAAAAGATTTTCTCATCAAGTAGCATGGCTTTGAAATCTACTAATGCTACTTGTCTGCTAGGGAGGTATGTACATGCTTTGATGGACTCTGTGAAGCAACTATCATCTAAGCTTCCTGAGGATGATAGAAAGAACTTTAATGAGGTAGTCTCCGACACTCAAGCCGCTGCCCGCTTAGTCAATCAGAGTGGCATGGATACGGCGGACTCTGTTGCCAGAATTATGGGTTCTACTGTCGCCACCAGAAGAGCTGCGTGGTTAAAATCTTCTGATTTTTCGGCAGACGTTCAAGCCACTTTGATGGACTTGCCTTTTGATGGGACAGGTCTCTTTGGGAAGAAGGCAGATGTGGCTTTGGAAAGATTCAAAGATAGCCGGGCTACTGCAAGATCTTTGGGTCTCCAGGCAAGAGGTTCTACCACTAAGAAGTTTAGAGGGTTTGGTAGATCCTCCTTTCGTCCCTTCAGACAAGACCAGCAACAACAGCAGCAGCAACAAAACCCTCTGTACAAATCTTATAGAGGTAGACAGAAGGGTCGTGGACGTGGACGTCAAGTCTCCTCTTCCTCTACTTCCTCCAATAATACCCAACCCCCACCTACATCAGCAAAGCAGCCCTAGATCCACCATTCTGTATCATGTGGGTCAGGTAGGGGGTCGGCTTACTCATTTTCTACGAGATTGGGAATCGGTTACATCAGATCTTTGGGTTCTCAATCTCGTAGAGAATGGGTATGCACTTCCTTTTCAAGAGTTCCCTCCCAATTACCCTCCTTGCCAAGGTTATTGTTCGGAGGACCACCTTCTTCTCCTGCAGGAAGAAGTCCTGGCACTGTTCCGAAAAGGTGCGATAGAGGTGGTTCCAGAGCAGGAAAGGGGTCAGGGGTGCTACTCCTGGTATTTCCTGATACCCAAGAAGGATGGCAGGCTTCGGCCAATCCTGGACCTCAGGATTTTGAACCTCTATCTCAAACAGGAGAAGTTCAAAATGCTCACACTTGCACAGTTTCTTCAAGCGCTGATGGAAGAAGACTGGATGGTGTCGATCGACTTACAGGATGCGTATTTTCACATCCCCATTCTGAAGTCGCACAGAAAGTATCTCCGTTTTAGGGTGGGATCGCAGCACTACCCGTTTGCGGTCCTTCCTTTTGGGCTTACTACTGCGCCTCGAGTTTTCACCAAGGTGATGGCAGTGGTGGCTGCGCATCTCAGAAGATCGGGGATTCCTGTGTTCCCCTATCTAGACGACTGGCTGATCAAGGCGCAGTCGCCGGAGAATGTGCTTCATCATCTGCAAGAGACAACTCAGTTGTTGCACATGTTGGGTTTTTCGATAAATGTACCCAAGTCTCACTTGGTGCCCTCCCAGCGCAACCTGTTCATAGGTGCGTTACTGGACACTACTGTATGTCGTGCATTCCCTCCACCTCAAAGGATTCACGACATACAGGAAATGATTCCTTTATTCTACAATGGAGCGGTCGTTCCAGTCCTGAAGGTCCTTCGTCTGCTCGGTCTGATGGCTTCTTGCATTCTGTTGGTCAATCGTGCACGCTGGCACATGAGGGCACTCCAGTGGTGCCTCCGCAGGCAGTGGTATCAGCACAACGGAGATCTCAGGGAGTCAGTGAGGATCTCCAGAGAAACTGCAGCGGATCTGTCTTGGTGGAGTGTGGAAGGCAATCTGTCACAAGGAAAGCCTTTTCAACTTCCTCCATCAGTGGCCACAGTGATAACGGATGCATCCACTCTCGGGTGGGGTGCTCATCGGGGGGACCTGGAGGTCAAAGGGCTTTGGTCTCCAGAGGAAAGGTTGCTTCACATCAACCTTCTAGAGTTGCGGGCGATACGTCTGGCGCTCAAGGCCTCCCTCCCTTCCCTTCGCGGTCAGTCGGTTCAAGTCCTGACGGACAACACGACCGCGATGTGGTACATCAACAAGCAGGGAGGAGTGGAGTCGCGGTGTCTCTGCAGAGAGGCTCTGCGTCTCTGGTCCTGGGTTCAGGACCATCAGATTTGTCTGATGGCAAATCATCTAGCCGGAGTTCAGAACGTTCGTGCAGACAGTCTCAGTCGGCAGTTCTCTGCTGACCACGAGTGGAGGCTTCACCCGGAGGTTGTTCACGACATCTTTCAGATGTGGGGGACTCCTCGGGTGGACCTGTTCGCCACTCGCGAGAATGCTCACTGCCTGTCATTCTGCAGTCTCTAGTTTCCGATGCAAGGAGCTTTGGGGAACGCGTTTCAGTTGAGTTGGGAAAATCAACTCCTTTACGCGTTTCCTCCCATACCCTTGATTCCTCGGGTTCTGAGGAAGATTCGCCAAGACCGGGCCCAAGTCATATTGGTCGCCCCGGATTGGCCAAGAAGGGTGTGGTACACAGACCTTCTCCACCTCTCTTCTCACCCACCGCTCCATCTCCCTCACAGTGCAGACCTCCTCTCTCAGATGGAGGGGCAGGTTCTACACCCCCACCTCCAGACATTACACCTTCATGCTTGGAGATTGAACGGGGCAACTTGAATTCTTTTTCTCTCCCTCACGATGTGGTGGATGTCATTCTTTCTGCCAGGCGTGACTCCACTAAGTCCATTTATTCGTATAGGTGGTCTAAATTTGTCTCTTGGTGTAGGGAGAGGGATGTTGACCCTTTGAAGGCTCATTTGTCTGACATTTTTCAGTTTGCTCTTTCTCTGGCGCAGCAAGGATTTGCTGTGGCTATGGTTAAGGGGTATCTTTCGACTTTGTCGGCATTTCTCTGTTTGCCGGATCAGCCTTCTCTTTTTAAGTCTCCTGTGGTTTTAAGATTTTGAAGGGCCTCACTAATAGATTCCCTCCTACTCCTTTTGTTGTTCCTCATTGGGATTTGAATCTCGTGCTGACCTTTTTGATGGGTTCTCCCTTCGAACCCTTGCACAAGTGTCCCATGAGACTTCTTTCTTTTAAAACGGTCTTCTTGGTTGCAATCACCTCGGCAAGGAAGGTTAGTGAGCTTCAGGCTCTTAGTTCCAAGCCCCCATTCCTGACCATTCATGCTGAAAGACTGTTTCTTAGGACCAGGGCTGCTTTTCTGCCTAAGGTGGTAACTCCCTTCCATCTAGGACAATCCATTACCCTTCCTACCTTCTATCCTCCCCCTCACCCATCTAAGGAGGAAGAAAGACTGCACCGCCTGGACCCTAAGAGGGCGGTGTCTTTTTATCTGGACAGAACTAAAGACTTCCGGATGGATGATCAGCTGTTTGTTGGTTTTGCTATCTGTTAGGCAGATGTTGATGTGTTCCCCAGCGCCAGGAAGCCGCTTGGCCACAGAGCGCTCTATAAATCCCTTTTTCATTTCATTTCATTTCATTAAGAAGGGCAGAGCGGTGCACAAGCGCACACTTTCCAGGTGGATAATCCTGTGCATCAAGATTTGCTACTCCTTGGCGGGTAAGGACCCTCCTGAGGGTATTAGAGCACATTCAACTAGAGCAAAGTCTGCGACATCTGCTTTGTCTAGAGGTGTACCTGTTGAGGACATTTGCAGAGCCGCGACTTGGGCCTCCCTCCACACTTTCGCGAAGCACTACTGCTTGGATACCGAGGTGAGGAGGGATGGCCACTTCGCGCGCTCTGTTCTCCAAGATTTCCTGGTATAGCGGAGTGGACACCCTCCTCCGGGAGTGGGGACAGCTGTGGGACTCTATTCACAAGGTGAGGAATCCACACGGCAGATGTATCTATCAGAAGAACAAGTTACTTACCTTCGGTAATGCTTTTTCTGGTAGATACAATATCTGCCTGTGGATTCCTCACATGCCCACCCACCTCCCCGTTGTCCACTCTGCTATACCTGGTTTTTATGTGTGCATATTTTCTGCTATTTTGCTAATTTTGCTGCGCACTTTGTGTGGGATTTTGGTTTGTATGTACTGTGTACATTGTATATTTGCATATTTGCTGTCATTGGTCCGTCCGGGTGCCTCGAAGGCACAGAAAAAAGGGCGGAACTGACGTCATCACGCCGACGTGGGTCTAATAAGGAGTCGGTGACGTCAGTCGGAGTCGCGCGCGATGCCGTGCTCCTGTGACGTCGTCCACGCCGGCGTGCTACGAAGAAAAATTCCAAACGTTGCTGACGCAAGGGGGATATTCACATGGTGAGGAATCCACAGGCAGATATTTTATCTACCAGAAAAAGCGTTACAGAAGGTAAGTAACTTGTTCTTTAGGTCTCTCCTACGCAGCGCGTATGCGCTGCGTAGGAGGACCTTTAGCCATTGCTCTGCTCTTTTTGGAAGCACACACTCGTGCTTGTGGCGACATTCAGCTTGCGGGAGCGAGCAGGGGCGCACCACAAGCACTAGTGCAGTGCTTCCAAAAAGAGCAGACTGCGCGCACACGCACGCACCACTCCCGGGCTCTCGCTCTCTCTCTCTGTCTCTCTCCCTCCCTATCCTCTCGTTTTCTCTCTCTTTCTTTCTCTCTTTCTTTCTCTCTGTCTCTCCCGCTCTCTCTTTCTCTCGCTCTCTCTCTCCCCTTTCTATCTTTCTCACTCTTTCCCTTTCACTCTCTCCCTCTCCTTCCCGCCCCGCCATGTGTTCCATAATGTCAACCTCCTCTTTCATCATCCTGAATGCATATTGCTGTTCATTTACCTCATTCTAACACATTTTTTTGCTGCTCCTTGCACGCAGCACAACCCGCTGTCTTGCACTGACACAAGGGAGTAGGTTACATGAACATATTGCCTCAGACAGCAACAGGTTCTAAGATCTTCAGGTGCAGTGAATATGGCTTAGCAACAACAAGTAATTAGTTACTTCGCTATTGGTATGGGTGCCCTGTGAGAGGGCTGCCTGAGATGAATTCCACAGTGGTTGTTGTTCAAGTGAGGAGGATCTTGCACCCGTGAGATTTCAAGTAATAAAATTACTTTTTGGGACTTGTGCGTATGCTGAGCTGGGTCTTGCAGCGAAGGTTCAGCATCTTCGTTTTTTGCAGAAATCACACAGAGAATTAGAGAATAATTGAAATGGTGCATTCAGCTGCTACCTGGTTTGCCATTTTCTTTTTATTAAGCGAAGTGACTGGGGTGTTAAATTGACACATCCTGGTAGATACAGTTGCATCTCAAATCCAACATATGAAGAAACACCAGTTGTCTCACACTTCTCCTTGCACAACTGGTGCACACACTTTGCTGTGAATGTATTCAGTGAATAGGGATGGTGCTGGATATGGATTGAATACTCTCAAACCAAAGAGTCTGCTTGACATCAGAAGACAGAAAATGGACGGACAGGCAGATCTAGGTGTAGTTAATGCGCTGTCAGTGAGAAAAGTCAAAATGGGGATACCTGTCCTTTCTGTGTTTATTGCTACTATTTAATTCAACAGTTTTCCGAACACCTTTTAGTGGGATGAATTGTTGTTTTTCAGTCTTCTGATGTTCGAGAGTATAGTGGACTGTTTGTATCTTAAGATATTGGCATTAATGCATAGCTTTAAAGCACATGATGCGAGGGTTCTACAAAAGCAGGAGTTTATTTAAACAAGCATTCAAAAATGCACTTTTCTGTATGTGGGAAATGCGCCAAAGGTAAAATACATTTTAACTTTCCGAGCTGGAAAGCTTTGTAATGGCGCTTTGAAATGGTGTTAGGGCTTTTTTCACTGCTCTAACCTACACTACACCCTTTCCACGGAAATCCACTCTGCACCACTCCACACACACTACACAACTTAACACTATACTCCACTCTAACAATCTACTTCATTCAACACTACACCCTTCCACTATACAATACTATGCTCCCTACATTACACAACACTACACACCACCTATAACACACCATACCACTCAACTCAACCCTACACCACTATACTACACACCACGCTATAACACTACACTCTACTCAACTTTATAAAACTTCACTCAATGCCCCTTTACACCAAACGCTTTTGCCATACTAAATAGCAACCACACTAATATGCAACTAAACTAAAACATATTGGCAAAGCCATCGGCGAGACCTATTGGCTTTGCCACTGCTTGTTTTAAAATGGTAAAACAGTTTAGTCTCAGTGCAGTGTACAGGTAAGAAAAGGTCACACCTCCAAAACGACACTCCCACCTTCTTTCTTTGTTTTGCAGAAGGCGTCTGCTTCCAGGTCGACTTATGATTCCTGCCCAGACCTGTCATCACCTGAACCTGTTCTAGCTTCAGTAGCTGCGAAAATCAAGGGCCAACCTTCAGTTGTGCGCCTGCACTCATTGCAAAAGAAGGCCGAGCAGGTGAGCCGTAAGAATGAAACCAATACCCACATAGTAATTCAAGCACTATAGACATTCAGGTGTGCCTTTGCAAATATGCCCATTGCTGTATTGCCTACTCAATAAACACTTAGTGGGTACCTTATTAACCAACTTGATGGATGTGTCTGACTGCAGTGTAGTGTTGTCAGTCTCAGGGTTAAGGGTAGAAAGGAGACTGTGCAAGGAAAATTCCACCTCTTTCCTGTATAAACATTGCAAGTTACTTCCTAAAAAGCACCCAAGAGCCACAACTAAAATGTAATACAACTTCGCTCTGTTAAAGACTGAAGGTCACCTTCAAATCCTTTGCTTGAATCTCGGTGTTCCTGGTTTTTACCTCTGATGGTTAGCTATTTGCCATTCTCTCTGCAGTAGTTTCAGTAACTATATTATTGTACCGCCTCCAGAAGTCCTACAGCATATGGCGGCTTAGGAACGGAGACAGATTGAATGCACTCAGTGCCCCGTGCCCTCAGCTAGCTATGACCGATGGCACATTAGAAGTTGGTAAGCTATCTTCTTTTTGAAGTTTACGTTCCTTACAGAAAAGTTTCAAGTTTGGGTCAGTGTGTCATTCTAGGCAGTTACCCTTCGCTATCCCTTTGAATGTCATGTTTAGAAAAGTTCCAACCATCCCATTAAAATAACATTTTCGATTTCTGTTTGTGGATTCAAGAAAATATTTCATAGTTTGTATATTTGTTTGATGTATACTTGTTTCTGTAGTTTTGGGTATTTTTGAATTTCATGTCATAGAAATTGTTTGGGGAGATGGAGTCTGTGGTTACCAATATTGATTCATTGGGGTCCACAGGAGTCAAAGAGCTTAAGAACCACTGCATTAAGTGATTTTCATCTTGACACATGCCTAAAAACTTCTCATCTTGCTTTGAGGGACTGATGGTCCTGCCACACCCATCCATACCATATCTGCGATGCTCTGAGTACTTAGTAGCTCTGTCAGATTCCACAAAAGCGTGCATTTTTCTTTGAAGGATAGTGGCTCCTGCTTCACGCCACATAACTGTATCACTGATGCGCTGGGCAATTGGTGTCTTAATGGCACTAATCAGCACTTTATGGCTGATGCCCTATGTAATCGTAATTTGGGATGGACATGAGTAACTCGTTTCCCCTCATACTTGAACTATCGATGTCCAAACATTTCCTGTGAACTCAGTCTTCCTGTACCACTATTCCACACTCGGTGCATATCCCAATCTACATCATAAGTAAATTTACAGTGGTAGAGTCATGAATGCTCTTGCAGCTGTGCATACACTGACAGACCCTCCAGATTCCTGTGCCTCAACTCGGCCACATATCCCCCATACACCACACCTCCCAAAAAATCTTTAAAGCGGCATTGCAAACATAAGACCACATGTTCCCTTTTATTCTTGCATAGCCATCCAGTGTCAAAACCCCCGTCCGGACTAGATCATGAAATTATGTCTCAATGTGGTTTGCATAAAACTACACGCTAAGTACTGCACATGTGTACATACAAGAGGACATGCATGTGTAAAGGAGACCAAACCATTGAAACCTATCTACTGGTTGGCGGAAATGGATTGGATATGTGAATTTAGTAGGATACCAAATATTGCACTGGCTACAAAAGCCAGACCTCTTGCTGGATAATGCTATACACACAAATCACCTGTTATACCCATCATCCTTATGGTGGCCTTCCCCCAAACCTTTTGCCTGCTTACCTCCTCTTTTTGCTGTATCTTTTTGTTGGTCTTAGAACTCTGAGTACTTTACCACTGCTAACCATTCCTAAAGGGCTTGTGCTTCTCTTCTAAACATGGTGACATTTGTGTATACCTGTTTGGCATATTTAATTTACTTGTAAGTCCCTTGTAAAGTGGTATACCATACACCCAAGGCCTGAAAGTCAAATGCTACTAGTGGGCTGTAACACAGATTGTGCCTCTCATGGAAATAGCCTTTCAAATCTGTCTCAGGCCTGCCACTGCAGTACTTCTGTGTGCAGTTTACTGCCACTTCGACTTGGCATTTAAAACTAATTGCCAAGCCTTACATACCGATGTGGTAGGGACGCACACAACACGTCCCTTCAAAATATCAAATCGATATGGAGTCGCAAACCCGGTTTATCAGTCAACTACATTTTACTGCTTCCTAAAATAGGTTTAGTGCATAGTAAAATTTTTTTTGCTGTTGCATACCACGATTCTGACTATTTGTGACTGTAACAGTGTTTACTACATATGGCCTATAGTTTTTTTAATCCATTTTAAGACCACCTACATGTGCATGTATGCATGGCAGGCATCTTTAAATTCTTTTTATTTTAAGAAATTTCATTTATTGATGATCACCGTGGGCGCAAACATCTGCTATGGTGATCATTGGATAAGGTATCCTATAACATAAGAAAGTACAGTCAATATCTTCTATTTTCTTATATTTTTAAAAACTTCATTCATTTGCAGTGGGAACCTAGGAGAGCAAAAAACAAGCATGGGCAAATCCAATTGGTTTCACATATGAGCCCCAGCCCTTCCATGGGCCACGCATCTCGTGTTAAAGTAATGGTTTATAGGTTCAGTCTATGCATTACTGTAAGGTTAGGGATTTTCACGCAAATCAGCAGAGGAGTGAAGCTGGACGTGTTCTCTCTCCATGCTGCTGTAGTCAGTATGACTGTTTTTCTTCAGCTGACAATGACACTGGGCCAACTGTTTCACTGCAGCCAATCCAAGATCTTGCAAGTTGTAATGCAGCTTATTTAACATAGCCCACCATGACGCAGCCTCCTGGAACTGTTGTCAGCTCAGACGCAGGGGCATATTGCTGTTACATACTTTGCACATCCACCACAGAACTTGAACCTCCAGAGTAAGTAGGCCTAAGCAATCCATGGACCAACTTAATTTGCCATTGATCCCGGTGCTGCACAGAACTTGGTGACCGAGTCGCTGGTTTGCTGACATTAACAGAACCACACACTCGCGGTTCTCCAAGGCCCTATGGCAAGAGGAGAAGGGGCTGAATCAAGGAGGGTCCTGATGTTCTGTTGATCAGATAGGTGCGCTTCTGACACGGAAACATACAAAGTCCTGCTCCTCATAAAAGCCATGCTGCCACCCTACAAGGCCAGGGTGTGTTCTGTGGAAGTTCGGACTTTAGAGATGAATATTCACCACATGGGGCTCTGGGCTGACTTAAGTGCTGTCAGCACTTGTGTAAACCTTCATTGTCACTCCTGAAACTTGTCATCATACCTCCAGCCTATGAAGGATTGCAGAAACAGTTATGAGCTTGTTTTAAGAGAAACATTGGGAACATGCATTACTACTCAAACTCCACAAACACAGTGTGCATGCTTAGATGTTTCTGTTTATAAAGCACATTAAATCTTTATAGAAAATGAGGCATGGGCGAAAAAGGCATCTACGACATAGGGTTGTTTTTAAACACTGTGTAGCAGGTTCTGTAATCCCAGCAACTGCTTTTTGGTATTAACGGGTAGTAATATATACTTAGGCCTGATTACGAGAGGATCCTTTTTTATGACCCTTTTATTAAACCCCTGTTTGTGCAGGGGTTGTGTGAGAAGCTGGCCTGGTATATGATGTACACTTATGTAAGTGGTCACCTTGCACCAGTCCAGACAACCCTTATGGTGATTTAAGTGGTCTTAGAAAGCTCTCTAAGTGGTAGCTGTGGAGTGCAGCCTTCAGGCTTAGTCCAGAAGGAGTGTAAAGCAGCTTGTTTTACCAGAATGCAATCTTATAGTATAGATTAAGTGAACAGAACCACATCAAGTATTTATAAAAATATGTATTTATTATATAATACTCTCTAGTACATTAAAATATCTCCAACTTAGAGACAAACGCAATGGACACAATTCTTTAGCAAACAAACACAGTAAATAGCACGTAATACTCAGTGGACCCCAGGGGGGACCAAACCATATACTTAGAAAGTGGTATAAGAACCACAACTCGGATCAAGACAGTGCTGAGAGGGTGTAGAAGTGCTGGGGACCCACAGAACCACCCAAGGTAAGTAGATAGGGACCCCACGGAAAGCGTGTACAGTGTGGGAACACAACTGCGTGCTCCAGTCAAGTCTCTGTGTAAGTCGCAGTTGGATTTTTTAAGATTAAGGACCCTTCCCAGCAGACTTTGAAGAAACCTAGAAGGTTGGAGAGCCACCCTACCCCATGGATACCCTAGTATCCACGTTACCTACACCAGGGAGCCCGGGTACATACGTGTGAATTGCTGTAGGAAACCGATGTTGTTTCCAATGGACGACTTCAGGAAAGTGCCGCTTTTGGAAGAGCGGAAAGTGTCCAGTGGAATCTGAAGGTGGATTCTAGGTGAGAAGTACCTGCAAGCAGAGGGTACAGAGTCTATGTCACTCAGGAGTGACCAGGAGACTTGGAAGACGAATGCCCTCTGATGTCGGGTGTTGCAGGAAGGGTGACAAGGACCTTGACTCTGAAGCTGTGAGGATCAGGCGACGCTGAGGAAGTCCAGGAGCTGTCCAGCAGCTGACCCACATCGGATGTCGATTGCACAGGCACAGACAATGCAGCAGACTGGAAGGAAGACGAAGTCAGGCCCAAACAAAGTCCAGCGAAGTCCAGAGTGCCCAGAGGTAGAAGTAGAAGGGGTGTCTGATCTGAATCTTATCCCACGACGAATCTGGGGACCTACACCCAGGTAAGCTCTTAAGTACCCTAGGGAAAGGGTTGGGAAGATTCAGAGGACCCTCCCAGGGGAGAGGCTGGACTGAAGGGAGGTTACTCCCATGTCCTTTTTCCAGTTTAGTGCCAGAGCGGGAGCCAACGGCTCCCAGGACTGGTTTGAACTAGACTGTGCATGGGGACATAAAATGTGCCCCACATGCAGACTGAGTGGCAATGTCAAGCACACCCACCCTCCCCCAATACACTAAATCCTGTTTGGGAGGTGGTCACACCTCCCTGTGACAGTTTGCCTATTGTTCTGCCTTCCCCTGCCCGAGCCTTGCTCAGCAGCGGGAGAGAATTATCACGTCTGTGGTCGGCAGCAACTATTTTGTGCTGTCCAGGTGTGGAAGACTGGTTTCGGGGACATGGAGAGCCTAACGGAGGGCTCTTCCATTCCTTGGAATCATTCTTCCCACATTGTTTACGGTGTGGGGTATGATTCCAACATGTTTGATACCAAACATGATTGGATTTGTTGCAGCCAGTTTCAAGATGGTCTCGCGTAATCAGGCGATGCCCCTCTATATAGTATATGGCTGCTTCACTGACATCCCGAGAGAATAGACTCCGTAGGCTACAGGGGTGTCCTGCTCATTCAGGGGCACCCTCTCACTTAGAACCAAGCAGCCTGCCTTCAGGATTGCAAAGGCCTGCTATAGGGGTTACTTATAAGTTTTAAGTGCAGTGACCCTAGATATAGTAAACTTATATCTTTAGTAAGTGGTGCTTACACGGGCTGCAATGACAGGCATGTAGTTCCATTTTGAATGGCCTCACATGGGTGGAATAATACATGCTTCAGCCCATGGGAATCCTCTGCCTATGCCCTGGGTACCTTAGCACCATATACTAGGAGCGTATAAGGGTACCCCATTATCCAATCTGGGGTGTACCTATTTACTGAACACAACAATTTACTGGAGAAAGCTGAAGGACTGGGGTCCTGATTCGCAGTATCCCAGTCAGGCTAGTCCAAAAACAGCTTAGCACCAGGCAAAAAGTGGGGGTAACCATGCAGAAGGATCCCACCTTCCTACAGGTCGGAATTATGAGTTTGATTGTATTTAACTCATCCGATAATCATCAGATGCGGTAGATACCTCAACCTTCGTTAAATTTCATGTGATCAAACCTGCTGAAAGTTAACAGAGGAAAATCATACATTATTTACCATATCATGTCGATATTGGTGCGTTAAACACCAAAATCTGCATGTTATTCCCCAGAAACTCCTAATAGATGCTATTTTTTGCCCCCGGTAGATAAAGTACCCTGTGGTATTGTTATTTTTCAGGTGCGATAAATAGCACTTATACTCTTAATCAGGGCCTATGTAGGGTGAGCGGAGTGTGACACAGCATCAGCTAATTTCAACGAGTGTATGGGCTGTTTTAGCCAACAGCCCACATTAAATAATACAACTACAAGTCCCAGAAAGTATTATGCTGGTGGATAAAAAGCCACTACTGGCTAAAGATATCACATGATGATTGAGACATAGCTATTTTTGGCAATTATGCATGAGAGCAGCTCACCACCACCCTGACTTACCACGACAAAATGCTTCTTAAGGCAGCAGGAGTTTCAACTCTTTGTTCTGGTGCTAGGATCTCAATGGAATAGTAACTTTTAAGGAATATGATTGCCTAATGTTTGTAAGTCCAATTCACTTGTGAAATGCCCTTGTCTGAGGAATAGCATTCAATTAAAATCACTGTTTATAATGCAGTGTATATACGGCGAGTGATGTATTGGTCATCAGAGGCCCACTTCTACAAAGCTTGTGTTCGGTATGTGAGCATGACATACCTGCTTCGGTCTACTCAATATAGTGTCACACCTTAGGCAATGAAATGTCACATACAAGTACACAGAAAACACTGAAATAACACACTTAAGCAGCAATGGACCCAAATTGTCTTGACCAGTGCTTTTTTTATTAGGCACACCTGTTTTCGTGTGTGAAGTGGCACAGACTGGGGCCCCATAAATGATTAGCAATCAGACCCGAGCTATGTATCTAGGATAGATTCAATTTTCTATTGTCTTTTTAAATATATTTGCAGAGTGACACCACACGTTTGCACTTCTGGCCAACATCGGATATTCATACCCTGGAAGAAGCACCCGACAGTACTATCTCATCAGGTTTGTCACAGATATGCACTTTTGAATTTAAATGTTATCTACCAAGAAACGCCAAATAATGGTATTTCTTATTTTAGGTTCAGCCAGTGCTGGGGAAGATCTTGCAGTCAGAGTGGCTTTGTATGGATTGCTGTTCCACATGTATGCTGATAAAAACGAATGGGAAACTGGGCTAACTGTGTTGGGTGAAGCCATTCAAATTCTGCCCAAGTCTAAACAGAAACTGTAAGTGCTGAGTAGCATACTTTGACACTATGTTTATAATTGTAACGCTATTTTATTGTCTTTTATAAATTCGTTTTCTATCACTAAACGCCATTTTTATGTTTACGGAGTGGAATTACCAGAGATATGGCAGTAAATATTTACAATGTCTCCATCATGTGCTGTTCATGTAGTGCTGGAAGCTCAAATTTTATTAGAGGTGATATAACTACATACGAGCTGCCCCTTTTTCTAGTTTTTAAAATAATGCTCTCTCAAATATCAGTTGATTCTTTGCTGTATGCAAGTTTATTTCGAAAAAGAGGTCATTTCTGTAAATAAAGAATTGCATCTAAGGTCTGAACTGTTTTCTTTCAGATTGTTGTTCAAGCACAGAGTTTTAGTTAATGCAAGACTTGGTTGTAATTTTTCGATGGACATTCAAAAATTTAAAGACGAAAGTGAAGAGAGTGTGTCACACACGTGGCACCTGCTGGCACTTGCGGCTAAGGACACCGTGGAACAGTTAACTTGCTATCAACATGCAATTGAGGCCTTGCAGGTTTGTGTGAGTCTTTTTGGAAACTGCTTTGCTAATGATTGCTTGGTGATACTGTATGGAAAATCTGGACGGCAGACTTTAGAAATAACGTGAGGTTCTTACATTTTTAACCAGTCTTTAGTCCTTTTGTTCACCATCATTGGATCTTTCCTATACTCACACACTTTAGGGCAGTGCAACTGGTGCGGCCACACTGGGCGCTGAGCTGTTGAGGGGGGTGCTGTGACCTCAGGGGGCGTTATTTTTAGCAATATCTTATGATAGGAGAGATGAGGGTCACTTTTGCAGGTGGTAGTGAGAGAATCCGAGGAGGCAGTCATGGGGCGTGGGGCGCCAAAAGAGAATGTCGAACCGGACACCACCAGTGCTAAAGCCAACCCTGTTCACACGTCCTGTTTGTCAGGTTGAGGACCCTTGATGACGTGCAGTTTGTGTATTTTGAGAGCTGCCATGTAGTGCTTCTAGTGTTGCAGAAAGTGTGGAGCAGGTGGAAACCATATGTCATAAGGCTGCATCTCGATCACACGAAACCCGGAACCCTGGTGCTCGATCTGTTTTATTGACTCTGCTCACGTCATATGTCCTAAACCATTGGTGTCGACCCTGTGGAATAACCTAGGCCCCGCCCTTTCACAGTGGTATAAGCCCTGTGTGGGTCATTGGGTTATCCCAAAACACACAATTCTTCCAACATATAAAACGTTCAAAACAAATGAACTAACCGTTCTAACCGTAGTTCAAAAATGTCTTGGCCCTCCATTACTGTTCAGAATCACAAGAAGGGGCTAAATGAGCTCTTTGGTTGTATCTATCACCTCGATACAGTTCTACAGGAGGGTTAGACCGGGCCACACGAATAGGGGAGTCAGTTCAGTTCAGTTCAGTAAATCTTTATTTCGATGATTAAAAACCATCATAAAAATACATTATACAAAACACATTATTTACATTTCTGAACCGTTCATCAATAAAAACAAGGTTAAAAACATTTAAAACGTGTGGCAATATATACATCGTTGCTCAGTCTCTCGTATTTCTTAATCTTACTGCTATTTTTAGAAAATTCATAATAGAGCATAAGGTGCGCATATCACTTGCTTTTTGCAAAAAAAGTAGGGCAGTTTTAGCTTGACGGAATTTTGCCTCTTTTAAAATATTAACAAGAAATCTACGACGAGGAGTTCGATAAAAGGAACACAAAAGTACAAAATGAAGGGTGTCCTGCGGAGACCTATTGTCGCAGCCGCAGGCACCCTTCTGCTCAATTGTTAAAGTAAAACCTGATGGATAAGCTAAGATATTATGTAACAAATTGAGCCTAAAACGACACATTAAAAACCTGTCCTGCTGGTTGTGCATCAAAAATAGGTAGGGCTCCATACCCTCTCCATTACTCACTAAACGGTGTGCCACTACCGATCTTTTTGCTGAGTCAGAGCATGATCTACCCAAATCAAAATTTTCTAGTAGCTGTTTTTTAATTTGATGTTTGCGTGAGGTGGTAATTGAGGTCGGATCGCTAAAGAGTAACGGCTGGTCAATGATTCCTAAAGTATCCTTGACATATTTCAGCCAGGGGATATGGAGGCATTTGTCTTTTTGAAGATAATCGCCAACTATTACCCTATTTAGCTCAGCTTCGGGATTCACCCAAATTCTGAGCCATGTCATAATGGGCCTCACCTTCACCTGGTCTGCGATAAATGGGATCCCTAGCTCAGTGTGTGCATTCCTGCTGGGGTGCTCTGTGGTATCTTCAGGATCCTACGTAGGAATTTGTCTTCCTCCAATTGTAAAAAACGTGCATCCCTGAAACCCCAGACCTCTGCACCATATAGACCCTTTGCAGTGCTTACAGCTACGTATAGATTCATTACTTGCTCTGGTGACCAGCGACCCAACCTTCGGGCAAAATTGAGTATCGCACCGTTTGCGGAAACCAGCTTTCTGCACCTTTCTTCAATTAAAAAGTCAAACTTTATCTCCCGTCAAACAGAAGACCCAGATAAGAAAAAGAGCTTACAGTTTCTAATATATGAGACCCTATTTTAAATACAAATTTCCTGCAGAGTTTCTTGCCCGCCACCATCACGAAGGATTTGTTCAGATTCACGGACAGATCTAAATTATCCATGAATTCCACAAATCTGTCAACGAGATGTTGTAGACTCAAAGCTGTTCGTACGAGCAGGACCGCGTCGTCCGCGTACAGCAGTACCGGAATATGACGCGTTCCTGCTTTGAGGCAATCCACATTTAAGGCAACCAATGTTCTCTCCAGATCATTTATATAAAGAGAAAAAAAAAGGGGCAAGGATACACCCCTGCCTTACTCCGCCAGTGCACGGGAAGGGATCAGTACTCCCCCCCCCCCCCGTTCTATAGCAGACCTTGGCAGTGGTGTTCCAGTGTAATTCCTTGAGAATGTTTATAAGTCCAGGGTCGATTCCCATGTTACTCATCATGGCCCAAAGTTTGTTCCTGTTTACATTATCAAAGGCCGCAGCCAGATCCATAAAACCCATATAGACTGTTCCTTTGCTGGCTTTTGTATATTTTGCAACTAGTAGATAAAGGTTAAGGCATTGGTCGCTTGTTGATTTGCCTGATCTAAAACCATATTGGGTGTCTGCAATGGTGTGGTGCTCTTCTTTCCAGGCCATAAGGCGATTTAAAACCGCCCTGCCCAGTAATTTGGCTGACACATCTATCAACGAAATTGGTCTATAGCATTGAGGGTTGTCCCTACTCCCTTTTTTGAAGATAGGGACAATCAATGCAGTAGACCAAGATCGCGGAAGCCCATATTTTATAGCTGCATTTAGCACCCTTGTCATAATAGGAGCCCAAAGGTCAATGTTGCTTAAATAAAGGTCTGGTGGCGTGCCATCAGGCCCTGGTGCTTTATTTCGGGCTAGTCCTTGGATCGCTTGAGTAATTTCTTGAAGTGAAAATTCTGGTTCACCGAACCGGACCCCGTCCCAGGCCCCTACAGAAGCAGTGTCACAGCTATGATTGTAAAGGCCCTTGAAGTGAGCCACCCACTGTTCGGGAAGTATATTGTTACTGATTACCGGGGCGTTGCTATCCTGAAAGCAGGGTCTATTGATGATTTTCCAAAATTAGTTGAAATATCTCTTCTCCCCTGCCTCCCTCAGGTCAGCCCAGACCTACGCTTGGAGCCTGGTCTTCCTCTGTTTTATCTTTGTTTTATATATATATTTCTGCAGAGGGCTACTTTCTGCTTATCCCTAGGTTGGATTTTAAGACTCGAGAACATTCGGTGTTGAACCATCGTGGTTGTGTTCCATTCTTTTTTGTACCTTTTAGTTTCAGTAGTTCGTCAACCAAGTTAGTTAAAGACTCGAAGACTGAGACCAGCGCACCTCCCTCTACTGAAGGTTCAAGGCAATCGTGGATCTGTTTTTTGCCTTTTTCTAGTAGGGTTCCACAGAACTCTGGGCATTCATTTTTGACCATCTTAGTCGCCTCCCCTGGTCCACTGGGTGCAGCTCAGTGTCTATCGATAAACTTCTGATGGAGCGACCACTATATATTAATTCCAGGATCAGTGGGTTATGGTCACTAAAGGGACTCCAGTCTATTCTCACCTCTTTAACCCGGTCCTTTGCAAAGGTAGATATCATCATATAATCTATGATGGAGTGGCATCCCCTGCCTTTGAATGTTGATGTAAGAGTGCCATCCCTACCCGGGGCCACCAAATCTATTGTGTGTGTTAGAGCATAAGTACCTAATAACTTCATTAATGTTGTTCCTTCCTTATTATGCTCAAAGTGTGGCCCACTCTCTACCGGACACGATGACCAATCTACACTTACAGGGAACAATTTTGGGCAAAGATGGCAGTTTAAATCCCCCATTATCAGGACAGTAGGTACTCCTCCCCCTTTCCTCTGCTTAATCTCATGATTGATTCTGTAATCTAGTTCCTGGATTACTGTGTTTTTCCCATCCGCTGGCCCTGAGTTATAGATATTAAACATCAGTAATCTCAACCCTTGTCCTTGAAATACAACTGCCTGGAGGGTATGCGACGCCCAGGAGGGTTGTGACCATGAACCTTTTACGTCCAGATCAACATACAGTGCTAGCCCTCCCTTAGCTCTACCTGATCTGCCTTCTTGAGCTGGTACGAAAAAACACTTAAAACCCTCTATTTGATAGGGGGAGGATTCTGCCGCCCATGTCTCCTGGAAAGCTAATATATGGCAGCCGCGGAGGTATTTCCTCCAATCTCCGTTTTCAAATTTCCCCGCCAGGCCTGCAATATTCCAGGACATTAAAATCAGACCTTCACTCTGTACCTTTCCAACCTTCCCACCCTGGTTGTGTGTCCTGGGCTCATCCTTCCTACTCAGCGTAACCCCCTGACCTCCCTCACCTCCCGTTATTCGTGGTTCATTCACCCTCTTTGCCTAATAGCTTTCTGTGGCCCCATATGTACTTCGTTTGTCTCCCTCCCTTACAGCCATCTTTTCGTGACATTTCCCAGTTTGGGATAGTCAGTCATTTTCATCGAGGGACAATAGCGGGCTGAATCTGTTTGCCCACTGAGTATAACCCTGTCCTCTCTGCTCTTGCATTCTGGCACAGTGTCTTGCTGGTGCCCTTCCTGTACTGAGATCCGCGTGGTTTAGGGTATATACAACACATCTCCTCGGGAAGAAATATCCTAGTGGTAAGGAGCATAAGGTGATAGTATGATTTTTATTAGAGCTACCTAGTATGTATTTAACTAAATCAGTATTTCTAAAATGTGTCACAATGCAATCCCCTGTAATATATTTTTTCCTGCTGCCTATCCAGTTGACTCTTCTCACGTGAAGAATCTCCCCACATTCTCCTCCTTGCAGGGGCCTATGTATGTTGAGCCACTTAATTATCTTATTTTTTAATTCCATGTGAGACTCTTTCTCCTCTGCCCTGAGTTCAGGTACCCCGGTAAAGACAACAACATAAGGGCATGCTTCAGGGGGCAGATTAATATTAGGTGGTAGAGGGTGATCAAGTCTATCATTCGGCACATGGCCTCTCGGGTTTGTCTCAGTGGAAACATTAGTTGGTGGCTTTTCTATTTGTGCTAACAGCTTGTTTGTTCGTTGTTGGGCCTTATCAGTGTCCTTTGTCACCCCCTTCTGGATGTTTCCCCTCCCTACCTGGGCCGAAGCTTTAGGTGTTTCGTGGACTTGTATAATAGTACATTGCTCGTTACTCACACAGTTATTACTGCCAACTGTGTATTCAGCTGGCGTAGTACCCGCTGAGGCGCGATTTGCTGTAGAATTACAGTCTATAGGGCCCTTTAACCTTCCCTGCTTTGTCAGTTCGTTTATTACTTTATCTAGCCTGCTGATTATTGGTTTTAACTGACTCATAATAAAAGTTTCCAGGCGCTTTTGGAGGTCTCCTATTACTTCGTCCATCCATCCTGGGCGGGTTTGGTGGCATACCGCTGTCCCTTCTGTAACCACTACCTCCCTGTCCTTTGGACCGTGTGTGACCTTACTCTGTTTATTTATCCGAGGTTGGCCCTTCCTACAACCCCCTTGTTTTGATTTTCTACTTTTGGCATTATTTCTTTTTTTATTTGTGTCTGTAACTGGTTCCTCTACCACCTGCGCACAAGGGATGCTTTCCGTGGAGGTTTCTATAGTATCGTGGTGGGAAATTACTGATGTGTTTAAATCAATAGGTTGTGTAGGTGTATCAGGGATAGACAAATTTCTCTCTGTGTGCTCAATCTCCCTGTTGACTTTTCTCAACATCCGGTCAATCGCGGTGGGTTGTAACACAACATTTGATTCAAGCCCTAGAGGTGTCAGAGTACGAAACGAAAGTGCTTTGCCCATGGCAGAGCGCATTTTCGGTCTGTTAGACATGACTAGAGCGGAAGAGAGGAAGGTATAGGAACTTACACTATTACCTGCCCACCACTACACTCCCTCCTTGTCTAGTAAGCTAGCGAGTGAATCCTCCTTACTTACAACACAAACAAAGAACCATCACCTCGCCCTCCCACAGTTGCAAAATGGTTTTTTGGAGTCCACTGTTTGTACTGTCTTTCTGCTTACAATCAGTTTGTGGTTGGGAGGGCGTCAGAGTTTTGTGCTAATGAGAGGAATTTAATGGTAAAGCACCTTTGAGACAGTCACAGGGGGTGGCCCAGTCCAGCCTCTTCTGGCCGCTGATGGTCGCAGATGGTCCCGCCCTTGTCCCGGGCTTCTCCCGGCGAGCTCCCGCGCGCGTCCCGCGGGACGAGGTTCCAAGAGAGCCTTTTTGCGCCTCCTGGCGCTTCCGAGTGGCGTCAGTGGCATCCTTGCCGCGATGGGGCTGCTGGGAAGTGTAGGCAAGGGGGCCCGGTGGAGCCAAGCCCGGCCAGAGAAACGAGCGGAGCAAAGCCCGGCCCACAGGTGCAAGGACAGGGGTGCAGGGGCTTGGCGGAGCCAAGCCCGGCCAAGGAGATGGAGCGGGGCAGTGCCCGGCCCTCCGCAACACAGCAAGTACAGTAGGTAAGGCTCCCCCCGGCCTCGGCACCAAGGGAGCCTTTATGCGCCTCCTGGCGCTTCCGAGTGATGTCAGCGGCGTCCTTGCCGCGATGGGGCTGCTGGGAAGTGTAGGCAAGGGGGCCCGGTGGAGCCAAGACCGGCCAGAGAAACGAGCGGATCAAAGCCCGGCCCACAGGTGCAAGGACAGGGGTGCAGGAGCTCGGCGGTGCCAAGCCCGGCCAAGGAGATGGAGCAGAGCAGTGCCCGGCCCTCCGCAACACAGCAAGTACAGCAGGTAAGGCTCCCCCCGGCCTCGGCACCAAGGGAGCCTTTATGCGCCTCCTGGCGCTTCCGAGTGGCGTCAGTGGCATCCTTGCCGCGATGGGGCTGCTGGGAAGTGTAGGCAAGGGGGCCCGGCGGAGCCAAGCCCGCCCAGAGAAACGAGCAGAGCAAAGCCCGGCCCACAGGTGCAAGGACAAGGGTGCAGGGGCTCGGCGGAGCCAAGCCCGGCCAAGGAGATGGAGCGGAGCAGTGCCCGGCCCTCCGCAACACAGCAAGTACAGCAGGAAAGGCTCCCCCTAGGGCGCGCTATGAAATTCGTTTTATTTATTCAATTGTTTACTTACCTGCAATCATCCATATTCCGGTATTTTGTACCCCCCACCCTGCCCCTCCCCCGCCCACCTCTCTGCCCCACCGCAACTCCCACCACGGGCCACGGCTGGATCGAAGTACACCCAGGTTGTGTCAGCTAAGAGCACCTCCTTGGTGTTCTGGAAAGCCGCACCCTGAGCTTCCTCCCAGGTCCACGGAGTGGAGACTTTCCTGAGCTTTGTGGTATAGGGGGCAGTGAAGGAGATCAGGCCACACTATTTCCACAGTAGTTGGCCCTACCTTGGAAGCTCACCATATCTGGTGCAGAGTGTGAGAGAGGGGCCAGCTTGATGTCAGTTATCTTGGCAGTGTATGGGACCACAACCCCTTGCACAGAAGCAGTTGTACTGGCAACTGAGAGCCAGTGGAGATCACTTGAGAAATGTCTCAATGTCTAGGAAGTTGGTAGACCAGCCATGCAGCCTGGTTTTAAACAACTTTAGCCTACAAGTGAGGTAGATGGGAAGGCCCAGACAGAGAGAATTGGCATAGTGTATTCTTGACATGACCAACGCAATTATGACTTGAACCAGTGCATCTACGGTGAATATGTTCCTTATTTTAATGATTCTGGCGAGATGGAAGTAGCAAGACGTTATCACTTTGCGAAGATGCGGTTTTAGGGAGAGTTCCTCGTCAATGAAGACTCCAATGCTTTTTACTGACTTTTTAGGAGGGGGGTTACTCATCGCAGTGTGCCAAAAGGAAGGACTCAAAAGGCTATGGTTGGTTTTTGTGCTACCTAGCTCTGTTTTATCAGAGTCTAGTTTCAGATGATTGCTGTTCAACCAATCGCAAATGGACTATATCGTGTCTTGAAAAGACTTCGTAAATGCAGGAATATTGTCAATTGTGAAGAGAAGATGCGTATCCATCAGCATAATTAACTATTTTGGCCTTCATATTTTTAAAAGATTGCACCAGAGGGCGAATGTATAGGTTGGAGAGGTGTGGAGAGAGAAAAGACCCTTGAGGCATCCCACAGTTCAGTTGTACTATGGGAGAATTAAAGGGGGGTAGGCAAGCCGATTGAGATCTGTCTTTTAAAAAAGGGATGACCCAGTTGATTGGAGAGTCCTGTAGCCCTGCTGCCCTGACACGGTCCATCAGGAGATCTTGGTCGACCATGTAAAAGGCTGTTGAGAGATCAAGGAGGACAAGGACTTTGGTAATGCCTCTCTCTGCCCTCTCCCGCATTTCATCCATGACCAAGAGTAAGAAGCAGAGATTGCGTGTTACATGGGCCTCTTGTATTTTAGCCAATTAGGGAAGTAGGGAAATTGGGCAATAGTTTTTTTTAATTGAGAGGGTCCTCGCCTGGTTTCTTTTGTTGGGGTGCTACAGTTGCCTCTTTAAAGGAACTAGGAACATTCCCTTGGTTAAGGGACAGGTTGAAGAAGGATAACACTGGGTCAGGAAATACTATGAATACAGTTTTTTAATACATTCGAGGGGGTAGTTATCATTGGGAGAGCCCGATTTTAATCTTTATCAGTAGGTCCATTAGGCCCTCCTTACTGATTTTGGGGAATGTCGAGAGAACATGCGTTCTTGTCTTTGGATGACATAGTATTGTGCAGAGCACTGAAGGGAATGCTCTTTTTGATAGTCTTAATTATATCAATAAAAAAGTTAATATAATCACAACACACTTGTGAGGGTGTGATGGGTAAGGTAAATCCTATCATGATTTGAGGGTTCTGTGACGATTTTGAATATGTCTTTTGACTTGTTGGTGATGTCCAGAATTTTATTAGCGAATAAGGTAGCTTTGGCATGCCTAATCAGCAGCTCATACTATTTAAGTTGTCTTATATAGATTTCCTTGAGGTCAGGTGAGAATTTGTTCTACCATATGCGTTCACAACGCCACAGTTCCAATTTGGCTGCTTTCCACTCTTCTGAAAACCATTTAGATGTGTCATGTTGTCTTAGCTGTTTAGTTTTTCGGAGGGGAGCACTTGTGTTGCTGGCCTTGGCTAGCCATTCGTGACTGCTTCCTTGTAACATTATTTATCTTCCTTAGGTGCTGGAAGGTTTTTTTTCAAGGATTTGCAAAATGACTTCAGGTCAGCTCGGTACAAATTCCACAACAGAGTGCCAGGGCAAGAGGGAGGTTTATAGGGGTTAAGGTCTGATAGGGACACCCCCTGCACCTTTGCAGGATTCGGTATTTACCGATTCTGGAAATACAGATTCGGTATTTCCCATTGATTCATATGGGCTTCAAAGCCCATAGGAATCAATGGGAAATACCGATTCTGTATTTACAGAATCGGTAAATACTGAATTTTACAAATTACCTACATCTGCCCCCTTCCCATTTTTAGACTCTTAACTACCGAATCGGTAAAATTCGGTATTTAAGAGTCTGTAAATGGGAATTACCTACATCTAGCCCCTGGTGTTTTACGTTTAGGCTGTTTAGGATGTTGGTAAGGTCAGCTGCCTGCTGCCTTCCTTTTTCCCTATTTGCCATATAATTAAAAACACCTATTAGCAGTATAGTTGCTTGATCAGTAATCAAAAGAAAGGTTGACTCCGCTAAGAGTTGTGAAAAGTTTTGCATATGACTTGGTGGTCTGTTGTAAAAGAACACATGTCAGAGAGGCAGTGTGAGAATCCGTTTGATCACCAGATTTTCAACTGAGGAGAGGATTAATGAAGTCAGTTCAATGAATTTTATTTGTTTTCTAATTACTGCCGCTATGGCTCCGCCCATATTCTCTGCTGCCCTATTTGTTTGAAAATATAGTTGTCAGTTAGAAGGGCGAATAAAATGCCTGGGGATGATTAATTCGTCGGCCATGTTTTGGTTAGTAGCTGCATATCTGGTGCTTTAATATCCAGTGTATGGAATATTTCTGTCTGGCGTTTGACGAAAGACCAAGGGCCATGTGTATCATACTTCCGTTTTGCGAATTCCAAATAGCGAATTTTAAGGAATCGCTATTTGGAATTCACAAAACGGAATGTATGTACAAAATCGCTATATAATAGCGATTCCTTACCATTCCTAATTTGCGATTAGCTAATTGCTAATCGCAATTTACCCATTCATTTCTATGGGCCAGGAGGCCCATAGGAATGAAGGGGCAATTTGCGATTAGCAATTTGCTAATCGCAAATTAGGAATTTTTCCAAGGGTGCAGGGGTGTCTCAGGAACACCCTGCTGCACCCCTGAAAAAGACATTTGGGGGCATATGGCGCACATACATGCCCTAAGGGCATTTGCAGAATTTCGGCCTTTACGAATGCTAATTAGCATGATACATATGGCCCCATGTGTTAAGGTAAATCATTGTAAGTTGGGTGAAGTTCAGCTACTAGTGGCGGTGCAACTTTTTAGTCTGGGGGTTGATGTGGATTCAGATAAACAACTAGTCATTGGAGTGGGCGCAGGTGTTTAACATACCTAATTTGTGTGATTTATCAGTAAAGGGAGGGCTTACCATTTCGAGACATCAGCGCTGATACTCTGAGTGAGTTTTAGGGCATAATGACTGGCCCCTGGCTTGCCTTTGATGCGCTGACGGCACGCCCGCTGAGCATCCGCACCATGCTTCTCATTAAGTGAGCGTAGAGCTTAACTCACTACATCCGCCTTTATTCTGAGTTTGCCGCGTATTGGTTCCCTGCTGACCAGTCATATCCCAGTTATAGTGTAAACTATGTACATTTCAGGTGAGAGCTTTACAAGAGCTTTTCCGTTTTAAACATTTTGAAAATAATATTTCGAGTAGAGTGCAAAGTGCACAAAATGGCTAGGAAGGTGACGCTATGCAAGAGTTTCCAGCGCACACATGCTGTTCATTAAGTTGGCATGGAGCTTAACTCACTCACTCCGTTCATCTTTGCTCTAAGGTAGCCGCTTATTCACTGCTGACCAATTATATCCCAGTTATAGCGCAAACACAGTACAATTCAGGTAAGAGCTTTACAAGCGCTTTTAATTTTAAAACATTTAAAAAACAGTATTTTGACTAAAGTACAAAGTGCAGAAAATGCCTAGAACGGTGGAAATTGGATGACTGACACTTTGTCAGATGTGGTAACCTTCTCATGCGTAATGTTCATGACAACCATGCGAGCTAAGGGCAGCAGCTGAGAATGTTCATATGCATAAACTCTGACTCTAGCTCATTTGAGAGTTGGTTGGGGGCTCAGTGTGTAGGTCTCTTTGGCCACCACATTGATGGATGCTTCCATGTCGATGATGACAATCAAAGGCTTGTCCCCGACCAGAGTCTGAAATTTCAGAAAAGGGCCTTTCGCAGAGTAGACCTCATCAACTGCAAATACAGTGTGCATAGTGCTACCTGTTCGTCATCATCCATATTATCCTCTGAAGTTTCGCTTGGGGGACTGGCCACAGCATTCATGTTTTTTTCCTTCAGTCACCTTCAAGATGCGAGTGGATCAACAGACTTTAGCAAAGTGATTCATCTTTCTGCACAATGCACACTTCTTGCTGCTGGCCAGGCAGTTCCCTTGGTGGAGAAATAAACCTCCAATACAAACTTAGGCCTCCTGGTGGTTGCCATTCTTGTCCTTTTGCCTTAGGATTGGGCCTCATGATCTTGTTGAATGGCTCGCTATTTTTGGCTTTGTGCAGAACTACTTGTGCAACATTTTTTCTTTTAACAATTTTTGAATGCCCCAGTGTCAATATATCCTGCATGCATTTTCCGGATTCCTGGAGGATTTGCTCCCTCTATTTTGTAAAGTCACAGCCCTAGATGACTTGGTCTCTGATCTCCCCTGTCTCGTCCTGGAAGATGCACTTGCTGGTTAGCTAATTGAGCCAAGTATGGAAAGTGTCTTTCAGAATCCTCAGGCTTGTTCTAAGTCTGCCAAAACAGGAGTCATTCATATCAGTGTTGACTATGGGTTCAAAAATGTTTAATGAGTGCGGTGATGATGGTAATGTATGTGAACGGTAGCCAGCATGTGGAAGATTGTTTAACAGTTTATAGATATCTTCCCCTGGCAGGTGTTGCAACACGGGTCTCTTCCTATTGTTTTTCTACTACTTCAGTGTTGAAGTATATCTCCTGCATCTCCACCTTCACTTGGGCGTTTGCACCGACGGTGGTCCTAAGATGATGTAGGGCCAAGTTGCTGAGCTAATGGCCATCCTACTGGCCTGTCCAATTGTGTTTGCTATTTGCTGTGCCCTTCTCTGTGCTTGCAGCCGTCCTAGGACAGTAGTGTCTGCCTACCTTAGTGGCCTCTGTGTTGCCCCTCTAGGGTTAGGAGAAGGGGAGGGCGTGCCTTTGAGATGATTCACTTTCTTTTTTGGGCTGTATTGTGACCTGGCAGCAGCCTTGGAAGTTGGCTGTCCCACCGTAGAGCTGACACCTAGTATTAAACCTGCATCTCAGTTGCAGTTTGTATGTGTTTAATAGACGCTTGACTGTCCTCTTACCCCTCTTAGTCAATAATATTTGGTAACTGAAGTTTCTAAGCCTATGTAGCTAGTCATGGTGATGGTGGGTTGTTTGTCCGACTGCCTGTACACTATGTGTACACTGTGCCTCTATGCATCCCCTCGTAGGGGATTCACTGAATTGCGGATTCACAGGTGCCCGGTGTCAACAGTTTTCTGTACCTCCATAGTGGGCTACTGGCCTCTCCCCACTGGCATTGCTGTTGGGTGAATCTCCTGCTACAGTTCAGTTTACGGCCAAGTCGCAGTGAGGATTTTCGTTATGGTTGTTTGGTTCCTCTGACACAGTCACGAGGTGCCTGAGATGTGAGTACACTGAGGTCGCTGGTGGACAGGAAGAGTTGCAACTTTACAGGGAACACATGTGGGGATTGTGTGCCCTAGGCCTTCATTGCCAATTATGTTGGGTTGCAGTAAGGGGGGAGCAGGTAGAAACCACACGGATCCAAGACTGGGTTTCCAACACACAGAACTCCGAACCTCTGGGTTCCAAAGGTTTGTTAACTTTGCTCATGTTATAAAACTTAAAGCATTGGAGCAGACTGGTCAATGATAGCCTGGGCTCCACCCGCTCTCAGTGGTATAACCCCATTGTGGGCCATTCCCAAACTCTGCAGTGCTCTGAGAGAAAGTGGCTCTTCTAATGCATATTGTAGGTATCTAACAGAGCACTGTATTCAGAACTAATAGCAAGGCCAAGTGTCACACTTAGTGATCGACAGCAGAGGTTCAATCAGGTCCTGTGGCGCAAGTCATGCTGTATGTGTTATGCCAGGCATTCCAAGAAGCAGGACTTCAAATAAGCAGCAGACTTCTGAGCAATGCAGACAGAAGAACAGTTTCTGCTTGATGTAGGAACCCCAGCAAGATTTGTGCAAACAACTGTGCATGTGAGAGACCATTGACACATCCCAATACTATTATATTTAATTGCACTTAAAAAGTGTTGCGCTGGTTATGGCTTTCCTCCTTCTTCTGTGAGGAACAGAAGTAAACTGTTTTACGGATGAATGAATAAGAGTATGGCAAACAACACACAGCTTCTGGTTTGCCTATGATCTCATAATTTGATACATCCAGGCTAAGTGCTCTTTGTGTAGTGTTCAGTCTCAGTTATAACTAGAATAGCTCATGAGGAAGAAAGCATATCTGATAGGACTTCTAGCTGCAGATTCCTTACATTAGAACATTCCTCAGGCGTCAGACTGGATCCGGCAACTTTTTGGTGAGCAGTACCCCTGCGCCCTGGAAGGAGGCGTGATTCCTCTTTGCGTGGCATCATCTGCACTGGAAGTGATGTGCACAGTGCCTATATAGGTACCACCCCAGTGAGCTGATGTCAGTTTCTTTCGGCAACTTTTCACATCAGACGTAACGAGCCACGAAGAACACTGACCACTGGTGTGCGAAGTTAGGGCCCTTAAAGGGATAGCAACCCTTTATCTCTGAAATCCGATCACAGAGCAAGGAGGATGGGTGAGTCGGTAGGAAATTTGTACCTAGAAAGAGTCTCTACCAGATAAGGTCTTACCGATGGTAAGTAACTTGTTCATCTGATAGTCTTCTAGCCGCTGATTCCTTACCTTAGAATACCTACACAAGAAATACCTCCTCAGAGGTGGGGCTGCTATACGGACTAAATGAATAAGTTCTGTAACACCGAATGGGCAGTAGTGCTCCATAAACGAGTGCAGGGAAGCTCACATTGCCGCCTGACAGATCTCCAGGACAGGAACTCTGCAACCTAATTTAGTGGGCTCACCCTTGGTTCTGTTAGAATGAGCTCACAAGCCTTCAGACGGTTTCTTATTGGTGAATGCGTAGCAGATCTTGAAGCATTTGTTAGATGGTCCTTGTTAAAAATTGAGGTTTCTGTCTATCTGGTTAGCAGAGTTTACACCCTGTCCAAGCAGGAGCCACAATCCTAGTCAGGGTAAGTCAGATACACACCCTAAATTAACCTGTGCTCTCCCTCTGGTAGCTTTGCACAGAGCAGTCAGGCTTAACATAACTGAACTGTGCTGAGATGAGAGGCATTGTGATCCCTCCCCCCCCCCTTGTGTTTAAAACACTCTCTTGAGCCAACGAGCTGACAAGTTCACTTGGGTTGCACCGGTGTGCCTGTCAAGTGCTACTATGAACTGTGACAACTTGGGCAGTATTTCAGCAACCACAGATGACTTTTCTATGCTCTCTACTACTTCTGCTCTCCACTGATGAAGGGCTAAACCCAGAAACAAGTTTTTAGAGATAACTGCACTACCGGCACCAACTTTGGTGAAAAACGACAGCATCTTTTAAGTAATCGTACTGCATTTAACCAGAACGCAATGGGGTGAACTGTGCTGGGATGAGAAGCAGTGTACTCCCTCACCCTTTGTGCTTAGTGTAAGAGGCAATGTGTGAAGTATTTGTGCGATGCAACAACAGAGACAAAACCTCGGGCAGGTACTAGTCAGAGCATAGCCCTTGAAAGTCAACAACACGTTCTTGTTGTTTGAAAACCCCTCACCCACCTACCTATTAGGTGGCATGCTTCATCATCGGGCCCAGCTGGATCACCGAATGCGATCGAGCTGTGCTACAACGCCTGTTTACAGCGGAGCGGGATTGTGTGTATAAGTGAACAGTGCTATGTGAAGTGAAGTATATGTTAAAAATGCCTATAGGAAATACCCTTGTAAAAGTTTTAATGGAAGGGTCCTATGGCATGGGTAACAACAATGATCGTTTGTCTCCTCTAGTAAAGCCCATCAAACCTAGCACGAGTATCAGGAGCCGGTTCCTGTTACTCGTTACTCGTGCTAGGTTTGATGGGCTTTACTAGAGGAGACAAACGGTCCCTCAATAATCCATTTTACGAGTAAGGATCCATGTAGCTATATATTTTGTAAAGACAACGTACTTTACGAATGCGATCTGTAAGTATACTGACCCACTTCCGTACACAACGCGCTTTAGGGTGCGCGTTGATACAAATGACATACAGCTGGGGCCACCCCCTTTTTTGGCCACTGCACACTTTTCGGTCCTGAAGAAAGCCTCACGATTAGCGTAGAAGGCTGAAACTAGTAGACCTGTACACACTTTTTATTGTGATTTAGAGGGGCATCACCACCTCATATATATCCGATCATTGTTTTTACCCATGCCATAGGACCCTTCCATTAAAACTTTTACAAGGGTATTTCCTATAGGCATTTTTAACATATACTTCACTTCACATAGCACTGTTCACTTATACACACAATCCCGCTCCGCTGTAAACAGGCGTTGTAGCACAGCTGGATCGCATTCAGTGATCCAGCTGTGCCCCGATGATGAAGCATGCCACCTACTAGGTAGGTGGGTGAGGGGTTTTCAAACAACAAGAACGTGTTGTTGACTCTCAAGGGCTATGCTCTGACTAGTACCTGCCCGAGGTTTTGTCTCTGTTGTTGCATCGAATATATCTGAGGAAAAGGACAAGCACCTCTGTTTATTCCTCACTCTCTTGTTGCTATTACCTAAAGTATTTGTGCAACACTTCAATTACACAGTGAAAAAAAACACAAAAAGACCTCACACCAGCTTAAAAAATAGAGAATATTTTCTGGGTAAAAAAGAAAAATCCAATAAGTAGAACAAAAGTGTGATTTGTTTAAAGATTAAACTGCAATACAGTGCTCAGAAATCAGTAGCGCTCGAAGATTACTCGAGGTCATGCTAGACCGGGGTAAATCCAAAGTTCACTCACTCAATCGGCTTAATGAGTCAGAGTTAAGCCTTACTGTCTGTGTCAAAGGATTGGTTGACAGATCTAATAAAATCAGCACTGCTGCAGAGACGTTTTAAGACATAGGCAAAGTGGGCTCTGGCCCAGGGCCCACAGGCTCCTAGGGGGGCCCCTGATAGATCCTGCTCTGTTCTTTACACAGTCCTGCCCTGATGACCTTGATTGATCCTTAACGATAGATTTTTTAAATACCACTTTATTTTACTTTATTTCTAAACAGATGATGTGTTGGAGTCTTTTATGGACATTATGCAGAGAAATGTTGTGTTTATGTTTTCAACGCCATGCAACATCCATAAAAAAAGTTCCTTTAAAATCGAAACAGGACCTCACATTTAAGAAATAGCAATGGCTCAGAGAGATTATTTGCAATAATAGCAGTGACCTGCTGCTATATTACAATATCGAAAAACCAACCTCACTATCCCTGAATATTAGATGGAAACACATTTAGAATTTAGATCAGTGTGTCTGTGCAGTGTCGGTGACCTAGCCAAAGACAACATGACACGGCTAAAATTGGATGATAAATTCAAAGCTGTTCCAAACAGGGGCCCCCAAAATCCTTAAGATGTCCCAGCACTGCTGTTTGATCCCAGTCAACCATCATCCTCAGTTCATCCAAGGCCAAAATTAACGCTGATTCAGTGCCATGTGCAGGTCCAAAGCCTTTTTGTTCATTCTCTAAGATACTGTGAACTTCCAGATAGTTTGCTAATTTTTACTAATGCATTTCTCCATTATTTTAGCTGGATAGGTGGAGTTGAGAAATTAGACGATAATCACTGGGATCATTAAGTCTGCTGTTGGCTTTTTAATTATGGAGCGACTAGGGCTTTCTTCCAGGCTTGTGGTACTGCTCCTGTCAACAAAGATTAAGCGTATATTTTTAGTAGGCTTGAACATAATTTATCCTCCCTTTCTTTCCATATGTTTGATGGAATTGAATCAAGAAGGGAGCCCGAGGAAGTAGTCATGGTGCTCTAAACTCCTCCTTTTCCATAATTCCTACATTTTCTAATTTTGTGCTAATCACTTCCACTGGTGTCATTCTAGTGGTACCCACATCTGTGGGTAAGTCTCTCACCAATGTTTATTTGTTTATATCTTCTAGAATTAGCTCAGACTTTGTGCTAAAAACCTCTAACAGGCTATCACACAGTTTGTCAGTATCACATCTTGTTTTGTACAATCTGCATTTGGAAGGTCTCTTACTATTCCATATATTTGTCTTGCTCAATTTGTTGCATCTGTGATGTTTTGGTATAATAATTTACTTTGGCTTCTCTAACTTCATTTTATAATTATTTAATGCAATTTGTAATAGTATTTTATCCTGTTCTAGGCATGCCCTCCGCCATTGCCTCTCCAGTTTCTTACAAGTAGTTTTAGTTTCTTTTAAAATGTCTATAAACCAAGGTGCTGCTGGTTTTTGTTTCTGTGTTAGTTTTCTTGGTAGGTATTATTTTGTCAAGGGTTCCTTTGAGAGATATACGATGTACACTTATAAACTATTTTTATTTCCCTAGAAACCAGAGAGTGAATGGCTGAAGGTTGACCATCTAATAGAATTAGCAGAATGGCTATATTCCAAGCAGTTCCCTGTGACTGATGCTCTAGGGCTGCTGGACTGGGCAATGGAAATTTTACTGAAAATGAAACCAACAAAATCGGCCGATATTGAAGGTATTGTCTATAACGATCACTTAACTGTGATGGAAACGCCCATTTGTATAGTTTTATTACACTGCATGTGGCGTTTTTGATTTCTTGACAGAAAAGAGCCGGAAAGGAAAATCAAGAGCCAGAAGCAAATATTCATCTGCTAAAGATACCAAAAAAGAAGTGACTACAGAGGGAAATATCGAAACTTTGAGCCAAGATGTCGCAAATCCGACATCAGCGACTGAGGAAAAAGTTGTGATTTCTCCTAATCCCATCGATGATTTAAGCAATGTGAGACAACTGGAGTATTTAGCCAGAATACACACCATAATGGCTGTGATGAATGGCCATGGTTCTCCTCCTCACCATCAGCAGCACTGTTTGATGGCATATGCATATTTCATTCATATTTGGCAGGTGAGGACTACAGTCAACAATATTTTGATAACATTTAATGGAGTACATAGTATATAGATTGCCTTATAAATACTATTACTTTTGTTGATTGATATCGATGTCGTTTTCTTATGGTCTTTGTTTTATGCAGGGTGGGTGGGGGGAAGTCCCTGGATCCTATTACGGTTTTTATCTAACTGAAGCTATTGTGAAATCCCTCTATTGTTTAAGTAAAACCCTGATAGCGTGTTTTGCAGAACTGTATCACATTTGTGTCAGTTTCACGTTACAGAACCAATTCAGAAAGAAAATAGTTATTTATCATGCTAGATAGTTGCACATTTACTATTTTCGTGGAGTAACAACATCTCTAATTATGAATAAAATGCACTAAACATGATATATTTAAAAGCATACGAGTAACCCTAAACTGGAACAATTTCTGCAAATTAGCATTATGTTTTAATGTTTGTCTTCATCTGGAAAACTATTTTCCAGGTGGAGAATCCCTTAGCCAATTACCCGCTCAGTTATGGGCTGTTCATACCCTGTCATTTGTATGCTTAGTCCAGGAAGTTTGCCTGGCCACTCCCTGATCATCTTCTAATTCCTGCTTTTCTCCCCCCTAACCTTAATCATATGAAGGTGGAAAATCCAAAATAAAATATATTTTGTTGTCAGAATTGGGATTTGCAGTCAAGAAAAAAATATCACATCTGATTTTGCGAATCCGGACTCAGGATTTCAAATTGAGCTTTGTGCGTGAATGTTCAAAGTTGCGCCAGATATCCTTCTGTGGTTACAATATTAGCTGAATTAAGCACTGCAATGTCATAACCATTTTCTAGTAATTCACATGTCATCATCATCATCATCTTTATTTCGGCAACATATTGCCATAAAAGGTACAAAGAAGCATTACATTGAGAACGGCTAAAAATAGAAGATTAAGAACATTGTTAAAACCAATTTATAAAATGAGGACCAGCCTCATACATCCAAACATTATTACTGTAATAAATGTGCAATTTAGCAGTTGTCATACATCCCCAATTAATAGGTGTCTTCTCTTATGCCAGACTATTCCTAGGTATTTGGCTATTGCAAAAACTATAAGCCCAGATAAGTCGGTCTTGAAGACCCTCTATGCATACAGACAGTGAGAGAACCCCAGGTTTTTACACACCGGGACGATCCATTTTCTCCTAGCCTGCGCATAAGCATTGCAAAAAAACAGTATGTGCTATTCAGTTTCCTTCTCTAGTTTACACCCTGGGCAATGGCTCGGCGAAGATTCGGCCCATTTACTGGTATAAGCCCGAATCGGCAAACTGCCGTATCTCCATTGAAGATACAATTTCCTGAGAGTGATTGGGAATATAGCATCTAAAACAGTTTCGAACCTATAAATGTCCTTGATCATTAAAAATGATTCCGTTAAGGTGCCCAAGCCTGTTCTTTGTAAGTGTGTAGCAAGTTTGCTTTCCTGATACAGTGTGACAAGCTGCCTCCGTGTGACCCTAGAACATGATGACAGTGGATCGGACCATAAGGTAAGTAGTCCTAAACGCCCTAGTTCATTCTTCATGTAGTTTAGCCAGGGAATTTTCCCGACATTTGGGAGGGTAAGGATTTCCTGCAATTCGGACCTATAATTGAGTAACTCTGGTACAGACCATAGCCTATGCCAAAATATTAAAGGCTGTAGGCCCAGATCTTCATCAAGGGGTCTCAAACCCAAATCAAGCCTCATTGGCAACAGGGGGGTGCTGGGAGGAAGTGATAAAAGCCGTCTAATAAATTTGTTCTCTGTTGCTGCTATGTCACATTTACACGCGTAGCCCCAGAGTTCGCTTCCATACATAACCGCACCCCTAGCCTGTGTTCTATAGGTCTCTAACTGGGGACCAACCGGCTTGGAGGAAGATTTATTTTTGCTAACGAGCTTAATGATTCAACCTGCTATTTGGGCCAGCTTTAGTTGTGATTTCTCCTGGTGGTGCCCCCACGACATCTTTTCGTTTAGGGTGATCCCCAGGCACTCGAAGGTTCGGACCCTTTCTAGCCTGTTAGCACCAATATACGGATTAGGGCGAGTTTTAGATGGTGGATTGAAAACCATATATTTGGTTTTCAATGCGTTGATTTCAAGGCCATGATCTTTACAAAATGCCTCGAAACCATTGAGAACTCGCTGAATCCCCATTGGCGACTTGGACAGCAGCAGGGTGTCGTCTGTGAACATAATCGCCGGCACCCTGCTGCCTGCAAGTTTGGGGGCATCGCTGTTTTCAACCCCATTCAGATGGACAATAACCCCGTTGACATAGAGGCAAAACAGGGTCGGTGCAAGCACACAACCCTGTCTAACCCCCCTGTCAATGGGGAATCTATTGGATAAGGTTCCCTCCCTGCCACATCTGACTTGAGCGCAGTTATCTGTGTGTAGTCTGATAACTATGTTTAGAAGATGTTGCGGGACCCCCAGGTTAGAAAGCACGGACCAGAGTTTCCTACGGGGTACAAGATCAAAAGCCGCTCGTAGGTCAACGAATACAGTATAGAGGCTGACACCCTCCAACTGTACCGTTTTCTAGAATAAGAGGGCGAGAAGGAAGACTTGATCTATAGTGGATACTTTATTCCTGAACCCGGCTTGGTAGGGGCTCAGGACAGAGTGGTCTAGCATCCATTCTAGTAGGCGATCCAAGATCAGCCTCGCAAAGATCTTTTGAGGGACGTCAATTACGCTAATGGGCCTATAATTGGCTGGGAGCAGAGGAGAACCCTTCTTGAAGATGGGGACAATCTCCGCCCCCAGCCAAGTAGTAGGCACCGGCATCCCTCCTAGAATTGCAGTAAATACCACCTGTAGGTAAGGAGCCCAGACCGTGGGTTCATGTTTAAATAAATCACCAGGGAGTTTATCGAACCCTGGGGCTTTTTCTGCGGAGAGTCTAGAAATAGCTGCCCCAACCTCCGCCATGGTGAATTTATCCGTCTCCAAAAGTGGCATGAGGGTGGAGCCTGCCACCACGTTTTCTTGGTCCCCAGACTGATCTATGTCGGCCTGGACATACAAGGATCTAAAATGGTCCTCCCACACACTGGGTGCAATGTTAGCCTCAACTGCTGGAGTGGGATCTGCAGAGCCGTTTTTGACAATCTGCCAGAATTTCCAGGCGTCTCGGGATTTGAGAGCACCCATCATGTCTGTCCAGTTGTCATTGTCCCATTCGATCTTGGCATTATGGATAAGATGTTTGTCGTCCTTCTTCTTAGCCCTGACCAATACAATGTTATCATGTTGCTACATGGCCTCTAGTAGGTCAGCTTTGGCCTTCCTGCAGGTGGCGTTATACCACGAGCACGCGTCCCCTTCCCTTTCTTTACCCTCTGTACTGGGTTCAGCACCTCGGCTAAGGTGCCACACAGCTCCAGATGAATGACCCCCAGTTCTCTATGGCTCTCCACAGACGGGAGTTGTTGGATAAGATTTTCAACTTTTTGTAAAACTGGGACAGTCTTCGCGTACAACCTCTGAATATCTTTAGGGTTTCCTATAATTTTGGGCCATCTAATTCTGCGCCGATTGCTAGATAGGATCATACTCGAGTCCGTGAAATCATCGCCCCCCTGAGTGGAAAGAGTAACACCCGGCACCCAAATTTTAAAATCAGCGCGTTGTGGTCACTTTCGTCTCGGGAAATTACATTGAAGTCCACAACTCTGGCCCAGTCACACGTTTTCACAAATATATAATCCAGGAGAACCTTTTCCTGTTTGCTGTTGGTCGCGCTTGACGAAGTGGGCTCCTGAAGCAGCGGAGCGACCCCTGAAGAAAAAGCGCCGAAGCCGCCCCAGCGCCTTTCATCTGTCAGCGCATTTTGGCAGCGCTTGTTGAAACTACTGCTCGCGTTTCCCGCTTCGCGGGAAACACTCGCCTGGGACTGCCTGCAGACGGCTGGTCGCAAAGAGACTTCACTGACCAGAAGCCTCCTGTAACAGGAACTGCACCTGACACGCCCCCCTCACCTGCCTTCATTAGCGCCTGAGGTGCGCTGAGTTGTGGAGAACCTTTTCCTGTTTGCTGTTGGTCGCGCTTGACGAAGTGGGCTCCTGAAGCAGCGGAGCGACCCCTGAAGAAAAAGCGCCGAAGCCGCCCCAGCGCCTTTCATCTGTCAGCGCATTTTGGCAGCGCTTGTTGAAACTACTGCTCGCGTTTCCCGCTTCGCGGGAAACACTCGCCTGGGACTGCCTGCAGACGGCTGGTCGCAAAGAGACTTCACTGACCAGAAGCCTCCTGTAACAGGAACTGCACCTGACACGCCCCCCTCACCTGCCTTCATTAGCGCCTGAGGTCCGCGCATCGCGGAACGCGCGCGGGTGACGCCGGGCTAAGCCCGGGCAAAGGGCGGGCCCTCTGTGGCCCTCAGTGGCCGAGGTAGGCTGGGCTGGGCCCGGTTACTTACATTGACTGCGCTATTTTAATTGTGTATTCTCGAGACTTTTTGATTTTGGCTGGTCGGTCAGAGGAAGAGTTACCTATTGAAATTGTGCCGCCATCTTCTTGAACTGTTTAATTCGTAAGCCTTTATTGGATCTCCAGGACTATTTGTTTTATTGTGGAGTACTATCTTAATTATTTTATATTAACTCTTCTGGAGGTTTAGCATTTTTTGTTCCACTAGTTTGTGAGTTACTTTTTTTACAAGATGTCTAAAAAATTGCGCTCTGGGAGGGAAGTTGGAGGCATATTAGCCTCACAAACAAAACCTGTTCGCATAAGAAACAAATCTGTAAATAACCCCCCATTGAAGGGTCAATGCCAACTATTTGATCTCTGGGATTTCCCGTCTCACAAGATCGCTAATCTGTCCACGAATAAAGCCACTGGTGTGACGGCCCAGGAGGTTTTTACTTCTGTTTCTACGTCTCCCCTGCCCATTTTGGTGCAGCATTCTGTCTTACAATCTGCACTAGTGGTGTCTTCTCCTCTTGTTCTTGCTGAGGGGAAGGGAGAAAGTAGGGTTGATCTTGTTGAACCTGAAGGGGATCCCAGGAACCCTCGATTGCTGTCTCATACTCCGCAGAATGATAGGTCGGGCGGGGGCTTGTTATGTCTATCGAACGACCGCGCATTCTGTGGTCGGTATGTAAATACAGCTAAAGTGGAAAGTCAGGCCCCTATTAGATTGTCGGGGGGTGCGACTCCTTCTGGGCTTATGTTGTATAGTAGTACCCCCTCTTTAAATGGTCAGGACACGTCTAATTTGTTAGATGCTTCTGGGTCTTTGGGTCTTAATCTATCGGGTATATGCCATCCTCAGGAGGCGTGTGAAAAACCTATTTCTGAATCCATGATTGCCTTGGAACAATTATTATCCTCGATTTTAGCCCTATTGGGGAAATTTGTTGGCAGCTCAGATTGCATCTTGGATTCAGTTACCCAAATCTTGAAGGCTCTGTTACAAAAATCATCTGATATGAGAGGTGTTCTTCCTCATATGACTGAACACAGTCAGCCAGTGGGAGAAATAAATGCCCCTTTAGAAGTCGCTAACACAAAGGATGTGGCGGCATCTTTGCAAATGCATACTGTAGCTATCCCCTTAACTGCAGCACCAAATTGTATTAAGAACTCAGTTTTAGAGATTGAGGAAGAAAATAAATCCATCTCTGGGTCTAAAGGGGTTCAAGATCTTTTTCCCATCTTTACGTCTGAGAATAGAAAAGACGTGATTGACACTAAACAAGAGGTAAAGGTAAAAAGTGCTAAACATGGAAACAATAAAGGGAATAGAAAGAAACCAATTCGAAAGTATAGGAAGAAAAGGCAGCGTCGAATAATTTTCCAAAATTGTTCGACCGAAGTGGAGAATGAAGTAGTGGCTTTGGAATCCTGCTCATTATCCGCAAAGGCGGATGCTGAGTGGAATTCCATCATTTCTTCACCTTTAAAAAGTGATAGTGTACCGTGTCCATCAACATCTCTGGAAGTTTTGTCCCAAATAGGGGGTCATTGTCCTCGTCAGACTCTACCGCCTGCGAGTGGAGATCCAAATTATTGTCCATCTGGCCCTCTAAACCCCTTGGCTCCTCCTTTCTCTATAGTTCTAGAGACGGATGATGGCCTTATAGCGGATCGCCCCCAAATAACATTAAAAGCTCCAGTGGACACTCTTGTTTTAGACTTTCTTCCCCTATTTGATGTGGACCTTCCCCTAAACAGAGCTTGGCTACTTAAGCGCTTCAGTGAGAGTGAAAGTCTCCACCATATCCAAACTAGGGATATTGAGTTGGTCACCCTGTTTGGGGAAGTCAAGGTCTCTAGTATAAGGGTTAAATTGTATTCACCTATTATTGTAGACCTGATACTGCAGCAAGCTGAGTTCTTCCAACGTACAGGTATTGATATTCTCCCGATCTGTAACTTGGGAAATATTAATCACTCCTCTGGGGAGGTACTAGGAAGAGATAAGATTAAGGGGGTAGCCTCTTCCCTTGAGGATCTGAAGATTCGGGTCTCCAAGGGAAAACGCTCGGTCCTGCAAGTAAAGCCACTTCTGCTAACGCAGACTGCCTCTCTTACAGAGGATAATGATCGGTGGAACTGGCTGCATAGTGCCTTAACTACAAAAACTAAAGATAACCCCAGATTGTTTCAGCATCTTTAACACCTCGCTGAAAATTATCTCCTGGAACGCGTCAGGGATTCATAGCAGCCCAGAGAAATTTGGACTCCTTTTTTCGTTAGGAGCTAATGTGATTTGTTTACAGGAAACTTGGTGTGTCAATATGTTGAATGTTTCTAAGGACTATTATGTCTTGGAAGTGCCTGCTGCCCCTTCCAAGAAAGGGCACGCCAGGGGGGGAATCGCCTGTTTATTATCTAATAAATTCCAATGGAGATTCTCCCATTATATTGATTCCAGTAAACTTTTCCATGCTATAACTATTGAAAACCTGTTTAATGTTGGCATAAAAGCGCCCATCGTGATTTTAAATGTGTATATTCCCCCAGAGGAGCGTTTTAATGTGTTAATGAAGCAGGTGTTTCGTTATGTTGACCAAATTAAAAATGTTCCACTTCCCCCGGAAGTTATGATTGTGGGCGATTTGAATTGTAAGATTTCCAACGTTAGTCTGGAGCTCTTTAGGAATAAGTCCAAGGAAGAGGCGCATTTTGTTCCTCAAGCTCTCTTTCCTGAAAAGTCAGTGACAAATAAAAGAGGGAAGATCCTGTTAAAAGAATTATTGGCTGTCGATGGGCTCATACTAAATGGGAGATTCCCGTCGGATGTCCCTGCAAAATGCACTCACAAGTCTCCCTTTGGGTCTTCCATCTTAGACTATGTCATTGCTGACTATGGCCTGTTTCCATTTATCCTTGACCTTAAGACTATACCTACCCCTCTGAGTGATCATACAATATTATTTGTAACTATTTCCTTAAATTCCCTGCCTACTGCACCATGGTCCCTTATAGGCAGTGATCCTGCCTTTCATGTTTCATCGGGAAGGTGCTTTTGGAATTCATCAGCCATTAATGGGGTGCAGGACTTGCTATCCGATACCCTTTTAGTTTTAAATCAGTGGCGTGGAAATGAAATAGTATTCTTTGAAGAATTTTTGCGGAAGATTATTTCTTGTGCTAATAAATCTTCAAGATCGAGAAGAGGGATTGCAGTTCCTAGTACATTGTGTATCTTAAATAAAGAAATTAACAATTTAGTCCGGGAACAATATCTAGATCGAGGTACGGAACGTGGAAAAGAGATCTCCAGGCTAAAAAGAAAGAGAAGCAGACTTAAGTCAAAACTAAAAAAGGGCAAGGAAGACAAAGTCTGGATTGACTTAAGGGAATCCGTTGCTCACGGTAGGATTAGAGATTTTTGGGCAATAGTTGGTAAGGGGTGTGGGTCTAGACTGAGCCCCTCCCCTATCCCTATAGCGGAAGAGGTATGGTCCATTTATATCCGGGACCTTTATGCAGGGAATTGTTCTTCTGATATTATCGCCTTTGATGATATTATAGGTGATGATATCACTATCGGTTTAACTGCAGATGGCCTCATGAACTATCCTTCTGAAAAGGAAATTGAGATCGCCATAAAAAATATGCGTGCCTCCGGGGCAATGGGCCCAGATGAACTCCCCATGACGGTGCTCAAACAGGATCCTGTAAGGTGGAGTAAAATTCTGTACCCTTTGTATAAAGCTTGCTTTATGTCTAGAACGGTACCCGCCTCTTGGAGGGGGAGTATCCTGGTCCCCATTTTTAAGAAGGGAACTAGGGATTGCCCAAGTAATTACCGGTTGATTGCTCTCCTCGATTCAATCGGAAAGGTTTTTGCGAAATGTCTTTTAGTATCCCTTTCAGCTTGGGTTGAGGAAAATAATATCCTGCCGCTTGAACAGACTGGCTTCCGTAGGAACCACGGAACGCTGGATAATCTTACCGCTCTTCATGTGGTTACGGATAAATATGTACAGGTGAGGCGGGGGGCAGTGTATGCAGCTTTTATAGATTTCTCCACGGCATTCGACAAAGTGGACCGTGGAATCCTGTGGAGAAAATTGGCTGCGCTTGGTCTTCCGCCTCATCTGTTGGAGTTGGTGCGGGCTCTCCATACAGAGACTTGGTGTAGGGTCCTGCTCGGGGGTGAAGGGGGGCTATCTGACCCAATTCCATCGGGTAATGGCCTTAAACAAGGATGTTTATTAGCCCCCCTTTTGTTCTCCTTATATACGGCTGACCTGCCCGCCGCTTTATCTGCCACAGAGGGCATCGCCCCACTGGTGGGGGGGACCCCAATATCTTGTTTGATGTATGCCGATGATGTTCTTATTCTTGATTTAACTCCCAAAGGACTCTCAAATCGGCTGTACGCTCTCCATAGTTATGCTGTGGCTCATTGCATGAAGATTAACATAACCAAAAGTAAAGTCATGTGTATAGTAGGCAAGAAGAGGTGTCGAGCGGCAGATTTTGGTTGGTCTATCGGGGGGCAAAAATTGGAGGTTGTAAAGTCTTATATTTTTTGGGGGAAAATCGTTACGGCTAATTTGAGTGAGAAGCTGCACATAGAGCATTGCTCTCGTAAAGCTCTAGCCCATGGCAAAGGTTTAAACTCTTTATACCATGCAACGGGGAAACGGCACTTTCCGATTCTATTGGAAGTGTACAGATCAAAAATCCCCGCAACTATTCTCTATGGTATTGAGTTAATAGAGGTGAAAAAGTGGGACTTTTGCCATAAGATTGAGGGGAAACTCTTAAGATCGCTTTCTTCCTTAAATACTGCTTGCTCTCTGTCTGCCTGCAGGCTCGACTATGGTCTAAGGAGCAGTTGGGTACAGGGATTATGTGCCCTAGTAAGATGGGTGGCCTGTCTTGCGAGAGCAGAAGTCGGGACATTGAGAGCTCTCCTCAAAAGTGAATTATTGGGTAATTTCAAAGAGTTTTCTCAACTGGTTCGTAATTTTAGAAAAGCCGTAACTCTTTTAAAATTAGATGAAACCACTCTTTTTGTGTATTCCCCTTTACAGTTAAAACTTGTTTTAAAAGCAGCCTCTTGGGACCTTTGCTTTCAATCGGATAAAAAGTTAATTTGTGGAAAAAGGAATGCAGATATCCTTCTCGACACTTATCTGATGAAGCAGCCACAATTTTATGTGCGTTGGTCCCTTCCTCACGGTATTCGTAGATTTTGGTTTCTGCTACACTACGACCTAATACCATTAAATCTTTTGTTATCTAAATGGTATGGCACCTCCTCTTTGTGCAATCTATGTAATTTGAATACTCAGGACTGTATGCATGTTTTACTGATTTGCCCGGCGCTATGTAAATTGCGTACTAGATGGTTAAAAGTTATTTGTCTCCGTCTGGGCATTCTCACATTGAATGATTTTGTTCATGCACTTTATTGTCCCCCCAATGAAATGTTCTGCTTCCACATTTTTAAATTTTTTAAAGGTTTTTTAGCTATTTATTAATAGTCCATGGAGATGTTTTTTGGCTTGTCAATTTTCTCAGTTCTGTTGTCTATGTTAGCTTGTATTCAATGTAGGTATTTTTAGGGCAGATTTTGTTTGTATAATGCATTTTATTGCTTGTATCTTTGTACATTTTATGTGGCCCTCGGTCGAGAGCCAAAACATAATAAACAAAATTTGATTTATAATCCAGGCGAGAATTGTGCCCCGGTTTATTAAAAGTTGGTTTAGGAGGAATATCTCCACTTGCCCGGCCGTTACAGGCCCTTAGAGAATTTGCTAGGGTCAAGCACATGATTTGTGTGGCTAGTGGTGTCCAGGACTTCCCTGGAGGGCCTACCAGAGGAGGGATTCCCCATTGGTCATCCTCCTCCGTAATTGCGCCTTCAAGAAATAATGGGAGGGGCTCAAATTGGCAAGTGAAGTCTCCCCCAACCACGTACGGAGTGCCTTGGGGGATGGAACTCAGAAACAGTGCTAGTTCCTCAATTGTGCTAGAGACATTTGCTATACCCACCGGTCTTGAGTAAATATTGACCAATGCCAGTTTAACGACATTTGGCCATTCCAGAAGTACACATTGAACGTCCAGAGAGTTAGTTTCGAGGGACCTCGCCTTACACCCCAATTGGGAGCCCACCCAGATGAGTAGTCCGCCAGACGGGCGTCCCTTCCCCTTCCAATTCGCCCAAAATGAAAATGTGGCAAACCCCACACGCCAATGGTCTTCCCTAGCCCATGTCTCCTGGAAGAGGCAAACATCTTGTGCATCTATGAATGCCCCCCAGTCCGGAGAGTCAGGTTTGTTAGCCAGTCCCGCCAAATTCCAGGAAACAATGGAGATAGGACCCCTATCGCCCAGATCTTCATTGGTGCAATTGTTTGGCCCATTTACAACTGGATCAGGTGAATCCTGAGTGACCTGCAGGCAATTCCGGTCACAAGGGATGGGACTCCTCTTGTTGGTACTGGGGGAAGATTTCTCACATGGCCCGGGTCAGGTAGGTAGTCCAATATCAACATCTCGGCCCCCATCTTTACTCAAATCGCTGGTAGTACGCGCCCTTATACCTCGACTGCACCCAGACCCAGGTGGGCTAGTGCACCGCTGCTTAATAGCCCCACCCCTGTTGCCATGTCAGTCGACCATGTCCAGGCAACTGAATCTATTGGGGTGCAAAAATTGACTATATGGGCCCTGATGATGGGGCGTGAACCAGTCACCTCTCCCGCGGACTCTTGGTGGCGGCCTTGATCAGTCACCCCTACGAGGTCTTCTGGGTATTACCCAAGACCAGCCCTCTTCCATCTCATCCCCAAACCGCTCAAATTTGTCAGGATAGAAGGAAGACAGTGGCAGAGTTTGTATTGAGGAGTCTGGTGAAGCCAGAGGCCAATTGCAGATATGGGCCACCGTCCTTGGGTCCCTAAAATTTATCAGGACTCAATCACCAGTGATATTTTTCCTTGTCAAACCCACCCATGGTACTCGTTTAACTGACATAATTTCACTGTTGACCCCCAAGGGGGAGAGGTCTATATTTATTTAACCAACTAAAGACCTTATTTTTCAAAGATGTAAAAGTTTCGTTGGCAGAAGTAGAAAGCTCGGGAACTCCGCTTAGGATAACCACAAACGGGGCTGCCTCCGGGGGGAAGATGAATAACTCGCTTGTTGCTATGGGTTTTGCCCTCCAGCATGGTACTGGTTGTGCCCAGGGATGGATTACTAAAAGGGATAAGAGGGGGGGGGGGGAAGATGGAGGTGGGATACTCGGGGTAGGGGGGACTACAGGAGAAGGGGGGCCCACTACGATATCAGCCGCATGATTATTAGCCGACTTCCTTTGTTGGTGATTAGCTACCTTAAGGTAGTCTACAGTTGCCCCTGTTGCTTCTTCTATTCTTGTAAGCCTAGCCTCCATTTGCGAGAGTCTAACCTCAAGCAGGTGAATTAGGGACTCAAGCAAACTGCCCAAATCATTATGCTCAGCTAAATCTACACCCACCCCTTGTAGACCATCCGCTGATGTTAAGCTAACAGAGTACTGGGTGATTATGAACATGTGTGTTAGCTTGAGTATTAGTATCTAAAGGTATGGGCTCGCTTTAATTCCTCCCCTTCTTATTATCAGGAGGATTATGATGTTTAGGGACCTTTGTCTTTTTACCCCCCGATGTATGCGGCCCACGCTTTCTTTTAGGGATTGCTCCTTCCCTATGCCCTTGGTGGGATTGATTGTGTGACCCAACATTCTCATTTGCAGATGGTATGACTACAGTGCTTAGTGAGGGGACTAGCTTTGAAGTAACGGAAATGTTCAGAGGAGAATCCCTCCGTTGAACCGCAGTGCTTTGTTGATTCAATGGAGTAGTAATTGATACATTAGCCTCCACTGGAAGTTCCAGCCTAACAGGGGTTAGGGCTTTGGCTATATGACCTAGGGAGGACCGCTTAGCGTTCTCAATTCCCTGGGAAAGTCTGCGCTCCAGGTTGGCAATTTCGTGCGTCAGGAGAGAATTAGCTCTAATGATGAAGTTGTCCATAGCGCCAACTGTGTGTGCAGTAGAATTTGCAGCTTTGCTCCTGGTTTCTCGTCCCGCCATCTTATACCCGAGTGGTCACAATCCTTGTTCAGAATCAGAGTCAAGTCTTACCCCTGTGAAGTGGCAGATCAATGTCCTGTGTGACAGCCAAGAGGGGGGGCCCGGTCCGGTCTCAATCGGTCACTAACGGTCTACAACGGGCCCGCCCTTGGCCCGGGCTTTGCCCGGCGCTTCCCGCGCGCGTCCTGCGGGGCTCGTGAGTGGGCGCGGCTATAAGCTTGGAGGGGGAGGGAGGCGGGAAGAGTCGCAGGTGCGTGTGATCACCTGCACGCACAGTCTCCTGCGACTCGCAGTCCCGCTCCCTCGCTGGTCCCGAGATGACCGTCCAGGTCGGCACAATCCAACGATTCCTTTTTCAGTACGGCAAAGTCTCCAGAGAGTAGGTGGACAGAGCAGCCTCCCTTTGAACACGGCTTCGAGCGGCACCCATATGTAATTGTCAGAATCCTGATTAATGTCCATAACTGTTCTAGGAAATAAAATACCTCAAAATAGTTTCACTTTAATGTTTGACTCTCTTGTTTTGAACTTTTGTGAAGGGGACTGGCCAATAAAAACAAACCTTCAGCAGCCATGACAGAAATGTATTAATCACCCTGAGTGTGATTGACAACAGGTGTGGACCGTTTTGACAATGCATTCTCCCTCATTAAAAGGCAAATATATTCTTCCTTTTAGCAGGGAAAGAGCTCTCAATGGACACACTACTGACAACACCTTCCTTCTGTGGTGAATGAGTACACTCTAGGATGGAGGATGCCACCTTTTGTGGGTGGGGGGTTTATCATGAATTTTACTGAAAATGTGGGCAGTAAAGTAATTGATCACCCTGTAGGCACCTTTGATCATGTAGATAAGCGTTCCTTCTAAACACTTGAGGGTCTTCAGTAACATTTAGTGTTTACCTATATGCACAGTTTGATTCTCTCTTCCCTCTCTCTCACTTCAGGTTGTGCAGTAGGGTCAGTTCCATAGCATCCATGTACTATTTCTACACCAATTGATGCATTTGTCTCTCCTACTCTGTCTATTAAGCAAGTGTCACACCCTGCCCTCCTTGCCAATCCTAATACACCCAACACATCTGTGTTATCGAACACCCTTTCTAACCGGGAAACACCTATTACAATGCAGGTGTTACATCATAGTGCCTTTGCAATGCAGTCAGTACTACGACTGCGACGTTACCACGAGTTCTAGTACAACGCAAGTCATTACAACAACTTGCTTTAGGGAATGCAGTGTTGGACCAGTGTTGGATTTTAAGTCCAACACCTTCCCTACTGATACACCCACTGGAGTTGGAATTGTAATTTAAACTATTGCAAATACCAGAGCTTCCCTAAACAAGTTGTTGTAATGACTTGCGTTGTAATGGAACTTGTGGTAATGACACAGTCGTGGTACCGACTGCGTTGTTAAGCCACATGTATTTTTGACATGCGTGGTAAAAGCACATGCGTTCTAAAACATGTGTTGTAAAACATTTGTGGTAAAGGTACAATGTGGTAAAAACCACATTGTTAAGGCTGTTTCCCCTCCTGTGGTTATGGACCTTCCCATCTTGGTGGCTGATTCGTGTGGTTACCAAATTCCTTCTGTTCTTTCTCAGACTGAGGCCATTCAAAACATACATATCATGGTACCAAAAGCCTCCGTCACCCTAACTGCATCTCTCAACTTTGACCTATCTATGTGCAAGATATCTACGCCAGATACATACACATATCTGACTCAGGATCCATTTATGGATCAGGCACTGTTAACTTCAACGCATCAGTGATAATGCTTTCTGTGAAGATGCCTGGAAAGAAGGCTCCATTGCAGCTGTCCAGAGCCCCAAAGGCTCGTAATGTGGCTTGAATTACTTCACCCTCAGCAATTAGTGCAACATTCACTGTTAACGCCTTCACCTCATTTTCCACCTCTAATGATAACAGACCTAATATTAACATCACAAAAAAGATTATTCCCGGCGCTCAAAGTTAATACATGGCTGAGAAAGTTACAGTGCGGCAAGATTGCGCTCACATTATTTACCATTGGTTCAGAAGCACTAGAATTTTCTGAGCTTTATCAGAGAAATGATGATTGGATTGGAAACCGATTTAGCAGTGCAAGCAGATTTGAATTTTCCCCAGGTAGAATATTCACAGATTCTATGTGTCTTTCAAGGGAGGGCTAAATATCTATCAGTGTAATATAATATGAGACAGTTGTATTGGAATTACCCTTACATACCAAAGGGGAAAAAACTGTTTACAGAACATTTCTGTTGATTGGTGTGACACCAGAATCTTTTTTGCTTTTTATCAAGGCTTTTTTTTATCAGTGTCAGTTTTCATAAACCTAAATCCACCCACGAAGAAAGGGTCTGATGTTTGTCACAAATACATAGCCTGTAGTGCGTTTTTTAGGATTCCGAAATGAGCTGGCCCCAAAGAGTGTAGTCCCTGTGCTCACTGCTGCATGGCGGCTGTGAATGCCTACAACATATAGACAATTTTGTAATGGTGAAACAAAAGACGGTCAGCTGGAGGCTTCCATTGATATAGTTAGCGGTTTATTAGTTGTTGCTTAGAATGGGATTCCATTTAGACAATCAAAAATATCCACAATAAGTTTGCTATTGAGATTTTATTTTTATAAACAGGAGTCAAACTTCCAGCATCTTTAACACAACATCAGTGTTTCTACAAAATAATAACCATGTGCTAGAAAAATAGTGCAGATGCACAAGCAGTAGCTTATTTCGAGTTTGGCTAAATATTCTACTTTTCGCCAGGTAAGAGGAGGAGGGGTGTACTCTGCTGCGCTGGCGGACTACAGCCCACCATATTTATAGTTCTCTGCCCTACTGGGGGAGCTCTCTGCCTTGAAAGGAGCTGCTGCTACAGGAGCTCCGCTGCAGGCACTGAACTCTCCTGTGTGGGTGCATTGTTCAATTAACCTGCTCAGTAATGCCTTCTTGTTTTTTTTAAATATAAACTTCCAAAGCGGAAGCTTAAATAAAACAAGCATTTACAATGCAACGGTCTCGCCTTTGCAAAAGTTAGAGCTATTGGCATTGTAAATTACAACATTTTTATTTATGTGTTGGTTTTGAAAACATATAAATAAATGGCATTGTCATTTACAATGCCAATAGCTTAATCTCTCGCAAGTGCCACACAGACCCACACACACACAGAGCCCCGCACACACACACACACAGAGCCCCGCACACACACACACAGAGCCCCGCACACACACACACAGAGCCCCGCACACACGGAGCCCCGCACACACACACACAGAGCCCTGCACACACAGACACAGAGCCCCGCACACACACACAGCCCCACCCACACAGAGCCCCACCCACCCACAAAGAGCCCCACCCACCCTCACAAAGCCCCACCCACCCACACAGAGACCCACCTACCCACACAGAGCCCCACACACCCACACAGAGCCCCACACACCCACACAGAGCCCCATACACCCACACAGACCCACACAGAGCCACACACACCCACACAGAGCCACACACCCACACAGAGCCACACACCCACACAGAGCTACACACCCACACAGAGCCAAACACCCACACAGAGCCACACACCCACACAGTGCCACACACCCACGCAGAGAGCCACACACCCACGCAGAGAGCCAGACATCCACGCAGAGAGCCAGACACCCACGCAGAGAGCCAGACACCCACGCAGAGAGCCAGACACCCACGCAGAGAGCCAGACACCCACGCAGAGAGCCAGACACCCACGCAGAGAGCCAGACACCCACGCAGAGAGCCACACACCCACGCAGAGAGCCACACACCCACGCAGAGAGCCACGCAGAGAGCCACACACCCACGCAGATAGCCACACTTGCATTATTGCTATACACGAGTCAGATGGCACGCTGCAACCTCATTGTCACAAGTTCATGTTTAAAAACACAATGGAACAGAGCATCGAAACCCCCATAGGGGGTGTGGAAAGGGGGAAGAAGGAAGGTACGCGCACTGATGTACGAGCAGGGAGTCTTAGGAGGAGGTGGAATTAGAACTCCAAGAAGTAGATAACATGGCGCTGGAACAAAATGGCCCCAACCGTAACGAGCGTGTAGGCTGTCTTGAATTTCACAGCTCATGAAATACTACACCCAGGCAAACACGCTGCTCTGCTCCAGCTGACTGGGAATGCACAGGGCGGTATGATTTTGCTGCCACGTGCTGTTCACCTTCGACAGAGTGCGCCCGTGTGTCAGCATCGCAGACTCAGGGCTAAGGCTACACCGGGCCAAGGAACAGTACATATTTCCAGCCAGGTATTCTACCAGAGTCGGCCAGTGGGTGTGGTGGGTCTGGGTGCCTCTTTTCCAAGCCTCCATGGCAGGCAACAATAATTTTTGACAGCAAGCGACAATATACAGTTCAATAACAGCACGGGCAAGTCCCAGTGGCCATATTTTGCAAAATATAAAGGTGAGGCGAGTTCATGCAAAAAAAAAAAAACATTGGCAAAAACATTTCAAGCGTGTAGAAAGAAAGAAAACTCATATGGCTGGCCACAATGCCCTCTTGGGGCGGGGGGGGTTTGTCACACACAGGTCAAGCCCATCATATATGCACAGTTGGCTCAGTGGTTCATCATTCCAACACCCCAAACGTCCCGGGGTTTGGCAGTCGAAGATCAGATTCTTGAAAGCGCCATGAGGCAGGCCACAGCAGCCCTCTGCCCGCCAGCCCCCTCAGCGAGCGGCGTGACGCGTGCTCCCTTATGTAAGAGCCAGCGCTGCCCCAAACTCTGGGCTTTGTCTTTGTGCTCCCTGTGTCGTTCCTCCACACACAGCCACTCAGCGCTCCTGGCACCGTGCCAGGGCTCCCCCTCGTCAGCTGCTCGGTCCATTCACAGAGCATGCTTGGAGCTGACATGAAAGAGGAAGGGTGAAGGAAGGAGACGGCGGCGGGCTGGCGATCGAGCTGTTACATCAAGCCATCAGTGCCCATAGGATATTTCAGAAACAAAAGTAACAAACTCTCAGAAAAGCACAGGGTTCCCTCAGTTTGTGTTTTAGTAGCCCAATCTCACTTTGGCTTCCTGTATTTTGCTGAAAGCTTTGATTGCAGTTTCTGATTATGAGGAAGCAGAGGAATGTATATTGGGGCAATATAGATGAACTTATGTGAGTGTAGGCCAATGTTTAACCCTCGCAATCGCTGATAAGGCTTGAAAGGAATCTGTATGGCATGCACTTGGCAACCGAGCTGCCGCTTGGACCATGACCTGCAGGAATCTGCGATCAGTCGGGTGTGAACACGCCTACAGATATGGAGAAAGAACGAGAGAGGAAGTGAGCGAGCGAGGTACATTTCTTAGGCGCCTTATTGAACGCGGTTGCAAAGGCGTGCTGAACAGATGTGGCCTAAAGACCAGAGCTGTTGTCTTTGGGACTGGGGAGCCAGACTCGAGTCCCGGCGTCCTCTAAACATCCCATGATTCTGGGCAACTTACTTAACCTCCCCTTGCCTAAAAAAGTGAATGTGACCTGAACAATAGTTTAATCGGACGCGTGGGGTTCAGGAAGGCTGGAGTGGCGAGGGCGGCATGGCTTACAATGGCGGAAGTGCTTTGCCTCCCAGTGCCTATATACCCCCATGAGCAATGTCACGGAGCGCAATAGGGGTAGGGAAGGGGGGAGACAAGTTCTGTGTGGCCACAGCGGCCGCAAAGCTTCTTCACACTAGACGGGACACTGACAGCGGGAGGGGGGGGCGGGAACGGAGACACGGACAGCGGGAGGGGGGGCGGGAACGGAGACACGGACAGCGTGAGGGGGGGTGGGAACAAAGACATGGACAGCGGGAGGGGGGCCGGATACAACCATGCGGGACCGGGACGAGGTTACAAATGACAAAAAACATCCGTGTAAAAAAAAATAATAATAAACGCCCACCTCTGCATGACGGAAAAAAGGGACGGTGCTTAAAAAAAAGACAGAAACGCCCACGAATCTGCTCCCAGAATTATTGACACATCTCTCTTCCAATGGCTAGCCTCCATTTATGGAGCTAGCCAATGGAAGAGAGAGGCGGGTTAAAGCCCCAGTACTGGAAATCAAAAAATCTCGGCTGCGCGACACTGCTGCGCAGTGAACGCCAGTCGAGACCTAATACAATGACACCAAACTGTATTCCTGTGAAAATATATCTCCTTTATATATATTTATTCTTTAAGCAGGCTTGTAAATACAGTCTTCAGGTTGCAAAACACGGTTCCAGTTACTTTTAAGGATGCCACAGTTCTTAATGGTCAAATTCAGTTCTCTAAGGGTAATTCTGAACACCATTTCACTTCTTTGGGGGTCTGTGCGCTTCGCAGCGCTCTTGGTACGTTTCTTATGAATTGCGGGACGGGCCCTACTAAACCTCACGCATCTCACGTGAGCCGGCGTACGACGCGAACTCTGTAAACCCAGGAATACGAGGCGTACCAGCCTCAGGAGAGCCGCAGTACGGGGCGCACAGGCTCGAAGTAGAGTGCGAGGCGTACCAGCCTCAGAAGAGCCGCAGTACGGGGCGCTCAGGCTCGAAGTAGAGTGCGAGGCGTACCAGCCTCAGGAGAGCCGCAGTACGGGGCGCACAGGCTCGAAGTAGAGTGCGAGGCGTACCAGCCTCAGGAGAGCCGCAGTACGGGGCGCACAGGCTCGAAGTAGAGTGCGAGGCGTACCAGCCTCAGGAGAGCCGCAGTACGGGGTGCACAGGCTCGAAGTAGAGTGCGAGGCGTACCAGCCTCACAAACACAAGCGCACAGTTCTCCTGGCAAATAAGGTACGTCGCGCACAGTCTATGTTGAAAGCGGAGCACGCTGTACATTTACTGTGGCGTCCTGGGGATCTTCGAGGCGCACGGTGTTGAGGATGGTTGTCCCACGTCGTGGTGCTTTCCCAGGGGGTGAGGCGAGCTGCGGCTCGAGGCTGGGCAGGTCACGGGTCACTTGGGTCGGCGTTGAGTTGTGGGGGCCGGTCCTGGCTCCGCAAAGCCTCGATCCTGAAGGGGAGAGTGGCTGAGAGGGGTGCAAGCGGCAATACTGTCTCCAAGTGCGGGACGTACCCAGCCGCAGTGCAGAGCGGATCAGCGGGAGATGACGCAGAGCGGGAGTCCGTCCTTACTGCGCAATCTAGCACGAGGGGGGGCGGGAACAAAGACATGGACAGCGGGAGGGGGGATGGACAGCGGGAGGGGGGGGCAGGATACAACCACGCGGGACCGGGACGAGGTTACAAATGACAAAAAACATCTGTGTAAAAAAAAAAGTAAACGCCCACCACTGCATGATGGAAAAAAGGGGCGGGGCTTAAAAAAAGACAGAAACGCCCACGAATCTGCTCCCAGAATGATTGACACATCTCTCTTCCAATGGCTAGCCTCCATTTATGCAGCTAGCCAATGGAAGAGAGAGGCGGGTTAAAGCCCCAGTACTGGAAATCAAAAAATCTCGGCTGCGTGACACTGCTGTGCAGTGAACGCCAGTCGAGACCTAAAAAGCAAATGGCTCTGCCACACTGAGAGTTTATGCCAGGCTGCAAGGGTCTTTGTTAGGGATGCCCAGACTTTCTGTGGTGGTCTCATACAAGAAACGTTTTTAATGTAGGGTGGTGCCGTACATAGGGCAGATGGTCTGAGACAGGGCACAAGTCCTAAAAAAAGAATTGGAGGGACTAACCTAGTTAATCAGTATGCAAGTGACATCACGGCGCATGACAACAGCACCTGACGTCACGGCGCGTGACATCATAGGAAGTGGCATCAAAAGAAGTGTCATCAGATCTTAAGCCCACACATATATGTTTAACATGTCTATCATAAGTACACTGGAGCACATTTCCAGTATACAGGAAAACCCTCCTGAAGATTCACACTTTTGTAAGCTACACATAAAAAATGGTACCTTTTGTCAACATAAACCTCCGCTACCTATAGCGCTTTACAAGTAAAAATAGTGATATTTAAATTATTACACCACCTCCTCAGGGGTAGTAAGCACTATATAAATGCTATTTATTTTGTGTAAATACTGGGAAAGACCCACACATCTGACATTCTTACAGTGCGTGCATATCTCCTAAACGGAGCCTGAACAAAGTGAAAAGCTGCCTCTCTTAAGTATGTGTGAAGTGCTAACAAGGTGTGAACCTTTGTTTCCCCTCTGCTGCATTTGTTTCTAGGGTTGAGGCTCCTGACTGCTACAAGCCAGGAGGCTCCAACAAAAGGAGGCCTGATGACCCCTCAGATTCGACGTCTGTTATTGGCCCAGCTGGAGTCTGAACTAAGAACGCCCCCTCCCCTCCTGCACCTTGTTGTGGATAGAAAGCAGATAACAACGTGCAGGCGCTGCAGAATGTGTCCCAGTGTCTGCAAATTACACCGGGACGAATTCAACATATTTTTCAGTGGGGCCCAACTTCTTGGCAGGGTGGATGGCGTCCACCTATGAAAAGAGTGGATGGACGCCGTGTACCCGCGTATATCTGTATCCCCGACTTGTGCCTGGTCTGAGGTCATTTAAATCGTCGGTCAAAGGTTTCCGATGCTAAAGCCAGAGAGGCTCTGCAGGCAGAGGCCCCCTAACATTAAACAGAGCGGGGGAACTGTGAGAGGGGCAAAGAGGGATGTCTGACACGTCTGTTGCAGGGTACCAAGTTCTCTAATTTGAAAATAAGTCCTTTAGTACTGATATTAAGTATTTTATATACTTCGATTTTGTTTCATAAAGGAAGAAGGGCAAGAGTGATACCTTTATATATGCTAACCATTTGATACTATGAGCCAAGCCCATTCTATTGGATACCTAAACATGTACGTTTTGTGCAGTCCATTATGCGTCCCTCTTGGAAACATTCTAATGAGATAAGGCAAATCAGAGTCTAAATTTGAATTTTTGCATCTTAATGTCTGCTTGAAATGTTAATATTATCTTACCTAAAGCGAACTGGCTTACTGTTCACAAATGTTAACTTCTTAATGCCCTGTTGAAACACATGGACACAAAGGACAACAGAGATCAATGCTATTCACCCCTGAATTTGTATCTAGGTGTCATTATCTGCAGCAGCAGCAACAATTAAAGCACTGCCAAAAAACCCACCGCCTTCTGCTCTTCAGATCCCACAGTCGGCCTCTTCTAAAAAGGGAAAAGGCAAAAAAGAAGCAAAACCGGTAAGGCTCAACTTCTTCCTCTTAACAGTTGTAAAATTTTTGTAGTATAATTTTTGGTAACTGTACATAGGCAACATTCTATTTGTCACCACAGGTACAGCCTTCACCCACTCGAGAGAGACCTAAAAGAAAAGGACCTATTGATGCAGTGCCCACAAGCGTGGAAGACTGGGCTAGCTATGACTGTCCCGATGAAGTTAGAGATGCATTCAAAACCGACACATCCTGTTATTCTATTAACAGAAGTAACTTTGCAAAGCCGGTAAGCAACATTCTTACTGTATTAATAGAGCTGTGGCAGGGATATTTTACTATGTAGTTAGCAGGGTTTTAGTAGCACTGACCTTAATTCAGGTTAGCTGGTAAGCTTTACTGAAAAAGGTAGCTGTGTGATTAGTGTAACTGAAAGTTGTAAGGAGGAATTCCAAACGTCCTAGAAAGTAAATTATGAAATACTAAATCCTCTTATACTACATGTAAGGTCATGTTCATTAGCTGTACTTTTATTTTTTCACTGATACCTTGGGAGGTCTTCTGCACCAGATGCAGTATCTTCTCCCTGTGATAACTGCTCTTTTCCTTTTATAGAAAATATGTCGCAAGGCCCAATGTGATAGTCTACATTTCTCAGCAGAAGAAACAGTACAGTTATCTGCTCACTGCACAGTCCATTACATATCCTACCGCAGTGGAACACACTCTAACAGTTTGATTTTGTCCTTGAGTATTTTCATATTGTGAATTCGAGATTCATTCTGGTCCATTTGGTATGTAGAATGCTTCTACGTTCCTCCTTGAGAAACTCAACAAATTTGATCATAGAACAGTTCGAAAAAGGTTCACAGGTAAAAAAAGAAACTACAATGACCTACTTTTTTTTCCATATAGTTTTTATTGTTTTTTTACAACATATAACATGTAATCGTCAACGCTTTGTCGTTACAGGGTGGCATCCCAAACTGGCTGTTTTAGTTGTAGTACAGTTACAGATTATGTATGCTTGACTGTCCCTCTTTCCACTGTCACAGTAAGAGAAAAGGAGAGAGTGAAAGGGGAAAGGATAGGAATTAAGGTGGAGAGAAAAAGAGATAGCATATCAAAAGTTTACTTTCTTCTCGATAGTGTCTTGATCCTGTGGGGGTGTGCTTTCGAGCCGATTGTTTTGTTCTGCTAGTACTATTCAAGGCGGATCGTATGGGTCTAGGAAATTGTCCAAGGACGCCCACATTCCCCGGCAGGGTTGTCTCCATGGTGAGTTTTGTAGGGCAGTTGTGTCAGAGCCTCTAACGTACGTCACCCAGTTGAGCAATCCCTTGAAAGTTGCCGTGGAAGTGTCTTTCCATTTGGTGGGTACTACAATGACATACTAATAATATAAGGCACTATACAAATCTTTGGGATAACATAGCCCCAGTTCTTTCTACACTGGCTTCCAGTAATCAATCAAAACAAAATCAAGAAGTCTACATAGTTCTGAATGTCTTCAACTGACTGAAGCATTTCTGTAGTTTGAGCTACACTTCTGACATATACCTAAAAAAAACCTGTTAGACCTGACACCCTTGGCGTGGTTTTCCCCCATCTTTTTGCCTCTGTCTACTGTATTTTTGATGCTGTGCTGGATTTCGTTTTTGCTGGTTTAGATGCTATGGACACTCTGCCACTGCTGATCAGTGCCAGAGTGTAAGTGCTCCCTATGTAAATTGTCATATTGATTGGGAATACCTGATTGGCATATTTGTATCACCATGAAGTCCCTAGTAAATTGCACTGTGTGTGCCAGGGCTGGTGATGACAGATGCTACTAGTGGGCCTGCAGCGCAGATTGCGCCACCCACATGAGTAGCCCTAAAATGGTGTCTCAGGCCTGCCAGCGCAGGGCCTGTGTGCAGTCAGTGGACTGCCATGTCCGCCTGGCCAGTGTCCCCACTTGCTGGGCCTAACCCTTCTCTGTCTGTGCACATCAGTCACCCCTATGGAAGGCTCAAGGTACCCCCCTGGGCAGGGTGCAGTGTATGGGTAAGGTAGAGCATGTACTAGTGCAGGTCACATGCTCTGGTAGTGAGCAGCAGCCATTTTGTGTGCTCACTGCTGTAAGGTTATCTTGCTCCATAGAATAACATGGGTGAGGCTGGTCCCATTGGATACCAGCCTATCTTCTCATAGGAACAAGATGGGACATAAGTGGTTGATATCCCTGAACTCAGAATTTAATAACACATCTTTTAGGAAGGGTTGTTTATAAATTCTGTGTTTGAGAATAGTACTTTTAGAAAGTGGCTGTTCTCTTGTCTAACCTTTCTGTGTGCCTGGGCCTGTTTGTGGATTGACTGTCTGGCCTGAGTGTGACAGGGGCTGCAGAGCCCCCAGGAGGTTGTCTGAGTCAGCCCGTGGATGAAAGGCAGCACCTGCTGCCAGGGAAGTGGGAGGAGATCACACCTGATAGTGACAGGGCTGTGCCTGCCTGACCACAATGCCCGGCTCCACCCCCTTGCTGGGCGACTGTCACCTCTGTCCCTGATACTGAGAGGAAGAAGGAAGCCAGGAAACCCCCAGTGCCTCAGCAACACCCAGAACTGGTTTAGACCGGGCTCAGGGCCCATTTGCACAAAGACTGCAAAGGACTTCAAAGACTTTTTGGGGTATAAGAGAAGGACCCCTGACTACAGAAAATGTAGATTCTACAATCAAGAGGAACCTCTGCCAGAAGAAGGACTGCTGAAGGAACTGAAGGAAGATTGCCTTGCTGTGTGCTCTAAGGGCTGACCTATCCTGCTATCCAACTGAAGGAGAGGAGAAGAAGGGCTTTGTTGTGTGCTGTGCCCCCATCTGCTTGAACTAATAAGACTTTGCTGTGTGCTGTGTCTTCACTGAATCTCCAAGGGCCTGAGAAGAGCTGGCCTCCTGTTTCTGGAACCCAGGGATAAAAGGTTCCTAGAAGAAGCCCAAAACGCTATGCAGATCGTGCTGTTGGACCTGGAGCGTGCTTGGTGAACAATTGCTGAGCGTGAGGTGGGATCGGTGTGCTCATCGGCACATTCCCAACGAGGGTCGGAGGTCTGTGGTGCCTCCCCTCGTGTATCTTGCTCCAGCGCGATTGTGAGGCCGAGAGGGCGGTCTTTCCGTGACCTGCACCCTCAAAAGTCATCTGCCGCATATTCACAGCCGCCACCCGGGGCCAGAAATACCACCAGAAGTTGCCGTTCGTAAACGGAGGCTGCCGCGGTGAAGATCGGAGCCGCTGCGCTCCGATTGGCTGGAGGAGCCGAGCCCCCTCACCAACGCCGCGATGGGATAGGCCCGTGCGGCGCAGCGTCATTGCCGTTGTCGTGCCGTGATTGGCTGAAGAGCGGAGCGTCACGGAAAGCCTGTCCCGGGAGCCGCACTGCCATTGGCTGACTCCCGGGTGTGTCAGAGGCTCGCCTCAAACGCCGCGACAGGATTGGTCCCCGTCATCGGGACCTCTGAAGTGCAGAGTGATCACCGCCGGGACCGGGGAAGACTGACCCGACCTTGCCGAGGGAATCCCTGAAGTGCCGAGTGATTACCGCCGGGACCGGGGAAGACTGACCCGACCTCGCCGAGGGAATCCCTGAAGTGCCCCCAGCCCCTGGCTGGCCCGTCTCTGCTCCGAGCGCCGAGCTAGCTCCCCGCCGCTCCCCGAAGGACTGAGAGCGGGTGGAGAGGCTGCTGAGACCGGCCGGGGCTAAGAGCGAGTGTGCTCTTATCGTTTGGAGGACTGAATTAAGATAAGCGCCAAGTATTATTTTTAGTACTGATTCACAAGAGACTTGAGACAAGTTATATAAGAACTTCCTAACAAATTAATTGCAACCATTAAGATTAAGTGCTACATTCTTGAAGAAGTGATTATCGTGCAACTGTTTTATTTTCCTGCTGAAACTAGATAAAGATATATATTTTTATAAATATACTTACCTGTGTGGTCTCAGTTTGTGGTGGATTGGGGATTACTTTTGTGTTAAGTCTATTTATTATACACATTGCCTCAGGGATAAGCCTGTCTGCTCATGCCAAGCTACCTAGAGGGTGAGCAGGGGTTATCTACTTTGTGTAATTCTTCACCCTGACTAGAAGCAAGGGTCCCTACTTGGTCTAAGGTACTTACCTCTGCCAATTAGAGACCCCCAGATCTAACATTGTTGGACAGCGGTGTGGATTTTGAACTAATAATTGCACTTGACCGGCAGTGATTTCTTGTACATCACTAGTCTAGTTTAGCAGCACAGGTTGCGCAAGATTTTTTCTTTTTGGTGAAACCTTTTTGTTGAAAAGGTTGGGATGCATCATGTCTCAGAAAGCGGCAAGCGTGAGAGTAGAATTGGAACTTGAATTTGAAATTCAGGAGTAGTTCAACTACAAAAAGGAGCAACTGAAGCAGTTCTGCAAACAGCTTGGATGCCCAGTGAAGGGCAGCGCAAACAAGGAAGAGCTACGGAAAGCTCTGAGGGCCTGGTGGGAGGCCCAACATGGTGATCCAGAAGTTGTTATTTGAGAGGGAGGCACACAGGAGAATGCTTTTGTATCCAGTGATTTGCCAGTGAGGAAGTCAGCGTCTAGGGCTGGCAGCAACCACTCCAGTAAGATTATTTCTCCAGAGGAGCTGGAGGATAATCAGAGAGCTAGGGCCCATGAGATTGAGCTTTTTAAACTCAAAGCCCAAGCAGATGAGAGGAGACTGCGCCTTGAAACTGAGAAGGAGGCGGAGGAGAGAAGAAATGCTCTCGCTTTGGAGGAGAAGAAACTCCAATTGGCTCATGAGTTGAGCATGAGGGAGCTGGAAATTAAATCCAAACAGGTGGAGTCCAGTTCTAATGGTGGCAGCGCACAACCAGTACAGGCGGGTAAAGTATACATACCAAAAGATCTGGTACAGAATTATCAGAGGGGTGAGGATATTTATGCGTGGTTTAGATCGTATGAACTTGCCTTAAAGATGAATGAAGTGCCTGAGAAGAATTGGGTGGCAGGTTTGTGGAAGCATTTTGAGGCCTCTGGGAAGGATGTCTTAGCAACCTTAGAAGCAGCAGGTACTTTATCCTACCCAGCTATGAAGGAGGCTTTGTGCCTCAGGTATGGGCTCACTCCAGAACAGTACCGCCAGAAGTTTAGGAACTTCAAGAAGCTTGATTCTAGTACTTGGGTGGAGTGTGTGAGTATATACACGCGTGCACTGGAAGGTTGAATAAAGGGCAGCAAAGTTACTGATTATGTGGGGTTGTGTCACTTGATTAGTTGGGAGCACTTGAGTAGTTTATGTGTTCCAGAGCTGCGCCAGCATCTTTTAGATAGCAAGTTAACGGATCCCAGTGAGCTTGCTAAAGAGGCGGACCGCTGGACTAGCACCAGGGTCCACAAGGGGGTGGTAAGTACCCCAGCGAAAGGTGGACAGGGTCCCCAGCAGAAGAGTGGGGGGACACGGGTAATCAAAAGGAGTCTTCTAAAGGGCCCCAAAATAGTACCCAGGAGAAGGAGTCTCAACCCCCCAAATCTAAGAAGTCCGGGCCCCATAAGGGCAAGCAGGACAACAGGTCCTCGCCTACTTGCTATGCATGTAGGGAGGTGGGGCACATTGCCCCCAAATGTCCAAAGAAGAACTCAGCACCCACTGGTGCTCCCACTCCGGCGTTAGCCAGTGTAGTTTTGGGAGGGGATTTGATTTCCAGTGGGGAGGAGGGGTTAGCAGTGATGACCCTTGTCTCTTTAGGAGACCAAGAGATGGCCCAGGAAACCTTGCTGCCCCAAAACACTAAGAAATACGGGCAGAAGGTGACCATCAATGGACAGGAAATAGAGGCTCTGAGAGACACAGGGGCCAGCGTGACATCTGTCAGGTGTTAGTGGGTGTCTGAAGAGCAGATCATTCCCAAGGTACTCCGACCTGTGGTGGCATCTGACAGTTCAGTGCGCTTCTGCCAAGTGGCAAATGTTTCATTTGAATGGGGAGGAGTCTCCGGTATTTTGGAGGTTGTTGTAAGTGATGCCTTGCCTGTGGATTGTCTATTAGGTAATGACCTGAAGAGCTCTCCATGGAAAGAGGTGGAGCACAGGACTCACTTGGAAATGTTGGGTTTGCCTGCGTGGATCTGTGTGTCCACCCGTGCAATGACAGCCAGAGAGGGCGGATTAGCAGAACTGGAGCCTGGAACAATGGCCCAGGGACCTGCCAAGAGAGGAAGGGGTAGAGGACGCGGGAAACCAGCCCCCACCGTTCCCACGGTCCAGGAGGAAGCAGACCCGGAGGGGGATGCCCTGGAACCTACAGGGGAGCAGGTGGCCGAACTGGGGGAATTGCCTGAGCTGTCCCAGTGGCAGCAAGATGGTGGTCCCTCCAGGGAGGAATTCTGCCAGGCTCAGAAGGAGTGCCCTTCTCTCATTGGTGTGCGGCAGCAGGCTGCAGACCAGGCAGCAGGTCTGGGGTCCAAGGAACATTTGATCTACTGGGAGGATGACTTACTTTATAGTGAGCCTAAGTTCGCTGAGCCCGGTGCAGCCCGTGTGCTGGTAGTACCCGAGCGCTTCAGGAACTTCCTACTGGGTCTGGCTCATGACGTGACTCTCGCAGGACATCTGGGGCAAGACAAGACCTATCACAGGCTTGTCACCCATTTCTACTGGCCCCAGATGAAGAAGCACGTCTCTGCCTTTTGTAAGTCTTGCCAAACTGGTCAGGCCAGTGGCAAGAGCGGAGGGAAGTGCGTGGCACCCCTCCAACCCTTTCCTGTGGTGAGCACCCCTTTTGAGCGGGTGGGCATTGACATCGTGGGGCCCCTGGATCCCAAGACAGCCTTAGGCAACAGGTTTATCCTGGTCTTGGTGGACCATGCCACTCGGTACCCGGAAGCCATCCTGCTCAGGACAGTCACAGCCCCCGTGGTGGGCCGTGCCCTGATGGGAATCTTTTCCCGTGTGGGGTTCCCCAGAGAGGTGGTCTCTGACAGGGGGACAAACTTCATTTCTAAATACATGAAGTCCCTGTGGGAGGAGTGTGGGGTGACATACAAATTCACCACTCCTTACCACCCTCAAGGAAATGGGTTGGTTGAAAGATTCAACCGCACATTGAAGGGCATGATTATGGGCCTGGAAGAGCCCATGAGGCGTAAATGGGACGTCTTGTTACCATGCCTGTTGTTTGCCTACAGGGAGGTGCCTCAGAAATCCTTAGGGTTCAGTCCCTTTGAGTTGCTGTATGGCCACCCTGTCAGAGGGCCTCTCACTCTGGTGAAGGAGGGGTGGGAGAAATCCCGCGGGAAAACCCCTCAGGATGTGTTCAGCTATGTGCTGGCCATTCGCAACCAGACCAAGCGCTTCAGGAAGCTCGCTCAAGAGAACCTGGAGGCTAGCCAGGAGGAAATGAAGAGATGGTATGACCAGAACACTTCTCTGGTTGAGTTCCACCCTGGTCAGAAAGTGTGGGTGATGGCGCCGGTGGAGCCTTGTGTGCTCCGTGACAAGTGGACCAGGCCATATGAGGTGGTGGAGCGCAAGAGTGAGGTTACCTACTTGGTTAACCTGAAGACTCCCAGGCAGCCCCTGAGAGTGCTGCATGTGAACCGCCTCAAACCCCACTTTGAGAGGTCAGAAGTGACTATGCTCATGGCTACAGATGCTGGAGGGGTGGAGGATAGTGATCCTCTCCCTTACCTCCTGGCAACCAAGGAGCAAGATGGGTCAGTGGATGGTGTGATACTCTCACCCACCCTGACCCCAGAGCAGCAAAAGGACTGTCGCCAAGTCTTGGGTCAGTTCGCCCCCCTGTTCTCCCTGACCCCAGGTGTCACCAAATGGTGCGTCCACGATGTGGACACTGGAGATAGTCTGCCTGTGAAACAGAAGTTTTACAGGGTGGCTGACAAGGTCAGAGCTAGCATCAAGGAAGAAGTTTCCAATATGTTAGCTCTAGGGGTTATTGAGCCCTCCAGCAGCCCCTGGGCTAGCCCAGTGGTCTTAGTGCCTAAGAAAGCTGCTATCCCCGGTGGCACCCCAGAACTCCGGTTTTGCGTGGACTACCGTGGGCTCAATACGGTCACCAAGACTGACGCGCACCCCATCCCCAGAGCTGATGAGCTGCTGGATCGGTTGGGAGCTGCCCAGTACCTGAGCACCTTTGATTTGACTTCAGGGTACTGGCAGATTGCCTTAACTGAGGGGGCCAAGGAGTGGTCAGCATTTTCAACGCCAGAGGGGCACTTCCAGTTCCGTGTCATGCCGTTTGGGTTGAAAAATGCCCCTGCCACATTCCAGAGACTGGTCAACCAGGTATTAGCTGGGCTGGAGGATTTCAGCGCAGCATACCTGGATGACATTGCTGTGTTCAGCTCCACTTGGGAGGAACACCTGCAACACCTCTGCGCAGTGTTGAAGGCTCTGCAGAAGGCAGGCCTTACTATCAATGCCAGTAAGTGCCAGATAGGGCAGGGATCTGTGGTGTACTTGGGACACCAGGTGGGGAGCGGCCAGGTGGCGCCCCTACAGGCGAAGATTGATACCATTCTGGCTTGGGAGCCCCCCAAGACTCAGACTGAGTTGAGAGCCTTTCTAGGTCTCACCGGGTATTACAGACGATTTGTCAAAGGTTATGGCACCATTGTGGCCCCTTTGACAGAGCTGACATCTAGAAATCAGCCCAGGAAAGTGAATTGGACTGAGGCCTGTCAAACTGCTTTTGACACCCTCAAAGCCAAGCATGAGCGTCAAATCCGCTCCGCTCGCGGATTTCGCGGATTTTTGGTAAATCCGCGAACTCGCGCGAATTTACCGAAAATCCGCGAATACGCGAACGGCGGATTCGGTGGGCAAAAGTTCAAGCCTTCAATCTTGAAGTTGTAACTATTTTAGGATGGCGCCGGCAAGCTGCCAGCGCCATCCTAAAATAGTTACTAAGTCAGCTAAGTTAGCTTCAACAGGAAGCACTAATAGATAAAATAAAGCAGGTGCTCGAGCACCTGCTTTATTTTATCTATTAGTGCTTCCTGATCGGTCTCTGACCTTTTATACACACAAGAGGCATGGACTCGCATGGAATCCCCGCACGTTTGGTGCCGCTCACACACTCGCGGTGTGCACCGTCTTCCCGCCATTTACCCACTATGATGGACAGTTGAAGCTCAAATTCAGTGATGCATAAATCAGCCCAAAAACAATCGTGAGCATTGTCGAGGCTGGGCAGGTGTGCTTTCTTCCCAAATCTTCCGTCGAAAATCAGCTGTGATGCTGGATAGAGGCCTTTGCATCCTTGACTTTCACGAGCGCAATCCCCTGGCTGTTCCTGTGACCAGGAGCTTCTTTTTCTTCATCTGCTGCTCTGATCGGTCTCTGACCTTTTATACACACCAGAGGCATGTGTGCTCGCATGGAAGCCCCGCACGTTTGGCCCCGCCCACACACTTGCGGTGTGAATCGTCTTCCCGCCATTTACCCACTATGATGGACAGTTGAAGCTCAAATTCAGTGATGCATAAATCAGCCCAAAAACAATCGTGAGCATTGTCGAGGCTGGGCAGGTGTGCTTTCTTCCCAAATCTACCGTCGAAAATCAGCTGTGATGCTGGATAGAGGCCTTTGCATCCTTGACTTTCACGAGCGCAATCCGCAAATCCGCGGATTTTGCGGATCAACAATACGCAAATCCGCAAATTCGCGGATCGTGGATCCGTGAAATCCGGCCATGCTTACTCAAAGCTGCCATGTGCACAGCACCGGTGCTTAAGGCACCTGACTTTTCCAGTGAGTTCATTGTGCAAACTGACGCTTCAGAGCAAGGCGTGGGAGCAGTACTCTCACAAATCAATGATGAGGGCGGAGACCAACCAGTGGCTTTCATTAGCAGGAGGCTACTCCCCAGGGAACAGAAATGGAGTGCCATTGAAAGAGAAGCTTTCGCTGCGGTCTGGGCTCTGAAGAAGCTGAGGTCCTACCTGTTTGGGACTCACTTCCATGTTCAGACCGACCACAGGCCCCTCAGATGGTTAATGCAGATGAGGGGTGAGAATCCAAAACTGTTGAGGTGGTCCATTTCCCTACAGGGGATGGACTTTACGGTGGAGCACCGCCCTGGTACAGAACACGACAATGCTGATGGTCTGTCCAGATTCTTCCGCCTTAGTGATGAGGACTCCCAAGAGGTTGGGTAGTTCTCCCACTTTCAGCTGGAGGGGACACGTGTTAGACCTGACACCCTTGGCGTGGTTTTCCCCCATCTTTTTGCCTCTGTCTACTGTATTTTTGATGCTGTGCTGGATTTCGTTTTTGCTGGTTTAGATGCTTTGGACACTCTGCCACTGCTGATCAGTGCCAGAGTGTAAGTGCTCCCTATGTAAATTGTCATATTGATTGGGAATACCGGATTGGCATATTTGTATCACCATGAAGTCCCTAGTAAAGTGCACTGTGTGTGCCAGGGCTGGTGATGACAGATGCTACTAGTGGGCCTGCAGCGCAGATTGCGCCACCCACATGAGTAGCCCTAAAATGGTGTCTCAGGCCTGCCAGCGCAGGGCCTGTGTGCAGTCAGTGGACTGCCATGTCCGCCTGGCCAGTGTCCCCACTGGCTGGGCCTAACCCTTCCCTGTCTGTGCACATCAGTCAGCCCTATGGAAGGCTCAAGGTACCCCCTGGGCAGGGTGCAGTGTATAGGTAAGGTAGAGCATGTACTAGTGCAGGTCACATGCTCTGGTAGTGAGCAGCAGCCATTTTGTGTGCTCACTGCTGTAAAGTTATCTTGCTCCATAGAATAACATGGGGGAGGCTGGTCCCATTGGATACCAGCCTATCTTCTCATAGGAACAAGATGGGACATAAGTGATTGATATCCCTGAACTCAGAATTTAATAACACATCTTTTAGGAAGGGTTGTTTTTAAATGCTGTGTTTGAGAATAGTACTTTTAGAAAAGGGCTGTTCTCTTGTCTAACCTTTCTGTGTGCCTGGGCCTGTTTGTGGATTGACTGTCTGGCCTGAGTGTGACAGGGGCTGCAGAGCCCCCAGGAGGTTGTCTGAGTCAGCCCGTGGATGAAAGGCAGCATCTGCTGCCAGGGAAGTGGGAGGAGATCACACCTGATAGTGACAGGGCTGTGCCTGCCTGACCACAATGCTGGCTCCACCCCCTGCTGGGTGACTGTCACCTCTGTCCCTGATACTGAGAGGAAGAAGGAAGCCAGGAAACCCCCAGTGCCTCAGCAACACCAAGAACTGGTTTAGACCGGGCTCAGGGCCCACTTGCACAAAGACTTCAAAGGACTTCAAAGACTTTTTGGGGTATAAGAGAAGGACCCCTGACTACAGAAAATGTAGATTCTACAATCAAGAGGAACCTCTGCCAGAAGAAGGACTGCTGAAGGAACTGAAGGAAGATTGCCTTACTGTGTGCTCTAAGGGCTGACCTATCCTGCTATCCAACTGAAGGAGAGGAGAAGAAGGGGTTTGCTGTGTGCTGTGCCCCCATCTGCTTGAACTACTAGGACTTTGCTGTGTGCTGTGTCTTCACTGAATCTCCAAGGGCCTGAGAAGAGCTGGCCTCCTGTTTCTGGAACCCAGGGATAAAAGGTTCCTAGAAGAAGCCCAAAACGCTATGCAGATCGTGCTGTTGGACCTGGAGCGTGCTTGGTGAACAATTGCTGAGCGTGAGGTGGGATCGGTGTGCTCATCGGCACATTCCCAACGAGGGTCGGAGGTCTGTGGTGCCTCCCCTCATGTATCTTGCTCCAGCGCAATTGTGAGGCCGAGAGGGCGGTCTTTCCGTGACCTGCGCCCTCAAAAGTCATCTGCCGCATATTCACCGCCGCCCCCCGGGGCCAGAAATACCCCCAGAAGTTGCCGTTCGTAAAGGGAGGCTGCCGCGGTGAAGATCGGAGCTGCTGCGCTCTCATTGGCTGGAGGAGCCGAGCCCCCTCACCAACGCCGCGACGGGATAGGCCCGTGCGGCGCAGCGTCATTGCCGTTGTCGTGCCGTGATTGGCTGAAGAGCGGAGCGTCACGGAAAGCCTGTCCCGGGAGCCGCACTGCCATTGGCTGACTCCCGGGTGTGTCAGAGGCTCGCCTCAAACGCCGCGACAGGATTGGTACCCGTCATCGGGACCTCTGAAGTGCCGAGTGATCACCGCCGGGACCGGGGAAGACTGACCCGACCTCGCCGAGGGAATCCCTGAACTGCCCCCAGCCCCCGGCCGGCCTGTCTCTGCTCGGAGCGCGTAGCTAGCTCCCCCCCGCTCCCCGAAGGACTGAGAGTGGGCGGAGAGGCTGCTGAGACCGGCCGGGGCTAAGACCGAGTGTGCTCTGATCGGCGAGGTGCGCGAAGGAGTTCCCAGTACATCTGGTGAGGCGCGGTTGCAGCGCTTAGGGCCCCTAGCTTTAGGGGCTGATTCTCTTGGCTGATTTACCCACTGACATTGTTTTTACTGCTCGTTTTGGAGGACTGAATTAAGATAAGCGCCAAGTATTATTTTTAGTACTGATTCACAAGAGACTTGAGACAAGTTATATAAGAACTTCCTAACAAATTAATTGCAACCATTAAGATTAAGTGCTACATTCTTGAAGAAGTGATTATCGTGCAACTGTTTTATTTTCCTGCTGAAACTAGATAAAGATATATATTTTTATAAATATACTTACCTGTGTGGTCTCAGTTTGTGGTGGATTGGGGATTACTGTTGTGTTAAGGGCATTTATTATACACATTGCCTCAGGGATAAGCCTGTCTGCTCGTGCCAAGCTACCTAGAGGGTGAGCAGGGGTTATCTACTTTGTGTAATTCTTCACCCTGACTAGAAGCAAGGGTCCCTACTTGGTCTAAGGTACTTACCTCTGCCAATTAGAGACCCCCAGATCTAAAAAAACCCCTTTCATGTCTTAAAATGTTCTCCACTATTCTGACTCTATACACCTATGATCTGTAGCTACTAATCTTCTTCTCTGTCCATCATTCTTTATCAGAGCTGTATTAGGAAGAGGACCTATCGCAGGATGTGTGTTCCTTTTGATAAACACCCTTTTCAGATCTTTGGGGAAACTGAAAATATCCTTCTGTTTTCAATGGAATCAATAGCAGGAAATTCTGTCATAAGTCCACTTTTCCTGCAAGTGCCTCCAGTGCCTCTCACTTTCTCTCTGGCTCTCATGACTTGCCTATCATCATTTCACTTGCATTTTACCTCCTTTTTAACTGTCTATTTGAAACACCCCCTGATATTGATATTGGTAAAATAAGTGAATAAAAGGGCATGGCACGTTAAATATTTGAATGTCTCAGCCAGTTTTCTTTTCTGTCAAGCACTTTGGTTGTCATAAGCAATCTGCCTCGAGTTCTAGAAAAAATACTGTTGTGTCCTGCACTGTATTTTAGGTACATTGTATAGATTGTCAGTGAACATTAGATTGATTAAGTTGATAGATTCCATGATTGTGTAATGCCAAAGCTGAATTCTGGGACCATCGTGTAATCTCTGGTTTATGCAGTCTGCTAGAGCTGGAATCCAGTCTGACCTTCCCTAAATAAATGCTGACATAGTGCGAATCTCCCAGCAAGTCCCCACTTTTGGTCTCCTGTGTTGAGTAGTTTTGATAGTCTAAGTCAATGTGTAATTCCTATGAAACGTTAATTGTAGATGATAATTGGTGGTTAAATAATGAGTAAAATGATTTGATGGCTCATACACAGATCCTCATTAATTGCTCACACTTTACATGCATCATTCAAATTTAATAGTAACGGGTGGGTTAAGCAATGTATAAAAATCTGCAAGCTGGAAGAGGTCTGTTAGCTCACACTACCTTAATAGCAAAAAATGCTTTAAAGTTACAAAGGCTCTCAGTTTGAGGTATGCTTAGCAGCAAACATCCAACCTATGAACATTTTTCTTCCATTTAAAAGACGCAGGCTGGAAAGGATGGGAAATCCACTTAATCAGCCCTTGTGCCATAGCACAGATCAAACATAGGCCCAATAAAGAATTCAGTTTGTGATATCCGGCTGTACCCATCAGTGTTATAATACTGATGAATGGTGGTCAAGGAAATGTTTCAGTTACCAATGTATTTTTTGTTGTACAGAAGATCATATTTGTGAACCTTTGATACCAACGTTTCCGTTAATGGCTATTTCAATTTTCATAATTGTACGTATTAAAATGTGTGCAAGTTAAGTCTTTCGGTACAAAAGGTGTTTTTTGTCAAGTTATTATTCAAAATGTGTAGCACTTTTATGAAATAGTGACCACATCATGAATGTGTTTGCTTTTTGCTTACAACTTTCCTTTTACTTACAGACCTACAACTTGTATTACATGGATCTGTTGGTGAAGGAACTGCACAGCAGCTCACTAACACATTTGACTATCCCTGTCCTTCAGCTCGCTGAGGTTATTGCTCATGATGTTGTGGAAAGTCAAAGCCTGTCTGATCTCTACCATCTAAGGTTTGTATCAGTTGTGTGTGTATTTCTTTCGTTATTGGGAGAGGTTTGGATGTATGAATCCAAATGTAAGGTTGAACCCTAGCTCCTTATAGTGTAAACAGTTAAGAGCCTGTAGTAATTGAAATTGAGAGTTATATTGGCGATAATAAGTAAACAGGTTTGTTTCCAGTGCCCAATGTTTTAGAAAAGACTTGGACAAATGTCCACTGCACCATTTTGAGTGAGTTGCAAGCTGACATAATTGAGGCAAAATATTTTTAGGTGAAGGACAACAAGCAAAATCCTATTAGGGTTGTTCCCGGAACCACACGGATATATTATACATTTACTTTCTACTTTCATAGTGTATCAAATCACATTTATACTCTGTAGCAGAAGAGTGATTGTTTCCTGTGTAGAAATTTCTCACAGCTGTTCAGGTTGCTATTAGAAGAGAGATATCTCAGTGCACAAGGGCTGAAAATGACAGTGGTCTCATTAAATGCAAAACTAGTGGCACCTAATAACCAAGTATTAAATACTCACAAACCCTACACGTTGGGTTGGTTCCATTTGTAGTGCTTAATTTCAGCCAGTAGTTGCAAGTAGAGCACATCAGCACTCACTTTGATCCAAACCAAGAGAGAGAAAAACTCGAAGGGAGAAGGAAGAGAAAGACTGAAAAACTGTGAAAATGGCAAACACAAGAATAAACAAGCATTTACAATGCAATGGTCTCGGCATTGTTAAAGTTAGAGCTATTGGCATTGCCCATGATATTATTTTTATTTATGTTTTTGTTTTTAAAACATATAAATAAATGGCATTGTCATTTACAATGCCAATAGCTTAATCTCTCGCAAATGCGAGACCTATTGCATTTGCACCCACACAGAGCCACACACACAAAGCCACCCACACACACATACAGAGCCACCCACACAGAGCCACCCACACACACAAAGAGCCGCCCTCACACAGACCCACCTACAAATAAATCTACCCACTCAGAGCCCCTCCCCAGGCAGGGGCCGAGAGCTAAGTGTATTGATAATAGCGAGACAGAGGCCTCAGTCACACACTCTGGGCTGCCAGTGCCGATTAAACCACAGCTCCGCTGAGGCACCTCAGATGTGCAACACACAGCCTGCTGCTGGTATCCAGGGTTTAAGACACACACCCCTCAGTATTCCCATGTGTAAAAGTTACAAAATAATAAAGCAATAGTATAAAAAACGGTGCCAAATTATGCCACATAATTTGCTCTTTCTTGTCGCATAAATTAGTCAACCCTGCCACATAAATTGGTGCTCCATTGCTGCATATTCTAGGGGCCCTGCATACAGCCCAAGCTCCTTAGTAAATTCAAATGTGTGAGTCTGAAATCAAGAGTTTAAAGAAATGCTGAATTTATCCCAAAAAAAAGAGAAATGATTAAAGGATTGAGTAATTGTGCATGTGATTGGCTGTATGGCCTCTTCTGATGCGCTGTTGGTTTGGTCCTGGACCAGGTTGGAGGCCTTGCACAATGGAAATTGCGCGCACACGTGGTGGGCCTTGATCCAATCACTAATATTTCATTTAAGCAAACTAAAAAAATCACTGATAACACGTATTTAAAATAGCGTCATGGTTCAGGTAGTGCAAGCACTGTGCCACGGATGTTAAAATAGCTAGGAGTTTCTCTGAAAAACTATAGTTAAGGTGACAGTATAGTTCCACATCAAAATCTAAAAATCCTTGAAAGTCACAAGTTGTTGACCACTGCACAAAGCATAATCATCAAAACAAAAGATTGCCCTGAAATTGTATGTTTGTGAACTCACAACATTTAACCAATAAACAAACGGATCTAACAAAACAAAATCATTAAATAACACATATGCAAACAAAAATATTCTACTGTATTCTTGTCAAAGGTAACATGATATGTCATATCATCAATGTAATTTCCAACATATACGGTCATGAGCTGTTAATTTTTGTTTGTTTATTGGCCCATAATTGACCACGACTCACGTGAATTGGGAAAAGATGTTTAACCAGAACCAACGTATAAGAGGTCACATCTATACTTTGAGATGAAAACCACACTGATTAGCTCATGTGACTATTAGCAGGATTGTTTCCTTCTCTCGTGTCATATGAATTCTGTCACACAAAAAACAGTGTATTCTCCTGCAACTTACACTGTACTGTTATAATAACATGGATTTTTTCCTCTGCACTCCTGTATTTATTAATACAATTATTCCAAAAAACATGCTGTGGGGCCACTTTTATGCTCACTGTGTAGCTCTTCTGGGTGGCAAAACCATTTTCTAGGTGTCAACTATCTGAAGCTGTTCGACGTGTTGTGTTACAGATGAGATTAGTTCACAGGCTGTGCAGCTGTGAGGGAATGTTTCAAAATTCTGTCAGCCACCCTGCTCAGCGCCCTGCCACCTTCCAAGGGAGCTTCTAGGC